>NC_058376.1:34931071-35541428 GCF_018350175.1 Felis catus
GACCTGAATTTGAAATAGGAAACCATTAAAATCCTAGAGAACACAGGCAATTAACATCTCTGACATTGGCTGTAGCAACTTCTTTCTACATATGTCTCCTGAGGCAAAGGAAACAAAAGCAAAAATAAACTATTGGGACTACATCAAAATAAAAAGCTTCTGCACAGCAAAGGAAAGAACCAGAAAAACTAAAAGGCAATCTACTGAATGGGAGAAGATATTTGCAAATGATATATCTGATAAAGGGTTAGTATCTAAAATATGTAAAGAACTTATAAAACTGAACACCTCAAAAATGAATAATGCAATTCAAGAAATGGGAAGAAGACATGAATGGACAGTTTTTCCAAAGAAGACGTACAGATTTACAAAAGAACACATGAAAAGATGCTCAACATCACTTATCATCAGGGAAATGCAAGTCAAAACTATAATGCAGTATCACCTCACACCTGTCAGAATGACTAAAATCGACAACACAACAGGTGTTGGCAAGGATACAGAGAAAAGTGACCCTCTTGCACTGTTGGTGGGAATGCAAACTGGTACAGCCACTCTGGAAAACAGTATGGAGCTTCCTCAAAATGTTAAAAGTAGAACTACCCTGTGATCCAGCAATTGCACTGCTAGGTATTTACCCAAAGAATACAAAAACACTAGTTCAAAGGAATACATGCAACTCAGTGTTTATAACATCATTATCTATAATAGCCAAATTATTGGAAATAGCCCAAGTGTCCATCGATTGATAAATGGATTAAGAAGAGGTGGTGAATATATACATATACATATATATACATATACATATATATATATACACGTGTATATATATGTATATGTATATATGTATATATACATATATATGTGTATGCATACACATATGTATGCATACACACACCATGGAATATTACTAAGCCATAAAAATGAGTGAAGTCTTGCCATTTGCAATGATGTGGTTGGAGCTAGAGAGTATTATGCTAAACAAAATAAGTCAGAGAAAGACAAATACCATATGATTTCATACATATGTGGAATTTAAGAAAGAAAACACATGATCATAGGGAAAAGAAGAGAGAGACAAGTCAAGAAACAGACTCTTAACTATAGAGAACAAACTGATGGTTACCAGAAGGGAAATGGGTGGGGCAATGGGTTAAATAGGTGATGTTTATAAAGGAGGGCAATTGTAATGAGCACTGGATGTTGTATAGAAGTGTCGAATTGTACACCTGAAACTAATATTAACTGGATGTTAACTAACTAGAATTTAAATACAAACTTAAAAAGAAAAATAGTTGCTTCATCTTTGAATTTTTGGTTGATTATGGCTAAGCAAGAGATAGTTTTCTTCAGAGAGATAAAATGTGAGTTAGTATCATAAATTAAAAACAAGGTGGACTGAGAAGGCAAAAAAATGCTTTAGGTCGATTAATCTTACCTGAAAACATTTAAATTGATGAAAAGAACCAAATTCATGAAAAACAAAACAAAACAAAACAAAACAAAACAAAACAAAACAACCCTTATTCCGATTTCCATAGGAAATGGAATTTCCTATGGAAACTATTTTGTAGTTTCTGGTATAATTACTTAAAGGATACAGTGTATATAGTTTGATTTCTCACTGAAGAGTAAGGCATTGAATGTTCTTTGACAGAAAATTTAGGAGAGCAAATGAATTTGGCTTTTTAACTTTGCTAGATCCTATGAGATTTTCCATTTCCCTGTTCCTGGCTTGCCTATTTTTTGTTTCATTTTTTTGTTTGCTTTTTAATTTTTTTCCACACACCTGTGAATGAAATGACTATCTTTCCATACACTGAAATTATTCAGCATGTACTTTTCAGATAGTTGTTATAGGCCTACAGTGCACAGAGGTAGATGTGGAGAACACAGTGGAGGTGATAAGGAGGTAGGAGAAGATGAGGGAACGTGTGGGAGGAATTTTGGCATCAGAGTCATAGTTCCTAGGTTTAAATTCATGCTGCACCCTTATGAGCAGTTCGGGACAATCTCATTAGTCTACAGGAAAAAAAAAAAAAAAACAAGACCTGGAAAAAAAATGTTTGAGAGGATTGTGTCATGGTCTCACTATGAAAGTTATATCAGATATTGTGTGATGGTACCTTGTAACTTGATACGCACTATTTGGGCATTAGGGGGTGTCTGAAAATGAGTACTACAAAATTTGGAATTCCTAATAAATATTCCCAGATATATAATGGCTTCTCCGCAACATAAACTTTCATGGTGAAAAAATTCTTATGAAATTCTTGGTACTATGTGGATAACTCTGTTTTAACAAAGTACAATTATTTTCTTTATAATTTCCCAAATATGAGTTGACTGCAGGACAGAGAAATCTATTCTCCCCCTACATCTCTAGAAGAAATGTTCAGTGTTACCTGGTTCTTTTGTTGACTGATTGCATATATATTTCTTTTCTTTTTGTAAAGTGTATGTGAGGTGAAAACAATCTGGATTAAAGTGTGTACTTTCTTGTATAACTTTTATTTAGCAGGCAATGCTGGGCAAGGCTGGAACCAAGTTTTGTGGGACTGGAAGCATGATCAATTTGGAAGGACCTTGTTGGAGGAAAAGAGTGCAAAATTACCAATACAAAAATAGATATGAAAATGAAATTTTATTTAGAATGAGAGAACAAATTAGAACAGGTCATGTCCCTTTCTCCTCATATCTTTTTAGGCTGTTTACTAGAAATGCTTTATGATTACAACTTGAATTCCCCTCCTCAGCTGAAACTTTATAATTCCCAGTAACTCCTAGTAGCCATAGAAGCCTGTGCAAGGAAGGGATCTTGCAGGTTTATCTGATAAACCTGCAGGTTTATCAGACTCTGACTGTGGGGAAAGATCCATTTAACTGCATTTGTTGTTTCTCTTCACTAAGTTTATCAGGGCAACCTACACAACGCTGTAAAAAGCACAAGTCTCTCTTCCAAGGATTATAGCCTTCTTGATCAACTCTCCCTGCAGTGTAACTGCTAAGTGATATCAGGCAAAGGCCCTCAAAAAATTCCTTTTGTAGGTAGTTTTCTATGTCTAGGAATTAAAATAAAACTTCCCAGAGGCTAGATCTAGAGGTTACTTTCAGTGACCACCTGCTTCTTACCTCATCAGTGATTTTTTTTTATATATGAAATTTATTGACAAATTGGTTTCCATACAACACCCAGTGCTCATCCCAAAAGGTGCCCTCCCCAATACCCATCACCCACCCTCTCCTCCCTCCCACCCCCCATCAACCCTCAGTTTGTTCTCAGTTTTTAACAGTCTCTTATGCTTTGGCTCTCTCCCACTCTAACCTCTTTTTTATTTTTTCCTTCCCCTCCCCCATGGGTTCCTGTTAAGTTTCTCAGGATCCACCTAAGAGTGAAACCATATGGTATCTGTCTTTCTCTGTATGGCTTATTTCACTTAGCATCACACTCTCCAGTTCCATCCACGTTGCTACAAAAGGCCATATTTCATTTTTTCTCATTGCCACGTAATATTCCATTGTGTATATAAACCATAATTTCTTTATCCATTCATCAGTTGATGGACATTTAGGCTCTTTCCATAATTTGGCTATGGTTGAGAGTGCTGCTATGAACATTGGGGTACAAGTGGCCCTATGCATCAGTACTCCTGTATCCCTTGGATAAATTCCTAGCAGTGCTATTGCTGGGTCATAGGGTAGGTCTATTTTTAATTTTCTGAGGAACCTCCACACTGCTTTCCAGAGCGGCTGCACCAATTTGCATTCCCACCAACAGTGCAAGAGGGTTCCCGTTTGTCCACATCCTCTCCAGCATCTATAGTCTCCTGATTTGTTCATTTTGGCCACTCTGACTGGCGTGAGGTGATACCTGAGTGTGGTTTTGATTTGTATTTCCCTGATAAGGAGCGACGCTGAACATCTTTCCATGTGCCTGTTGGCCATCCGGATGTCTTCTTTAGAGAAGTGTCTATTCATGTTTTCTGCCCATTTCTTCACTGGGTTATTTGTTTTTCGGGTGTGGAGTTTGGTGAGCTCTTTATAGATTTTGGATACTAGCCCTTTGTCCGATATGTCATTTGCGAATATCTTTTCCCATTCCGTTGGTTGCCTTTTAGTTTGGTTGGTTGTTTCCTTTGCTGTGCAGAAGCTTTTTATCTTCATAAGGTCCCAGTAATTCACTTTTGCTTTTAATTCCCTTGCCTTTGGGGATGTGTCGAGTAAGAGGTTGCTACGGCTGAGGTCAGAGAGGTCTTTTCCTGCTTTCTCCTCTAGGGTTTTGATGGTTTCCTGTCTCACATTCAGGTCCTTCATCCATTTTGAGTTTATTTTTGTGAATGGTGTGAGAAAGTGGTCTAGTTTCAACCTTCTGCATGTTGCTGTCCAGTTCTCCCAGCACCATTTGTTAAAGAGGCTGTCTTTTTTCCATTGGATGTTCTTTCCTGCTTTGTCAAAGATGAGTTGGCCATACGTTTGTGGGTCTAGTTCTGGGGTTTCTATTCTATTCCATTGGTCTATGTGTCTGTTTTTGTGCCAATACCATGCTGTCTTGGTGATGACAGCTTTGTAGTAGAGGCTAAAGTCTGGGATTGTGATGCCTCCTGCTTTGGTCTTCTTCTTCAAAATTCCTTTGGCTATTCGGGGCCTTTTGTGGTTCCATATGAATTTTAGGATTGCTTGTTCTAGTTTCGAGAAGAATGCTGGTGCAATTTTGATTGGGATTGCATTGAATGTGTAGATAGCTTTGGGTAGTATTGACATTTTGACAATATTTATTTTTCCAATCCATGAGCAGGGAATGTCTTTCCATTTCTTTAAATCTTCTTCAATTTCCTTCATAAGCTTTCTATAGTTTTCAGCATACAGATCCTTTACATCTTTGGTTAGATTTATTCCTAGGTATTTTATGCTTCTTGGTGCAATTGTGAATGGGATCAGTTTCTTTATTTGTCTTTCTGTTGCTTCATTGTTAGTGTATAAGAATGCAACTGATTTCTGTACATTGATTTTGTATCCTGCAACTTTGCTGAATTCCTGTATCAGTTCTAGCAGACTTTTGGTGGAGTCTATCGGATTTTCCATGTATAATATCATGTCATCTGCAAAAAGTGAAAGCTTGACTTCATCTTTGCCAATTTTGATGCCTTTGATTTCCTTTTGTTGTCTGATTGCTGATGCTAGAACTTCCAGCACTATGTTAAACAGCAGCGGTGAGAGTGGGCATCCTTGTCGTGTTCCTGATCTCAGGGAAAAAGCTCTCAGTTTTTCCCCGTTGAGGATGATGTTAGCTGTGGGCTTTTCATAAATGGCTTTTATGATGTTTAAGTATGTTCCTTCTATCCCGACTTTCTCAAGGGTTTTTATTAAGAAAGGGTGCTGGATTTTGTCAAAGGCCTTTTCTGCATCGATTGACAGGATCATATGGTTCTTATCTTTTCTTTTATTAATGTGATGTATCACGTTGATTGATTTGCGAATGTTGAACCAGCCCTGCATCCCAGGAATGAATCCCACTTGATCATGGTGAATAATTCTTTTTATATGCCGTTGAATTCGATTTGCTAGTATCTTATTGAGAATTTTTGCATCCATATTCATCAGGTATATTGGCCTGTAGTTCTCTTTTTTTTACTGGGTCTCTGTCTGGTTTAGGAATCAAAGTAATACTGGCTTCATAGAATGAGTCTGGAAGTTTTCCTTCCCTTTCTATTTCTTGGAATAGCTTGAGAAGGATAGGTATTATCTCTGCTTTAAACGTCTGGTAGAACTCCCCTGGGAAGCCATCTGGTCCTGGACTCTTATTTGTTGGGAGATTTTTGATAACCGATTCAATTTCTTCTCTGGTTATGGGTCTGTTCAAGCTTTCTGTTTCCTCCTGATTGAGTTTTGGAAGAGTGTGGGTGTTCAGGAATTTGTCCATTTCTTCCAGGTTGTCCAATTTGTTGGCATATAATTTTTCATAGTATTCCCTGATAATTGTTTGTATCTCTGAGGGATTGGTTGTAATAATTCCATTTTCATTCATGATTTTATCTATTTGGGTCATCTCCCTTTTCTTTTTGAGAAGCCTGGCTAGAGGTTTGTCAATTTTGTTTATTTTTTCAAAAAACCAACTGTTGGTTTTGTTGATCTGCTCTACAGTTTTTTTAGATTCTATATTGTTTATTTCTGCTCTGATCTTTATTATTTCTCTTCTTCTGCTGGGTTTAGGCTGCCTTTGCTGTTCTGCTTCTAGTTCCTTTAGGTGTGCTGTTAGATTTTGTATTTGGGATTTTTCTTGTTTCTTGAGATAGGCCTGGATTGCAATGTATTTTCCTCTCAGGACTGCCTTCGCTGCGTCCCAAAGCATTTGGATTGTTGTATTTTCATTTTCGTTTGTTTCCATATATTTTTTGATTCCTTCTCTAATTGCCTGGTTGACCCACTCATTCGTTAGTAGGGTGTTCTTTAACCTCCATGCTTTTGGAGGTTTTCCAGACTTTTTCCTGTGTTTGATTTCAAGCTTCATAGCATTGTGGTCTGAAAGTATGCATGGTATAATTTCAATTCTTGTAAACTTATGAAGGGCTGTTTTGTGACCCAGTATATGATCTATCTTGGAGAATGTTCCATGTGCACTCGAGAAGAAAGTATATTCTGTTGCTTTGGGATGCAGAGTTCTAAATATATCTGTCAAGTCCATCTGATCCAATGTCTCAATCAGGGACCTTGTTTCTTTATTGACCGTGTGTCTAGATGATCTATCCATTTCTGTAAGTGGAGTGTTAAAGTCCCCTGCAATTACCACATTCTTATCAATAAGGTTGCTTATGTTTATGAGTAATTGTTTTATATATTTGGGGGCTCCGGTATTCGGCGCATAGACATTTATAATTGTTAGCTCTTCCTGATGGATAGACCCTGTAACTGTTATATAATGTTCTTCTTCATCTCTTGTTACAGCCTTTAATTTAAAGTCTAGTTTGTCTGATATAAGTATGGCTACTCCAGCTTTCTTTTGGCTTCCAGTCGCATGATAAATAGTTCTCCATCCCCTCACTCTCAATCTAAAGGTGTCCTCAGGTCTAAAATGAGTCTCTTGTAGACAGCAAATAGATGGGTCTTGTTTTTTTATCCATTCTGATACCCTATGTCTTTTGGTTGGCGCATTTAATCCATTTACATTCAGTGTTATTATAGAAAGATACGGGTTTAGAGTCATTGTGATGTCTGTATGTTTTATGCTTGTAGTGATGTCTCTGGGACTTTGTCTCACAGGGTCCCCCTTAGGATCTCTTGTAGGGCTGGTTTAGTGGTGACAAATTCCTTCAGTTTTTGTTTGTTTGGGAAGACCTTTATCTCTCCTTCTATTCTAAATGACAGACTTGCTGGATAAAGGATTCTCGGCTGCATAATTTTTCTGTTCATCACATTGAAGATCTCGTGCCAATTCTTTCTGGCCTGCCAAGTTTCAAAAGAGAGATCAGTCACGAGTCTTATAGGTCTCCCTTTATATGTGAGGGCACGTTTACCCCTTGCTGCTTTCAGAATTTTCTCTTTATCCTTGTATTTTGCCAGTTTCACTATGATATGTCGTGCAGAAGATCGATTCAAGTTACGTCTGAAGGGAGTTCTCTGTGCCTCTTGGATTTCAATGCCTTTTTCCTTCCCCAGTTCAGGGAAGTTCTCAGCTATGATTTCTTCAAGTACCCCTTCAGCACCTTTCCCTCTCTCTTCCTCCTCTGGGATACCAATTATGCGTATATTATTTCTTTTTAGTGTATCACTTAGTTCTCTAATTTCCCCCTCATTCTCCTGGATTTTTTTATCTCTCTTTTTCTCAGCTTCCTCTTTTTCCATAACTTTATCTTCTAGTTCACCTATTCTCTCCTCTGCCTCTTCAAGCCGAGCTGTGGTGGTTTCCATTTTGTTATGCATTTCGTTTAAAGCGTTTTTCAGCTCCTCGTGCCTGTTCCTTAGTCCCTTGATCTCTGTAGCAAGAGATTCTCTGCTGTCCTGTATACTGTTTTCAAGCCCAGCGATTAATTTTATGACTATTATTCTAAATTCACTTTCTGTTATATTATTTAAATCCTTTTTGATCAGCTCATTAGCTGTTGTTATTTCCTGGAGATTCTTCTGAGGGGAATTCTTCCGCTTGGTCATTTTGGATAGTCCCTGGCATGGTGAGGACCTGCAGGGCACTTCCCCTGTGCTGTGGTGTATAACTGGAGTTGGTGGGCGGGGCCGCAGTCGGACCTGATGTCTGCCCCCAGCCCACCGCTGGGGCCACAGTCAGACTGGTGTGTGCCTTCTCTTCCCCTCTCCTAGGGGCGGGATTCACTGTGGGGTGGTGTGGCCCGTCTGGGCTACTTGCACACTGCCAGGCTTGTGATGCTGGGGATCTGGCGTATTAGCTGGGGTGGGTAGGCAAGGTGCACAGGGGCAGGAGGGGCAGGCTTAGATCGCTTCTCCTTAGGTGATCCACTTCAGGAGGGGCCCTGTGGCAGCGGGAGGGAGTCAGATCTGCTGCCGGAGGTTTGGCTCCGCAGAAGCACAGAGTTGGGTGTTTGCGCGGAGCGAGCAAGTTCCCTGGCAGGAACTGGTTCTCTTTGGGATTTTGGCTGGGGGATGGGCGGGGGAGATGGCGCTGGCGAGCGCCTTTGTTCCCCACCAAACTGAGCTCTGTTGTCAGGGGGCTCAGCAGCTCTCCCTCCCTTTGTCCTCCAGCCTTCCCACTTTCCGAGCAGAGCTTTTAACTTATGACCTCCCAGACGCTAAGTCGCGCTTGCTGTCGGAACACAGTCCATCAGGCCCCTCCGCTTTTGCAAGCCAGACTCGGGGGCTCTGCTTGGCCGGCGAGCCGCCCCTCCGCCCCGGCTCCCTCCCGCCAGTCCGTGGAGCGCGCACCGCCTCGCCGCCCTTCCTACCCTCTTCCGTGGGCCTCTCGTCTGCGTTTGGCTCCAGCGACTCCGTTCTGCTAATCCTCTGGCGGTTTTCTGGGTTATTTAGGCAGGTGTAGGTGGAATCTAAGTGATCAGCAGGACTCGCGGTGAGCCCAGCGTCCTCCTAAGCCGCCATCTTGCAAACCTCTCCTTCATCAGTGATTTTTATTTGTTTTGTTTCCCTGTTTCCCTGTCCCTCAAAGCTGGGCACCCTTCATTGTTTTTGAGTATCTTCGTTCCACTGCATGGAGCAGTAGCCCTCTCATACTTGTCTACATCTGGAGCGGGCTTTCAAAACTACTCTATTGGGGTATTATTGTTTAATTATCTGAGGTGATTTTACTGTATAGCAAAAGTTGAGAACCATTGTCTAAGATCCCCATGGCCTGTATTGTTTTTTTTAAAGATCTACCAGCCTTTTTTATTTTTATTTTTTTAAATAGAAATGGCTAAAAATCCAGAGGTGAGCATGCATATAAGACCCCAGTAATTTGTGTACTTTTTTGTTGAAAAATAAACAGGCTGCTGGATTATTCCACATAGTTGAAGATAATTGATATCTTATTGAATGATTCTTAAATCAGTTTGGATATTGTATATATTCTCTTAACCATTGAAAAGATGCAGAATCTAAAGATTAATTTCATTTTATGTCTCTGAATTTGTTGCCTTTTTCAATTTTATTCAAACTAGATGGCTGGACTTATCAAGCTACAAGTTTTTTATATTTTTAAGGTTTCTTAACATTTTATCATTTATAATTCTCCTATTTGGGGAGAGTCAGTGGCAGATCATAGATGAATGTGGAATTGGGTAAACCTGGAGGAGAAGGCTGGAAGCTGTTCTATAAAGTGGAATGGCTAGAAGATGAGGCAGGCTGAATGGGAAAGTTGGTGTGTGGTGCTGAACTTAAAATCCAAGGCAGACATTGAGTCCAACTGAAGGATAGAAGCAATGTTTTGAAATCTGTAGAGATCTATAGAGGGAATGAGTATACAGAGTTACCTTCTGGCACAAAACTGGCATTACAGTGATGTGACCAAGATAAAGAGAGATCTTGGTAGGTGTTACCAATAGCTCTAGAAGACCTGAGATGTGATGATGAACTCAGTGTTTTTGTTTCTGTTTTATTAAACTTCTTTAAAAATTTTTTAAATGTTTATTTATTTTAAAGAGAGAGAGAGAGGGAGAGAGGCAAGGAGTAAGCAGGAGAGGGGCAGAGAGAGAGGGACACACAGAATCTGGAGCAGGCTCCAGGCTCCAAGCTGTCAGCACAGAGCCCTATGTGGGGCTCAAACCCACGAGACATGAGATCATGACCTGAGACAAAGTCAGATGCTTAACCAACTGAGTCACCCAGACAACCCCAAGTTTAATCAAACTTCTTTAAGTGAGTGATTAGGTAGGACAGAGGCCATGCTCCTCCCTAGGGTAAGGCACGGTTCTGTAGGAGCTGAAACCAAAGCAAAGGGTTACATCCTTTTGTGAGAAATGTGATCACATTAAGATGTTGTGACCAGCACTGTAAATAAATTAAATTGAGTAGAATTGGTAGAAAATGCTGTGGGTATATGTAGATTCACAGAACTTAAATAGATAAACTTGGACTCAATTTATATGTGATGAATTGCCAATTAAGTATAGTTAAGATAGAAGGGACATGTAGCAAAGGGAATTCTGATAATTTTGGTACTTTTAGTTTTAGAGTAACCTAATAAAACCTAAGAGTTGTGGGCAGGGTAGTGGTATGCTAGGAAATTATTACAAGGGTCAGATCTGGGGGTAAGGGAGAAAGTGGGAGAAGTATACTATTTTAAGACATTCAAAAGGAGAGTACTGTGGACGTAGGGCATGGAAATAGAGTGTCTTGGGAAAATTACAATGCATCTTGGTGGGAAAAAGTGTCTTCTTATTTTCTTTTTACTTTTTTTAATGTTTACTTAATTTTGAGAGAGAGAGAGAGAGAGAGAGAGAGAGAGAGAGAGAGAGGGAGACAGAGTATGAACAGGGGAGGGGCAGAGAGAGAGGGAGACACAGAATCCAAAGTTTCCAGGCTCTGAGCCATCAGCACGGATCCTGATGTGGGGCTTGAACTCACAAACCATGAAATCATGACCCAAGCTGAAGTCGGACACTTAACCTGCTGAGCCACCCAGGCACCCCAAGAGTTTTCTTATTTTTAAATGTTAATGAAGAATAAAGTCTGGTGAATGAAGCGTGAGCAGGAAAAGTGAAGGTAGCCAATAATGGAAGGAAAAGTAGGATAAGATTTGCACACTCCCAACAGGACAAGGAATAATACATGGCAATTTGGTCAAACCAACAACAACAACAACAAAATAGATAACAACAATATAAAATAAATAATAAACTTGAACTAAAATGAGAAAATAAAATTGTTTCAATCATTATATAACAAATCATAACAAATCCAGTACATCTATTGAAAGAAAAAATTGAGAATGGTCTTTAAAAAAATTCCAAATCTCCCACAATCTCAGTTAAATACTGCATATAAAAATTATTAAGACAAAGTAATAAATTATGCTAATGTAAAATGTATATCTTACTGTGTGCCATGTAAGAAGAAAACCACTGATTTTGGAAGTTGTATAACTCTAACCTGAGTGTTACCCACTTGTGTGTTTAGTTGGTTGCCTTATATATTCTTACATTTGCTCAACACATACTTATTAAATTTTCAACATTCTCCAAGTATTGGAAAAAGTGTTTGAGTTACAAGGTAAAAAAGAAAAACAGGGTCTCTGATTTCAGGGAGCTTAAATTCTAATGAAAGAAATAAATAATAAAGAAGTTTAGAAAGCCAAAAATCATTGTATATTATAATACAGGTTATGTGGGAAAGAGTCAGTGTGGTTGCTGTACAATAACAGGAGGTGACATAATACAGAAAGTGTGGTCAGAGAAGGTGACTGTGAGAAAGTGATATTTAGTCTAGTTCAGTTCAACTTCTATGAGATACAAGATTCAGAGTTTTTACATTGAAATTTTATAGCCTGTTTCCTATTTCTCCGTCATGAACCTTTAATAAAACTTATAAAGAGAGTTATTTCATTTCCCTATATAAAATGAGGTTCTGATCTTTGCAGACTTATAATGGGCTCATCCACTTAATTATAATATTTGGAATTAAATCAGACTATTTTATTTGCCTTTAAGTTTAAAAATACATCTGAAAGTAAATTGAAGGAAAAGAACCTCTAAAATTTTTTCTCTAAACCAGTCTTCTAAAAATAACATCAAAAAACCAAGTAATTAGCTAAATAGGCTTCATATTCAAAGAGAAATTACCAATTAACCTTCCTCTGGCCCCCTATCAGGAAAGACAGCTAGAGAGTTGAAAAGTGAGGGATTCCTACAGAGGGAGGATCTGATCCATTTTGAGGGATGCCCTTGCTGGAGGCAATACTTACTTGAAAGAAAATCCCAGCCACTGATTCCACTTAAATTTAGGAACCTCTTAAGGGCTGAAAGGGAGAGTTCTGTTTGCTGAGAGGAAAACAAACAAGACAGGGAGGGGGCTTAGTTGACAAAGCCTGCCCAGAGTCAGATAAGTTTTGTGTCAGTGGGTTTAGATTTGGCGCTGGATATAGCCGAGAAGATTATGTTTTATTTTGGGCTCAACATTAGTGAGATGTAATATGCAAACATTTTCTAAGCTGTATAACCTTAATTTGCTGATAAGAAGAGGATGTACTATTTTGCATTAGAATCTGAAGCCTTTCAGGAATTCGGGTACTGTGTGCTGTGCTACTGGCTTTCCTTGGTAGATTATGCTGTCTTTATGTCACTTACAGAAATAGCACATACTAAGCAATCCTTACTTACAAATAGAAAATTGAAAGCAAAGGTCTGGGTGTTCTCATTTCATTGCACCCATTTTCACTGTATCTATCACTCTATTTTTGTATTTAATGAAGAAGTTTACAACCGTTTACTTACAAATGTTCTTCTCTAGATTATGAACTCTTTAAGAGATTTTGTTTATCTTTGTAATATCAGTGCCTAAAAATGTCTGACCTACTTAGAAAACAAAACTGGGAATTCAACCATATTTAAAATGTATAAATCCACTCTAACTCGGGCTTTTGCCCCCACCTCTCTGACAAAACTATTTATGTTCTCCAGTAACCTACAAGATGTCCAATGGTCAATGCTTTAACTATTGACAGCATTTGGCACCATTGGCTATTCCTTTCTCCTGAAAATATTTTTTTGTTTGCCTTCTGGGACAACATATACCTTTGTGTTACCACTGGAATGACTCAGGGCTCAGTTCTAGGATTCCTTTCACATCACCGCTCCCTGATGATCTCATCTAGTGTCCTATAGTGAGGCATCCACATTTAATCTGCACTCCAGGCCTCTACCTGGAACACCATATCATTTATCCAGTAGCTTTCATGTAGTAACTTAATTGGCAGCTCAATTTAATCTGTCCAACATCAAAGCCTGATTTTTCTCCCTTGAGCCTATTTTTCTGCAAGTCTTTCCCACTATTTAATTTTTTTTCTGTGTATTTATTTTTGAGAGAGAGGTGGTGGGTATGGGCAGAGAGAGACAGAGAGAGAATCCCAAGCAGGCTCTGCACTGTCAGTGCAAAGCCTAATACAGGGCTCAGTCCCACAAACCATGAGATCACCACCTGAGCCAAAATCAAGAATCTGTCACTTAACTGACTGAGCCACCCAGGTGCCCTAAGTCCCCCACCTTAATAAATGACAACTCTATCATTCAGGTGCTCACACCTTAAATCTTACATTCCTTCTTTGTCCACTAGGCCCATATTTAATTTGCTAGAAAATTATTTGTCTCTACCTCAACATATATTCAGAAACTATTTTTCATCACTTCTGTTACTACTTTCCACCAAGCCAGTGTAATCTCCCATTTGTATTATCACTAAAACGTCCTGATGACCCTGCTTCCACACTTGGCTTCCTGTAAACTGTTCTTCATGTAGTGGCAGGCATGATTCTGTGAACTTAATCCAGTTTATGTCACTTCTCTGACCAAGGTCTCCGTGGCTTTCCACATCACAGTAAAAGCCAACATGCCTAACAGCTCCTGAAAGACTCTGTGACCTAAAACCCAACTTTCTCTTTGGCCTTACTACACTTTCTTTTACTCTATCTCCTCTTGTTCAGTAAAGACTAGCCTTCCAAAGCCTCCTCCTCCAGGCCAGATATATTCTTTGTTTCCACCTGAAATTCTCCCAGCCCCAAACAACCTCATGATTACTTATTTCTCTCTGATCGTTGTTCAAATGTCACTTTATCAGTGGGGACTTCCTTGAGAGTCCTGTTTAAAAAAATATATAGCAATCATTCCTTCTTTCTTGCTCCCCTTTTCTCTATTTTTCACATTCTATAAAGTTTGCATGTTTTATTCTTACTATTTGCATTTCTCTGCTAGAGTGTAAACTCCATTTGGGAAAGTTTTTTTGTTTTTTGTTTTTTGTTTTTTTGTTGTTGTTGTTTTTGTCTGTTTTCTACATTATTTCTTCACCACATGGAGAAAGTTTGGCATACAGCAGGCATTCAATTAATTATCATTAAATGACAGAGTTTATTTAGGTGTTGGAACATTTATTTGTTTAAATTACTGAAAAACTCTGTTTTGTCTATCAACATAGTATGTAGTTCCAGCCTACAGAGTAATCAAGTTCATCATTAATGACGAGTAGGATAATTAATACCATTAATTGAAATGCTGGAAACCCAGGAGTGACAGTGAGAAAAAGTGGGTCAGAATTTAGACAACTGTTTTTCCTGAGGCAGAGGCTCAGGCTAGCAGAGGCTAGCAAACCTAGCCCACGTAGGCCCCAGAGGCTGACCTTGGCTCTCTGAGCATAGGTTCCAGTGAGTGCAACATTCCAAGTTTTACTTGTCAAAGTTGTTGACCCTGGCAGTTGATGCAAGGAGGCAGAGGGAGCATTGCAGAGGTGAATCAGGAGGTAGGTAGCACTCTGTGTTGTGGCGAAGGAAGATAGAATTTAGCGCGCTCTAGTGTTTTCACCCTACCAGTGGCCCACAGGAGAACAGGATGTACAGAGGCTTCCTGAGGGAGACTGGCAAGAGTCTGGTACCATGGGTTGAGCTTTAGAATGGTGTGCTAAATAACCAAGAAGGGAGATAGGTCAGAAGAAAAGAGAGAGGACTTAGTGCTATCCTGTTCTAGAGTCTTGGACAACAGAGGATGAAATGAGCAGAGGGGGCTGGGAGTGCTAAGCTCTGAGGATGTGAGGTTTATCATTTGTGCTCTGGAATTTAGGACATATTGATGAAGAGATATAGGAAAAAGAAACATAGAAGTCCTGATATTCAGCCAAGGCCATTAGTCCTGGGTCAGGGGACAAGGCTTTATTCTAAGTCTCACCAGACAAAAGTGGGGATTGGAAGGGGGGGGTGTGGGGAATAACTTAGGCAAATATGTCCTATTTCCCTTGCAATTAACTCAGTAGTATCAAAATATTTATCAAACATTTCCTCTATACCATACACTGTATATTCATTTTCACTTAATCTTTACAATATTAACACTTAGTTGGCATCCAAATTTAACAGAAAACTGTCAATGTTGTTCCCAAGGTCATGGTGTGGAAGTGCACAGGTTTGAAATCTGAACTCAGAATGGTTAAACTACAAAGCTTGTGTTCCTTTCACTATTTCTAAGTGGTTCTCAATCCTAGTTGTCCATTAGATTCTCCTGGGCAGCTTTTAAAATAACATATCCAGACACTATCTCCAGATATCTTCATGTCATTTGTCTACAGTGAGGCCCAGGTATGAGTATGTTTCTTATTTTGGTAACCATCCCCCTGACTTAAAAGTAGAGTTGGAATTGAGGACCATTGTTATACAGTATTGTGGGGTGGGTGGTGGATGGGGGAAAGATAGAATTTAGTGTACTGTAATGTTTTTAAAGTATGGTTTAGGATCAACAGCATCAGTCTCATCTGAGAACATATTAGAAATGTAAAAAGATTGAATTACAAACTTCAGGGGTAGGGCTCAACCATCTGCATTTTAAGAATGCATGCTAAAATTTGAGAACACTTGGCAAATTAAGGGTCTTGGATTTGAACCTAAGAAGACCTAGGTTTTAACTGTCTTTCAACATTTAACAGCTATGCACACCAAATCAAGTAACTTAACATATTTAGATCTCAATTTCCCGAGGATGTAAAAAAAAAAAAAAAGGTAATGTTATTTACTCCTCTGATATATAATGCGATATTTATGTAAATCATCTGGCCCATACCAATTGTTCAATAAATAGTAACTAATACTAAGGGGTATGTATTTCAGAAAGAGTAATGAGTCACAAATGTATCCTATAAGTGGAAGCTTTAATGAGCCCATCTTTAAAGATTTGGGGAAGACAGCTATGAGAATATAAAGCAGGTAATCCAGAGTTGCATGAGTGTATTATGCTTTAAAGGATTCTCAACCACTAATATTGAAAAATTGACAAAAATATCTGGCTTACTGAATACTTAAAGAGTTGTCTTTCTGAACAGAATTGAAAATACTTATTATGTGGGGCACTTGGGTGTCTCAGTTGGTTAAGCATTCAACTTCAGGTCAGGTCATGATTCTGGGTTCCTGGGTTCAAGCCCCGTGTATGGCTCTGTGCTGACAGCTCAGAGCCTGGAGCCTGCTTTGAATTCTGTGTCTCCCTCTCTCTGTGCCCCTCCCTTTCTGTCTCTCTCTCTCTCTCTCTCCATCTCTCTCTCTCTCTCTCCCAAAATAAGTAAACATGAAAAAAATTAAAAAAAAGAAAATGCCTATTATGCATAATACGGGATATACAATGGCTATATAATAGTCACTAGCATTTCCTATTTTTTTTCATTTGGCTAGATAAAAATATTGCTGACTTGCTTTTAGTTTCACTTGTTTAAATACTCTGAATGTTTAGATAATAGATTTGATCATGCAAAGTACTGATGATACATGGGTTAGATTTGAACTTTGGGCTTAAGTACACTTCCTTTTTGAGCCAAAGCTCATTACTTCCACATTTTCCATTAGAGATCCAGAGTTTATTTATTTTTTTTTAATTTTTTTTAACGTTTATTTATTTTTGGGACAGAGAGAGACAGAGCATGAACGGGGGAGGGGCAGAGAGAGAGGGAGACACAGAATCGGAAACAGGCTCCAGGCTCTGAGCCATCAGCCCAGGGCCTGACGCGGGGCTCGAACTCCCGGACCGCGAGATCGTGACCTGGCTGAAGTCGGACGCTTAACCGACTGTGCCACCCAGGCGCCCCAGAGATCCAGAGTTTAAAACCAAGTGTCTTACCAGAAGGAAGTCACGTGGTGAAAATAATGTAAGAATTCCTGACACCTTAAATTAGATCTACCTATTTACTCCTGGAATGTTTTTATATAGTTCAGTGACAAAAACCTGTGTGTGTCTGTGTCTGTGTGTGTATGTGTGTGTAAAATATCTTTAAAATGTTACCAAAGATTATTGTGGACAAATTACATGGGAAGGTATGCATTTAAATCCATCAAAAAGGAGAAGAATCTCAATTTTTCATTTAAGCAGCTTTCAATAATTAATCACTGTGATATTTATAATGTCATAAGTTCTATCTAAATCAGTAATCTAAAGCAATTAAACCTTTGTGTAAATACTTGTACTTTTCTTCTGAAAAATATTGGTCACTAATTTTCTCTCTTATATTTGTAAAAAGAGATACTTATAGTTTAGTTCTACTATGGTTAACCTTAACTTGTTAATAGATTATTAAAGATTTGCAATTCTATTTACTCTACTAATTAAAAAGTGAGATTACCATAGTAACTAGTATGTATTGATACTCTGCTTATGTAGCCTCTGAAATTCAGGGTAGTTTTTCATCTGATTCTTCTACTAGCTACACAAATTTCACGTGCTCTCCTGCACTTTAGACTATAAAAGAAAATGCTTTCTTTACTGATTAATCAAGTATGAGTATTTTTAGACAATCTGTTTATAATACAGAGCAAGTGTGTCTGATGTTTGGGAAATTTTAAAGGTAGAAATAATTTAAAGGCACTTTCAAAAAGACTCTAGGAATAGTACAGAGGTGGTGGTGGAATATTTGTTTAGGTAACTGTGGACTTAGGATTTCAGTTTCAGAAAATGCTTTGAAGTAAAAAGGATCAGTCATTTGATGAATATGTTGTTCTGAGGAATTCTTCTACAGGAGAGATCACATCTTGTTACTGGGAAACTATCTTATTAACTCAAAACATGTAAAGAAAAAGAAATCTTGCTTAGCTCCTAATAAGGTTTGCTACAAATAATATATGTGATTTTTTGCACTGAATGAGAGGACTTGGAGTTCTGGAAATTTAACACATTCTTCATATGGCTTGTTTCATTGCTCTCAAATTTTTCTGTATGCTGTTGCTCCTTCTTGGAATAATTTCATCATTTCTGCACATCTCCATCCCTACATTGCTCCTAATATTTCTTGGCTTACCTTTATCTGTTCTTTAGATCTTAGCTGAAATGTCATATTCTTTGGAACTATTGTTCTGACTCTGCAAGACTATGTGAAGGCTCTTCCTACATGCTCATGTAACTCCTTTTGAAGATAGTTTCATGCCTAATTGTAATCACTGGTTCACTTCTCTGTCATTCACTCTCTGACGTCTTCTTGAGGAAAAGATAAAGGTATTACTATGTGCTATGGGCTCAAAGACCCACTTAGTACCTGGCCTACAGTTTAAAAATATATATACATTATATTAAGTAGCTGTATTAGTTTCTTAGGGCTCCTCTAGACAAAATACCACAAACTAGAGGGCTTAAAACAACAGAAATATATTTTCATGAGTTCTGGAGTCCAAAGCCCCAAAACAAGATGTTGGCAGAATTATTTACTGTTGGAGGTTCTGAGGGCAAATTTGTTCCACAATTCTCTCCTAGCATTTGGCAGTTACTGGCAATCATTGACATCCTTTAGTTTGTAGACATAGCACTTCAGTCTGTGCCTTGTCTTTACATGGTGTTCTCCCCTGTGCATGTGTCTGTATTTCTTCTTCCCTTCTCATAAGGACACCAGTAGTATTTGCTTAGGGCCCACCTTAATTCAGTATGACCCTAACTTGATTGTATATGCAAAGACCCTATTTCCAAATAAGGTCACAGTCACAGGTACCAGCTGTTAGGACTTTAACATATCTTTTAAAGAACACAAGTTGACCTGCACCAGTAACCATCTAGTATATTTTTACTTTAGGGTCATGTTGATATAAAAATGTGATCTTAATCATGGACAGGCCAGTTACCAAGCTGCTAACTCTCATATCATTTAGTCACTTTACTTATCAGGACAACATTCATAGAAGGAAAGTACTAATTTCAGTTATTTCGATGCTCTTAATATCCAGACTTGATAATCTCTTAAAGGATTTTATTTATCGATAATAAACTCTTTGACTCAGTTGCCAAGTATAGGAACTAGTCTGCTCTATGGGCACATCTTAAACAATTCTAGAAAGGATAAATTCATATGTAGTGCCTTAGAAAGAATTAAGCCCAAATAACTGTGCTGTATTCAGAGCATATTAATTCTTATGGGTAACTCAATATCTTGTATTTCTCATTTGGGTCATCTTTATTTTATACTCACTACAAGGCATGGGGAGAGGAGGCAAAGGAAAAAGTTATTTTTTGGCATTTAGCAATTAGTTGATTAACATGCAGATTTATTCAAAGTAATATAAAATATGCATCTATTATTTTTGTTTCATCAGATTGGCTTATTTTTAATTTTAATAAGATGCAATAAGAATTAAGCGATTTAAAATATATAACTTAATACTGAACTAGTTTCTCAGTAGTGATGATTGCCAGGTCACACATGAGGTTCCAGGGACATGCTCAGCTACAAGGTCCAACAGACAGCAGGCAGAGGATGGAATCTGGAAACCAGCCCATGCTGGCGAGGACTAGAGAGGATTGCAGAATCCCAGGGAGAAGAAATCAAAGACCCAAATTGGCACTAGGGAAAAGAGGGATTTGGGCATGTGTCTGTGCATGTATGTGTTATATACCTGTTTGCATGTTGTATATAGTCTTTGGTTAAGAGGTTAATATGATTTGGGATCCAATTGGGACTGAATGTATGCAGCTGGAAATGTGTATGAATGCTGATGGGTCTGTGCATTTGGTACATAAACGAATGTTGCTGCTACTGGTAGATGTTGCATAACTGACACAAGATATGTCTCCTAGATTCTCTATATTACTAAGATTTTACTGTTTTATTTTAAGAAATTCTCACAAGGGTCTTCTTATTTTTACTATTCTGCTAAGCCAGCAGGGGGAAGTCACACATTACTTTTTGGTGGGCTTTTGAAACATTTCTTCAGACTTTTTTTTTTTTTAAAGGTCTGTTTTCTTGCAAAGAAAGAAAGAAAGAAAGAAAGAAAGAAAGAAAGAAAGAAAAAAAGAAGTTACTAAGACAGAGTGTTTATGGTATGATTCGCGTAAGCACACTAGTATCAATTTTTAAAGAGTACCCTTAAACTTTAAGTTTCTTATTTTTTAATTAAAAAATGAAGCACCCCAATATTCCTAGTAAAAAGTAATTGCATTGTTGATGATATTCCTAATGCTTTCAAATTGCTAATTCCATCTGTGATATAAGAAACTTAATTACTAAATTTGTATGATGCTGTAAAAAGTAAAGGAAAATCTATTAGTCAATTTTTAATACTAAAAGTAAATGATTTTAATATCTGCCACTGTATTCTTTATCTACTTTTTTTTTCAGTTTAAAAATACCTGGGGAAGAAGGGAAACATTTTAAATTTCAAGATATAAACAAGAATAGCTCTTTGCCAACACAAAACAATATGGAGACTCTATGGCTATTGTTTCTGAGAAGAGCTGATTGCCTCATATTGTCTGCCTTCTATAGGAAAAACATTGTAATGCTTCCAGGACTAGTAATGGGATGATCTAAGTCAATTCATTGTGCAGTTTTGAGTGACATGGAAGGATAACACCATTATTCTTTGTATTTTAGTCTCTGTACTTAGTTAATCATGTTCACTGTTCCATCAGCGATTGTCACTCACTCATTATGTAAAATTTGAGCATCTTCATTTAATGTTATTGTATTGTTTCTGTTTACTACAGCTGGTTGCAATAGACTCAAATGACAATTTCACAGCTACCATAAAAGGTCACAAAAATAAACATTCAAAATAGAAACATCTTACTTTGCAACAAGTATACAATCTAAGTATGAGTAAGATGTCTAAATTTATGAAAATTGGATTGAGTTTATCTCATTATATGTAAACTCATCTATTTGAAAGATACTGTACATTTTTAAATTTTTTTAAGATAAATGGTTAGGTAACATTTATCTTTGAAATCATAAATTCTCAATCATTATGGTTCTTCTATGTTGTTAATTACATATAAATGTTTAAAATATTACAGAGAAAGATAATAGAAAATAATGATCACATATTTAACAAATAGGAAAAAAATATCCAGGAATATAATAATGAAGTAAGATTCAGGTCAAGAAGTAGAGCAAAAAAAAAAAATTTAAAATGGCTTTGACTAGAAAAACAAAACTATAATTTGTATGTTGCATATTTTGGAAATTTTTATTTTTTCGACACACACACACACACACACACACACACACACACACACCAGCTAAAGTGCAGAGGAAAAACTTTGCAGTGGGAGAACAGGCAGAATAAAAAGGTGACAAGGTAGCCATACCACCAAATTTATATCTGTCATCACCAGGACTTCTTTAACAGTGTTAACACAAGAGGACATCTGGTAACTTGCTCTCAGAAGAATAGTGTTCACTACTGTTGGATTCAAATCACAAATGGCTAATAAAATAGGAATGAAGTAATTGTTTTATTTCATTGATAGGAATAGTACTGAATTATGAGCCTTTCCTCTCACCTCTGGGATTGAAATTTTAGCCTGGAAGGAGTGTATTATTCCTAAAATTTTATGAATTTTAAAATTATGAGAACAAAGCAGTTATATGTTAAATTTGGTGCAAACCAGACCTAACTTATTTTCATTCATTAAAAATAATGAAAAAAAATATCAATAACCTTTAGATATTGGCAAAAAGACATAGAATAAATGGTAATCTTAAGAACCAAATGAGGCATCTAAATATAATGAAAAATTTTGGGGAGAACAATTAGGGGAGGTTACTCTAGTCAGATTATATTTTCTCTAACAGTAAAGTTTATAACTATCATATTTACTTTCTTTTTTTTTTTTAATTTTCTTTTTCAACGTTTATTTATTTTTGGGACAGAGAGAGACAGAGCATGAACGGGGGAGGGGCAGAGAGAGAGGGAGACACAGAATCAGAAACAGGCTCCAGGCTCTGAGCCATCAGCCCAGAGCCTGACGCGGGGCTCCAACTCACGGACTGTGAGATCGTGACCTGGCTGAAGTCGGACGCTTAACCGACTGCGCCACCCAGGCGCCCCCATATTTACTTTCTAATCCACTCCTCCAAGCATAACTGCCATATAATAGGTACTAAATGAATATTTTTTGAATGAATAGGTTTCCTTCCAATTTATGTAGTGCTTTAATTTGGAAATGTAATAACAGGAAATCACCCCATTTTTAGCTCTGCTGATTGGAGATTAGAACTGGTATTACAATAAACATGATATATAGTAGAACCAAATGCATTGATTATATATTACCTAAGACTCACTTAAATTTTCTGTATTTTATGTTGTTACTTGTGATATCTTTTTGTCAACATGCCTCATGCTAATTTAGGAGCAGTTACATAGCCTTACAAAAAAATATTAAGGCTCTTGGCTTAAAATGTTCACTTGCATTAAATATTATGTAAATTTATATGTTGGGATTAAGTGGCCTGAAGTTCAAGTATGTAAGATAAAATGGAAATAATGCAACCTACTGCAATCATATTGTGCCAATATTCAGGCAGGGCACAGAGAAAAGACACAACAGGTTTTGAAACCAATCAAATTAATCACAGCCTAAACTGAGAAATAGAGAGGGAAAGATTGCTGCTCATCAGGTCATGCTGCGCAGATGAAGGAAACAGATCTGGTCATCTGATAGCAAGGCTATAGATACAGAACTGGGGAAACTCTTCCCAAGTAACTAACTTCTAGTGATGTGTGGGTATTTCTGCAGCTTGAGAGCATGAGTTGAATCTCTCTTATAACCCATGGTATGTTTTTAGATTAGGGCTCTAAATACAACCCAAACCATGCAAATCTCAGATCAAGCCACAATTTATATACACAGCAAACAATACAGGAAAGGGAGGTAAATAGTGTGAAAGGGAAAACCAGAGGACCTGAGTAGAAGCCCTTGAGGTATATGAGTCACAGACCAATAGATAACAATTGTAAGCTTCTGCTTTTCCTTATAGTGTCATGTTGATCCCTTAAAAAACTTTTTTTTGGTGTCCGATATTCATCCAACTCTACTTCAAGGAGATAATTTAACTGTCTCGAATGCTGGCTGAAGGAACATGTAGGAAAAGGAATAAGGCCAGTACTCTTCGCCTATCAGCTCCAATCTGCTTTCCCCTTGAGTTCAGTGGTGCCATTTAAAGAAAGCTCTGAATGACATAATGTGTTTGTTAATAATAAGTTTTTACCTGTATAACAAAGCAGTGGTGACTAATAGTTGACTCTTAGAATTTGTGATTCTTAGATTCCATGTAACTTTGATTAAAATTTCTGATCTAATATTCTCTGTGTGACTTTGAGCACATTGCTTATTCTTTTTCCTCAGTTTATTTATATAATGGAGATGTTAACATCTACTTGATATGATTGCTATATAGATAGTGAAGTGATATATGTTAACTATTTACTGGAGTACTTTACAGGTAGAAGATGCTTAATTGGCTAATAGTATTTCTGTAGGCCACAAGATTCTCTTTACTATTTAAAATTGTTATCGTTTGGAAGTGGATGATTTCAAACTTTGGTGACATTAAATACATTTTCATGCTTTCTACCTTAAAATATGATATAAAATAAGTTACCACTAAAGAAATATTGGTAATTCACAAACTTTTCAGTCTTCAAAGTCTGACTATTTTGGGGCACCACATTACATAAGCCAAGACAAATACTTGTTCTGTATTTTAATGAGTGAAGCTGATATAACTTTTTAATGTAATGTATTTTCATGGCTCCTGTCACTGTGAAAGCCAAGTATTCAGAAGAAACACATTTAAAAAATAAATGGATATATGAATGCTTTTGGTCCCCCTCTCTTCTAGCCATGACAGACAAAGTGAGAGATTAAAGGAGAGATCAATATTTTGAGAAATGACACCTTAAATTAAAATGGCACTGTTCTCTTCCTTTCTTAGAAGTCCCTTTTATTGTAAGAGCCAAACACTTGTTATGAGTTGAATTGTGTCCCCTAAAATTTATATATTCAAATTGTAACTCCCAGTTCCACAGAATATGATTTTATTTAGAAATATGGTCATTGCAGATGTAATTAGTTAATATGAGGTCATACTAGATTAGCGTGGGACTCTATTTCAATATAATTAGTGTCTTTATAAACAGGAATAATTTGGACACAGACATGCACACAGGTAAATCACCATGTGAACATGAAAGCAGAGATTGGGATGATACTTCTACAAGCCAAAGAATGACAAAAACTTCTAGCAGGCCACCAGAAGCTTGGAGAGGCATATGGAACAGGTCTTCCCCATAACCCTCAGAAGGAATCCTGTTGACATCTTGATCTTGAACTTCTAGCCCCAGAACTGTGAGACAATAAAATTTTGTTGTTTAAGCCACCTAGTTCGTGGCACTTTGTTATGATAGCTCCAGCCAACTAATACAACTCCAGACTATTTACTGAGATATGAGTTTTGGAGAATTGTATATAAATCTATTTTAGACTTCTATTGCTATGAAACTAATGATCATAACTTAGCAGCTTAAAACAACACACATTTGTCATCTGACAGTTTCTGTGGGTCCAGAGTCCAGGCACAGGTGAGCTGGAGCCTCTGCTCAGGTTCTCACAAGACTGAATCAAGGTGTTAGCCTTGATTAGCATTCTCATCTAAAGGCGTGACTGGAGAAGAATCTACTGCCAAGCTCACTCAGGTTATTGGCAGAATTCTTTTCCTTGTGCTTATAGGACTGAAGTGTCCCCCAAACCCCAATATACATGTATATATATAGAATATTTTGCTGTTGAATGGGAGCTATTTTTAGTTCCTAGAGGCTATCTGCTGCTCACTTTTGGATATTCTTCTCTATAGTCAGTTTACAACAGGACTCTTTTTTCAAGGCTAGCAGGCCAGTCTACTAAGACAGAATCTTACATAATGTAAGATAATCATAAGAGTAATATCCCATTACTTTTGCCATATTCTATTGGCTAAATAAATTCACAGCTTGGGCCCACACTTAAGGGGAGGTAATTGCACAAGCAAGGAACTCATTGGAGGTTACCCTTGGGTGATTCGATCAAAATACCTAAAAAAAAAAATATATATATATATATATATATAATTTTTAATTTTATGTTTACTCTTTTAAATATATTTTTAGTAATGAGAAAGTGTAATCAGCCTTGATACACACACACACACACACACACACACACACACACACACACACATTCAACAATGGAAGCAGATCAGTTGTTCTATTAGAAAATAACCATAGCATTACAGAGGTTGCAATTCTATAATAATCAAATTCTGCAAATTCTGAAGATAGAGATATAAAGCTATATTTACCTGGAGGAGGTGAACTAGTACAAGTATAGTCAAGATATCCTAGGATGTCCCCTTACATTCTTCAAAAGATCCTTTAGTTTTGCAATTTCTCTCAATTTATGATTGATTATATTACCATTTTTCATACACATTTCTCATACACTTAAACACTTTTGGAGTACACTTGAAGTAAAAGTAAAATGTTTGTAATTATATGCGACAGAAAAATAAAAACATTTTAAATTCTAAGTATGAAGAGAAGGAAAAATAAAATTGACCAGAATTAGTGATGTATTTTTAATTAATTAATTCTTCCAATGAGAGATACAACTAAATATATTTAAGACATGCTCAAAGATGCTATTGTAGATGAAATTTGGGGATTTTAATTAAATATAGTTGATAAAATATTTTCAAAGTCCTAGATTTATCTATTCTGAAAAATATTATATATTGCAATTCAGTTATATTTTAAATATGTAGTACAAGTAAAATTGCATTCCAGTTAATACTACATTTTTCTAGGTACCCCTTCAATAGATAAAAGGGAAATTATTTCATAATTTAACTCAGTGATATGTGATTTGATTCTATGATAAGATGAAGTACTATATTCTTTTACTTTTGTTTCTTTAATCTTACAAAGTTCTTCCTGAATTTATATATTGATTAGATTAAATAAACATTCTGCAGAGTTAAAATTAAAGTATGTCTATCATATAAGAGGGTTGGTCAGCAGGGATTGGTTTCTAAATTCTACGTCCCCAGACAGCCATCAGGCAGCCAGCAGAAACATGCATTTTGAAACCATGAAGTCTTCAGTTTTTATCTCTGACATTACATTGAGATTCGACAGATGGAAGCCCAGCAGCAGACATGCAAAATGGATGCCAAATGAGGCACATATACATAGCAGAGTGGTGCCCTACCCAGGTGGTCATCTTCTCCTTTCCAAACCTTTAACATGGCTTACTCCAAACTTGACTATGCTGTAGCGATATTGACACATTCTTCAGTCATTGGTGAATGTCAGTGGGCTCTTGGCTCTCTGCATTAGGAACTTTAGCACGCTCTCTGCTCTGTACATATGTCCAAGTTGGCAGCCAGTTGGCATGGCTGCTGATGTGTCTCTATCTGTCAGAGCTCCTCATCACCTCTGGGACAGAGATAGACGATAGGAGTATGTCAGCAAGAATGTTACCATTGGCTGTGAAAATATGTCCAGGGAAATAAAAATTAGGAGGTATTTTAGAAGTGACTTGGCAAATTGTCTTTATCGCCTAAACCAAGGATCTACTTATCTTTTAGAATACAGGAAAAATTCAATTAAGGTAGGAAAAAATTAATGATAATTTTAGCCAAGAATTTAAATAGTCTTCAACAGTTAATGGATAAAACACACCTTGTGCAATTGAGCCAAAGAGAGTATAAATCAAGCTTATGAAGGACTAAAACAGTTTTTCTAACACAATATCAGGCAATGTATTTAAAAACAAACCAAAACAAAAAACCCTACTAGCCAATCTTTTCAACTGGGTAAAATTACAATAAAAGATTACATGAAACAGAATTATACAGATCTTCTAAATGTTCTATGTAATCAATTTTCAGACATTTTTAGAATGATGTGTATGTTTCTACATTCACATGCACATGTCTGTATTTCCCATTTGCCCTACACACTTCCCATGTAACACACAGCACCAAAACAATTTTGCTTCAAATTTGTCAGTTAACCCTGAAATAATTGGTTGAACTGGTTCCATTTTAAATTGACTTCTCCATCATCTTTTCATTTAAGTGATGAAAATTCATCTATGCATTTATACCAACAAATATTTACTGAATTCACTAACACCTGTCCAAACTTTTAAGCAGTTCCTCTGATTATGTGCCCTAGTTAATTTTATAAAATCACTATCCACTCACTCACTCATTCACCTGAGGCAAAAACTTGAGGATTATCCTTGATTTTTCCCTTTCACTGACATTTCACATGCAATCTGTTTTTAGTCTTCTTAATTCTATTTTGTACATACCACAGATTAGTCACCCTATTTCAGGTGTCAGTAGGTATTTTTCCCTATGTTTTCAAGTGATCATGAATAGAACTATAGAGCCCAGACTTTGTGAAATATACTAATGTCACCCTGTCTCATGATAGTAAAGATAAAGTTTTCACAAAAAGGATAAATGTTATAATTTTTAATCATCCTGCAGAGATCAATAATGAAATAGCAATAGAAATAGATACTGGGATAAATGTTGGAAGAAATTTTTCCTCTTGTATCTGAATGGGGGTAGTGGACAGTCACGTCTCATTTTTAGATGTGGAAAAGTTGTCAAAATGCTCTTTTTAAAAGTAAACATCTTATTTTACTGTCACCCCTAGATTAGGAATGGAAACCTTAACCTTGGCTTTTTGTAGTGGCCCTGACAGCATAAAAATAACAGAAAAGAGTAACCTGAATCCAGGACAACATCTCTGCTCTGTTGCAGGTCAAGGGGATTTATCTGAGTTCCAGTTTGATGAATCATGGAAAAAAGCCAAGAAAATAAGCAAATAAAGAAAAATGAATAGCAATATAATAATTCTTTGGGGATTCTGGGGCACAAAAAAGGAAGAGAGGATTGGATTTACCTAGGCAAGTTCTGGCTCGGGATCCTGCCAACAGTTTATTGGCTTCACTCCTATGTAATTGCAATAGAATTTAGTGGTTACAAATATGAGATCTGGTGATAGGTTCTGTGGGTTTGTGTTTGAATCCTCCTAATCATTATCAAATAATTTAACTTCTCTAGGTCTCAGTTTCCTCATATAAAAAGAGAGATAATAATGATAATACCCATTTGTGATGGTGTGATGAGGTTTAAATGAGATAACACAGGTAAGCATTTAGAATATCCTTAGACATAGAGTAAGTGATAAATAGATTGAAGAGATATATTATCTATGATTGTAATCCATATCAAATAACTGAAAGTGTGACTTATACTGACTTTACTTCCACATTCTATCTTGCCTCCAGGTTGCCTTCTCTGAACTATCCTTCACCATTGACAGAATTGACAGAATGTGCTTTTTAAAACCAGAATTGATTATGTCATTCCCCAGGTTAGCTTTCTTCTGGCACTCTTTATACCTTTCATTTTAGACCAACATTTCTCACCATAGAATTTAAGTAGGGTGACCATATGATTTCTCATTTAAGCTTAGGAATAATTACTTTGGGGTGATAGGCATAACTGAGGTTTATTACAGGTAGACAGGGACGTATCATTATTGTGGATATGAAGTCTTTTTGTGATCTTGTTTTCAACCTCAGCAGTTAGTTTCTGGTCTTCTGCTGCAGCCACTCAGACTCACTAGCAGCCTGTAAGCTATCATGCTTCTCTGTGCCTTTGAACATGGGGCCATGACAGTCTTCACTTTCTTCTCTCCATTTTCTTACCATAATTATGCTTGTCACTTTAAGCCACTGAAGAATCCTGGAAGTCTTTCTGGATTCACAAATTCTAAGTCATTTGTGTGTCTGTATATAATATGTGGGTTATCTTTATCATTATAATAATGAAAAAAAGAGTTGCCAGGTATATATCTTCTATGCCAGTTACAATAGTACCAGAGTATGTGCTTTTTCTAAACAATCCTGCAAAGTAAACATATATTTTCTGTTGTTTAAAGATTAAAACAAAACAAAACAAAAACAAAAACATAAACAAAAACAAAGCCCTGGGAGGTTAAGTGACTTGCTGAGTTTGATAAGTGGCAGAGGCAATATTCAAGTTCAGATTGATCTGTATCTAAGCCCATCTTTTCACCGAATTGCCCTCTCACCAAAACAGTTACTACAAAGAATTGCGATGAACATATATATCGTCTCTCCATCTATGTTACAGATTTCTTGAAGGTTAATACTATTCCTTACTCATTTTTTCTTTTAAAATTTCTTATAGGCACATGATAAGTATAGGCACATGCTAAGCATCTAATAAATATTTGATAGATGAATGGATTGCTAAATTTTGACCGATTCAATGACTCTGTAAACAATAACCAGTTTTTCTCAGTTCAAAGTCATCCTTCCCAAGTTTTCTGTCTTCAGACACATTCTTAAACCTTGGAGTGCTAAAGTTCTTGGGGCTCAAGGTTTTGAAACCTGAAGCCAGCACTGGATTAAAGCATTTACACAAAAAAATCAAGGCAAACTTACACATACAGCAAGGCACAAAGGCTTTATAGGAGGATGATGGATCAAGTTAACAAAACATTTACTACATAATACAAGAGGAGTTTTATGTAAAGATTGCCTCTATTGTTTTGTCTCAGAATTAACCAGAAATATCCTTTTTCAAAAACTTTCTAAAATCATTAAGGAAATGGCAATTGTGATAAGAATAGGAAGAGGAAGAATGAGAGACAATTTTGGAGCATAAGGTTACTGTGGAGGAGGCCAGATCTTAATGGGATTTTAAAGCAGGGGACTTTGGCTAGCTAGATGACAGTATGGCAAGACTGACAGTATGGTGGCACTGGGAGTCTGGTAATTGAGGAAGGGAGTATCAGGTCATGAAAGAGGCAGTGGCACAGAAAAGTGTTTAGTAAGAAGCACCATACATAACCCTCACTGTTCAATTTTGTTTCAGACTAGTCCTTACCTCCTGTGAAAACCCAGGGGCAAAGTGAATCTGCCATTTGACTCATATTCCTGTCAACTTCAGGGTGACTGCTACAGACACAGGTGGGACATCTCACTGTAGAAAGAAACTGTGCAAGGATACTTTATGACATGAGCAGCTGTGCATGCCCACAGTTTGGAAGGGCCTGTGCAGATCAGTCACCTTTAATGTTTTGGGTTTAAAAATGTTGAATTCTTACTGTTCTGTCTCAACAAAATAGAGGAATCCTCCCAGTCTTTATGTCTATTTCAGTTCTATCTATATTTACCTATACGTAGAAAAAGCCATGAAAACCCAATGAGATTCAGTCCAACATGGAGAGAATCACAATTTAGATGGCTCAGAGATGACTTCCATAAATTAATGCTCGGAGTCCTGAAGCCTAGATTCTATTCTCAACCCTGCCATGTGACCTTGGGTAAATCTCTTGGCCTTTTAGTGTTTCTAGTTCCTTAGGTTTTAAATAAGGACACTGTGAGAGGAAATCCCAAAGGTACTTTCAAGTTGTTTATTTATTTATTTTGAATATTTGTATTATTCCTAACAAAGTTAGAATTGCTAAAAGAACATGGAAATCTGGAATCAGCTAAATCTGAGTTAAAATCCTTAAACCACCACTGAGTGACCTTGGGAAAGTTATGTATCCTCTCTACAGCTAATTTGTCATCTGGAAAATGGGAATAATATTGCTGACCTTGCAGGCTTGCAATGACCATCAAGTGAAATTAAATGTGAAGCTGACAGCATATCACCTGCTGCATGGAAGATATTGATAAATGGGGGTAATTATCAGAAGATTTTTATAGGCAGAGGGAAATATCATTTCCTATGAGAGACATGTCAGATGGGACACTCAACTTACTGTTTGCATTCCTCACCCGTAAAGGTGTCCGTGAATTGAAATTAGCATTGTGTGTGAGCCTCATGGGATTCAAGTGTTGCTAAGGCAACCACTAATTTCCAAATCAGGGTAAATAGTTTCACAGAATGTACAGTTTCCTTTAACAAATTGGATTCCAGTGAAGGGCACACCTTTTCTTCCCCTGCTGCTTTGTAACCAAGTTAGGGCTGTGCACCTGCAGCTCTATGTGCCAGGGGCTGCTTTCATCTTCTGCCAATGACACTCTGAAGGGGAACAGCCAGTAACAGAGATCCCTGAGCTCTGTCAGCTTTACCCAGTCTTTACCTTTTGTACTTTGTCAAGTTGTAGTCACATTTCTTGACTCACACAGTAGGGCACTGAAACAGCTCCTTGGCACATTCATGTAATAGACTTCCAAGCAAAGATGCCAAGCGGTTTGCAGCCATCTCGTTCTGCCTTCTCTTCCCCACTCTGCAACTATCCTTATTTCCCCTACTCACTCATATGAATTCCTGCAGAGAATGAACCTATTATTAAGCCGGCATTGCCTCTCTTGCTATATTCTTGTGTTAAATTAGTCCTCTTCATTGTTGCAAATAATAGGCAACCACTTATATATCAATGAAAATTCACTGCACTGCTGTGGGATTATTTCAGTCCTCGGTAAAGTACACATTCCTGCCATTGTTTATGGGAAGTGATTTTAAGTCTCTACTGCTTCATTTTAAATGTTTTCTTTTGGGTGAGGTGGCCAATATTCTGCATTTACTTAGCATATTTTCTCCTTTAACCCCTTGGACTAGTGGCTACTGTAACAGGACATCCTTTTTGCAATAATTCATAGTGTTGCCTTCTGCTTTTGAATATGCCAGTAGCAAAGCATGAAGAATATAGTAAAAATTAATAGAAGTATGTTAATTGCCTTCCTTAAGAATATGAAAAAAAATTATGATTATTTAGTCTTTTCTGGTCAAGTTTTGAAGTCAGAAAAAACCTCACTAGCTTTTTCACAGCTCCTTGAGGAAAAGGCTTGACCAGTCACTTTCACTGAAGTTGTACCTTATGACAGCCACACTGCTAGACCTCTCATGCATACTACCTCCTTTAGAATTCAAAATAACTCGGGGCGCCTGGGTGGCGCAGTCGGTTAAGCATCCGACTTCAGCCAGGTCACAATCTCGCGGTCTGTGAGTTCGAGCCCCACGTCGGGCTCTGGGCTGATGGCTCAGAGCCTGGAGCCTGTTTCCGATTCTGTGTCTCCCTGTCTCTCTGCCCTTCCCCCGTTCATGCTCTGTCTCTCTCTGTCCCAAAAATAAATAAACGTTGAAAAAAAAATAAAAAAAAAAAGAATTCAAAATAACTCTGGAAAGTACACATTATTGTGTCCACTTTACCAGTGTGGAAACTGATTGGAATTTTAAAAGATCTTACATTAAAAAAAAATCAATTTGGAAAGCTCATGGATCCTTGTAGTGTACCAAAATTGCTGATATAATCCACAAAGCAAAACATTTCTCGCCATGCTAGAATATACAAACTAACTATATTGTACATAAACAAAAATGTATATATTTAGCTTAAAGAATAATGATAAAGTGGACACACACATATATATGCACTGCTGCCTTAAGAAAAACGACCTACCATCCTAATGTGCCTGTCCTGGGTTTATTGCCCCTTAGATCTATACTCTGTATCTCAAGAGGGAAGGACTTTGCAGGTTACTTGACCCCAGTTCCCTTCCACCTGTGGTAGGGCAGTGCGAACCATTGCAGGAGATGGGAAGGCAGGAGGAAGAAAGAAACCAGGGCACTTTGTGTCCCCGACCTTGTCTTAAACACACATGTGGGGTAACTGTATATTCTCAATGGCTGTTGAATAGGTCCTGTGGTTCCAGTCTGGGGTCTGGTAATACCATCTCCCCTTTTTTCTTTGGCCTAGAGATGATAGTGGAATCCTGCTTTTTCTAGTGTCTGCCCTACCTCGCTCTCTTGTATTTGATTTCTCAGCTCTTTAATCACTGATGTAAGTAATTTCTGATTAAATTTCCTGTAATACAAATTCTTGACATGGTTTCATTTTTTAATGTTTAGATCTTGATTAATGGACTTTAATGCCCTGTGTGCTCCTCCTTGATCGCACTTCCCATGGAACCCCAGAAATAACCACTATTCTGATTTTTAATTTAGTATTTTCTTGGTTTTAATTGTTGGTTTTGTAACCTATGTGTCCTTAAATTATATATATTCTTTTTTACTTTTTCAGTTTTTCACTTTATGTATTTATTTTGAAATGTCTATATATTTTGAGAGAAAGAGAGAGACAGAGACAGAGAGAGAGAGTGAGAGAGCATGTGTATGAGTGCATGAGCCAGGAAGGGACAGAGAGAGAGGGAGAGAGAGAGAATCCCAAGCAGGCTCCATGCTATCAGTGCAGAGCGCAATGTGGGGCTCAATCCCATGAACCACAAAATCATGACCTGAGCTGAAATCAAGAGTCAGATGCTCAACTGACTTGAGCCACCTAGGTGCCCCCAGTTTTTCACTTTATGTAAATGGAATCACACAGTGTGTTGTCTTATATTACTTTCTTTTTCTCCCTCAACAATGTTTTTGAGACTTGTCACAGACTTTGAGTCTGGAGTTCTCTCTTGTCCAGCCAAAGACCAGACACAGAATTTAATAAAAGAGAGGCTAATGTCCGGGAGGAGACAGGAGCCCCAAGTAAGGGTCCTTGGTCTGTATTTATTAGGATCAGAAGGCTTACAAATGTGAAGAAGGAGACAGTGAAACAGTGATCATTAACTAATGTGTGTGAGAGAAAAGGGTTTTAAAAGATATGTGGTGTTAGGAGTTTGGGTCAATACAAAATGAAATCCTGGTGCCAAGCAGATGGTTGTTTACAGCAGCAGCAGGCACCAGGTGCTGTGTCTGTTGATCTTAACTTGTCTAGGGGATAAGACAGATAGACAATGCTACCCCAAGGTTGGCAAGGCACTTTTTTTGCTAATTAGCAAAAAAAAAAAATTAGAGCAATTTCACTCTGCTGTGGCAGTCTTTCACCTTGTTTACCTGTTTACCTATTCTTGAATGCTTTCATCCTGTGGAAGCGGCTTCCTGCTCTACATTTTTGTTCTGTTCTGGGGGGCGCTTTCACCCTGTGGCCACTTTCTGCTCGAAGCCTTGTTAACCCATTGGTGCAAGTTTAGGAAATTCCTAAACTTATTCCCCACAGAGACTCATGCATATTAAACATGTATCAGTTCATTAATATTCTCTGCAGCATAGTATTCTACAGTATGAAATTTCACCATTTATTCATTTTACTGTTGAAAGACTTTTGTCTGTTTCAAGTTTTCACTCTTATGAACATGTTACTGTGAACATTTTGGTATGTGTTTCCTGGTACCTACATGCAAGAGTTTCTCAGGGACATAAATCACATAAATATTCAGGCTTACTTAATAATACCAAACTGTTTCCCAAAGTTATTGTACCAATTTGCCCTTCTAGCAACAGTGAACAAGTGTCCAGGTTATTCTAAATCCTAGCCAGCTCTCAGATTTATTGAGTACTAAAGATTCAAATGAAGACAAAGTCTATATAACATATCTAAATAAGCTATTTTCTATACTTTCTTACAGAGGGATGTTCTTGGATTGATAATTTTTGCCAGTCATGAAAGTAAATGTAAGTGTTTCTGTGGTTTCTGTGTATAAAACCCTTGTTTATTTGTAGATTAGAAAACTCCCATAGATCATTACAGTCAACTTTTCGTGTTATAGAGGTTAGGTGATTTGCTAAAGGTGGCTAGCTAGAGGAAAAGAGGATTTAAATTTGTGACTCTCTGTAGATCATGTTTGACTAAGCCGCCAAGATGAAGAGAAACAGTAAGGGGAATACCATTCCAGATTGAGATTCTAGGCCACGTAGTCATAACTTGCTGAGGAGATCCTCCAACAGGTTGTATAACTTTTATAGCCCAATGCCCATTGAGAGAGCAAAGTGAAGAGATGAAGAAAAATATTTCTTTAGAGAAGTTTGTTGCATTCTGATAGTATTCCCACTACCCATAGGAGAAGGGAATAAAGTGCTTTTCTGTCACTTTGTACTGAATCTGAGGAACGTCAATGGAATGCCTTGGAGAGCTCTACTTGGGTTGCTTGCACGATGGATGGCACCAACTCCAATCCTAGAAAATCATAAAGGCAGAGGTTGTAGCTGGGCAGTTGCTCTGATGAGAGTGAAGAGAAGTGCTGCACTGGAAGTCACATTCACTCCACGTGTTGTCAAGTTAGTGGATCTATGGACTGAAAGTGAGCTTGAGAGATAGCTTTGTGCTAGGTTTGACTTAAAGGACCATGGCACCTGGTTAGAGAGCTGAGCAGCATGGATTGTCTGAGGTTGAGGATGGAGAAGTAAGCAACACCACAAAGAGAGTCATTACTATGTCAGGTGAGCAACATTTGGAAGTTCCAAGAGTGTGTGGATAAGGAGTGGGTGGTGTTTTACAAAGAACCTACAAAAGAAGTCCACAAAGGAAATATTCATTTTTCAATATACACCAAGACTAGCGAGCACCAATTCCAGATCTCTTATGTTCCAGTAACCAGTAAAGTAAGATCTTTCTTGCTCTTTCCCTGGCTCTGCCTCTTACCCTTTCTAGTTCCTACAGGAGCTGAGGGACGGATGGTGGGAAGAGGAGGAAGAGCACAAAATGAGGAAATAGAGAAAAAGTCAACCACATGTCCTGTGGGGTCTAACATGAAGAATGCTAGTGCTGAGACAGAGCACAACTTCAAAATTAAATTAATTTCTCAGTTTTGCTATTATAGTTACTAGACAACTTAATTACCTGAATTAAAATGTTTTGTGAATAAGAATGACAGAACTTTTGAAAGTGAGGAGAAAAATCATAGGGAAAAAATGGCAGTTTGAGTATAAATAGTTACCTCTTCTCTATCTGAAACTCCCCCCATATCTTCAGCGAATATATATATATATATATATATATATATACACATATATATGTATATATATAAAATACATATAATATATATGTATATTTTGGTATAATAAATATATGTATATATAATAAATATGTAATAAAATATAAACATATAAATATGTATGTGTATACATTTACATATTTTTAAAGGCATAAACCCACTAACAAGGTGAATTAGAGTGGAGGCAATAGCAGACCCAGCATTAAATTTTTTGAGACTGCAAACCAGCAGAACAAGATGCAACAGACAAGGCAGAACCCAGAAAGCTGAATCCTCCACAGTGGGAGAGCTGACAATCAATTTGATTTAATTAAAGAATTACTAAAAGGCTCAGAAGTTTGACTAGCGCTAGTGACATGTAGAAGTGTAGATGAAGTTGGATGGAGTAGAATTGTTGAATGTCTGTTTAAAAACTATTAGAATCTTTAGGTCTCCTCCAGATTGCTCCATGTCCTTCCTTTATTCTTCCATAGCCCTTTTATATTATTCTATATTTCCAAATAATGTACTTATATTCTCCTTCATGACTTCTCACTTTCAGATAGTATCTTTTGACTTCCAGCTATTTACTTCCCCATACATTTTTTATCCCTGGCAGTTTTGTGGTCATTTTCGATGATTTATATTTTAACATTTATTTTTTTTTAACGTTTATTTATTTTTGAGACAGAGAGAGACAGAGCATGAACGGGGGAGGGGCAGAGAGAGAGGGAGACACAGAATCGGAAACAGGCTCCAGGCTCTGAGCCATCAGCCCAGAGCCCGACGCGGGGCTCGAACTCACAGACCGCGAGATTGTGACCTGGCTGAAGTCGGATGCTTAACCGACTGTGCCACCCAGGCGCCCCAGCGATGATTTATATTTTATGTTTACATTAGAACTATGTAAATGCTATTTACTACTAAGCCTTAGTTATTTTTCCTGAAAACATTTTTGTTCCCCATGGCATTAATAAGTGACTTACTTTTTCAATTTTTGATAACTTTTGTAGGCCTATATCCAGAAGAATAAAATGATGAATCATACAGGATATTCAGTAGGATAAGAACATCCACATTCAGAGGACTAAGGCTTTGAGGAAAATCTGAATTTGGGAATAGAGCAAGAGAGTACAGAATTGGAACCACTAGGCAAGTCATACTGATTGGGGAGGTTGGATGTCATTTTGGTTCAATTTAATCTAATATGGTATATTCTTAGCACTGAGTTAGGCACTTAGAACACAAACATACTCATTTTCAATACAGTCCATGCCTCCTCACCTGTCACATTAAAGTGCTGACAGAGAGATAACCGCAAGTTATATCACAATGTATTTGAAGAATGGTATGAGGATGGAGGTAATGATAATGAGGAAAAGCTTTGCAGGATCATAAGGCTTGATATCTTTCATGGACAGGTGGGGATTAAGGAGAGATAGAAGAGAGTGAGGTTTCAGACAAAGTAATTATTTACAGAATTGTTTGGTATAATACTTTAGAGAAAATATTTTTCAGTGTTGTTTGTTGAAGATGAATTTGGAAGAAATTAGATCAGTTTGGAGCTATTGAAATAGTCTAGGCAGAAAACCATGAGGGCTTAACCTAATACTTTGTCCAGAAAACAAGAAACTGATTTGAAAGCTAGTATAGCATTCAAATTAATAGGACTGTGTTACTATCTGGATGTTGGGGGATGTAGTAAATTCTTGGGTATTATAGATGCTTTTGTTTGGGGCTACTAGATGGATAAACATGCCATTCACTGAGATAGGCACATAGGAAGTAGATAGATTTGGGTGGGAGATAATGACTTTTGACCTATTGAGTGTATATTATTTCTGGAAGATATATATGAAGAGAATGATGAGGTAAGATAACATGATGAGGTATCAGTGATGTTTTAATTCCTTTTCTTGGAGTCTGTTGGTATTCTAGCCCGGGAAATTTAGAGTATCGCTTCTATACTGCCACGTGAAAAGAAATGATTACAATAAAGCAGATCAAGAGTTAATTCTTAGGTTTGATTTCCAAAAGCCTAGGACTTGCCATAGAGAAAAGATTTCAAAAATCCTCATGAAAAAAATAGATATAAAAAGATTCCTCTTTTGTAAATCTCCTTTCCTCTTAGACTAAAGAAAAGTCATGGACTCCAGGAAGGGACCTCTCATATTCAACTTCACAATATGGAGATTTGGCAAGTTACAGAGTTCATTCATAACATGCAAGAACAAGGGCAAAAAGAAATCTCTTGGTATGTCTAGGCAGATTGGCTAGGCAGAGGGCTTCATGGAATTTCCCATAGCCCTGACTGGTTTGGGATCAGGAAGGTATTTTCCATGTGTCCTAGAGTGGCTCATACATGGCTGAAAATGTGCTGAACTTAGTGAAGTTGGGGGAGGAGAGGTTGCAGCACTTATTTTTGTGGTCTGATGAACAAAGTACAAACTGGGAAAAGGGACAGCTTAGCAAATGACAAGTGGGTATGTAAGCACATTGTCCTAAAACCCTACTGTGCCTCCAGAGTTTATAAAGCAAGTCTAGGGAGAAAGCAGATTGCTCCTTCAACTGATTAAAATCAAGTTTCCATTTTCAGGTGAAATAGGCTTTCAAAATGTAAGTTCAATTATTGAAAAATAAAGAAAATCCATCAAGTTAGTATCTAGCTTTGTAGACTGGGATTTATATATGTTATACACAGTAAGCAATTGGATATGTTTTCCTGGGATATGATTGATAAAGCTCTTTTGGAGGTATTGAGTTAGAAGTCATCAATATATCTGTAGTGGTTGAAAGCCTACCAATAATCAGATTACCTTGGTAACGTGCAGAGCAAGAGAAAAACAGGTTAAGGGCAAAAATCTCTGAAGAACGCCCATATTGAAACAGGTAGAAGGAGTAGTTTATGTCTGAAAGTTTAACATTGCTGGCCTTGAATTTCAATTCAAAAGATTTATCATCTAACATGTCTTGGTTTCATGAGAAATATTATATATTGTTAAAATAAAATGTCTTTCTTGCCTTTCATCATCTACATAATTAAGCTAACTGACTTCTGCAATTCTTTGTTTTATATTAACTTTGATTTCTGTTGGAACAGAGACTTTGAGTGTTGGTATATATTAACATATCAATGAGCTTTTATTAAAAAACAAAAAAACAGTGTTTCCCTACCCCCCTCCCCCCAAAAGAGGAAAACAAGGGAAAAGAAAATGCAAGAAATAGCATTCAAATAACACAGATGAGATTATAGGCAAGCTCTGATTCATCATAAGTAGCTGTATTATAGAGTAGCCTGAAAAGTTAGAGCTTTGGTAGCTTGGTAATTTCTGAGCCTTTATTAGAGTTTCAATTGTCTTCAAGTAACCCATGGTAATAAATTTCTTTTGGTGTGCATGCTGGTATTTTTGAGCACGTTAGAGGTATAGACTCTTATTTAGAATGAAGCTGAAGAGGCTGCCAACACTTCATGTGTCAGCCTTGGTGGAAACTGATGTTCATGTGTTTCTGTCAGTTGTCACCTGGGATGAATTTCAGTTGCCATTGTGAATACAAAGAGCTCACTATCCCATTACAAATTCCCATGAGTTATTTAGTCCTGTCTTTCTTTTTCTAAAGGTTAAACTCTTATCTTTCTGCTAAAAAGTTAGATAATTAACATTCTCACTTACAATGCTTCCATAACATCTGTAGATTATGCACCATTAATCAAGTTCCTCTGCAGGCATGATTGACTTTTACAAAGAAACTTGGGGAATAAATCCTTTCTCTTTAGTAATAACTTTGTTGTTATTATGGTTTAAAAAAGTCCCTTTCTGAGAAACTCAATTTAGAGTAACAGTCTCTAGCTACTTAAAATGGGTATTATAAAACCATATAACAGAAATAAGAGTAAGTGATGTATTTTAGAATCTGTAAGAGTGCTGACATCTCTGCATTAAAAACTTTAGAATCTGTGATTTCCAAAGTACTGCATATTTATACAATCATTTGTATTGACACTTAAATTCTCCATTCTCAAATGACAGAAGCAAAAATTAAGCATATATACTTTATTAGTATTTCAACTTGAATTTAGATTTCATTTGTATAGAAAGGATAATAAAGAAATCATATTTTAACATTGTAGAATTTCTGTGCCTGAATTATTTGTCAAGAGCACCTGCACAAGGCAAGTGCTGGACATTTATAGAATATATGTCCTAGAAACAATTTGTTCATGGAAAAAAATCTGTTTTATATCTGTGATGTTTCCTTGACATTTTCTTTCTGCTATAGGTTTCTTATAATACCTCCTTGATCTGTCTGAGGAGATAGATTGTGGGAATTTTTTGGAAGCTTTAGAGATCTATTAAACATAGAAATAAAACTTCTTCTTTTCCATTATAAGACCTTGTTTTCCATTCTCTCCCTCATGTTTCCTTTTTTCTTTTCCTCCTAAGTGAGCCATAGGAAAAAACAAAACAAAGCTCTTTGAAGAAAATAAATTAACATAAGATTTTGTTGTTGCTGTATAACAGAAAACATACATACATTGGGTCAATAAAACTAGATGTTGTATATTATGTCAAAAATATTAATGAAATACCTTGACCTACAAGGCTCTTTTCCTAGAGTTTGAATATAACACAATTTTCACAGAAAAAGATTGACAACATTGACATAGAGGCATATATATATATATATATATATATATATATATATATATATATATTTGTTAACTCAGAAGTAGACATAGAAATAATTTTTTAGGCAGCAGACCCAGAGTTTTCTAAGAAAGAAGTTATAATTAAAAGAAAACAGGGGCACCCAGGTGACTCAGTAGGTTGAACATCTGACTCTTGATTTCGGTTCAGGTCATGATCCCAGGCATGTAGGATCTAGCCCTGCATTAGGCTCTGTGCTGAGTGTGGAGCTTGCTTAAGAATCTCTCTCTCTCTCTCTCTCTCTTTCTCTGTCTGTCTGTCTGTCTGTCTCTCTCTCCCTCTCCATCTCCTGCTTGCATGCACTCTCTCTCTCTGTCTAAAATTAAAAAAAAAAAGAAAGAAAACAGGGTGGTGCCAATAGATCCTGATCAGTGTACTGATAACATTATAGAGTATATGTATCTTCTAAAAATTAAGAATTAATCTGATCTTTATATTAGACTAAGATCTTGAAAAGGTGATACATAGAATAATTAGCCATCAAGTAACTTGTCTTTATAAAAAATTTGTTCGTGAAAATCATTACATTTAGTATTCACATAAAGTTTGATTTCTAATCATATTGTACCATTCACAATTACCTATACCTTTAAATACCTTTAAAGATATTAAATTGGCTTACAAATTAGCTTGTATTGACCCTTACTTCTTCCCTTTCTGGTGAACTTCTACTCATTCTTAAAGAGTCAAGGAAAATGTTTTCTCTATGAAGGTTTCATCACCCTTTTATTCTGAAATAATCCTTTTCTTTATTATGATCCTTTATTATTTGGAACACAGCGTAATTAATCACATTGCATCTTACCTTTTTGTTTGTGTGTTTTGTTTCTCCATGTTAAATGAGATCTCAGCAAGGACAAGGGGCCATATTTCAGCCACCATATTCCCAGCAATGAGCTCAGTGCCTGACACTAGCAGTCATAGTTTAAAAATATATTTAAAAAGTACAGAAATGTATATTCTTAGTGATAGAAACAAAAAGGGGTGCAGTTAACATTCTGAGCTTAGGAAATGCTTACTTCTTTCTTCAGCTATGAACAGCCTCCATGCATGATTTATTATTGCTTCTTAATGGAAGAGTAAATTAAGAGTAAAAATGAGTAAGAACAGAGATTTAAATTGAAGATTGATAAAACTGTACAATTCAAACATTATGAGAAAAAAAGTGACATAAATATTTAATAAACTTTCACTTAAATGAACCATCATTTAGAAAAACTTAAGAGAAAAGATCATCAAAAATCAAGCATTTGGAAAAGGAGACTGTATTTCTAGATTTATTTTATGTGACCTTTCGCCAATAAACACAGTGATGTCAGAATAAGTGTTTAGGATATCAAGTACCAGTTGTACCCAGAACAAATGACTGAGCATTCTTAAAAGGGTGTTGTACTAAGAGTTCAGCAGATGTAGACACAAGTAATTCTACTTCCATATTTATTCTTATGCCTTTGAATTTAAGTGTTTGTGTTCCTTTTATTCTTAAGTATACTGAGAGCAAACTTGACGAAGGAGATAGAGTAGAAATTGTTCTTCTAATGAAACGTCTAGTGTAAGTACACATAATATCTTAGTTCTAATCCTTCTCTCTCCCCCCCCCCCCATTCCACCTCTTTGTCTCTCTCTGTGTATATATTCTTGTTTAGAATTTTTTTGGTGAATTTTTTCACTACTCTATCCCTAATCATTGGAACAGTGGCTGACACATAGTAGGAACTTATTAAATATTTGTGGATGGATATATATTTCCATATTACCAAGGTAGGTTACACACAGAAACAGAAGACATGGTCCTTTTTTGGTATCTGGTGATACCTAGATGATTAGAAAACCTGTAATACATATACTCTGGTTAGTTTCTCTAAACATTCTTTTTGCTAAAATTAGAAATGCCTTCATTCTGTTCTCCTATAGTATTTGATAAAAATAAACTAATTATAAGACCTTGTGACTAGGGCCATATTGGTCTCCATCCCCAAAGTCCAGAGGCAAAATTGATATGAACATTGCCCTATTTCTTCTACTAAATCAGTTTGAACATTGATTGTAATATAATAAAACATATTTTCTAGAAGATATAAATATTTTCAATATGTATTGTCAGAAATCAAGTGTTTATTGATCTTTGAGCTCCCATGGCAAAGAAAATGCCTATCCTTAACAATAGTGTATAAGATTTATGGGTATCCAATAATTTTAACATTTAAAATAGAAATTTATAAATTTAGAAAGCCATTATTCCAGGACCTTCCATTTTAAAGTGATAGAATGAGATGTAGAATATTTAGGTGACTGAGCAAGGACACATAGTTAGATAATGAGCCCTCAAAAAAGAATTCATTACTTCTGGTTGGTATATAATGCTGGTTTTAGTACACCCCTATTGATCAGTATACTCCATAATTTAATGAAATCCACATATATCCAAATGTAATAACTTAACCATTATTATAAGGTAGAATGAAATATCTTACTATAGAGCAAATCAGAGAAGGAAGCCATGATTTTCTTAACAGAGAAAACCACAACCTCTGTATAGTGTGCATATTGTGGATAGCTCCATCATGTGCAAATTTTGAGAATTTCAATGTAGATGGTCCCAGATTTCACAACCTCTAGACATTATGGTAGGCCATGATCTTCCTTGAGTTGCTCCAATTTCTCTGGGTCTTCAGTTGGATTTTTGTTTTAAATTTTTTTTTCTAAAAATTTAACAGAAATCTCTGTTTCTGAACACAGAATTCTTCAGAATCTGTTTCTAAAGGTTATTTTGTGCCACCTTCAACTGACTGGAAGACTACATGTTTGGAAGACTGATGTGAAATGTTATCTTTGGATGTTGGAGATAATTCTTTAAAGCACTGTAGTGTTTGGAAAATGGTGTTTGAATCAATAAATAATTAAAATAATGATGATCTTTTGGGGAACGTATTTCAAACTGAATCATTGAGTTAGTCTTTCAACATTTCAAAATACCAACCAGAAAGGCAGACAATAGAACATATACAAATTAATATCTTGGTCAGGTGGAGAAGTTAAAAAAAATCCTTTAATAGAACTGAAAGTGTAGCTATTGATTTCTTAGGAGATAGGATTGCTAAAGGCTGAATTGCTTCTATGATTAAATCACAAGCTTCAGCTCTGGCATCAGTGTTTCCTTCAGTCAAAATCACAGAGGATATCTGCAGATCCCTAGAGCTGTTTCTCTGAGTAAACTAGTAAAACATAAATATTTCCCTGAGGGGTTTTGATCCAGTGCTAGATTAGCTGCCTGAAGTTGATCATTTCAGTTTTTCTTGGAGAGATCTATAGAGGCTAGTTACCTACTTGACTTGCCCTTCTGTAGCTGAGAATTAAAATGGATAACAGTCAAAACCTCTGCATTTATTTAGTGCACTGCAGGGCAAGATGGGAAAGCAGGTTCCTAATGTATCAGCTTTTTATGTTTTTTACCTTCTGGGTTAGATATTATTGCTTTTGGTGATTGAAAATGCTATATTTTAGAAAGGGAAGGAAGTTCTGTATTTAGAGCTCAGAATTCATCACAAGCCACTCTTTAATCTCATGAGTAAAATAAACCACAATTAAAAAAACAACCTTGTGAAACAAATCACACACACACACACACACACACACACACACACACACACACACACACCTCAAATCCCTAAAACCCCAAACGTAACTTTGTAATAATGACATGATTAATGGGGTGGGGTGGGAGAACAAGTAAGTTTTTAATCAAATAAGTTTACCGGACAAACTAAAGTTGAGGATATACAAACCCAAGATAATTTAATTTTCTCCAATCATTGCTTCAACAATGCTTCACTGATTATCCTTTTTCCAACCCATAATGACATCTTGGGAAATCTCATCACTTTCCCGTCACTTTCTATTATTAAAAAGTCTTGTTCAATCTAAAACTTCAATTTCATCATCTTCTCTCCTCCCTATACTGACCAAGGAGTGTTTTCATTTCCAGGGCTTTGCCCTTGCACTCTTATTTCTGGATTTGATTACCCCATTGACAGGTGGGAGGAGGCATTGCAGAAATAGGCAATAATCTTTTAACCTCACTGGTACATTTTCCCTGCTGTAAATACTTGTAAACATAGGAATGGTCAGGTGTGGATGTCCTCTGACAGGCATCATAGGCTGCTTTTCCAGGCACAACTATGATTCTTTGGGAGCTATGAGATATTCCTTCCCATGTCACAATCCCAGAGGCAGGAAATTCACTGGCTGTAGTTCCTCTAACTGCTTTTCCTGTCTTCCTTCCACCTCCAAAGGCTTTAGCCCTGTTCTTACCTCACAGCCCTTCTACATTCTGTGTTCAGCTTTCACTGGTGGGGGACCAGGAAGATAACTCAAACCTGACTACCTTTTCTAATTTCTACTTGACTCATAGAAATCTGCTGCATTCTCCATGGATATGCAGGCTCTTCTATTGTTCCTATCTCTTCACATTGTCTTTTCTAGACTATTTATATTATTATTATTATTATTATTATTATTATTATTATTATTTTGACTGTTCATATAGGCCCCAGAAAAAGACTAGTGAGTTCATCGCATAAACTGACTTCCTTCCAGGAAATGCAATGCCAATCTCCCATCTGGAAAGTGTTACTCCTTACTTGGCTATTGGGTAGGATGACCATACATTTCATTGTCTATACCAAATTGCTTTTGACAATAGAAGGGTCTAGAAGCATAAACCAGGATATTCCTGGGCCAACACAGGGATATGTTACCCTATTAATGGGAAGATAGAGAGTACTTTTGTTTGTAGGCCTCCCCCTTGTAAGCAGAGTAAGCCATAGCACTCTCTTCCTAGGATAAAATTTCAAAACTAAGGAGATTCACCTCCCACTTTCCCTAGTATTCACTTTAATGGGGTGGATGGGGCGGGGGATAGGGCAGTGGAGGTTAGTGGTGAGGGTTGCATAGTGAATTTGGCTACAAGCAGGGTGTTTGGCTTTGAATTTTTTGTGCTTCAGTTTAGAATGTTAGGTATTTGATGCCCCTCTGTTCTTGGCTTCCAATCCTTCATATCAGTTATAGGCAAGAGGAAACAAAGCGTAACATCACCTCAAATATAAAAATGTAATTGTTAAAATCAGATATTTCAGGAATCATGATTTAATATAGGATTAATGCAACCCAATTATTTTCAACTAACCATGTGGTAAGTTATGTGGTTTTCCAATAAAAGGATCCTAACACTCTTAAGACTATTGTCTTCTCAATAACTTCCATTCTACAAATATATCATCTATCTCACGTAGCATTGATTTTCTCCTCTTTACTGGATAATTCTCCTCAGCCTACATATATCCCATAATACATTATCTGTCACCTTACCAAAAACTCTGTTTGATTCCACCTTCTGTGCCTACTACTATATATTTTCTTTGCTCCTTTTCATTTCAAAACTTCTCAAAATAATTGTCTATATGTTTTTGAACTTACTTTTTATTTTTTTTCAACCTTCCAAGCTTTATTACTTCTTCTACACTAAAATTGTTCTTGTTGTGGTTACCAGTTGCCAAATCTAGTGCTCACTTATATGTCCTTATCTTGACCTCAGCAGAACTCAATAGTGTTCACCCTCCCTTCTATACATTTCTTTATTTGGGATCTGAGACATAAACACTAGTGGCTTTATTTTTACTTCAATCATGGCCTACTTCAAACTTTTTAAGAACTATTCCAAATTTTCAAATTACAGAGTGATTCAGGGATCATTTCTGAGCTCTTATTAAGTAATCTATTCCTAGAGCTAAAAATATAATCTCTATATAGGTGATTTTCAAATATGTCTCTACCCCCGTTCCCTCCAGACTTCTTGTATAACCATCATCATCTCAATATCTCCACATTTAAAAAAAAATGTTTATATATTTTGGAGAGAGAGAGCAAGTATGAACAGGGGAGGGGCAGAGAGAAGGGGAGGCAGAGATCCAAAGCAGGCTCCACGCTGTCAATGCAAAGCCTGACATGGGGCTCGAACTCACAAACCAGGAGATAATGACTAACTGCGCCACCCAGGTTCCCCTCAATATCTCCACTCTTAATCATCTTAAACAGTTTGTTCAAGACAGAGTTGTTGTTGTTGTTGTTTTAAGTTTATTTATTTTGAGAGGAAAAAGAGAGACAGACAGAGAGGCAAGAGAGGAGAGAGAATTGCAACCAGGCTCTGTGTTTTCAGAGCAGAGCTAACATGGAGCTGGGTCCCATGAATCCATGAAATCATGACCTGAGCTGAAATCAAGAGTCAGACGCTTTATTGACTGAGCCACCCAGCGCCCCCCCCAAGGCATCCCCAAGGTAGAGTTCTTGATCAATTTCCCCTCCACTCTATATTCCTCAGATCAGCTATTTGATACCATAAACATCCAAGAAAAAATCTTGATACAACCTTGATTCTTTTTCTTCTCCTTTATCCCATCATATCTATCATATCTATCAGCATAGCCCAATAACTATTATTCCAAAATTTATAATAACTTGTCCAAATAACTTCAATCTTGAATGCTAACACTATAGTCCAGATAATACAGGCTATCTTCAGCTAGATTATATCCTGACATGTCTAATCATCTTAATAGGAATAGAATCATTTTTATAAATAGAAAGTTCTAAACTATTCATTTTCTCGGACATCACAATATGGATAATTTAATGCTCTCTAGGATGACGTTTATTTTAACTTCCTAATTTCTGCAAATTTCCAGAACATATTTCTTTTTTATCTGAGGAGGATGGCAAACAAAGCCTATAAGCAAAACTCTAAAACTCCCTAGATTTAGGTTTAGTCTTGAAAAGCTTTTTAAAAATAATGGTTAACTCTCATTTACATTTCATTGTAATACTCATACTTTATCTTATTTACACTATTAAAAATCTCTTGGATGCCAAAAATGTTATGTTTTTACTTACCAATTTTATTAACTTGAGTTTTCACTCTGACTGAAATGGAGAGGAGTGGGGTAGGGGACAAAGCTTTTAAAACATAACCACATACAAGATGGGAACCAAAGGTGCGTATGTATAATGGACATTGTGGTTCTTTCCCCAAATCTATTCTTTTGTCTCTAGGTAATTCCCTATACAGCTTCCGAAAAGCCTAAGATTTTTTAAAGGAAAATTGGCTTTATCTCTTGATCTAGAGTTAGGTCAAGTAGCTCAAACCTAAGTCCATTAGTATAAAACTATCCCTTAGGCATAGATTCAGGAGAAGGTATATGATTCACTATGGGTTAATGAGACACGAGCAGCAATTTGCTGAAAGATTTCTAGGACATAAACTATGTCTTCAAGAGAATTTCTAAAAGTAACTGTTCGTTTCTGTGGGCTTAGATTAAGAAGCAGGTAGGCTTGGGAGTTCATAGTAACCATTTTGAGCTGGATAAGTCAACCTTAGGGGGAAGCAGCAATTCAAGGAGGCAAATCCATGATACGGAAAGAAACTGGTTCTTGATAAGATCATCCTGCTGTGGAATTAAGTCACTTCTGAGGCTCCCCGAACAAATGTATCTAATTTTGTTGTTTAAGCCAGTTTCAGCTTTGTTTTCTGACTACCTCTTAAGAAGTACAGTGATTTAGAAGAAAGAGTGGTCAGCTCTGCTTCTTTCAGCATTTCCCAAAATTTGAGAAATGAAAATTATTGCTCTTAAAAGAAATACAAGCACTAAAGAAAGGGAGAAACTTGATAATTTATAACCCCCTTTGAGTTGCAACGTTTTTACCATAGCCTCATTAGTGTGTAAAAAATAAGCATCAATAAATCTGTGTTCATGTGTTAGTACAGACATTATTATAAAAAATAGTAATTGCTTTCCCTTAGTCCTTCAGATACCTTACTTTAAGATTTGTTTGATCACTGAATGGGCTATCCAGAAAACTGATCACAAGATAAAAGCAAAACTTAATCAAGAGGATGCTATTACCAAAGAAACAAGAAATTGTCAACTGAAGTCAAAAAGACATTTTAACTTTAACAATATGATAAAAGCACAAGATCATTGAAAACACACAAGAATTAATTTTCCTACTTTATTGGCTTGGTTTACAGGTGAGATATGTCAAGATCCATTAAAGGCAATCATTCCTTATCATGTGATTTCACTCATATGTGGAAATTTAAGAAACACAACAGATGAACTTAGGGGAAGGAAAGGAAAATAAGATAAAAACAGAAGGAGGCAAATCATAAGAGACTCTTAAATACAGAGAACAGACTGGGAGTTGTTAGAGGGAAGGTGGGTGGGGGAACGGGATAAATGGGTGATGGGCCTTAAGAAGGGCACTTGTTGGAATGAGCACTTGGTGTTATACTAAGTGATGAATCCCGGGTTCTACCCCTGAAACCACTACTACACTGTACGTTAACTAATTTGAATTTAAAAAACTAAATTTAATTAAAAAAATAAGACAAGCATTACCATTGCTTTCTTCACCTCAACACTCTTCTCCAGTCCATTTGAACTTTATATACTTTTAGGTAAGAAAATGAAATCATATTAATATTCATATTTCTTCCTTATGATGCACATTTTAATCTTTGAGCCACTCAGAACTCAAAAAAAATTCTTTCAATAAGAAAACTGGATGTTGAAATAAAAATTTTAGGCTTTTAAAATGATTATCTCCATTTTGACAGTCAAAAATTTAGGATTCAACACTTTGTATTTCTAGTTTGGCTCTCCTATAAGGTCGACCTGTACTGGAATCTAGAATCAGACGCTTAACCAATGGAGCCACTCAGGTGTCCCTAAAAAAAAAAGTCCAATTTTAACTACAGAAGGATCATAGTAAAAGGCATTTCTAAGAAAAAAAAAAAAAACTCCTGTGGGTTACTATTTCAAAATGTTGATATTGAATGTATATAAACCAAAGGTTTCCTTCTCAGTGTTGCTTCTCTTAATCTGCTAGGTATTTAGAATTTTAATCTTAGATATCTCATAATATGTCTTATGCAAAATATTCCTCTGTGATTATGGGTCTCTCCACTGATGCTCTTTGGGACTGCTTTTTGATGCTGTTGATTATCTCTTGTACTTGTAAGCTATAGTCCACTTAGTGAACTAATGGCTCTTCTTGATTGGGTCTTGAAGCAAATGGATAGATCAGATCTTTTATATTTTTTTCACCCTGTCATTCAGCCTCCAGAAGACTAATGTACCAAACTGCAGGTATATGTAGTCAGGGAAGTTTCATAAGGAAATTATAACATAGGAGAGAAAAAAACTTAAGTTCTAGTTAATTGGGGCTTCCCTTTGAACCTGGTATCCAGTTCAAATACATCTTTACAAATACATCTTTTTTTTTTTTTAATTTTTTTTTCAACGTTTATTTATTTTTGGGACAGAGAGAGACAGAGCATGAACGGGGGAGGGGCAGAGAGAGAGGGAGACACAGAATCGGAAACAGGCTCCAGGCTCCGAGCCATCAGCCCAGAGCCTGACGCGGGACTCAAACTCACGGACCGCGAGATCGTGACCTGGCTGAAGTCGGATGCTTAACCGACTGCGCCACCCAGGCGCCCCTACAAATACATCTTAATAAGAAGGGAGACTGCCATGCCCTCCTTTCTAGATCTCTAGTTTGTTATATTCTTTATTTACCCTTTCAAGTTTCTCCATCTGAAATTTGATCTTATTTCTCTCTGAAAATGCTAACTTTCCTAAGATTTTGAGCCTATAATGCTTATACTGTTCCTGAGTCCTACAGATTTAACAGGGCTCCCAGCTTTGGTTAAGTGAGCATGTATGTTTGCAACTTCCTAGTCTCCTAGGTCACAGTCTCAGGGAAGAAGGTTAAAGTAAATCTTTCAACTTTATGTTTCCTTTCCCCCTTCACACCATTGTTCTCACTGTTAGACAAACTGTTAAGAAAACTAATCTTAGAATTACAAACTTTTTTTTTCCTTTTAAATACAGCATCATCTAAACCTATATTGAGGAAAGAATATTTCTTCTATTAGCAAAGCTGTGCACTGCCAGTGGGTCTGCAGTCTTGTACAATGGAGCACTTGGGGTCTGGCATCAACACAAAGAACCACAGTAGCTTTTAATGGTTGCTTTCTCTGTTGGATGGGGAATGGCATGAGTCTCAAATTAATTCCTGGGATTTAGATTCTCTTCTGATATGAAAGGGTGGGGTTGCAAATTCCTGTCACCACATCGATGTGGGGGTTCCTTTAAAGTCAAGCCAAAAGTTCATTAAATTTTAAAAATTTCTTTGCTTTTGTTTTGACTTTAAAAGGTTTTTGACCTTAGGCAACTTATATAATGCCAAGCTTGGTTTTATAATTTAGTAAATGCCAATTATACAAGTTAGTTATACTTCAGATATTAGGAAACTTTTAGTATATTGCATTTTGCTTGTACCTCTAACTAAATATTTACCAAAATCTGCCTTGTTTTATAATTACAAAATTAGTCATGTATTAAGAACCTTATTCAAATAAGGCAATGTTCTGTGAAGCACTGTGAAAGAATAGAAGGATATACATACATATACATTTTCCTGTCTTCTAGCAGGTAGTGATATCCTTGAAAGAAGGGCCTTATTGATTATTACATCTTCTATTACATGTAGGACAGTGTGTTGTTCAAAATAATTCAGAGATTATTCACAATTACAGAGGATGAGAAAACTATTTTCATAAAATTTGCAAGGCTCTTACTGAAGTATATATCACAATACATTGATCTTTCTTTCAAAAGGATCAGAGAATAATTCAGTTCTTTGACTCTTGTAGTGTAATCATAGACCTCAACATTTTAACCAGGACCAGAGATTAGTGTGGCCTTTTTTTTTTTTTTTTTTTTTTTAATCATGGCTTGTTGGTTGTAATCAAGTTGCAGGTTCATTACGTGTGATCAATTAGAATTATATCTTCCCAGGACTTATAGGTGAGGATTATTTTCTTTAAAAGAAGTGTTTCAAATTGTTTAGTGTTTGTCTCTTTGTCTGATATGATTTGTTTGTCTGATATAAATTGTCTGATATGAATTATTTGTTCGATATGATATTGTTTGTATGAATTGTTTGTCTGATGTGAATTGTTTCTGATAAGATATTTCCCAGACTGTGTGTGCTTAACAAATATTAAATGATAATTCTTTATTGACCTAACTGGTCTTGGGGAGTTTTCAAAATTTTCAAGGAAGTGTTTTAAATGCTTTGTGATCTTTAAGATTTTAATATAGAATTATGATGACCTTTCCAAAGCAAGAAAGGAGAAAGTTGCTCCAATCTGAAGCCAAGCAGTTAAAACTGAAATGATTGGTCTCTTTTGACACAGAGATGAAGCTTTTATTAAATAATTGACACACTGTTAATTCCAACTTGTATTATGTGCTGGGGAAGGTATTACAATAAAGCACAAAATGGCCTCTGTGGTATAGAGTGGAGTGGAGAGTCAAATACTGCATGGAGAGCCAAACTAGAAAACTTAGGTTCTCCCTATATTCATAATGTGAATTTTGATGCCAATTACGATGCTCATAAGTTTCTGGTGGCTTCAGCACTGCCAAGACCACAGGAAGGTGGTCCTATAAATAGCCCTATACCATTCGTAGTTCCTATTACTGTTGTAACAATTTACCAAAACATAGTTATTGAAGACAACAAGAATTTATTATCTGACAGTTCTGGAAGTCAGAAGTTCAAAATCCAAGTATCAGCAGAGCTGTATTCCTTCTGGTGGCTCTAGGAAGGAATTCTAGGAAAGAATCTGGTTCCTTGCTTTCTCCAGTTTCTAGTGGCCAGCTACATTCTTTGGCTCATGACCCCATTCCTCTATTTTCAAAACCAGCAGTGTAGCATTTCTGAGTCTCTCTCTTGCTCTGACATTCATGTTTCATTCTTATAAGGAAGCTTATAAGCACATTGAGCCCACCTGAACAATCCAGAATACTCTTCTAATCTCAAGGCCCTTAATGTCATCACATCTGCAGAGGCAAAGTTTCTCTCACCATATAAGGTAATAATTCACAGATTTTAGAGATTAGGATGTGAACATCTTTGGGGGTGGGAATTATTTTGCCTATCACATGCTAAAAATAAAGATATAAATTCTTTTATTTTTTATTATGTTTTTAAAGTTTATTTATTTATTTTGAGAGACACGGAGACAGCACTAGTAAGTGAGGGGCCGAGAGAGAGAGAGAGAGAGAGAGAGAGAGAGAGAGAATCCCAAACAGGTCCCGCACTGCCAGCTCAGAGCCCTATGTGGGACTCGAATCCACAAAGCCATGAGATAATGACCTGAGCTGAAACCAGGAGTTGGATGCTTAACTGACTGAGCCACCTAGGTGCCCTAAATTCTTTTAACGATAATTTTATATTATGATGCTATTTTCAGTGTAGAAGAGCAGAAGATTGTTTCAATATCAACACAATAAATGTAAAAATTGAGCAAATATGATGACTCATGTGGTGGAAAAATTGGGTTTTTGACTGTTGTGGGTTTTAATCATGTCAGTGCTGAGTATTTACTGAAGATTTTGTGATCTACAATTTCATTATCTAGATAATAAGCTTGTAATGCTTACCTCACAGGATTCTTTGCAAAGCCTTATGCTGTGTTATCTATCCACACCTAGCATGGTAATTTCTTGACTTCTAATTCATTAACTATCTAAACCGGAAGAGCTGAAGTTTTAATTGTTAATTCAGTCAGTACATTGTTTGGTAAGTCATGGGCTGTTCGTTAAATACAACTAAAGATAGTATTTGGAAAGTCTTTAGTATGGCCCTGAGAAGGAGGCACAGATGTTCTATCCTGTGCTTTTACCTACTAGGATAAGACAGACAAAGGAAAAATAATATCTGATTTGGCTAATTTCAGTACTTTCTCGAAAGTTCTGGCTTCAAAGCCTTCATCAGAAAGAAATGCAAAGCTAAATGTTAAATATCAGAGAGTATTAAGTCTAAGATGTTATGGGTTGGTGACTGGACATTAAGCTAATTAATGTCTTCAGTTAAATAGATTCTGTTGAAAAGTAAAACAAATGAGAGCCAATAGGTGTTTTAGTCAATTAATAAATAGACTGTTGTTATATCCAGAAGAAAATGGATGAAAATTGAATTCTACATGATAAGATATTATTAGTTTTAATGTTAAGACATATTGGCAAGTACTTCTCTCAGTTTTTTTTACCCCTAATTTTTCCCCTCTTGGGTTTGTTATGTAAATACGTGGATTCCAAGTTCTCTGCATTTCCTTTGAGTTTATCTGAAGTCCTGATTTAATACTATAATGTTATTGTCACTAGATATGAAGAGTTATTAGACTTACTTTGGAAATATGCATCCTTTGAGTGCCTTCCTTAAATATTCTAGAAAATTATTTTTTAAATTATTTTGGCTGGTTATGATTTGTCAAGATAAAATAGGCTACAATTGGAGAAATATACTGCCATATTTCTAATTTTAATAATGCAGAAAATCATATGTTTTAGGAGATTTGATTTAGTGCTTCTTGAAAAGGTTAATATTAAATGATACATTTTGATTTTGTTACCCCATTGGTTAGATAAAATTACTATTTTTTTTACATTGAATACATTCGTGTAAATGTGCCATCAAATAGCTAATAAGGTATAAAGAAATCATTTAGCCTTTCTTCAGAAAGATATCTAAGCTGGTGAACTATAAAATTTTGAGTTCTTCTGAGTGTCACTTGGAATTCCGGGGGATGTCTCTCTTTTGAATTCAGAAATCATAAATTGAATATCTTGATATACTTGAGCAAGCGGGAAATGAGCACTGCTTTGCAATTGACTCATAGATGTGATCCTAAGCAGGAGGGCAAGGATGAAGAGGGTAAGAATGAATAATAAATGTATTTGAAAATGAGATTTAACATGTAGAGAGTACCAAAATTTTTCCAGTACTCTAAAGATACAGTTGTTTTTTTTTCTTTTACTGGGCTTCCTAGAACAGAGTTTGTGACTGATAAATTATTTCATTCATATTAATTATTATAATATCTTAAAACAAAAATAAATACTTTAGAACTATTTATTGTAATAATATGCTCAAACAGCTTTATATTTTGCAAATCTCATGTAGAAAACCATATTTCCCCCAAGACTGTCTTCCACTGATATTTGTAGTTAATATATTTTAAAATTTTTCATAGAAATTTACTTTGTTAACTTGACATTGGGGTTAAGTTATTTTAATTGCAAACAAGTGAAAATGAAATCAGAAGTGTGCTTTATGGAGTGGAAAATTTCCTTACAACTTCAGCTTCTTTTTTTCCTTTCATTTTTTTTCTTTAAGAATTCTGAAGAATTCCAGCCTCCCTACTGTTGCTTCTTACATAGATTCATGTTGAATATGTATTTCCCAGCATCTAGAGATGCTGATTCAGTGTAGTTGGTGACAGGTGTCTCAATGACAAAGGCAGGAGGCCTTTAAAATCTCCAGTTTGGGAGTGTCAGGATGGGTATGACATAGGCCCATGCTGACAATCTAAAATGAAGGCTCTTGGCATAATTGCTTTTCATTCAAAAGTTAAGAAATGCAGCTGCGTCCTCTTCACCTCCAATTCTTGCAATCTCTATGCATGGAATGGAGAACTGCCTCCTTCATTTCTGAATTTCTGTTCCCTCCTTCTTTAAAGTAACGGAAGATCAATGAACTTAGTGCTATTCTGGTTCTTACTAAACTTAGCCCGGCCAAAATAATCCATTTAGCTGGAAAATAATCTAATATAAAGAGAAAGACTCTGTGTTCTTATTTATAAAAGAGTGAGTATCTCTTTTCCTTTCAGTGACAGGGGCACACAGGCAGGCAGCACAACCCCAGCCAAAACAGAAAAAGAAAGGAGAAAGCAATACCTCTCTCCAGAAATGACTCACAATATTTATTCAGATGACAGGAGGAATAAAGTAGTTGAAGTTTTATAGGAATCTATTAACTTTTGTGCATGAATGGTGGGTTAATTGAACTATAAGAATATGCTCATCCATGAATTGGTCTTAGCCCTGTTAGGCAAACTGTGTGGGTAAACACACATATGTTAATCATTTTTTAAAATAAACCTGATTTAAGATAAAACAATAGTCTGCCATGGGTTGAAAATGAAGGTATAATCAATGTCATTCTATATTTCTTCACATTGATTAATTACTTACATATTTTCTGCCTGAATTTAACCATGCATATATACAACTCTTTAGGATTTGGTAAGGGAGCTTTTGTCACGGTGGCTTCCTACACAGTACTTTGAGTTGTTGAATAAAGGCTCTCCATAAATGAACATCATTATAACCTCAGGGCTTCTAGATAATTTCAATCGGTTTTACAATCTACAGCTGGGGAGTGTAAAAGGAGACACCAATGGCCATAGGAACAGCCTTGACAATTGTCAGCTTACCGTACACCCAGTGCAGTACCTCTGAATTTGATCACTGTCAAGAACAAATCATAGGTAAATGGATACCAATTCTGATAATGAAGCAAACTGAAATGGCCCAAGACCTTCTTACTAAATTTAAAGGAAAGCAGCATCTGAACCAAATAGCTATTGCCCAGCCAACATTTTTCTTTTTGATTACACTATATAGTAGGGTGGAAAGACAGGTAGTTTTAGGAATGTGTTGAAGCTAGCAGCGAGGTTAGCATACAAATTCATAACAAAGCAAAAAATATCCTCATGTGGGAATCTGAGGAATAAAACATGAGATAATTAAAGGTATATAACTATTTAAGTCACCATTATCATCAACAACCCGTGGGTGGGTTCAAATTACTAGCTTCTCCTGAAAGAAAAGCTCTTACCTTTGAGCAGCACATTATGTTTTGTGTTATATGAAGCAAAAACTCCAGTGTAATTCTTGAATGTTATTTTCAGGTGGTTTCTTTCCTTCCTTTCTTCCTTTCCCTTTTTCTTTCTTTCTTTCCTTCTTTCTTTCCTTCTTTCTTTCTTTCTTTCTTTCTTTCTTTCTTTCTTTCTTTCTTTCTTTCTTTCTTTCTTTCTTTCTCCTTCCTTCCTTCCTTCCTTCCTTCCTTCCTTCCTTCCTTCCTTCCTTCCTTCCTTCCTTCCTTCTTTCCTTCCTTCCTTCCTTCTTTCCTTCCTTCCTTCCTCCTCTCCTCTCCTCTCCTCTCCTCTCCTCTCCTCTCCTCTCCTCTCCTCTTCTCTCCTCCCCTCTCCTTTCCTTCCTTTTTAAATTATTTTATTTGTGGTTCATAGATATGATATCTTAAGTATTAGGACATGTGATTATGAAAAACCTGCAGATGGAACTGTTTATTTAAGTAGTATATACAGATTTTGATAAAGTAAATCCAGAAAAATAATATTGTTCGTGACCTAAAATGATTCTTGAAAAGGCCTTTGAAGATTTAGTGTAAGCTCTCCTCTTGGTAAATATATTATCCTGTTTAAAGATAGTGAAACTCTTGGGGTGACTGGGTGGCTCAGTTGGTTAAGCGGCTGACTCGGTTTCGGCTTAGGTCATGATCTCATGGCTTTGTGGGTTCGAACCCTCCATGGGGCTCTGTGCTGACAGTGGGAAGCCTACTTGAGATTCTCCCTCTCTCCCTCTCTCTCTCTGCCTCTCCCCCACTTGCTCTGTCTCTGTTTCTTTCAAAATAAATAAATAAACTTTAATTTAAAAAAGGATAGTGAAACTCTTAATTTGCTTTCATTAAGATGTAATATCATTCAAAATGAACTAAGCCATAGGTTGCTTAATTAGTTAACTCAAGGCTACTGTATGTTTCAGACAGCAGGTCTACAGGTTCTCCTCTTCCCTGTGTTTTTCCCATATTCCTCAAAGTGTTGATCCCTTTGGACTGTGACATTTGAGGAATGCTTTTGTACCCTGTGTTTTATCAGTGTACCAGCTGTGGAGTGATTAGTGGATCACTTTAGGACATTACATACTAATTGCTAAAATGATTAAGGCTCTTTCCTCTCCTGTACTCAATCCCTTAACCCATCATTTTCCACTTTTACAATTTAAGTGCAGAGTATAGAAATTGTGATTCACTAACATGCTCATTTAGCTGAAGATAAAATTTTGTTTCTGAGATAATCTGCATTAGTTTTCCCTGATTTCTTGATTCCGAAATGGCAAATCATCACTCTTGGCCAAATGGATGGAAAGAGAAGGAAAAGGGGGAAAGAGGGGGTGAGATTTGCTAATTGTGGGACTGACTTGGGGCTAATCTATTTCACCTAGAACTGCACTGAAATCTAAGCACATGAAGACCTTGCTGGCTTTCTGCTCCATGAAGGATAAACTTCACAGTACCTGAACACTAAGTAACATTCCAGACAGATGGAGACAAGACAATTACGTATTTTTAAAAAACTATTTGAAAGTCCATTTTGTTGCAAACAGTCTTTTTGCACAGAACCTTTTCAGAATCTGAATATCAGTGTGTATGTAACAATCCTCATAATATCATATTCATCTCCAGAGATAAGAAAATACTACCACATTCTTGAGAGCTAAAAGAAAATTCTGACTGATAAAATGGCTAAATAGGGCTTGATAACAATTTATTTCTGACCTTTTTATGCCTTCTGTTCTTAATGATTTTCTGTCATTTCTGTCTAGTCCAGACTTGAAACTCAGTCTCAGAGGTACTTAGCTTTATGTTGCCACTTAGCTTTCAACTTCCATTTTCAGCACAGAAAGGTAAATCAGTAATTGTCACTTTGGCTTCTCAAGGTTTGTCAGGCACCCGAATGGGATTATGACATAGATCTGAAGGGTATTTCATATGACTTTGATTTTAATTTTGATGTAATCATAGAAATGTCTTAGGACTTCAGGAACTTAATCATCCTGTTAGCCTTACCTCTTCCTTTGCTTGGGTGTTTGGCTCACACTGCTTTGGTCTTTTCTGTCCCCTGACCTGTGGAGAGGTGATCAAAAAAAATAAAAAGAAATCCAGGGACATCTTCAATGAGATGTCTCCTTAGCTGACAATCATCTCTTTCTCAATGCCTTCTCTTTCTTTTGTCTTCTTTTCCATTTCTTTGGTAATTTGTTTCAAGGGAGATACCATTCTCTAGTTTGGCTCTCAGTGGAACAGTTGTAGAGCTGGAGAAACCACCCTCTGAGAAGTTGGTGCTTTGTCCTTTGCTTCAAGATATTTTTGAGTCTGATGTTTTTTTTTTTTTTTTTCTTTTTTTTAATCAGTTGGAACCCAGAATAAGACTGCAATCTATCTAGAGATCTTCTTTGGAAGAGGGGATAAATGGGAAAAAGGAGTCTCAAAGAAATGGTCTGTGGAGAATTTCTGTCTTGAGAAGTTAAAAACCTGTTTTGTATGCATTTATCCAGACATATTTGTCTACAGATCTGTGGATATAGATTGGGGTGTGTGTGTGTGTGTGTGTGTGTGTGTGTGTGTGTGCGCACGCACATGTGTGGATTAACCCAAACTTCACTTATAGAAAGAAACTGAATTCAAACTGGCTTAAACCAGGAAGTGTTTAAGGATGACTGGACTCAGAAACCCCAGCAGTTTGCTAATTATTTCTTGTTCTGTCTTCTTCGCCCTCCCCCTTTTTTCTCTTCTGGCTTGCCTCTGCATCTATGTGTTGCCCTTATTTTCTCCTGCCAAAGATTATCTCTCTACATATGATGGGAAAGGTGGCTAGTGGCAGCCCCAATCCAGAAAAAAAAGGTATTTCCCCCCTAGAATTCATAAAATATCTTATGAGAAAGTATTCCAATTAGGTTGGAAAGGTATTCCAACCAGTAGTAGTGACTGACTGTCCTACTGTATTGGATGGGAGAAGGACAACTCACAAAAAGAAGATCGGTGTCTTGCTACCAGAAATAGGGGTATAAGAAAGCATGTTAGGAAAGCCATATTAATTAGAATATAGATTTATGATATTGCTACATATATAGCAAACCAAACAATCAGCATACTTAAAGGGATTGATTATTTATTTATTTATTTACTTACTTATTTGTAAAACTTATCATATATGAACATATGATATTATCTAGCTTTTTGCCTGTAATGTATTTGGTAGTTATATTTTATGGCCTAGATATGAGAAAATTGAACTGATTCTTATTAACATCTTTACTCAAATACAGAAAACACATTTTATTGAATATGTCCTATAGATAGAAAATGGTTCCAGGAGCTACCTTTTACTTTTTTTCCTAACAAGTAATAAGCACACTTTGCATTTTCATGGTGGTTTCATATCTATAATTTTAAGAATTCTCAAACAGATATTTTTATTTTTTTTAAAGAGGCATGAAGAGGTTAGGCAACTTGTTTATGATCACCCATGCTAAGTTTTACCATGTTTTTAAACAGCTGTTCATAAAAAAATTCGTATGAGATTTCAAAAATATATATATTTAACTTCATATTATAGATAATAGAAAAGTACCTTAAGATTACTGTCCTGAGCAATGATTGCCCTTGAGTCTTATTTCTAGACCTCATCGATACATTGTTAACACTTAGATCAATAAACAATTATTGTTCTTTGTGAGATGCTGAGAGTAGATTTGGAGAGTTTGTAGGTAAAAGGCATACTTTACCAGGGCTGTCAAATGTCAAACTGACAACTAAAATGTATTATCTGTCTATCTATCTATCTATCTATCTATCAATCAATCATCTATCTATCATCTATCTATTATCTATATCTGTGAGTCCAGAAAGATCTGTATGTATCTATCAACCAAGTCATATAAAATACATTTGAATTTTTTTTTTCTTTCTACAGATTTCCACAGGGAGCAGGGCTGATATTACTGGCTCAGCGCCTCATGGTGAGTTACAGTTATAATGGGGACAGCAGGCTTCTATAACTCTGTTTAATAGAAAGCAGGGTACCAGCAGAGATTTTCTAACTCTGCATTTAAAATCCCCCCAATAGCTATTATTACTTCTTAAAACCATTTGAGCATTAGTGCCAAATCAAGTGGAATAGTTTCATTTAAATAATTTAAGGGGCTGACTGATATTCTCACATTGACCATAATAAATAATATTATTAATTTCAAGAGAGAGAGAAGGATCAGAATATTGTGATTTTGGTTTTCTTTCAACTGAAAAGTATTTTGAAAAGGATTAAAGGAACAGATTTTCCTCCTCTGAGTTTGACTCCCTGTGTATCCCACCTCTGGTCCTTTCATAGAAACCCCCACCCATTGTGTTTAGCCCCATTTACCTGCCCCTGCAGGGAGGCGTCCTGTGGAGGGAAGTTTTAGTCTTCTGTGGAACAAGCTTATTGATCAGCAGGGTTTGCTCACTCAAGTGTAAGGACATTCTGATTCTTTTCCCTTGGGTTTTCTTTTCCTTCCTAAGAAAACTCTATGAAGAATTCTTTCACCCCTCTTATTGTGTTTCCAGTCAATCTTTCATTTGATATGATGTGAAAAAAAATAAGCAAAAAAAAAAAAAACACATCTTAAGACTTATCTCCAAGTAAAAAACTGTCTACCTACAGTAGCTACTCTCCTTTGTTTACATTCTCTGTATTTTCTCTGTGTATTATCCCAGGTAGTCATCATAACTCCATTTTTAAGACTGAAATATTGAGTATTTTTTTAATCGCTTCTGTGCTGCCAATAAATATTTAAATACCACTATGTTTCTCAATATTCCGATCATAAAAATTATTTGAAAGTACACATTTCTAATTTTCTCCTTGAAATTTGGATTTAGGATATCTAGGGTAGGGCTTGGAATCAGTAATTGTAGTATTTCCAGGTGATTTAAGTATTGGAAATACTGAATTATCTCCTAAGTCTGACAATTTAAAGACAATTACATCTCTTGATGTTCCAAAATGAATATCAGCATTAGTTATTTCATTTCTTCTTCCTAGTATTTTGGGCTTCACATTTCCTGAAACTACTGCTTTCATTTCCATTGAATCCTTTCATTTTAGAACTGAAGTTGCCTCTGCTCAGCTCTAGTCTTCTTTGAGGTGAAATTTGAGGGTCTTTGGTCACTTGTGATAGACTAGAGGAGAGGAGAAAGAGCTAAAAGGAAAATTACTATGATATGGCTGATCTAGCTCTAACGATGAGGACCAACCAGGAAGTAACACGCTTTGATAAATGTGTAATGAAAAATTTACTTGCAGAGGAAACAAGGCTGGAGATGGCTGGGAGCCAAGAACATCTGTGTTCCTGGTATCCCAAATGTGTGGAAGTAGCAGATGTAACTGAATATATAATAGAAACCCTGGCGCAATTCCTAATAAAGTGGAAGAGACCTCTGGATATTACAGAAAGCTTTCCAAAACCTCCCAAAATGAAAAATGCTGGGGAACTCCTAAGTAATATTATTAACTATCTTTAGGAGAGATATTATTAAAGTGGCTCAAAACAATGAATATGGCTTATTTACACAAGACAAAGGGAAGTTACCCACTGAACACAACTGATAACACAACTCAGGAAATATATTGTGTGTAAATATAATAATGAAATTATGTTTAGCATACATATAGGAGGTGAAGTATAAGATACGTCACACATCATCTTTGCTTTAATAGTTCTTCATGCTTTTTATAGGCTCAGCTAATACTTCTAAGAATGACTGGACTGAGGAGGAATGAGATATTAAGAAAATAGAATAAAATATAAAGTGCAGACTAGGAAAAGACAGAATATAGCAGCTGCTGTTTTGCTTAGTCCATTACATAAAGAAAATTTATTTTATTTATTTTTTATTTTTAACTTAAATTTTTTTTAATGTTTATTTCTTTTTGAGAGAGAGAGAGAGAGAGAGAGAGAGAGAGAGAGAGAGAGAGGGAGAGGATAAACAGTGGAGGGACAGAGAGAGACAGAGACACAGAATCCGAAGCAGACTCCAGGCTCTGAGCTGTCAGCACAGAGCCCAATATGGGACTTGAACTCACAACCTATGAGATCACGATCTGAGTGAATTCAGTCACTTAACCCACTGAGCCACCCAGGTGCCCTGATAAAATTTATTTTAAAGCTCTTATTAAAAAAGTATCTGGGTAGGCCACAGTAGTTGGCACACTTTTAGTATTATATATGTGGTTAGAGTGGATACACAACACCTTTTTCTTTACTACTTTTTAGCTAGGATTGACTGTGTGACACAATTCTGATTAACGAAATGTAAATGGAATTATGTTGGGTCAGTTTTTTTTTCTTGATAAAAGTAGATAGATCTGGCTGGAAGGCCTCTTGATCCTTCCTTCTTCCTGCTTACAATGTGGACATGATGCTAAAGATACAGCAGCCATACTGTGATTATGAGGTGACAACCATAAGGATGAAAGTGGGCCATGTAAACAAGACAAGGTGCAAGGACCTATATCAATACCCCAGTGGCTACTGTGCCAACACTGGACTGCTATCTCTATATTTTTGGTTATGTGAGACAAAAAAAACTAATTTGTTTATGCTACACTTGGTTGGGATTTCTTATACTTGCTGCTCAACCCGTTCCTAATGGATGTGGTAGTTACAAATTATTAGGACTGTCAACATTGTACAAAATTTTAAATTAAGTTGTCAGTATCCTTAGCCTCACTTTTCTACATAATTTCGTCAGAATCACTACTGGTCAGTGCTACCTGTCTTCAATGAACAATCAATTATTTAGGTCTCAAGTATCCTCATCTGCTCTATCCATTATATTTTCTTATTTAAAAAAATTTTCTTTTAATGTTTAATTTTTGAGAGAGAGAGTGAGACAGAGCGTGAGCCAGAGAGAGGGAGACACAGAATTGGAAGACACAGAATTGGAAGCAGGCTCCAGGCTCTGAGCTATCAGCACAGAGCCTGACGCGGGGCTCGAAACACAAACTGTGAGAACATAACCTGAGACGAAGTTGGATGCCCAACCGACTGAGCCACCCAGGTGCCCCCCCCATTATATTTTCTTATTAAGAGTTACTAAAATATGTTATATTTAATTTAATATATATTTATCATTGATATATATACATATATATGTACATATGTACATATATATGTACACACACACACACACACACACACATACATATATATGGGTGGCTCATATCAGTTAAGCGTCTGACTTCAGCTCAGGCCATGATGTCACACTCTGTGAGTTCGAGCCCCATGTAGGCCTCTGTGCTGACAGCTCAGAGCCTGGAGCCTGCTTCAGATTCTGTGTCTCCCCCTCTCTCTGCCCCTCCCCTGCTCATGATCTGCCTCTCTCTGTCTCAAAAATAAAGAAAAACATTTAAAAAATTAAAAAAAAAAGAAAATGTGATCTCAATTTAAAACACCCTGCATGTGCATTATATGACATGAAAACTTTGTCAAAAATGGGAGTGTTAATTGTGGAGTTTTGGACATAAGCTAGAAATGGGAGAATTCCAGCAGTGAGTGGAGGGTGAGAAGGAAAAAGTCTTAAGTAACTTCTATCACATTCTGTTAAGACTAATGCTGAATAAAACTTCTTACCTGGTTTAGATGGCTTAGCTATATTAAATGTTTATTTTATGTGCCTTTGTCATCAATCCTAAATTTCTTTTCTTGCCATTATATTGGGACCCACATCAAATTTGTTTAAAATGATTATTATACTATAATATTTCCTTCATTCACATGCTTAGAGAAGTCACCAAATTCCCTAAATATAACTAGATCAGATTATTGGTTGAACTTACATGGTTACAAGTATGACTGAGTAAAAGAAGAAAAGAAGGTGAGTGGAAATTTTGTGGCCTGCCATGCCACTGAAGGACAGTTCTGCAAAGCTGTTGGGGACTTCTTCAGACAAAGTTGGCTGTCAGAAGAATCTCTCAGGTAAGAGGCTGTGTCAGTATTTCCATCATGCTTAGTTACTGCTCTGAGCAGTCTATGGAAAACATTTGCCTCAGTACAAATACAGTGATGGATTTCAGAACTCAGCAGCTGTGGTTCTTGGGTTATTTATACTCCTATAGATGGAAGTTGGAAAGTTACATTCTCATGGCTACCAGAATAGGCTGTAAAATATCAACTTCTAGGGAAAATCACTTAAGAATTTTTTCTTAGAATTTTGAAAAAAACAGTCTAAGGTAATTAATTACTACAGAATAATATATCTTTCAAAATAAATACTCATAATGGTAAACAAGACCTTTAAGAAAGTGAAAGATCTTTCAAATCAATTGCTTTCTCCACAATATCTTCATTTCATTTTCTTCTTTTAAAATCACTTCTGATTTTAGGCAAAACTACTTTCGAGAAGATAGGAAAGAAGAATATCTCAAGTTGTGATGATTTACTCTAGAAAAATATGTATAATATTTATTAAACACTTATTGAACAACTTCTATATATATTTGGTATTTTTATATTTGATAAGGATATAGCACTGAACAGAAAAAAAACACAAAATATCTCTACTGTGGAGTTTATGTTCCTTATGTTGATCAAAGAATGGCTAGGTCATTGTCAGAATGGGCTATGCATGTAATTTCCAAACTTCAGTGTGCAATAGAATCACCTGGAGGACATGTTAAGACACAAATTACTGAGCTCTATTCCCCGAGTTTCTGATCTAGTCAATAAATGTAGAATAGAGCCAACTCACACTACTGTCAAGGTCCCAGGATATGAAAATGAATGAATGTAATATTTGGTGAACATTACTTCTTCTGCCACAAGTATGAAAGGTAGAGAGGGAAGAAAAAATTTGAATAATTATTAATAGGTATAAATATAGGCAAAGCTACTTGGTCAGGCAATTCAGATATCGTTAACATCAACTCAAATGAAGATATGGAAGACATGTATTTCAATGTTGTGGATAACATATAATTAGGAAAAATAATTAAGATTTTAATTAACATCTGAAATTATATACCAAAACCAAAGGACAAAAATCACTACAAGTCATGCATTCATTTAAAAAAAAACATCAAATATAGGATTCAAAATGTATTCATTTACTCATTTAACAACTAATTGTTAATAACTAGTATGTGCCAAATATGAATTTGTGTCAGGGATACAGTCATTATTTATTTCCCCTCTGAATTTACTGAGACATTATTGACATACAGCATATATAAATGTAAGGTATAAAATATGATGATTTGATACACATATATATCATGAAATGATTATCACAATAAGATTGGTTAATTCCATTCCTTCACATAATTACATGTTTTGTGTGTGTGTGGTGACAAAATTCTTTTGCAGTAAATTTAAGATTTATTCTCTTAACAATTTCAAGTATATAATAAATACGGTATTGTTAATTATAGTCACATTAGGTCCCTAGACCATATTCATATGACAGCTATAAGTTTACACTCTTGACCAATGTTTCCCTTGTTTCCCCATCCCCCCAACCACAGGCAACCCAATTCTATTCTCTATAAGTTTGGCATTTTAGTTTTCAAATATAAATAAAAACATACAGAGTTTGTCTTTCTCTGTCTGACTTATTTCACGTAGCATGATACACTCTAGGTTCATCCATGTTGTTGCAAATGGCAAGATCTCATTCTTTCTCATAGTCAAATAGTGTTCCATAAAGTGTTCTTTATTATCTATAAAGAAATAAACACACACACACACACATATGTATGTGTATATACACACATACACACACCACTTACAGTAGTGTGAGTTGGCTGTGTGCATATATCTTCTGTGTGCATATATCTTCTGGAATCACTGTTTTTGTTTGAATAAATACCCAGTAGTGAAATTACTGGATATGGTAATTCTATTTTTAATTTCTTGAGGAACCTCTATGCTATCTTCCACAGTGGTTGCACCAGCTTGCATTCCCACCAATAGTACATGGGTATTACTTTATCTTACACATCCTCATCAATACTTGTGTTTTCTTGTCTGTTTGATCTAGCCATTCTGACAGATGTGAGGCGATATGTCATTATGATTTACATTCCCCTATTAGTGATACTGAGCATCTTTCATGTGTTTGTTGGTCATCTGTATGTCTTTTTTGGAAAAAAAATGTTCTCCGCTCATTTTTATTTTTTTTAAGTTTATTTATTTATTTTGAGAGAGAGAAACAGAGAGAGACAGAGAGAGAGCATGCGTGAGTGGGGTAGGGGCAGAAAGGGAGTGAGAGAATCCCTATCAGGCTCTGTGCCTGCTATCAGCGTCTGCTATGGGGCTCTATCCCACAAATTGTGAGATCATGACCTGAGCCGAAACCAATGCTGAGCCAGAAGTCTAATGCTGACTGAGCCACCCAGGCCCTTTTCTGATCAGTTTTAATTAGATAATTAGTATTATTATTTTGTGTTGAGTTGTATCAGTTTTATATATATATATATTTTGGGTGTTAACCCTTATTGGATATATCATTGGCAAATATCTGCTTCCATTCAGTACGTTGCCTTTTTGTTTTATTGTTGGTTTCTTTTACCATGCAAAAGGTTTATTTTGGTGTGTCCTAATAGTATATTTTTACTTTTGTTTCTCTTGCCTCAGAAGATATATCTAGAAAAATGTTGCAAAGGCGAATATCAAGAAAATGACTGCCTATGTTTTCTTTTTTTAATTTTTAATGTTGATTTACTTTTGAGAAAGAGAGAACAAGAGTAGGGGAAGAGCAGAGAGAGAGGGAGACAGAGGATCTGAAGTGGGCTCTGTGCTGACAGCAGGGAGCATTACATGGGGCTCAGTTCCATAAACCATGAGATGATGACCTGAGCCAAAGTCAGACTGAGCCACCCAGGTGCCCCTATGTTTTATTCTAGGAGTTTTCTCACACTTAGGTCTTTAAACAATTTGAGTTTATTTTTGTATATGGTATAAGCAAGTGGTCCAGATTCATTCTTTTGCATGCAGTTGTCTAGATTTTTTTAGCACAGTTTATTGAAGATACTGTCTCTTCCCCATTGCATATTCTTGCCTCCTTTGTCATAGATTAATTGACCATATAAGCATGGGCTTATTTCTGGGCTCTCTATTCTGTTCTGCTTATCTATGTGTCTATTTTTGTGCCAGTACCAGACTTTTTGATTACTACAGCTGTGTAGTATATCTTAAAATCTGGGATTATGGTACCTCCAACTTTGTCTTCTTTCTCAAAATTGCTTGGCTATTTGGGGTCTTTTTTAATTATATACAAATGTTATTATTATTTATATTTGTATTATTATACAAATATTGCCTTTGCCTCATGATGGGACATTTCCATGTTCCATCCTTTGTGTGCTTCTTTGGAAAAATGTCTCTTTGGTCCCCGGGCCATTTTTAAAATCATATTGTTTATTTAATTATTTATTTTTTGCTATTGAGTTGTAGGAGTTTTTTTTTTTTTTTTTTTTAATATATGTATTTTGGATATTAACCCCTTTAGATAGATGGTTTGCAAATATTTTATTCCGGTCTGTAGGTTGCCTTTTCTTTTTTTTTTTTTTTAATTTTTTTTTCAACGTTTTTTATTTATTTTTTTTGGGACAGAGAGAGACAGAGCATGAACGGGGGAGGGGCAGAGAGAGAGAGAGGGAGACACAGAATCGGAAACAGGCTCCAGGCTCGGAGCCATCAGCCCAGAGCCTGACGTGGGGCTCAAACTCACGAGCGCGAGATCGTGACCTGGCTGAAGTCGGACGCTTAACCGACTGCGCCACCCAGGCGCCCCTGTAGGTTGCCTTTTCAATTTGCTGATTGTTTCTTCTTCTCTGCTGAAGCTTTTTTAGTTTGATGTATTCCCACTTGTTTATTTTGCTTTTGTTGGTTGCACTTTGGGTGTCACATCTAAAAACATAATTCCCAAGACCAATGTCAAGGGACTTTTTTCCTATGTTATCTTCTAGCAGTTTGCAGTTTTGAGGCTTACATGTAAGTATTTAGTTCCTTTTGAGTTGATTTTTGTGAATGGTACAGGTAGAAAATAAATTTTATTATTTTGCATATGTGTACGTGTTTTCCCAACACCATATTTTGTAGAAACTATCCTTTCCCCATTCTGTGCTCTCTTATCAAATATTAGTTGGCTATATACATGTGAGATTATTTCTAGGCTTTCTATTCTGTTCTATTGGTATATGTGCCTATTTTTATGACAGTACTCTACTATTTTGATTACTACCACTTAGTAATATTGTTTGAAATGCAGTTTGAATATAGTTTGTGATGCCTTCAGTTTGTTCTTCTTTCTCGTGATTGAATTGGCTATTCTTGGTCTTTTGTTGTTCCAGATAAATCTTAGTATTGTTTATTTTATTTCTGTGAAAAATGCTATGGGACTTTGATAGGATTTGCATGGAATTTATAGATGGCTTCAGGTAGGATGAAAATTTTAACAATTTTATTCTTCTAATCCATTAACACTGGATTTCTTTCTATTTATTTGCATTTCCTCAATTTATGTCATCAAAGCTTTCAGTTTTCAGTGTATAGATCTTCACCTTTTTGGTCAAATTTATTCCAAGGCACTGTATTGTTTCTGATGCCATTGTAAATAGAATTGTTTTCTTCATTTCTTTTCAGACACTTTATTATTAATAGGTGGAAACACAACTGATTTTTGTATGTTGATTTTATATTTGTTACTCTACTGAATTTATTGATTAGTTCTAACAGTTTTTTGGTGGAGTCAGTAAGATATTCTGTACATAAGATCCGATCTGCAAGACAGTGACAATTTTGTTTGTTATTTTCAGATTTAGAGGACATTTGTTTCTTTTTCTTGTCTGCTCTGACTAGGACTTCCAATATTATGTTCAATAGGAATGGTAAGACTGGGCATTCTTGCTTTGTTCCTAATCTTAGAAGAAAAGTTTTCAAACTTTTGCCATTGCATATGATATTAGTTATAGGTTTGCCATATATGACCTTTGTTATGTTGAAGTAAGTTTCCTCTATCCCTAGGTTGTTGAAAGTTTTTATAATGAATGGATGTTTAATTTTATCAAATGATTTTTCTGAATCTACTCAGATAATTATATGATTTTAAAAATATTTTATGCTGTTAATATGGTGTGTCACATTTATTGATTTGCATATGTTGAACTGTTCTTATACCTCAGGGATAAATCTCCCTGATCATGGTGTATTATCCTTTTAATATAATGCTGAATTTGGTTTGCTAGTATTTTCTTGAGAGATTTTGTACCTATACTCATCAGGCATATTGGTCTGTAAGTTTTTATACATGTGGTGTATTTATCTGGCTTTGGTATCAAGACAATACTTACTTCATAAAATGAGTATGAGAGTATCCTCTCCTCTTCTGTTTTTGGAAGAGATTGGAAATGATTGGTGTTAATTCTGTAAATGTTTAGTAGAATTACCAGTGAAACCATTGGATCCTAGGATTTTCATTATTGAGGAGTTTTAGATTACTGATACAATTCTACTTACTTGATATTGGTCTTTTGAAATGTTCTATTCCTTCATGATTCAATCTTGGTGGGTTGTATGTTTCTAAGGAATTTATCCATTTCTTCTAGGTTATCCAATTGTTGTCCTTTCATTCTTTGTAGTAGTAGTCTCATGATTCTTTTTATTTCTGTGGTATCAGTTGTAATGTCTCCTCTTTCATATCTAATTTTATTTATTTGAACCTTATATCTTTAAGTTAATCTATCTGAAGTTTTGTTACTTGTGTGTATCTTTTCAAAAACCCAGTTATTTGGGGGGCAGGGGTGGGAAGTGCCTGGCTGGCTCAGTCAGTTTCAGCATATGATTCATGATCCTGGGGTCTTAAGTTCAAGCCCCACATTGGGCATAGAACTTACATTAAAAAAAACAGGTTTTAGTTTTGTCATATTTTCTGTTTTTGTGGTCTCTATTTCATGTATTTCTCTTTTTTTAATGTTTATTTATTTTTTAGAGAGACAGAGCATGAGTGGGGAGGGGCAGAGAGAGAGAGAGAGAGAGAGAGAGAGAGAGACAGAATCTGAAGCAGACTCCAGGCTCTGAGCTGTCAGCACAGAGCCCTACACAGGGCTTGAACTCACCACCTGTGAGATCATGACCTGAGCTGAAGTTTGATGCTTAACCGACTGAGCCAACAAGGAGCCCCTCTATTTCATTTATGTTTTCTCTGACCTTTGTTATTTCTGTCCTCTTGATATCTTTGGGCTTGGTTTGTTCTTCTCTCTGTATTCCTTGAGGTGTTAAAGTTATGTTGTTTATTTGTGAGTTTATTTTTTCTTTATGTTGCCATTTATTATTATATACTTCCCTCTTAGAACTGTTTTTCCTGATTCCCATAAATTTTGGTATGGTGTGTTTCCGTTTCATTTGTTTCAAGGTATTTTTTAAATTTTCCTTTTGATTTATTCTGTGACACATTGGTTATGGAAGAGTGTGTTGTTTGATTTTCATACTTACTTGAATTTTTCCAGTTTTCCTCATTTTATGGATTTCTAGGTTTATACCATTGCTGTTTGAAAAGATACTTGGTATGATTTTAATCTTCTTACATTTACTAGTTTGATGACCTATCATATGATCTATCCTGGAGAATGTTTCATGTGTACTTTAAAGGAATGTATATTTTGCTGCTATTGGATGGAATATTCTGTATATGTCTGTTAGATCTATTTGGTCTAAGGTATAGTTCATATCCAATGTTTCCTGATTGATTTTATGTCTAGATGACCTATCCATTGTTGAAATTGGGTTATTGATGCCTGCTACTATTATTATATTGTTGTCTATTTCTCCCTTCAAAATTATTAGTATTTGCTTAATATATTTAAGTGCTTCAATGTTGGGTGTATATATATATATATTCATAACTGCTATACCCTCCTGATAACCTGACAACTTTATCATTATACAATCATTATCATTGTCCCTTTTCTTTTCTTTTGTTTTTTTTTTTTTTTTAAAGTTTCAGGTGTGCAATTTAGTGATTCAACACTCACATACAACATGAGGTTCTCATCATAAGTGTACTCCCTAATCCTCATCATCTATGTAACCCATCCACACACTCACCTCCCCTCTGGTAACCATCACTTTGTTCCTGATAGTTAAGAGTCCGTTAGTCTATTTCTTGGCTTTCTTCTTTTTTTCTCCTATGATCCTATGTTCTGTTTCTTACATTCAATACATGAGTGAAATATGGTATTTGTCTTTCTCTGACTACTTATTTCACTTAGCATAATACTCTCTAGCTCCATCCACATCATTACAAATGGCAAGATTTTATTCTTTTATGGATCAGTAATAAATATTCCATTATATATATTATATTCCATTATGTTCATACATATGATTCCTCTTCTTTATCCAATCATTAGTTGGTGGACATATTTGGGCTCTTTCTATAATTTGGCTATTGTTGACAATGCTGCTATAAACATCAGCATGCATGTATCCCTTCGAATTAGTATTTTTGTATCCTGGGTAAATACCTAGTAGTGCAATTGCTTGTTCATAGGGTAGTTCTATTTTTAACTTTTTGAGCAACCTCCATAATGTTTTCCAGAGTGACTGCACCGCTTTTCATTCCCACCAACAGTATAAGAGAATTCCCTTTATGATCTTCTTTGTCTCTTGTTATTGTTTTTGACTTAAAGTTCATTTTGTCTAATGTAAGTATAGCTACCCCTGCTCTCTTATGGTTTTCATTTTCATGAAATATCTTTTTCCATCTCTTCACTCAAGTCTGTGTAGATCCTTAAAGTTAAAGTGAGTCTCTTATAGGCAGCATATAACCGGGTCTGTTTTTTTTTTTTTTAATTTATTCAGCCATGCTATGCCTTTGCTTGCAGAATTTTGTCTCTTTATATTTAAAGTAATTATGATAGGTAATAAGTTACTAATGCCATCTTATTAACTGATTTTTGTCTATTTTGTGGTTCCTTTGTTTCTTCCTCTTTTGCTCTTTCTTTGTGAATTGATGATTTTCTGTAGTGGTATACTTTGCTTCTCTCTCTCTCTCTCTCTCTCTCTCTTTTTATTTTTGTGTATCTACTGTAGGTTTTAGCTTTGTGGTTACCCTAAGGCTTGCATAGAACATCTTGCACATATAATAATTTAAGCTGATAACAACTTAACTTTGATCTCATATAAAAACTCTTTTTCTTTACTGCCCTCATATTTTATGTTTTTGATGTCACAAATATCTCTTTTTATTGTGCATCCATTAATAAATTATTGTAGCTGTAGTTATTTTTTTTTATTTTTTTTTCAACGTTTTTATTTATTTTTGGGACAGAGAGAGACAGAGCATGAACGGGGGAGGGGCAGAGAGAGAGAGGGAGACACAGAATCGGAAACAGGCTCCAGGCTCCGAGCCATCAGCCCAGAGCCTGACGCGGGGCTCGAACGCAGGGACCGCGAGATCGTGACCTGGCTGAAGTCGGACGCTTAGCCGACTGCGCCACCCAGGCGCCCCATGTAGCTGTAGTTATTTTTAAAACGTTTGTCTTTTAAACCAGTATACTAGAGGTAAGTGATTAAACACCACCATATTACAGTATTAAAGAGTTTCAAATTTGGCTATATGTTTACCTTTACTACTATGTTTTATATTTTCATATATAAACTAGTATGTTTTATATTTTCATGTTACTAATTAACATCTTTACAGTTCAACTTGAAGAACTCCTTTTAGTATTTGTTGTGATGCATATCTAGTGGTGATGAACTCCCTCAGCTTTTTGTTTGGTGAAAGTCTTTTTCCTTCTCTCCTTGTCTGAAAGATAACCTTGCTGTATAAAGTATTCTTAATCATCCCATTCTTTCCTGATCTGTAAGGTTTCTGCTGGGAAATCTGTAGATAACCTTATAGAGTTTTCCTCATTTGTGTGATTTTTTTTTTCTTTTGCTGTTTTTAAAATTCTCTCCTTGTCTTTGATTTCAAACAGTTGTAATGTAATGTGTCTTTGAGAAGATCATTTTGGTTTGACATTTTGGGATGACCTATTAGCTTCTTGATCTTTAATGTCCAATTTCATTGGGAAATTCTCAGACATTATTTCTTTAAATAAGCTTTCTGCCTCTTTCTTCCTTTCTTCTCCTTATAGGACTCTAATAATATATAGATTTTTTTCCTTTAATGGTATCCCATTTTTCATGTAGGCTTTCTTCACTCTTTCTCATTCTTTTTTCTTTTTGCTCTTCTGACTGGATGATTTTAAATGACCTGAAAGTTTACTAATTCCTACTTCTGCCTAGTTGAGTCTGTTGTTAAAGCTCTCTATTAAATTCTTCAGTTTAGTTATTGTATTCTTCAACTCTGGAATTTCTGATTTATTATTATTATTGCTATTGTTATTCTTGGTTTCTGTTTCTTTGTTGAATTTCTTATTTTGTCCATGCATTGTTTTCCAAATTTCATTTAGTTGTCTACTTATGTTTTTTCATAATTCACTGAATTTCTTTAAGAAAATTATCCTGAATTCTTTGTCAGATTATTGATCTTCATTTCTTTAGTATAAGTCAGTGGAGTTTTGTTAGTTTCTTCTGGTGGTCTTATGTTTTCTTGATTATTTATGATCCTCATGGCCCTATATTGATATCTGCACATCTGAGGAAGTAGGCACCTCTTGCAGTCTTTGTAGACCGGCTCCAGTAGGCAAAGCTCTTCACCAGTCAACCCATCCATAGATCCTAGGTGGACCATCTAGTGGTGTCTGTAGGTGGGTATGTTGCTGAAGTCTTTGGGTAAGCAAGTCTGGTGCTTTGGTCAGCAAGTGGGCAGCTCTGTGCTGGGGTATGTGGCTACCAGCCTGTTTCCTGTGTCTGCACGGTTGAACCTAGAGCTTGAGTTCACTGGGTGGGCCTAGTGAGTGTGTCTGTAGTGATAAACCTGGGAACTGGGTTGTCCTGGGTTCACATAGACCAAATAGGTGCTGAGAAACTCTGGAGTGGGCCTAGTGTTTGGTTTCCCAGGGGCCATTCCAGTCCTGGGATGAGTTAGGAATCTGATTTTGCAGGAATTGGCTTACAGGTTGGGTCCAAAGAGGCCAGCCTGGTGCTAGGGAAAGCCTTGAGGCTGAGGTTGTGAGTCAGGCATCCTTTAACTTGGGACCTTAGAGGCCTACCAGGAGGTTGGTCTGGGGCAGAACAGGAGTCTGAATCTTGAGGAACTGGTCTTGAGATGGGGATCATGGAGGCTGGCCTAAAGCTGGAGTGGGCTACAAGCCTGGTTTTGCAGGTCTGGTCTGGAGTTTAGGTTTGCAGGGACTAGCCTGGTGGTGGAGTGAGAGCTGTGCCAGGCACTGAGGGAGCTGGCCTGGTGCTGAGATGGATTAAAAGCATGGGTCTGTGGTAGTGGACCTGATGGTGGGCCTGGCCAGGAACTGGGTTTGTGGTGTCTGCATGGAGCCTGGGATTATTGGAATCTGTCAGGATCCTAGGGCCATGGGGTTGCAGGAACTGGCTTACACCTGGATGAGTAGGGGTCTAGATTTGTGGGAACCTGTGGGTAGCCTGGGGACATGGAAACCAAATAGAGCCACTGCAGTCAGCAGGCACTGGGCTAAGCCTGGTGTCTGTGTTTGAAGGAGCCTACAGGGAGCCACCTAGGTCCATGAGTAGGCCTGCTGTCAGGGTGGGTCAGCTCTGGGGTTTGTGGTGAAGTCAGGGTACTTGCTTCACTCTTCTTTCACAAGAGAGATGTCTCTCTCTCTCTGTTGGGTTGCCCAGGTTTGGGAGAAAGTGATGGGTCTAATGTGATTTTATGTTTCCACTTCTCAAAGCTCTTTTTCTATTTCTGTGTTTCACTCAGGTGAAGTAATCCACCACCTGGAATCCTTAGCTCTTTTGAAGGTATTTTCATGCACAAATAGATGCTCAAATTGATGTTGCAGAGCAGTAGGTGGGGACAAACACAAGAAATTCCTTTGTTGCCATTTTGCTAATGTCCTCAAGGGGAGATTTAGAGATGTTCTTGTTTTCAAGAATTTTCACTAGTCAAAGACACAGTGGGAGTCAAAATATCGCAAAGCCATTTAAAAACTAATGTTCTTATAGGTCACATTAAAAGAAATGTGACTGTGCATAACAAATTCAGGATAAGGGCTCTACTGACAGACTAGAATCCACATGGAACACTGCTTTCAATTCTGGATAACCCCAAAGAAAAACAGTCATATGTCAGAAGAATACAGAGGTGCAATCAGGATAGTAAGGGGTCTGAAAAGCATTTGAAAAACCTCAAATGATTACTGAAAATTGGGGAGTTTCAGCACTAAAAAACAAAAACAAAATTAAAAATGTATAGCCATGACATAATAATAATTTTCAATGGTTGAAAGGGTTTCAAGTAGAAGAAATAAGTTTCTTACTATCTCCTCCAAAGGGTAATATTAGAAGAAATAAAAATAATGGGGAGGAAGATGACTGCAAATTAGAAAGATTACTGCAAATTCCTAATAGATGATAAAGAAATATTTTCTGAGAGTTAAGCCACCTAAAAAGGAATGTGCTAAGCCATCTTTTATTAATTTATTAACTTATTAACTTATTAATTTATTAATTAATTTATTTTTTATGTTTTGATTTTTTTAAACCATCTTTTTAGATAACACTTCCTGTGGATAAATTTTCACTGTAGGAAAAGAGAATGAGTTTCATTTACCTTTGAAGACTTAGGACCCTGAACTTAGACTCTCCTTATTAATACCTATGTAATGAACACATTAATTCTATTCCGTTCAAATATCCTCTGAATTTAAATTCCTGTGCAGTTAGAATATATGCACACTACATGTGAGATCCCTCCTCCATTCTCTAGTTGCTGTGCCTTACATGGGTATATAGGACATGGCGTCCAGCTGGGCTAGTGAATAAACACATGCTGACCACTCAGGAAACAGCACTGCAGATACGCCACTCTTAGTAAGGCAAGCTGTGGGACTAAAGACAGTACAAACTCAGAATGTTAAAGCAAATCTAGAAGACATTTTATCTCTTAGAGGCCAGTACTCCCATATATCCATTATGGAGATTATGGCTCATGAAAGGATATAAAAATGATTATTTTTTCTTCTAGCCTCTATTGGATGTGAAGCACAAGCTTAGGTTGCTGCAGCTAGTCTCAGAAATTGATTCAAAGGGTTACTTATGCTTTCAGGACATAATCCTCTGAAACAGTTCTAGCATCAGTTTTTGCTATTGTGAGCTGTCTATTATTTGGTTTTCTGTCAACCAGACAAGATGTCAAGTCATGTTTCCTTGCTTCAAATTGCTGCATATTATCTATCCCCTGGTGAACTTCTTTTTCACATGTTCATATTTAAGTAGGAATAGAGGTGAATACATAAAGTTGAATGCCTGAATTGTTTTTAAAAGGCCAATTCAGAATATTTTTAAAAGTATTTTAGTGTGTCAAATGTGAATTGACACACAGTATTTTGCTCACAGCAAGCTGAAAAATCTTCAGAATATGAACTTTTTATATGACTTAGTAACTAACAATTCAAAAAGGTAAACCTGACTGTTTTGTAATAAATGTTTTTAGAAACACAATTGAAATCTATTCTTCACCCAATGAGCTTGGATTTGTATGTCTTGGGCATTATCTTTTCTTCACTTGGCAAGCAGAGCTGCAGAAAACATTTCCACTTGTCTAAAGAGTTTCTTTGTTGGTAAAACTTTACTCACTTTTTAGTGAGAGAATGATGTTTTTGAAAAGAAATCCTGAAAGAGTTTTAAGCTGCTTTGTTACAATGCTAGAGTTTATCATTAGTGCTCATTATCTGTGTATTTGGCAAGGCTGTATTTATGTTTAGGATAAATAATTTCATTTTGTTCAAATATAGTTTTTGACATTTATTTAAGAATGCCAATTCTCAATTTCTCAGAGTAACATAGAAAAGCCCAGTCATGGATTATCCACATAATGTATTGGAATATGGAGATTAGGCAGTTATAGTAATTAACATATGCATCTTTCAAAGTAGAAACTAATGTTCTGCAGTTTTGTTCATCTATAACTGGAAAGTGCTGATATTTCAAGCAGTTATAACCATCAGTGTTATATATACAACAAAATATATTTATATTCATAAGAATACAAAAGTAATGTCAAATATACCAGAAAAAAACAGTTCTCAAAAAAAAAAACAATTGCTGTTTATCTACTCTTTTTTTATTCACTTGTTCTACACATAGCTGCTAGTTGGGTTTGGTGGGTGAGGAAGTAAGTAGGAAGATGAGTGGCATCATTATTTCCTGGGTGGTTGTATAGTTCCTTGTGAATGAGAGAATAGGGAACCAGGAAATAAGACAGGTCCATAAGGTAGGGACAGGGAAGTGGAATGATCTGGGAATGAATGGAAGGAATGAGAGAGAATAAGAAGGGAGGAAGGACATCAAGAGTACTGAGTATCTATTTTGTGCCAATTCCTATCAGTACTGGCTATTTTATGATCATGAGCTCATTTCATACCAACATCAACCCTTTAAAGTAGATAGTATTCTCCCCAATTTGTAGATAAGGATACCAAGACTTAGAGAGATTAGGGAACTCACCAGGACTATACAACTCAGTGGACAATTTAAATTAATTTTGATGTCTGTAAGAAATCAAAACAGAAATGGTGAATGGGCAGTGGATTATATATTTGGGAATTAAAGGGAGAGAGATAAAGGCTGGAGGTAGAAGTTTGGGAGATATCAAATTAAAGATACTAATTATGTCCTGTGTCTTGATGAAATAACTTAAGGCAGAAGTAGAGATATACAGAGGAGACCATAAACTCTTTCACTAGGTTCTAGTAATGAATAAGCAATTCTATATAAGTGTGGTCTTGGCTTGATGGCATGAAGATCCTTATTATAAATATGTAGAAGATTTCATTTTTTAAATTCCTCTATCTTAGCCCTGTCCCCCCTTTTCCTGCTAAAGAGAGAAGTATAAAAAGGTGAATATCATTATGTCCCGTGTTGTGTTTGACAGATATGAGGGTTGGTGGTGGGCAGGAGACTCCAGTATGAGGTTTGGTGTCAAACAATTGTTTTCACTGTGACATGGGTAAGAATTAATTATAAATGCAAAATCAAGAGATGAGGCAAAAGATGGGAGAAAATAAGTGACACAAAACAGGGTATTAGTATCAAGGCATAAATATGGTTAAAAGCAAAAAAAAAAAGGACAAATGATTGAGGACACATAAATACACTTAGTAAGAAAAAATTTCTAGTATGTTGCGTGACTCAGTACACAAAAAGAAATCAAGAAATAAACCAGCTTTTCTCAGTATAACTCTATTAAACCTATGTCTCCTAGTGTGGTTTCTCCACTTGGTCAAACAAGTTGAAAAATAGGAAAGGAAATAGGTAAGACAAAGAAAGCTTTGTGTCTTGCAAGACGAGATAAATTAATTATGGCAATATCATTTCATATAAAAGAACACTTAATACTGTATTTGAAAGGTTAAATTTGGCAGGATATGAAACAATTATTCACCATATTACTAGAAAATGGCTTACATTGCCTGAAGTCAGAGCCAGGGTTAAAAAAAAATACTTTCTAGGAGCCATTAGGCAAAGATTTGATAGCCATGTCCTGAAGTACCCAATGTAACCCATTAAATACAGTTATATTTGTCTGTCTAATTTCTCTTGCCATTGTTCATCTTGAATGCCCCCATCCTTAGTTGTTTCTCTTTTTCCCAGATCCTTTATTCTGTACCTAGTTTTTGCCCACATAAACTGTCAACTAATTTCTCCTAAGATGTTCACTCTTAGATTATTAGAAACAAGGACAATAAATGGAAAAGTACTGGAGCAGAAGACAACGGTCATGTTTATCCAGTCCTGGCTCACATTAATTTTCTGTTCCTTGATTTTATTAACTACAAAATAAGAGAGATAGAGTAGACTCTCTAAGGTTAAATTAGATCTCTAGGGTCACTCCAGCTCTAAGAGATTCGACTGCATTCTTTTTGTTGTGAACTTTTATAGTTTTTGCCTTTAGAGGTAGAAGTGTTATGACTTCTGGTGGTAATGTTCCCTGGAAAAAGTACTGTGGAAAATATTGAGACTTTCAGAGAAATTCTGTTGGGATTCTACTGTGCAAAGCAACCATAACATATTGTTATCTTTTACTTTTTTTCTTTCTTAATTTTTCTGAGTTGTCCATTCTACTTCCTAAGGGCATCTCATTCATTCCTACATCCCTTCCTGCTGCTACTTGCCCTTGTTAAAATCCTCTTTCACTTAAACTACTATGATTCCTTTTTAGAATTCTCATCTCCATTTTAAACTTTCTCCAATCTGTTTGATATACATATTGATTTTTCTCAACTTGGGTCTTACTCATTATATATTTCTGCTCAAAAAGTTTTGATGTCTTCTTCTGTCTACAAAGTCCAAAATTCTTACTAAGACAATTAAGGCCCTGAACAATCTTTCCAACCTGATCCATGGTCCTGATACTACTGCTATCTTCATCTACCCACTAGTCTCTGAGTGTATCATGGACTCAATAACCACTGCCTTTTCTGGTGATATTCCTACTATCTGGGTTATTCCCTTTCCTTCCTCATTTCTTTCTGTCAAAATCTCAAATTTCCTTTAAATCTCAATTCAGCCACCTCCTCTGTGAAGCCATGTTATGGCTAGACTAATCTGTCAAAACACTGTATTTCTATGTGTATTTTAGAACAGGACTCATTCTAACTTTTATTATTGTTTGTATTGGGTATCCCAAAAGACTCTTTAAGCAAGCTCCATGAGGTGGAACCTAAGAGCATTATTCATCTATGAATTCCCACATAGTGTCATATATCTAGACAGATATTCTAAAAATGGTTTTTGGATTGAATTCTCCCAAAGAATGGAAAAGTTGATGTAGGAAGAAATAGTCACTTGGCTGGCAAATGTTGTGATTTAATGGTTTTGATGAGAGTAAAATGCAATTTAAGTGGATCACAAGGGGTTATAAGAATGCCCTAGCACCTCTGTGGAAATGAAGGAAAGTGGGATGAGCAGATAAGGATCACAACTGATCAAGAAGCAGGCAGAGAATGACTCCAAAATCCACTGGAGGTACAAGAGGATAAATAGAATTTCAATTATGAAACATGAAGATATAGCCACCTTTTCTATACAAAGAGCCTTGTTAGCTATGTGAGGAAGGCATTTATTTTAACTGGCTTGGCAATGGTGTTGAGAAGTTTTCAGTTTCTGCATATGTTCAGGGACATCTCCTGCTGAAGGAGAGAAGGTAAGATTCACTGGGGCTTTAGGAGAAAATAGTCTAATGTGAAGAGATGATATCTTTCAGATAATATAAGAAAAACTAAAAAGGCTGACGAAGCTTAAGTATCCTTCTACACAATAATGTGCCCCAGTCAGGTCCCAGGGTGTTCATATTTGAAGTTCTTTCTACTGTTGGCAACATGCAGACTTAAAGTCATATGTATGTCTTCTAAGTGTCAAACCTCCTTCCACTAATGCTTCTAGGATCAATGAATGTTTAGAAAGATAGAATTCCAGGACAATGTGCTCTTATTGTATACCATATCTATGGGGTGCTGGCCTCTGAGCAGCGAGTGTTGTCATTCATTCAAGGAATATTGAGTGCCTACCATGTGTCAGATGAGCAAAACCAGACACAGTCCTGCTTTGAGGAAGTATAGAGTATAGTAGGAAAGGCACACATTAGCCAACATTAAATACCTAAATGTATAATTACAAAGTGTGATAAATGTCAAGGGGCATAGTGTCATGAGAATATTCTGGTCTCATCTAATAATGATAATGCTGACTTATCCTTTAGTAACTTTATTGACTACTTGTGTTCTCAGGCAATTACTTGACCACTTGTTGCCTCGGTTTCCTCTTTGGTAATATGGGAAAAATATAACCTACTTTATGAGGTACTTCTAATAACATCTGGCATATGGTAAATGTTCAATACATTTTAGATATTATTATTATTATTATTATTATTATTATTTTAGTGAATCAGAGCCCTAGTCATGGTAGTTATTCCCTTTCAGTAATCAAAGAGATTCATTCTCTCATGCTCCTTTTTGAGCAGATTCTGTGGTTTAGTGTCACACAGAAACCTGGAATGAATAGCATAAAAATAGTGGAAGTTGATATATTAATTATATTCTAGTCATTTGTCATATAATAACAAAAGCAGGAGAAAGATTTTCTTGGTTATCTGCTCTTACTCTCTCATTCACCCCTTCACCCACCCATATATCAAACATTTCTTGAGAAAATAAAGCCAGGTGCTAGGGAATGAAAAGACAAATGAGCATCAATTTCTGACCTGCCTTCCAGTCTAGTAGGGCTGACAGACAAGTACACAAATAGTTACAGTGTAGTCAGAGAAGTATTGTAATTGATAATTGTACCAAGTACAGCTGAGGCACAGTGTACCACTTCTACTCAAGTTGGGGAGAAGAGGGAAGGCAAATGATAGGCAAATAGGAAGCCCTCCTATTATTTTCCTTATCTTATACATGGAGGTTGTAAGAAACTAACCTTTTCATTATCATTCTCATCCATGGGATATACACTAGAGAAGTCTATGAAGATTTCTAATGCTATTCTATTAATCATAGTATAATTTTATTAAGGAAATAAGTATAACAATATACTTTCAACTTTTGACTGACTGTAGCAATCATATATAGTGATTCTTGAAAAGTTTACATTATACTATCCATTCAGTTTATCAGCATGACTCTCTATTCCTGGTCTTATAAAAAAAAACAAGCTAATGACACTTTAATATTCTTGGTTTCTAGTTTTATACATATTTCCATTAAGCTACCCTCTTGCTCCTTTTTTCCCCCCTTTTCTCCTTTGCTGGCAGTTTCACTGCTAATCCTATCTGACTGTCAGTTTCCAACAAAGAGCAGAAGATGGTCCATTTCAAAAACACTCTAGATGTATGTCAACCATATTTCAATTTAAAAACATACAATACAAAATAAAAAAACACCGTGGAATCACATATCATAGGATTTGGAAAAAAATAGCAAGAAGTAGCATGTTATAATAAAAGTTGCTAGTGATACTTTTTAATCTACATTATAAGAAGAAAATGGAAGAAAGAAAATATATGAACCAAGAAGAAAAAAAAATTGATTTAGGCAGTTTCTGATGCATATTTCCTATTACATCCATTTTGTGAAGTTTCTTACTGCAGATGGTAAACTGACAGTCGAAAGCCAGTATTTCTTAATTAATCAAGAACTAGGTTTCACCAATACAGATTTATTTCACAGGTAAATATTTTTGTATTTCAAAGGTAGGTGAGCAGAGTAATATATTGGCTGTGTTTAAAAGTTTCATTACCTGCTGGGAAAGGGCAGAAATAATTTTTCAAAAAATGGGAAGGAACAAGGTACAGTAGATGGTAACTTGGAAAAGAAAGGCATGGTCACTGAAAGGAAATGTAAAGTTAAAAACAACAAGTTATAAAGGGTGGCCTGTGGCTTACTAAACTTGACATAGACAGAAAGGATGACTATGATAATATCTATTATTTCAAGAGGCAGAATAAAATGAAAAGTAGACAAAACAGTGATGGCATATGCCTTGCTTTGCAATAAGAAGCTGCTGGTTAAAGTTACTATAAATGTCTATGGCAGCTGTAAAACACCTTTTCAGAAAATGTTCACAGAAGAGGAGGCACCATAATATTTATTCACTGAAAGAGTCATGGACAAAGACTTTTGGTTGAGATGGCAGCGCTAAGGGGAAAATGTAAAGATTGTCTGTAGTTGCAAAACCAATCAAAGCAAAAGGAAGACAATAGAGATAAATGGGAAGGGGAAGAGAAGAAGAGAAAGGTACTTGAGGAAGCAGAAAATCTTTAGGGTTTAAGCAAGTAAGTGCTAGGAGGATAAAAGAGTATGAAACAAAAAGAAAGAAGCAAATGAGAAATTATGGAAAAAATATGTGTATCACAATTGACCTGATTTCCAGCCCCACTCACAGCCATTCCTTCCTGGGACACCAGTCATGTACCATCAGAAGTTGGCTCAGAGTCAACACTGAATAAAGCTGTATTGAATGAGTCTTGTTATGCAATTAATCTAGCTGTGGGGGGAATATGTAAATATGGAGGGTGTAGGAAGACCTTGTAAAATGAAATACTCATGGTGATTCCTTGGAGATGAACAGAAAAAGGATTCTGCAAGGATAAACACCTAATGCACTGTTGTAACCTCTAGGAATCTGAAATGTGGGACTTGGGCAAGGGGGAATTTCAATGATTATTTTCACCAGTTTTGTTTGATTTTTTATAGGAATTTGTCATAATTTCTTAATTCAAAAATTAAAGATTTTTCAAAGCTAAAAATGGACTGTTGTTTACACATTGTTTAGATAACTTTGTCAAGGCTATAGGACCAACTAATTGGTTAGACAATGAATGATGGATCCACTATACCTACTGTCTTTTGTAAAAGAGAGAAGGCAGTTGAGCCTAAAGTAAATCAGATGAGTTATGAATTTTTTTCAAGGTATTATTATTTTTTTGTGAAGACAGCCCCACCTTTCCCAGTGGTATCTCCTTTCCCAGTTTATAACTGTATGTTTTCTTTTGAAGATCTTATGCAATAGTTGCTGAAATACAGATTACTAAATTCTTTTTAACATTCTGTAGCAAAGGATTGGATCTGAAGACCCACATTTTAAATAAGTAACTTCTAGGACAGGGGTTGGCAACTTTTTTCTGTAATAGTAAATATTTTAGGCCTAGTATATCAGTAGATCTCTTTTGTAATTCTTCAACTCTGGCTGTGATGCAGAAACAGCTATAGACAACATGTTAAATGGGCATGTCTGTTCCAATAAAACTTTTCTTTTCTTTTCTTTTTTTTTTTTTTAACAAAAATAAGTGGCAGAGTGGATTTGGCCCAAGGGCAATAGTTCCCCCCACCCCTCCTACTCTCTCTATAGAGGATTCTTTTCAAATGGCCTTAAAAGACATTTTGAGGACATTTAACATTAATATACAATATTTTACTTAAGTAAAACTCACAATTTTACTTAAGTAAAACTCACACAATTGTAAAATTCACAAAAGGAGCAAAAGATTCAGGGCAGTGAGATGTAAAAGGTGTCTTCTCTTTTTTCACAGGGATAGTGTTACATCAGGAACTGGAAAACTTAATTGCATGTGTAATAATGCAATTAAGGGGTTTAGTATACTGATTGTCAGCACTGAGCTATTACCACCATAGCCTGCCGTTTGATAAAATGTCAATGATGGAGCACTGCATGATGAAATGCCCTTGACAACATTAATGATAAAATGTCAGTGTTGAGATGCTGTATGGAGAAATGTTCCTACAATGAAAAGTTGTGTAAAAAGGTGTCTTTACAATAAAGTGGTCAGGCAAATGTCCCCACAACAAATGAGTACACATATATGCACATACAAAAATGCACAGCAAGAAATGATATGGTGACTTGTCTGACTAATTGCTTTCAATATAATTTATATTGATAGAAAGCCTTTTTCCCTTTTAAATCAGAGACTGCTAGCACATTTAAATGCCAAAAAGTTTTTTTTCTTTTTTCTTTTTTTCTTTTTTTTCCCTGGGACACTGCAGGTGGCCCCTTTCATCTCTGTGCTTCACACTCCGCAGAATGTTGCCGAGCAGGTGATCCTGGCATCTCTGAGTCAAGAGAGCTAGTTCAAACGCCTGCTTTGCGTTCCCCACCTTTCCCACCTCCTTCCCAGTTGGAACAGTAAGTTCTCTGTGAAAGCTTCTGCAAATGATGACAAGAAGGAGAGTTCTCGGGGAAAGCAACTGAGCTTTAATGCAAGTAAAACTGTTCCAAATGTAAAACACATTTGAAAATCTAAATGTGTGCCCCCTAAACCACATCAATAGAACCTTTAATGATCTTCAGAACCAGCCTTTTCTCTTCCAGTCAGTAGGAAGATTGTTTCAAATCTGTTTGTGCCTGAAGCACTTTTGATTGTGACAGTCTTCTCATTCATGGGCTAAACATGGCGTCCCACTGGAAGTGCCATCCAGGTTCACAGCAATACAGTATGATATGAAAGTATAAACAGAAGTCGGAACTGCATTTCTCCTCTGAGATAACAAGTGCAACTAGATTTTCAGACCACCTATTATGCCATAAAAAATAAAAAGGAAAGAAAAATAAGACCTACTTTATGTCAGCTGCCTGGTTCGTGGCAATGAAACTTAACCAGGTCAATATGGAGCCCTTTAAATGACTTCTGTAGACAGCATCTCCATCCTTGCTCCTGGACAGTTATTAAAATTTTTCATAAGATAAATGCAGAATTATTGACATCAAACTGAATTGCTTTTTGCTTTTTGTGGGTTGGTTAATCATAATTGATTAAATAGTGGATTGTTTCACAACCTGAGTTTTTCTCTTTTGCTTTGAGTCCCTGACCAAAATAAGGGCTCAGCCATACATAATGTTTGGGCTTCCCGACATACAGATTAAGATTTAAGATTCTTGTAACCCTGTTTCTCATAGTAATGAGCTGACTGGATAAAATAACACTGGTTTTCTCTATAGATAAATATACTCCACCCTCATTATAGAACTATTTTCAAAAGCCAAGGATATTGAAAGTTATAACAGTAATGTCAGCCCTCATGATTAAATCATGAGGCACATGAGTTTTTCGTTTAAATTTGATGTTCTCATGATCTCAATATTTTTCATGCAAATCTTGTTATTTCTGCATCCTTTCACACTCCAGCTTAAATTGCTTGTCAATCGCCGTGCTTTTCTTGAGTGCAGCACTTCTGAGCTTCTCCAATACGATTTTATACATCTATTTATTCTATTTATATCTACTTCTTTAGTATATTTTCCCTTAAAGAAGACATTGGTACAGCATTCCAAATCACATTTAACGAAGCCTTTTGAATTGGAAGCAATGACTTTGGAGGCCAAAGGAGATGAGGCAGGAGGATTGGTTTGGCCAGGATATGTGGGGGTGAGGGGGTATTATAGGTTAAGAGAGGAAGAAGCTGTTTTATATTGTAAAATCTATAACATTTTTTCACATTATACCTAAAGTGTTTATATTAGGGGTTGATTAGAGCAAAGGCAAAGCTTCAAGGTAGCAAAGAGAAAGACCATAAATAGGAAGATCATTACAAAGTCTGGCAATAAAAAAGGACCTTAGAAAAAGCCCTCAGAAATAACCCTTGAAATCTCAAATCTTGCAAAGGATCCTAATTTTTCAGAATCTATAGGCCTTTAAATTTTAATTTTTATCCACATGTTCTTTTTTTAGTAAATACTATTTTTGGTTTCTATATTTTCTGGTACCGTCATCTGCTTTGATCTTAGATATCTAAGGGAAAAGGACCAGAGCCAAATATGCTTCAGTCAAAGTCAGTGTTCCTTCTCTTTCTGAATTTTATGAGACTTGCACTGTGTATATCTACAATTGCACAGGCAAGTTTTAGTCCCCTGTCACCAACCGCCCTAGTGCTCCATCTTGCTTTCTCATACAGGGGAATGTATTACTGTGTATCTTGTAAAATCAGTTGCTGTGCTTGCACTGGGCTGGAATGCCACTGGTATAACAAGACATGCACTAATGTGCACTCATGTAGTTGAGGACACTTCTAATTGATTATACATTTATTTGCCACACCACTATTCTCCTTGGAATATCGCTTAAGAAAAAAAAGTGTCTGAATAATCTCATACTGTTTAAGGGATTCCTGCTGTTTGCTAATGAATACACACAAAGCTTTATTTTTCAAATGTGTTCTCAAATGTGTAACCTACTTATTGCTTTTTCCATGCATTTTTATATTCCAGAGGATCCTCTAGTGACAGAACATTTTCAATCATTACTTCTCTTTGGTGGAATCAATTACCTCCTGATAGATTCTCTTTCCAAGTTTAAAATTGCATTTAAAAACTCATCTCTTTTCTGAATTCTAATTGGGTATACTTTGAACTCTAGATTCTTCTAGTGAATATTTGTTTATAAATCTTTCTATGACTTAAAGGGCTTGCTAACACATTTATGGGTTGAGTATAATAACCAACATATAATATGTAATTTTGGGGAGGAATTACATTTATTAAACAAAGATTTTATTTACTCTTAAAGGAAAAGCCAAAAACATAGTCCTGATAGGGTAAAAATTGAGAAGTGCCAATATATTTTAAACATATTTTATTCTGCCTACACAATTTGTCTAAAGTCTCATTTGAAGACATCAAAAAAAGAATTGCTTATAATTGTCTCCCTCTTACAGAATTATATATAGTGGATCATTTATATTCTTTATGTATAAAGGAGCCCATCAGCTTTTCAGTGGTTATTATTTTGCAAATTTATTAATCTGCATTATAACCAAGAGGTGAGAGAGTAGGCAAAACATCGACTTTTAATCATTATTCTACTATGTGTGAACATTTTATTGGCAACTGTCATGTACAGAAGACTCCACATTATGATATTTGTTTTTTACAATAACCCTATGAAATGGGAAGTTTTAGTCCTGCTGTTCAGATGAGGAATATAGGAATAGAACTAAAATGACTTGTTTGAACTTCTATAATTAATTAATGGCAGAGTTGGCAGAGTTGAAAATAGCTATAGCTTACTCCAAAGTTATTCATACACTTTCTAATATGGCACCTTATCTCTCAGAGTAGACTGTAAAACATTCTTGATTTAAAACATGTGCAGGGTGCCTGGGTTGCTCGATGTGTTAAGTGTCCGACTCTTGGTTTCAGCTGAGGTCATGATCTCACAGTCATGAGCTTGAGCTCTGCAAGGAGCTCCACATTGGGCTCCATGCTAAGCTCTCCCATGCTGAGAGCGGAGCCTGCTCGGGATTCTCTATTTCCCCCTGTCCCTGCCTCTACCCCCCTACAGTCTCTCTCAAAATAAATAAACATTAAAAAAATGTGCAATTTTATTGATAGAAGGAATTTTCAGGGCTTCACTTGGAACCACTTATTTTACTTAAAAACAAATCTTATTGCTTGTTTAACAGATCTTTTTAAATCCCTAATATGAGATACTGAGTAGAAAGTGGATAGAGGAAAGACATTAATGCTGAAGACATACCTGGCAACCACTTTTAACTTAAGATCACATGGGAGACATACAGTGACATGCAATGGAAATAATGCAAAACTTAATTCCCAACCTCAGCACTCTGGAGGATTTAGCACTATTCCAATAGGGGTAAATCCAACTGCTGAAGCCAAAGAGAAAATTTGATCCCAGCTTCTTCTGACTTTAGGTGAGTGCAAGACCATTCTTTTAAGTCAAGGTCACAAAATCTCCTCCTTAGTCTTTTTAATTGGGCTGGCTGTGTCTTTAAAAATATGAATTTGAATGCCTTTAGATATTCAAATGTTTGCTTTAATCACAGGCCCTATTACACACTGCCATTTTATTCCAAACCTACTGGAAACACTTATATAAACATCTTAGCCCATGAAAATATTTGAGTTTGCAACTCTTACCCTGATATGTCACGTACAGATAGGCTCCTTTTCCTACTTACTCCAGTTCCACCCATGGTTCTTCTAGAGTACCCAAGAGGGCTAGGATTAGGGTGAGATGATTTTACCTTGAGCATAAATTTGAGATGGCACCAAAAAGCTCAGTACTCCAAATAAAAGATATAATAATGCAATATTAAAAAAAATCAAAATTAAAAGGCACCTGGGTGGCTCCGTTGGTTGAGTGTCCAACTTCGGCTCAGGTCACGATCTCATGGTTTGTGAGTTCAAGCCCCCTGTCGGGCTCTGTGCTGGCAGCTGGCAGAGACAGGAGCCTGCTTCAGATTCTGTGTCTTCCTCTTTCTCTGCCCCTGTCCTGCTCATGCTCTGTCTCTCTCTCTTTCTCTCAAAAATAAATAAATTTTTTTAAAAATTCATTTAAAATAATGAATATTTTAAAAATATTCATTAAAATATTAATGATAAACAAAATAAAGGCATCCCATCATTCTTACTCTGGTATCCAAACTGTCTTCTAGAGATTGTTTTTGTAATAATCACCTCAAATCTAAAGTCCTCATTCTTACTTGGTTAGTTTCTGCTTCTCCTGTCCCATAACCTAATCTGAAAAAAAAAAAAAAATGGAGAGTAGCTACTGATCCTGATTGGAAGAGAGGAACTCAAACAGTAAACCCATATGGCTTTATTCAGAATATGAGCCTGCATTCCATACACCTTGAAGAAAGTCTCTGTATAGTTAATAATTTTAAAACAGCAATAGCTAACAATTATTGAGGATTTTTGTGGAGGCTCTGTGCTAGGCACTTCATTTGAGTCATTTTGCTAATGCCTGACAACTATGTTATGTGATAGAGATTGCTATTATTCCCAGTTTACATATGAACCTAAGTCATTTGCCAAGTTAATACATGGTAGAGTAAGGGATTAAATTAGAACAGCATAATTGCAGAACACACATTTTGAAGGAGATAACTAAAACTGACTCTGAATCATAAATAGGAGGCTAAATAATTTTACCTGGAGAAGCAGGAACATGCTACTCTAGGAGAACTTATTTAAAACTGGTTATCATGTGATAATATTTGGAGATTTCTTTCCAGCTTCCCTTTTTTTCATCATCATCATCATCATTATTTTAATAACTGCATCGCAGCTCTCCCCCGTAACTAGGAGTATTCATTGTCTAAGCAAAAGGACAGTCTAGGACAGAACAAAGTAATTTTTCTGTTTTAAATTTTCAGATTAATTTTGTTTTTAATTCTCCAGCAGAGATTATGAACTTGAAAGCCCTCCAATTTTTAATTGTTGTATTTGATAAAGAAATGGGCACTTTTATTTCTAAAACCTGGGCCTAAAATACCAAGAGCCATGGCATGGAAGACTCATCTGGTTATAGCAACAACTAGAGTGAGGAGAACTCCAGGATGATGTTAGAACTTTCAGATAGGTAAGAATTTGGCCATCAAGAATAAGAGGGAGATTTAGAGATGTTAAGTGTGGTGACTTTCTGCGTGCAGGGAAACAAGCATTGCGGAGAAACCCCACACTCGATGTGGTGCTTAACAGGTAAAGTACACTGACTGTTTTGCCACTTAAAAAAAATATTTATTTAAATTCAAGTTAGTTAACATACAGTGTAGTATTGGTTTCAGGAGTTGAACCCAGTGATTCATCACTTACATAAAACATCCAGTGCTCACCCCAACAAGTATCCTCCTTAATGCCCATCATCCATTTAGCACATCCCCCACCCACCACCCCTCCAGCAACCCTCAGTTTGTTCTCTGTATTTAAGAGTTTGCTACTCTTTTAGTGGGACTGTAAGTAGTGTCACATGGTTTGATATTGTATGTCTCAGTAGTGTGCGGGGAGGACAGCCAAAACTATTGAAGTGGATGCATTTGGAATAAACAGGTTGCAGAGTGAATGTACTGGAAAGGAAGAGGCCATAGCAGGACCTCTGACATCTTCAGTTGGTAAAAAGGGATTAAAAAAAAACACTCAGAAGAGGCCATAGGGAATGGAGAGGACCATAAATTTGTTGCAGCACCCTTTTTTTCCCTTACCCCTTGCTGTCCCTCTGTGCCCCGATGTTTTGTTAACCTTCCTTGGAGCCAGAGTCATCCAGGAAGAAGGCAAGGCAAAGAGGGAGGTAGGAATACTGTATTGACTGCATAATGATAACAAAGAGATTGCGATTTAAATCAGAAGTGATTGTGTCTACTCTTGAATTTGCAAAGTTGAAGTTTCCTTAATCTTCAGAAATGGGGAACATTGAAATAAAAGTACTTGTGAGAAATAATGGAAAGATATTATTGCATATCTGAGTGTTGTAATGGTAAATTTATAGCAGCTGTAGAAAAATAATTTAACAATCTTATGGTACTTTAAGCTTCAGTTATCTAGAAAATTAATCTATGTGGAACTCTGTTCTCTCACTATGATAGAAAGTTAGAGCATCATTTTGTGTATAAAATATCAATTAAATTTAGTTACCCATCTAACAATAGAATCTGAACTGTAAATTTTAATATTCTAGAGACTTTAGTATAATTATCAAATGCCTTTTATGACTATTATATCTTGGGACTTAGAGATGCCAGATTATACCAAAATCCAATAAAAAAGTAAGATATTTTTATGATCACACATCAGCACTGATCTACCATTTTCTCTGGTGTTTTTCAGTTTATCAAATTAAGTTTGATGATTTTTGCTCATAAATCCATATTCATCTTCTATATTAAAAAAATCCTGTAGTGTATGTTTTACTGGGGTTTAATGTATTTCACAGTCTAAATTCAGCTCATATTTAAATTGTAAGTAGCACACTAGAAATCAGCAGAGGAAAAATGAAGAAATTGGAGTTCAAGACAGAGTCTGGCAGCAAAAAGAAAAGCCACTTTTTTGGTTATTCTTCCAAACCTTAAAAAATTATGAATGTGACAACACTGGACTCTGAGCTGCTTGCTATAAACTTCTTTTAGTTGCATGCTCAAGGTGAAGTAGAGTTTCATTTATATAAGGGTATGTGCTTCTGGGATTCATGATATCTACTAGAGAAATATCAGACATTCTTATAAATCACAGGGAGAAATGTGAGGATTTTAAGGAACCCCCAAAATAGAAGTTCAAAGAAAATGCTATGCCTTGGTAAAGATATTTCAGACATTAAAACTGAATTTTTGTGTACTGGGATATTTTTTCCCCAATATGCTGAAGGAGAGCTAAGGCTACAGTGATATGATATGAAAACTACAAATATTAGGAATCAGTAAAAACTTTCCCTTTTCTGAAGTCAAGGTGAGCTATCTTAGCAAACTTTACCTACCTTAAAGTAAGGATTCTCCTACCCACATATTTCTTTTAATTATTATTTGATAATATAAAGTGTTAAACTGTATAATTTCTTACTTTGAATTAACCATCATATTATTTCAACTCAAAGTAGCAAAAGAAAAACATCCCTCTCTACTATATATTTGGAAACATCACCTGTTATCTGATAGAATAATTATTGTTATTTTGGTTTCTAGATTAAAAGCAAATGGCAGGTAGAATGTAAGTAGGGATTGCTGGGAAGAAGGCCAGAGGAAATTGGAGTTAGAAATGTAAAATGTGTGCAGGAGTTTGTCTAAGGAAAAGCAAAGCCACTATGTTTGGAAAAGGTTGAAATCTCATTATTTTGCAAGAGGTACATTAACAACTGCAAAAGCTTCAGAAATTCCAGGTAATCAAGAATCTTAGAAGCTCACTGAGCCAGCATGCTTCTTCCCATGAGTGCTGCCTCTATAAAGCAGATTTTTCATTTTCACATTAATAGCATGGTTGAGAAGCTCTTGATAGAGTAGCTTCTGGGGGAATGGAATTTGTCTGAAGAAGAAATAAGCCTGGAAAAGCCAGAGTAGCCATAACTAAAGGCTGAAATTTACTTCCCTACCAGGCCTTCTTTGGGGCGGGGGTTGGGGTGGAGGAGCTCTGTTTTTGAAATCATGTTGTGTTTCTGACAATTTAGAATTCCTGGAATTATTGGGCATCAGAAAGAAAAGTATTTTAAAAGCATCTTGTAGGCAGGTTTTATTTCTTTAATTATATAAAATGTTTAAAGAGACAGAAAAGATGCTTGACGTCTCCCCGGATTTCACTGAACAGTTGTATTCATGATAAATCTGTAGCACCTTTACCCTCTGTCTTCTATTACTCTGCTAGTTACTGACTGTAGCCCGAGGTAAAGTGATTGCTGTTCCCTCTCTCTCTTCATTTCCACCTCCTAACTGTGCTCCTTGATCACTGCTCTCCTACCTTCACACATTTTCTCCCTGATGTCCTCATTTCTTTATAGCACAATTTCGAGTGTGGATTTCCCTGGTGGAGAAATATAGCATGGTCTGAAAATGAAGCAGAACAGAGTTCTATATTGATGTAGATGACCCAGACAATACAGTGAGTTTTTTTTAAAAGGAAAACCCAAAACCTGAAAAGAAAGCAAACAAAAATCCCAAGTAAATGGGAAATAAAGCAAAAAGCCAAAATCCAAGGGGCACCTTGATTTTCTTCACACCACTCATTACAACCCTGAGCAGTTTACTCCATAAATATGCAAAGGAAGGTTTTTTATTTACAGGAGTGTTTGGTTTGACATAGCTAAAAACATTTCCCAGGTACACTGGAAAATTATTAAATTTGAACACATCCCTTTTCTTATCCTATTTGATACACTATGTTGAGGAAGGGCAAAAAGTCACCTCTGGTTTTATAACTCCTAATACTAAAGCTTTACTATTGTGTTTAATTTTATAAAGTTTTCATAAATAAAATTAATGTCATATATACTATTTTGTAGATTAAAAAAATAAATTAAAACACACATAATTAATAAACAAAAAGTTATTAAAATCTTATATCAGGAGGTGCCTTGGTCACTCAGTCAGTTAAGCATCCAACTCTGGATTTTGGCTCAGGTGAAAATCTCATGGTTCATGGGATCGAGCCCTGCAACAGGCACCATGCTGACAGCATGGAGCCTGGTTGACATTCTCTCTCTCCTTCTCTCTCTGGTTCTCTCCCACTCATGATCTCTCTCTCTCTCTCTCAAAATAAATATACTTAAAAAAATCCATTCTTCTCTTCTTAAAAAAAAAGTCTTATTTCTAAAAAAATAAACTTCTCTGCCTTGCTCTGTATTAGTGTTGTTCTCAACTCTTTTTAACTTTTTCTTCTGTGTATTTGTTCTCATATTTCTAAATAATATTATAACATTGCTAACTCTTGATTTTGTATAATTTAGGCTTCATCCATTGACTTCCTGTTATGGCAGATGAGGAGTTAGCTCTCTGAGATCTCCTTCTCTGTTTTCCCTTCATTATCCCAATATCATCATGTCCCAAAGTGAAGTTAAAATTATATTTATGTTTTATATCGTTGTAAATAAATACTATTTACTGTTGAGGAAAGGAACATACCAAATTTATTTTCTTGAATATTTTTTTTCCCTAGAGTCAGAAACTTCCTTATTGTTCTCAGGTGTCTAGTTGTCTGTCTACCAGTTCTTTCCATACCCTCCAACAGCGTGCAGTAGAGCTTTCACGTGATCAGATGTATCCAATTATTTTTCCATTGCATTTTGTCTGTCCACCAGGTTCCCCCCAGAATGGATTATTACCTACTGCTTGAACACAGGTTCCTAATGTTTTAGGCCAGCTATGGCAGCTATGATGCTGGAAATTGCTCTCACTAGACTTTTATTGCTAGAGCTCTATTTCTTGATTTCATGTCTTCTTTATTGGTTGCCTTTGCATGTTAAAAAATGACTTTGATACCAATTAATGAAAAATTAATTAATTAATTAATTTATTTATTTATGAATTTGTTGAAAAAGCCTATGGCATTTTTCCACTGCATTGTGCTTTGGAAATAAGAATATCTAAAGGCTCTAGGTATACAGTATAGTAACTGACCCCTAAGTTTCTTATTGTTTTTAACCTAGTCAAGTGCCTTCATAAGGCACTTCATAAGGCACTTTTTAACTTAAACAAATTGTTTTAATGTTTATATATTTTTGAGAGAGAGAGAGACTGAGTGTGAGCAGGGGAGGGGCAGAGAAAGAGGGAGACACAGAATCTAAAGCAGCATCCAGGCTCTGAGCTGTCAGCACAGAGCCCGACGTGGGGCTTGAAACCATGAACTGTGAGATCATGACCTAGGCTGAAGTCTAAGGCTCAATGGATTGAGCCACCCAGGCCTCCAAAATATTCTTTTTTAAAAAATTTTCTTTAAATGTTTACTTTTGAGAGACAGAGTGACAGAGCATGAGCAAGGCAGGGACAGAGAGAGAGGGAGACAGAGGATCCAAAGCAGACTCCAGGCTCCGAGCTGTCAGCACAGACAGAGCCTGACGTGGGGCTTGAACTCACAAACTATAAGACCATGACCCGAGCTGAAGGCAAACACAACCGACTGAGCCACTCAGGCATCCCACTTAATAAAATAGTTTACATAAGATAATAATTTGTGAATATAAATGTATTAAATTTCTGTAATAATCTTTAAATTATACTAGTGGGAAATTGTATCTCTCAGGTTTATCTGATTTGAGAAATAACATTACAACATTGAAATTTTCTAAATGAACTGGAAGATTTTTTTTGAGAGGGCACTGACATGAAGCCACACACACACACACACACACACACACACACACACGTATATGTGTATATGATATTATATATAATACATATGTATAATGTACATATATGTATGTGTACATGTACATATATAAATACCATTTGAAATGGAGACAGAATGAACACTGAGTGCTGTGTTTACACTGATTTTATTTTTTTGTACTTTTTTATTATTGAAATATAGCTGACATAGGATATTATATTTGTTTTGGGTGTAAAACATAGTGATATGACAATGCACTAAATTCTTTTACCTACACGATTGCATTTAGTTCTCTGATAGGCTATATGGTATACCTGATGAAATACAGAATTTGAAGTTAATGGTCATGGTTTTTGAATCCTGGTCCTGATAGATAATATGGGTAAATTGACTAGCACATACTACTGCTTCCATTAATGCTACTTTTATATGACTATCATATATTACAACAACAGCTACTACCACTACTACATTTTATAGGTAAAGAAACTAAGAGCTTAGACAGGTTAATAAATTGAATCAAAGTCATATTCCTGGTAAGGGGGAAAATAGGGATTTGAGAAAGGATTTCTTTTTCTTTTTCTTTTTTTCTTTTTCTTTTTCTTTTATTTATTTATTTTTTAAGTAGGCTTCACACCTGTGTGTAGACCAATGTGGGGCTTGAACTCACAGCCATAAAATCAAGACCTGAGCTGAGATAAAAAAAAATCAAGCACCTAACCAAGTGAGCCACCCACAAATCCCTGAAAAAGAATTTTTCTGAATGACTCTTAAACCTTCTCAGTATGTTACACACTCTATATCAGAAGCAAACAAAGCTATCCCCATAATTTGAGACCTTTTGATTTACAGAGTAATAAATATCCCACTGACCTCTGCAAAGGACAAGGTAGTTCAGAAGGACAATCTAACTCTGCTTAGAAAGCTAATCATTGTATGGTTTGGACCAGAAGAGTAGAAATTTTTTTGTTGGAACCTATAATAAAACATTTGTCTCTGGTTTTCCAGTGACTAACTGTAGGACCAATTACCAATCACAAATTACAAGTTGTTTTTTTTTTTTTTAATTGTATCCTAGACATTTTGTATATTATGTATGAGACTATTCGGTCATGCTCAAATCTTATATTTGAGCAGGCTTTCTTGTAATACCATGCTGATGGGCACAGGTTGGGGGGCACCAGGTCACCTCATCACTGCCAAATGGAGGTACAAACCCAGGTATTCCTTTGTTGGCCATCTAGAGAGGGGTAAGTAGTAAGAGCTTCCTTACTGCTGGGGATGGGGGTTAAGTTCATGCTCCTTATTAAGGCATATGCTGACCCCATAAGGGCTGGGAGGGGGAGGATCTCCTTGAAATTCTCCCCATGTGGCCTGCATGGACATCATAGGGTAGTAGGTAAGACTTGTTACTGTTGGAAAGTAGGGAAAGTCCAGGCTTCCCACTGGGCCTCTTGGGATACCACTTTGGTAGGGAGATTACCTTATCACCACCTGTTGGAGGTGGGAGTCCTGGATCCCATGTGGTCTCCACCAACATCATAAAATGAGGAAGCTTTTTATCTCAAGGCAGGCATGTAATTCCCAGCTCTGACTCCACTCTGACAGGGATGAGCACTTCATTGCTGCTTCAGAGGAGCTAATTTTAAGCTTTCTACTTGGGCTTTGTTGATCAGAGTGGAAGTGGGCCATGGATTTTATCTTTTTTCCCCAGTTTTACTGAGATATACATGACAACATTATGTAAGTAAGGTATACAACAGTGATGATTTGATATCATTGATGAAATGATGCTAACAGTGAGATTACTTAACATATCCATTACTTCACACAGTTACTAATTGTGTGTGTGTGTGTGTGTGTGTGTGTGTGTGTGGTAAGAACATTTAAGATTTATTCTCATAGCAAAGTTCAAGTATACATTATTGTTAACCATAGTCACGATGCTCCACTTTAGAACTTACCTATCCTATAACTAAAATTTTGTACTCTTTGACCAACATTTCTCCATTTTCCTCATGCCCTATGGTTTTTCCCCATGGTGCTTGGCTGGACTAGATTAGTTATCATCTAAAAACTTTTTGTCTTGCTGTGCTTCCCTTGCCTGTTCCTTTGTCTAATGAGAGCAGGTTTTAGTTGGACTTTTTTGGTTTGCACCCAGTGGTATTTCTGGATTGCTGCTTCTCCAGCATCTCATCTGGGATGTATGAGGCCGAAAGAAAACCCAGTGAGTTCACTACCATGTCATTTCTCAGGTCCTGAGATCTCCTGTTGGTCTGCCCTTCTCCATCCTCCCTTTATAGTCTTGTTATGTTTGTTTTGTATAAAATGTCCAGAGTTTTAGTATTTCTTAGTGGGAACACTAGAGAGAAGGGCATCTACCCCACATCAGATAAGGTATTTTGTGAGAAATCAAATAGCTATATTCTGGGTTAGGAGATTATAGGGAACACATTGCAAAGCAGAAAACTGCTTCCTGGCCTTGGTGAAAACAGCAGGCCAGGTTCCGCTTATGTAATTAATGTATATTTAGGGGTTAGGTCCTGCCAATGCTCATAAATTCCTTAGACCATATTTTACCTTGTCAATTTGTTTTTCTGCACATTTTCTATATGTTCTTACTGTATGTAGCTCACTGACATATTGCTCATTGTTTCCCTAAATGTATGCTCAATAAATACGGGAGCTAGAGAGCAGCTCCGGGAGACTTCCCTTAGCGTCTCCTCACCTCTCTTGACTTGCATGGAGTCTTGAGTAATCTTTTCTGCTATCTTCGTCTTTGCTGGACAAAACCGAAAGCTGAACCCACAGTATTTAAAACTGGAAGTCCTTTACCCACTTTCAAGTCCTATGGTTTTCATTGAAACTAATAATGAAATTGGTCCACTTTACTCATAGAACTATTTAAAAAACACGAACACAGAATTTTTTTCTTAGACACTACTGTTAGTTCTGAACCTCATACGTTACATATCATTTCTGTGTGCTCCTCAGGGTATACTAAACAAAATTGTTGGGAAGTATGGGAAATACAATGTTTGGGGGGATAGGACTATTGAGCCATAGTGTGGTCCCTTGACAAACAGCATTAACATCAGTTAGACATGTGTTAAAATTACAAATACCCATCCCCACCTAAGATCTATGGATTAAAGAACTCTGAGAGTGGGATCCAGCAATCTGTTTTTAAACAAGGTATTTTTAATTTGAGCTAAGGTTTGAGAACCACTGAACTAAGGGAATGCCTGAGGACTCTTGCAGTTTAGTATGGTCTGCTGGTGGGAGAATGCTCCAGAGCCCCGACATTAATAAGCTATGCTGTACGTGTATGACCTTATCCTGAAGGCTTCTCACGCAGCCTTTTCTACTTCTTCCTTAATTCTATGGGTAAGCAAAGGGAAAGAAAGTAGGCATGCTTGATGCTGAAGTTACAAGTTGCCTGTACAGTCTTGGAGTAGATAGGAACTCAAATCTACTTATTTCCACATGAGAAATATTAATATAGTCAGAGCCTACCTTCCATTTAAGTCTCAGAAAAAAAGAAGAATGTTTAAGGGTTTCTTGTATAAAATATGCTTAAAATTCCACTACGGAAATTATTTTAAAGAAATTGGCATTTCCCCAAAGGAAAAAGCAACACATAAAGCTGCCTTTTCCTTAGTAATAGAGGAGGAATAAATTGAAAGCTAATAGACTCTAAGCCTCTGTGTGAAGAAGATCCAAGATATGCAAAGAGGCCATAATGAGAGGGAATGCGGTTGGGGACTTAAGTAGGAGTGTGCCAAACCAGCTTGGCTGCCCTGCAAGTTCAGGACTTGTGGAAAGCAGCATCAGTGCTTTGGAATGCCATGGGTGCCCATCTATAAGTGGCCCATTCTGACTGAGTTGGTTATTGTCATCCATCATTACTAACAGCACTTAGGGGAACTTAATAATCCTATATGTTTGTAGGCAGAGAAGCATCTAGCTTTTCAGTGAGACCGTTTTCTCAGTTAAGGTGAAATACAAACTATGCATGGTAAGGGACATTCTTTAACTCAGTTGAACATTATCTTTCTTCTTATTATTTCTTAAAGACATCACAATTCCAGGTGTCTTTCGACACCATAGTTCATCATCATCTACCTTAAGGATTCTGTAATGTTTGAAATCTCTTGGCCCTCAGGGGTGGATGGAATCACATCTCACTTGCTCCCCTAAAAGGCACAAAATCAAATTACACCAAAAGGCTCCTTAGAGTACAGCTCTTTGCCAATTACTTGAATTATTTTCAGCCACTTTGGCACATTTCCCCTCCAGACGAAATGGAAATCTTTTAGTCTGCACCAGTGAAGGATTTCATATTTCTTAGTGCTTCCACATATACAGTATAATGAGAATAAAAGCTTCTCTGCCTCACAGATCTTTCCTATGGTGCCATAATGCAGGGAAAATAACATCCATTTCTAACACATGAAGCCCACATATTTTCTAAGGAGGAAGAGAAAGACATTAACATTACACAAGAAAACTATTTGCTCTTTGCTTTACATTTCCAAATTTGAGCACACCAGAGATTTCAGACTTCAAAACTACATACATCTGTGCTGAGATATGGACCCTCTAAGGTGCTTCATTATTGGCACTGAAAGCTGGTTTCATGAAACACCTGCTCTGAGTAAGCAATGTGATCAGAGAGTGTCAGCAGGGCAGACAGATTTTAAATGGAAGATTGTTACTTACCCAAAAGCCATTTGGAAGCTAAAAAACAGCAATATCAGCAAACCAGTAACAATACCTTAAATATCCCCAAGTACATTATTAACACTTCCAGCCCTCGAAAGATCAGATGACTTCTTTTAAAAGTTTTTGTGTCTCAAGAGAACAAATCTTTCCTCCACATTTATCATTTTCTAAAAATATTATTTTGCACTGATAGCCTTACTTATCTTTTATTATTTCCACTTGGCCCTTTATTTTCCCTTTTGATTTGTTATTTCTTCTCCACCAGTGCCAAAACAGCGTTCACTGAAATCAGTCCCAGTTGCTCAGTATTCTTCCCTGTTTTCAGTAGTACAGCCCTTAAGGATTGAATCCCTTGCCTAGAGCATTAAGAACTGGGGGAAAAAAATTCACTACTCATTGCTTTGCTTGCAGTTCTCATTTGGACTAGTGCTTGCAGAAATGGAACTGAACTTTCTTCACTGTTACTGCATCTGTAAGGTAATTGCCTAAACTTGTTGAGCCAATCGCAATTGCTGTTCTGGAGTTTTGCAAACGTGAAGAATCCGATGAAGCAATTTGTAAGCCATATGGGGTACATCCCTCTTTCCCCACTCAAAATCATATTGCTCTCTATAGGATTTTGTATGACCCTTATGAAACATTACAGTCCAGAATTCTATTTTAAAACCTCTAAACATTAGCGATTTTTTTTTAAATCATTCTCGTTTATGGTATCATTTTCATTGCCTAAATCTTATATTAAATGAAAGGGGCTTGAAACTCTTTAGCACTCTCTCCAAAATTTTGGGTAACTCAAAGAAATAGCATTTAATAAGAGAGAGAACACACACACAAGATAGCCCTGTAAAATGAGAGGAGGTGTAATATGTCACATGCTTGCAGCATATTTTTTTTTCCTACTACAACATTTGTGTTCAGTGTAGACATTCCAAAATGCCTCATTACTACTGCGTCCTGAGTTGGAGAAATGAAATATATATGATATATAAAGAGAGAGACAGAGACAGAGAAAGAAACAGAGAGATGGAGACAGAAAGAGCTTCATACCTTTAAAAGAAGCTCAGAGAATTTAAAAGCTTTATGTATTCTTTAGCTCAGAGGCATAGTGAATAAACAAATTATGTATTTCCTGGACCATATTCCTATGCCTGCTTGTAAAATTTAAAGTACTTCCCTTCAGAAGGGAAGGTATTATTTCTGACCCAGTTGAATCCTCACTGAATGCCTGAAGAACTAACTTAGCCCTTCATATTTGATGCCATACAGGTCATTGTCTCCTCAAAGAGACAATTACTGAAAACCAGTCCAATATTTAAAATTTTAAACCTTTTTCTGTCTCTTATAGATCAATCATTGGAAAGATAAAATAATCACTTAAAAGTAATCCTGCAGGTCTTAGTACACATATTTACCTTGTTGTCTCATTGTTTTTATAGCCATATTATTCACAAATCCTTGATTAATGAAATGTACTGACTTGGCCTAGAGAAGCATTATAGTGAGACTCAAGGCAAATGCCTAAGAAACTTCAGTTAGCTTAGGACAGTGCAAATGATAACACCTGCAAAACAAGACAGGGTGTGTTGTTATGCAAGAGCTATAAATGTATAAATCTTGTAACACTTGAGAGTTCACAAGAATCGAAGTGGGACGGAGATTGTACAGAGCATTTTGTAGTGTTATCAGGCTATCTATCCACAGGAAGCAGTGGAACCATTTCAGTGCAGTGTGGCAATTATAATGATTAGTAAAAATCATAAATGGAAAACTGTACTTATATGGATGTGCGACATAATAATGACTGATAGAAAAATACTTGTGAGGGGCGCCTGGGTAGTGCAGTCGGTTAAGCGCCGACTTCAGCCAGGTCACGATCTCACGGTCCGTGAGTTCGAGCCCCGCGTCTGGCTCTGGGCTGATGGCTCGGAGCCTGGAGCCTGTTTCCGATTCTGTGTCTCCCTCTCTCTCTGCCCCTCCCCCGCTCATGCTCTGTCTCTCTCTGTCCCAAAAATAAATAAACATTGAAAAAAACATTAAAAAAAAAAAAGAAAAATACTTGTGAGCCATCTGAAGAGAGTCAAAATTGGGGTTTGAACAGGAGCTATGTACTTGAAGGAGGCCATAGCGGTTGTGTGGAAAATGGCGGGGTGGGGAGGAGAACAATGGAGGTCACACTTTAGATGAATCACTTTAATCATTAATACTTCTTTGTAGATGACATTATTATAGGTGCTAAGTGGATTGGCACAATATAATATGGCCTTTATTTTCAATAAAATTGTGATGTGAGGAGCATCAAAGAGCAACAAAGTTGTATTGTACTTAACAATTTATCAATGAATAAAACACATGCATGTGTGTACAGATGGTAAACTCAGATGATGAAAACACGTGGATGCCCATAAGCAGACATGCTGCTGAACCAGGTACCATTAGGATGTGAAACGGAGTTTAAAAAGTCAGTGAAGTATTCCAGTAAGTGATAAAAATTGTTTCCAAATATGATGAAGAGAACAGGGGCTATTTTGAGAAGATGGAACATTTTAAGAAAAATCTTAAAAGTATTCAACAGAAAAAAGTTGAAAGAGCATAAAACTCACACAACAGCTGGAAAATCGTATAAAAACTGAGTTGTTTTAAGAAGGGTAGAAGAATTTGATAGATGTTTTGGAAATCTGGCCAGGAATTCTGATGTAAAAATTCAGGAAATTAAAAGCTTTTCGGAGATTTAAGGAAACAGGAACGTAAGCATGCTTACAGAGGACAAAGCTGCCCATCAGAAGGCCCTGAATATGAGGGCACAAAATAGAAAAGTACCTAAGAGTTTTAAAAAAAGGGGTGTAAGTTTCTTCTACAAATCATTTATAATTGGAAGATTCTCAGTTCTGGAAAACTAAAGAGATTTTAACACTAATTAGATTGTTGCAGTGACAAGATCTTATTTTTTTCACATAAACATACTTTTTCCTCCATTGGCTACAAAAATATTTTCCTTTCACTTTATCACAGTAGCTCATTTTGATTATGCTCAGACCTCAGTGCATCACCTACACCTACCCAGCTAATCTGAGTAATTAAAGAAAAATGATGCATGATGCATTTATAGTTAAGTGAAATGAGTATAAATCTCACATAACAGCTGGATTCCTATACTTGGCAACATGGCACAGTTTGAGAAAAGCAATCATCTTCCTTTCCTGTTGGCAAAACACTTCACTGATCTCTCCAATTTGAGGCCTCTTCAGGATTTAGTGTCTTCTCACTTTGTAATGCACAGAACGCGACTTCCAGATGGACAGCCTTGTCATATGCTATTTTTATGCTGCACTTTCAAATTTTCAAGTGGGAGCAGTTATTCACCAAACATGAAATGTATCACTTATTATATACATTTTCAAATCAGCATGCTCAACCAGCTGCTGACGAGCTTAATACACTCAGATGAAAGAAAGCATGGGTAAGTCAGACAGTCAGCAGACATTGAAGTTCTTATGTTGTGTTGAGCTGATGAGGACAGAGGACAACTCACAAAAAAAAAAAAAAAAGGCAAGATTCCTTCCCTTGAGTGGTTTCCAATCTAGCATGGAGATTAACAGAAACATATACACTTGACAAGCATTTGAAGGAGGAAGGTATCCTGGAAAATGTGTTATGCATATCTCGGTGCAGAAAAAAAGAGTGAGAGAGAGAGAGAGAGAGAGAGAGAGAGAGAAAGGTGGAGTTATCAAATTATTAAAGTCAGACTGCCATAAAAGCAGAAGGCCTCCAGAAGCAGATGAGTTGTAACTGGGTCTTGAATGAGGTTGTATATCTAAATTTTAATAGGAAAACCTTCATTTGTGGTATGAAAAGAGGTTAACGGAAAAATGCAAATATTACTTAGAGCAGCTACGTAATTGATTTGGCTGGAATATAAAAATGATATATAAAGAACTGAGATAGGACATTAGAGAAATGGATTGAGGATTAGGTGTTTGGAATTGATATAGAAAGACAATAAGGAGATAGTGGAGATGATAGAAAGAATGAAAACGGTGTGGAAAGAAGACTAGTTTAGTAACTACAGAAATATGGTCAGGGATACCACATGATCAACAGAGTAATTCAAACCTTAAAGGGATAAGAGCCTAGTCTGTACAGATGGATAGGAACTGATCACTTCTCATTCAAATTTTAATTCTATGAATGAGTTCATTTTTTTAAATATAAATAAACAGTATTTTAGTATCTTTTCTGGACAGTGCCTTAGGAAATCAAATCAATAAGAGATATAGCTAACTAGGGGCGCCTGGGTGGCTCATTCGGTTAAGTGTCCAACTGTGGCTCAGGTCATGATCTCACGGTTCGTGAGTTCAAGCCCCACATTGGGCTCTGTGCTGACAGCTCAGAGCCTGGAGCCTGCTTCAGATTCTGTGTCCCCTCTCTCTCTCTGACCCATCCTTGCTTGTTCTCTGCTTCTCTCTGTCTTTCAAAAATGAATAAACATTTAAAAAATTAAAAAAAGAGAGAGATAGTTACCTCTTTAAGCAGGACTTTGGGGTGTAGAAATGCTTGCTCAATTGTGTGGGGTTAGAGGAAATGCAAACTTTTAGGAAGCATCTCATTAAAATAAAAATAAGTCTTTATTGTTTCCCATGTACAATACACTCTGAATAATAACTGGCATTAACTTAAAATCAGATTATTGTCCACACCTTGGGCATTAAGTAATTTTTTTCCCCAGAAAATAGTTTGAAATGAGTTTGAGAGATACCTCATCTTTCAGTTAAAAATGGTGCTTAATGATTCTCAAGCATTTTCTGCTTAGTAGAGCTGAAGAGTATGATAAACCCTCAATATCAGGCTGGCTGTAAATGTGACTCTGTGAGTCTTGGGGTGTATGGTGAGTGATAGTGAGGGTTGTATAGAGGAGGGAGCATAAGGCAAGCTGATACCCTGCAAACCCCTTCCCCATTCAGGTGTGACATTCCTTAGCCATTCCTGGCTGCCCTAAAGCTAAAAAAGGGGGGGTAAAAAAAACAAACAAATGATTAAGTGATAGAGATCACAGTCCTGCAGGACCTGAGTCTCTGTCAGATTATAAATGTCTTATTAAATTATAAGAAAAAGGCAATTATCAATTACCTAACCTCCACAAACCCGTAGACTCAGCCCCAACATCACCGTCCCTCCATACTGATGTGGGGAACAAAGGCAAGAAGGAAATGATAGATAAAATTAAATTTCCTTATAAACTGCAGCCCATTGACAAACACTTCATGCAAATACAGAATATAACATTCCTCCAGGAACTCTCTACTGTCTTTATATAAATGCTTTGCTAGAGGGAAAAACAACCTTAGCTTGACAACAGCTAGGCCTCCAGTATTTTATGAGTCCTCTTTAGTATATGAAAGTCTTTTTGGAAACTTCCATTTAATCTTTACCCTCCCCCCCCCAACTATATAGTATATCATATGTCACTCCTCATAACCCCATTGCAGCTCTTTCTGCCCAGGGGTTCTGTCTGTGTGCTTTAATAATCTTTTTTCACCAAAGACATCTCAAGAATTCTTTCTTGGCTGTTGGCTCTGGACCTCCACCATCACTGCAAAACCACATCAGTATCATTTCGGGAAGTTTTGCAAGTATTAATTTGGAATCCTGACTCCCCCCCCCCCCCCTCCGCTAAAACCACAATCATGAAAATCATTGACTTGACTGATGGAGTTTTGAGGAGGGGTGGTGAGAGGGCATTTCTCCATGTAAAACTTAATTGTGTGCAAATAAATGAAGGCAAACCAAATGAGAAAAGGGAAGGCTATTTACTCTGAGCTTCCTCATAGCAAGGAAGTTAACCATTATCACTTGTGTTTTGGCATAGACTTAAAGGCAGTAAGAGGACTGGGAAAGCTTTATAGTGGAAAAAGGGAAGGCTTCAGGTGTGCTCTGATTTGGAGGTTGTTGGCATGGGGAAGCTGTTGACAGGCTAACTAGAAGTAGATCATCCTTTATAACTGATTAGGGACGTATATTTAGTTTTCTCTGGTTGGTGCTAAGTTGGAAATGGGAACAAAAACTAGGGAAGCTATCAGTTATTAATAAAGTCCTGGCCATATTGGGCTGACTGTTACAGAAGTTCTTGTTTAGCTTCCTGGATTATCACCTGATAGCAATCTGGCTTCCTGCAAGTCTGACCTACAGCAGACTGGCTTCTTGGGCTGTTTGTTGTAGATAAGGGAGTTGGTTTCCTAGGCATGTTGCTGCAGGTTGTAGGTCGGAGCTCCGTTTTTATATGTGGTCTGGCCATGGTCCATTTGTATATTCATTCTCTCAGATGTTATTGACATATCCCCCCTAGAGATCTATCCTGTCACCGCATAATGTTGTTGTATCCTATCCCTTAGTATATATGCAAATGTGTATAGTTAAATGTGCACAGATAGCTAGATGGCTTTCTCTTAATGTTTGTATTTAAAATCTTGCCAGTTTATGTTGTTTAGTGAAAGTGTCTGTGTTTGTTTTTCTACTTTGTTAATATGAAAATACTTTATATACATATCAAGAAATCAAGTTGCCATTCACTAGAGAAATCTTAATCAGTTGTGATAACAAACCCAGTCTTTTCAAAATTTACTAGTCTCCTTCATCACATCTCATAATTGAAGACTGGACTGTAATAGTTAATACCTATCCTAATTACTCAGCAGCCTGGCTGCCTTACTCTCTTGCCCTCTGTCCATAAAACCTTCCCTCCTTCATTTCTACCTATTTCACAGTGCCAGGATTGCTTACAATCATCTCATTTTCTGAACCAAAGAGAAGAAAGCAATGCCAATAATTTTGACTATATTTATGTGGACAGTGAAATAAAATATTTGAAATCAGGATTGCTTTGACAAATACAGGCTATATTATTTTTCATGCTTTTGGTTGCAAGTAACGAGGACAGTGTGTAAAATTGTTTATGCAGTAAGAGGATTTATTATCCCGGGTAAGAAATCCAAAGGTACGATTTTAGATTCAGTAAACTCAGTGGGTCAGTATATCCTCAGTGTGCCATCTCTCCTTCTATGTCTTGTCATCCTCAGCGTGTTGGCCATTGTCTTCAGCCTATTTCCCTCATGAATAAAAGTTGCTGCAATGACTCTGTATTAGTTTCATGGGGCTGGGTGGCTTAAACAACATAAATGTAGTTTCTCATAGTTCTGGAAGCTGGAAATATGAAATCAAGATCTTGACAAGGTTGGTTCTTCTGAGGAATGTAAGGAAGGGCCAGTTCCATGCTTCTGTGTTACTTGCTCGTGATTTGCTGGCAATCTTTGGTGTCCCTTAGCTTGTATATGCATCACTTCAATGTCTGCCTTTATCACTACATGGCATTCTCCCTGTGTCTCTGTTTTCACATGGCCATCTTCTTAAAAGGACAATAGTCATATTGGATTAGGGTCTCACCCCACTCCAGTTTGACCTCATCTTACATAAATTATGTCTGCAATGACCCTATTTCCAAATAAAGTTGTATTCTGAGTCATGCCAGTTAAGACTCCAACGTATATTTTGGGGGAAACACAGTTCAATCCAAAACAAAGCCCTTGCATCATATCCTTGTACAACAATGTTCGAAGGCTGAAAAGACAAGTGCTTCTTCCTTATTTTTAAAGAATATACTTCCTCATGTGTTCCTGTGAAACACACGATAGACTATCCCTAAGCATCACAAGAAAAGTGATGAAGAAAAGTGTCACCTGCTTTTGTTCTGAACCAATGACAGTGAGGGAAGTGGAATTACTACTAATGGCTTAAACTAGGGATTGACAAACTTTTTCTTGTAAAGAACCAGATAGTAAACAGTTTCTATGGCAACTACTCATTGTAGCCCCAAAGCATTGATAGACAGTAATGGATGGACATGGTTATGTCCCAATAAAACTTCCAAAAATGTTTTTATAAAAATAAACAGTATCTGAATTTTACTCAAGGGCCATAGTTTGCCCCTAGACTAATATAAATATATTATCTGGAGCAAGTGACTGACCCAGACTTCCTGAGAATTTAAATCTGAACTTTTTTCCCCTCTTTTCTTTTCTTTTCTTTTCTTTTCTTTTCTTTTCTTTTCTTTTCTTTTCTTTTTTCTTTTCTCTTTTCTTTTCTTTTCTTTCTTTTTTCTTTTCTTTCTTTTCTTTCTCTTTTCTTTTTTTTTTTTTAACGAAGCTTGATATTTGTTGGAAGGGAACATATGGTCAATATAAGTATAGCACTTGGCTTCTCTAGTCTTGAGTTGTTTAGGGTACAGCTTGTCATGACTACTCACTTGGAAATGTTGCCTTGCAAGACAGGTTTTGAGGGTAAGAGCATAGCATGGTAATTAGGATGCCTGTGTTCAAATCCTTGCTTTCCAACTAGCCAGATGGATGACCTTTATAAAAAAATTACTAAGCCTTCTTCCTCAAATTCTTATCACTAAAATGGTGATGATAATAATTGTACATACCTTATATCTAATATCTCAGAGGGTTGTTGTGTGGATTAAATGATAAACTAGGAATAACCATTCATTTACTTCAGCAGTTTTTACTATTTTACTTTGAGTACACGGTCTGTTTTTAAATTGTGGAAGAATGAGAACTTGAGCAAAAAACTTTATGCAAACTTGCTTTTCCCAGTAGTATTTTGTCTTAGACTACCATGGTTTAACATTCCCTTCATGACTAATGAATTAATTCATATCATTATATATATGAGTGAGTAATAGATACAAGGATCAGTACAGTACAAGAAGTGATAAGATTGCCAAGTTCAATTAACGATACTCATGGTCACAGCTGGAGAAAAACAGACCTTAGGACAATAGATTCAGTCTATAGATTTGGGTAATATTGGCTTCTATAATCAATACAGATAATCCTAGGATGGAAAGAGCAGTAGTGATCCATATTGATGTTGATGCGTGGCAGAGGAAACTCATAGGGTTTGTTCCTGCATTGCTTTGGTTTGTTTTTATTGTTTCTATTGTATGTATACAGATGCAGTTTAACTTGGAGCTACTTCCCCCATGCTTACTGGGTTTGTAGCATTATTGTTTTCTCAGGGAGAGAGAATTCCTTAGAATGACAAACTTAACTTTGATTTCCTTTCTTCTCCCTAAGACTCACATTAGTGATACCTTTCTACAGGATACTAATTTAACTACTACTCATTTCTTTTTTTCAGGATACCATTAATATCTACTAAGTATGATATGACTGAATAAGCTCTCCTATCCTTCTATGCATATTCATACTTACTTTCATTCTAATAAAAGTCAGGCTCAACTCTCCTTTTGAATTTCAGAATTTTACAAAGGGAAGGGGACTTCACCACCACATGGAGACCAGTGAACTCTATAGAAAAGGGGTTGACCAAAGTCATATTGCCATTAATACCAGATAGTTAATATTCCTTATGCTACAGAATTTATATTATGGAAACATTCAAAACATACACAAATATAATAATATAACGCACTGCCTATGTATCCATAACCTAAGTTCCACAATTTTCAATTCTTGCCTTTTTTCATTTCTGCTAAAATTAGGCTGATCATATTTCCTAGTTTAAATCAATAAATGACTACTAATTATTTTAACTTTCCACTACTTCCTCAAAGGTGTTCCAATTTGCACAATGAATTATATGGTCATCTTATCTATATACCTTATTAATTGCTCTCCCCACCTCCCTCTCATTGGGTTATTTTGAAGCAAGTCCCAGGCCTCCTATCATCTCATCTTTTAATATTTTTACATGAACATCTTTCTTAATAAGAATTCGTAGCTTGTCATATGTCCATTTTCTCCACAGCCATATTAAAAATTCTGATCAATAATAAAATATTTTAAAGTACAAAATGCTTAGATCGATGCTAGATAATCTCCTTCTCCTCTTCTTCCTTCTTTATTTTTGAGCTGTGTTTTAATACTCCAGATGGACCATTTTGACTAAATTGACTGATCAATGTCAACCTGCATGACTCATTATTTGACTTCAGGGACTGCTTAGTTAATGGTTTGGCCAAATTCACTGGTAGCTTTGGCACCTGCAGGTGTACTTCAGTTGCTGAATATTTGATATATGGGATGTTGTTTAGGGCTTTGGTAAGACAAAATAAATTAGGTCTGATAAATATCCTTTCTGTATGACTTACTAATTATGAAATTAAATACATAGAAAAAACCTTCAGTTTTTGACACCTTTCAAAAAATTCTAGTAATTATTTTTTTTACCACTGTATAAAATATTTACTGAGAAAATGTGTATAGCAGTAAAAAAATCGAAACATGTGCAATTTGATTTTAGCTAGTTTGAGGCTTTCTTCTAATGTGTTATTCTGGAGTTGGGGGAGGGATTTGTTTATGTGTGGCACAGTATTTTGTGTACTAAACTATAGTAATTTAAATATGCCAATTATTACCTTTTTCTTAAGTTTTAAGAGATATGACCGTAGTGAAACTGGAACAGAAGGATCAAAATGCTTAACTCTTAGTTAATAATTACTTTTAGCTAAAGTAGATAATACCTTTCTTTCTCTACTATATTATACTATAAAACTTTCTCTGCACTTAGAATTTGCTCCCTAAGATTCCAGGTTGAGCTGTTGCAAAGACTACAACCACATGGGAATATTCAATTCACTGCAAACCAATAAAGTCCAGGTAAATTTCCAGCTGGGACATTTTGAGCAAATTGTATATAAGGTTTTGTGTGTTGTAACAAAAGTGGTTAAGACCTTTTGACAAATTCTGAAGCTTTCAGTTCATTTAAAAAGGACAAAATGAAGACAACTAGTTTCTCTGTGGTGTGTGTGTGTGTGTGTGTGTGTGTGTGCGTGTGTGTGTGTGTGTGTGTGTGTGTGTGGTGTGATGTACTTACTATTACTGTATGGAGAAACTTTGTCTTAGATTTCTCCATAGAGCAGGATATGAATAAAAAGTTAAAAAGTCATTTCTTTCGGACAAATACATACAATCAAGAGAAGAGTGGTCAGTCAGTTTTTTACATTAAAACCTAGGATTCCTATTCATTTTCTGTCACTAAAACATAACCCATCTAATTTAAGCACAAGCATTATTGGTCTTAGAAATGAAGATACTGGGATTGGTATCCAGTCTTGATCTATTTCCTGATTAGTTTCTCTCTCTTGCTTGCTCTATTTCTTTTAAGGTTCTTGGTTTCTCCTGAGGTCTCTGCCTTTGGGGTGTAACAGCTATAAAAGTCTGTGTTAGAAGTTACAATGCAATTCACTTTGCTTGGCTCTGTGTTTATGACATGATTGGTATCTGTGAGCAGGTAGGGAATTGAAAAAATGTTCCATCTCACTCTGAATGTGGCATAGTCTGATTACAGCACAGACTACGAGGCAGATTTCTTTGCTCTGATCCTAGGAACATCCTATTGCTCTTGTACTGACACCAGGAATAGTTCTGTCTTTTTTAACCTTTTCCAAAGATGAGATTATTCTGGGTTCTGGGCCTTGACGATAACTCTAGCGTGTTATCAGTTGTCAAGGCATGCTCTCTATAACCTTAATACATCCTGACAATCACTATACTGAATGACTCTCTGCCCTAACCTCTAAGAAATTTCTTATCCTTGCCAAATATTGCAAAAATTTGCAAGTTCATATGCAACTAATGAAAGGAGGTTAAGCCCAAAGCTTTTAGCTTAATTGTGCATGCAGTCAAGGTAGAAGAGTCAGAATACTGCATCTTCCAACTGTAGTGACTTGTATTTTCTTATAGTTAAGCCTCAAACCTTTCTAGGCTGGCATGCATAAATAAAAAGATAAGGGAATTGAGCATGTGTCCTGAAAATGGAACTCTAAATACTTAGAAAAGAACCTTCTTTAAGAGTGGGCAGAAATCTGTTCATCTTCCACAAGCCTGAAGAACAAGGCAAAGGTCTACTAACTATAAAAAGATGGAGATAAGAACAGCTGGAAAAAGCTTAAATAGCACTTTTTTTCTCATTTACATCCTCTTCATGGTTCTGATTTCCCTCTAAGGAAACATTTCAGAAAGCAAATGAAGAAATGTACCTGGGAATTCTTAATATGCTGAAAGAACTAGAGAATGAAGATATTTTGAAAGCGAGGAAAAATCTTTGTCGATGCCACTTTTTTTTTAAATGGCCACCCTGACTTAACTGATATTCTATAGATAGGTCTAATGTAAATTTTGGAAGGGATTTTTTTTTTTAAATATCTGAACATTTGTTTTGGCAATGTCAGAGTGTCTTTTGGACTGGAAATACCTTTGTTAGTTTCAGAGGATCAGACAGAGTTTTATACGCAAAATGACTTTCTAGAGAAACAAGCATTTCATTAGGCAGCTGCCTGGAAATGTTAAGAGATGCTAATTGCTTGGCAGACTTAGATGAGCAGGGAGCACAGAGGGATGCTCTTGTTACCCCAATTCGTGGAAAGCAGAAAGTGACACCAAACTGAATCTAAGAAATGTATTTTCTGGTTGGGATACTACTTTCTTTCTGCTTTAAACAAGTTTTATTTATTTATTTATTTATTTATTTATTTATTTACTTACTTACTTATATTTTGTAGCAAGATATCAGGTAAAATTCAAGACAGAGGAAAATAATTTAATTCGTCAAGTTATAGAAAGTCTCGAACAGTGATTGTGCTTGAAGGACTAAATGTCTCTCCCAAGAAGTTAGCATTTTTATAAGGAAAAAATCCTCAAATATATCATTATTCAATTATTAAACAAATAATATCACACTTAGAGGTAGAGTTAATTATGAGTCACACTAAAGAAATACTAGAAGGTCTCTACTAAAAACAACAACAAAAGAATCTTCATTAATTGAATATTTCCACCTTAAACATCCATGATTTTTTTTTCAACGTTTATTTATTTTTGGGACAGAGAGAGACAGCATGAACGGGAGAGGGGCAGAGAGAGAGGCAGACACAGAGTCGGAAACAGGCTCCAGGCTCTGAGCCATCAGCCCAGAGCCTGACGCGGGGCTCGAACTCACGGACCGCGAGATCATGACCTGGCTGAAGTCGGACGCTCAACCGACTGCGCCACCCAGGCGCCCCTAAACATCCATGATTTTAGTTAAGATATTGCATCCCCTCTCCACCATTGTTTAAGAAATAAAACAGCCTTCTGAGTAAAAGTCTTCTAATTAAGTAAGTTTAGGGGCATCTGGATGGCTCAGTCAGTTGAGTGTCCGATTCTTGATTTTGGCTCAGGTCATGATCTCACAGGTTCGTGAGAACATCCCTAACTAGTACATTCTCTCTCTCTCTCTCTCTCTCTCTCTCTCTCTCTCTCTCTCTCTGCCTCTCTCTAAAAATAAATGAATGTAAAAAATAAGTTTGAAAATTTCAGGAGTATTTTGAATAGTTTCAAGAGTTATTTAGGTCTTAAAATAAAACATGGAATTTTCAATAACTATTTATGCCTTTTGATGAAATTAAAGCACAAATTTACTGAGTGCTTATTCTGTGTCAAGAACTGTCCTAGTGTTTAACATATATTAACTAACTTAATCATTTTTTCTTTTATTAACTAACTTAATCCTTACAACAATTGTATCAAGCAGCTATTTTCATTATCATTACCTTTTTTTTTTTTTTTACAAGAAGGCAATAAGCATATGGAATTCCGATATCTCTCCCAGAGCCCAGTCAGGAAGCAGTAGAGTGATAATTGAACCCAGTTGGGTCTCTGGGCCCCTATACTGGCCCCTATACTGTAAACACACCAGTTGTTCTCAAACCTCATTTTGCATCTGAAATCATTGAAAGGTTGTCAAAATGAAGATTGATAAGCACCAGTCCCAAAGTTCTTTATTCAGTAAGTATGCATTAGGGCCCAAAAGTTTGCATTTTAACAAGCTCTCAGTTAATGCTGATGCCGCACTTTAGGAGTCTACTCTTTGTTAACCTGTATGCCATGCTATAGTATTTAATTTACTTAGAATCATAATCTCTTCTATTGGACCAGATGGTTGTCTTTTTGAGAGCAGAGGGTTTGTGTTGCATTTTCAGTTTTCCACAGCTGGTCTTCACAAGTAGCAAGTGAGTATTTAATACATGTTTGTTCCAAGTGTGAATGAATGAATGAATTTCTAGAATCCCCTTTTAAAATGGGAAAGGCCCTCGGAGTGATATTTAATTAAGCTGTCATCTTACAAATAATTTAGTATGAATTCATTTATTTGGAATTAACAAATTAACCACCTACAAAGCCCTAGAGGGCTATATGGCAGGGCTCTCCGATGCAAATTATGAAGAGTGGTTGCGAAGAAGCCAAGGAGCAATGTCCTGGGTGTAGTACTGCAATGTAGGACCCAGGCATGGAAACATGAATCTAATTTAAGCTTGGGTGCAAAGAGGGAACCCAATGGTGGGAAAGGGTCATTAAAAAGAGATAAGGTTGAGTGGCGCCTGGGTGGCTCAGTCGGTTAAGCATCTGGCTTCAGGTTGGGTCATGATCTCATGGTTTGTAAGTTCCAGCCCTGAATCAGGCTCTGTGCAGACAGCTTAGAGCCTAGAGCCTGCTTCGGGTTCTGTGTCCCCCCCTCTCTCTGCCCTTTCCTGCTCATGTCTGTCTGTCTGTCTCTCTCTCTCTCTCAAAAATATACATTATATATATATATATATATATATATATATATATATATATATTTAAAGAGATAAGGTTGTTCCTTTGCTTAGCAACAAACCTGGTGGGATAAGTTTATGGACTCGTTTGAAAACGTTGTGAAATGTGGTAGAAAAAAACAAGGCTTTAGAGGCAGGCAGATATGGGTTCAAAATGCTGGTTCTGCTACTAACTAGCTGTATGCCATGGACCTGTATTTTCTCATCAATAAATATTATTTGACCTGTATTTTCTCATCAATAAATATTATTTGACCTGTATTTTCTCATCAATAAAATCACTTGACTCATAAGATTAACATGATAAGATTAATAAGATAAAGCAATTTAATATTTATGAATCATATACCATCAATGATTGGTACTCACCAAGAGTTAGTTTTCTTCCTTCTCCAACATTTCTGATTCATGCTACAAATTAATGCTACACTTTCCATGTTGGTGAGAAGTTGTTAGTAAAAGAATAAATATGTATATTTCTCTCTCATCATATACTATATAGAATACACCTAAACTTTTCGGACTGTTCACTAAATCTGCTTATATTATTGTTGTGCCTTTTATACTTGACTAAACTGAAACGTACAAGACACATTTCTTTAATTATCAGATTTTGCTTTATTCTCTTAGACCAGATATCAAGGATAATTTATAATTGGCTCTGCCTGCTTATCAAAATCAGTAATATTTAAAGTATCACTTCTGTAGTCTTTGTCCTTTAGTATCCTCTGATTACTCTTGTAAAAGGTTTATCTTTTCTATTTTTAAAGAAGAGATGTTAAAGCACAAACACGTGAAATAGAAGAAAAAGTCGTATGTTGTTAGAATGCAGTTTCTCAACACCTACTTCAGTGCTTTGTTAGGTGTTGCTGCTTCATTGAATTACAAACAATAGAACTGACATATTCCTGTGCATTGTATTAACCACACTAAAAGTTTTGTTACTATAATGCTGGAAGAAACTTTTCACATCTTAGAAATCACCTACTCATATGTTTTAAGAAGACCATTTGCTACAACTCCTAATTTAAAACTATGTTTCTTTTATAACCATTGCATTTAGCTCTTCTCCCCTCATCCCTTTTAGAAATGAGTGAGATGGAAATGAGAAAGAGGTTTCTAGATGCTCACACAAACTCTGTGATCATATTTACCATACTTGGTGAGTTTATGTTCACTAGTTTATGTGTCATGGCACTCCTTCCATGCTTTCATGGTTGTCAACAACTTTCCAAGCACATTCTAAGATTTAGAGATTTTTTAAAGCTCTATGCCTGACTTGGGGCTTGAAATCATGGCCCCAAGATCAGGAGTTGAATGCTCAAGGGGAAAAGAAAGAGAGAGAAAGGCCAGCCAAAAAACAGACTCTTAACTATAGATAACAAACTGATAGTTACCAGGGGCATGGTGGGTAGGAGGAAAGGTTAAATAGATAGTGCCCTTGTGGTGAGCATCAGGTGTTATATGCAAGTGGTGAATCACTCTATTGTACTCCTGAAGCTTATACACTGTTAAATGGAATTTAAATAAAAACTTAAAAAAAAGAGTTGCATGCTCTACTGACTGTGCCAGCCAGTTGCCCCATAACCAGTTTTAAACAATAGCATCTTTTGCTTTAAATGCTCAGTTCATTTTTTTTTCTGAAAAGCAAAACAAAATTCACAATAATGATCAAAATGAACTGTTTAAAACATTTGCTGCATTCCACCTAATTATGCAGATAATACCCTTCATCCATAAAATGTCTCATTTGCCTTGAAAACATCCCCTTCGCTCTGGCTGCTTTGGTCCCTGTTTTCTTGTTGTACACTATGCACTGTTACAGAGAGCAGAGCTGGGCAGTGTTCTAAGAATGTTGTAGAGCATTTCAATCATAGCTTCCACAGTTGTGGTTGCACATCCTCATAGTCACAGATTTGTTAGGAATTCAGATGCACATGCTTTTTTGTGTTAAATGATTAAAAATACTCTGTGTGACTTTATATTTTTAATGGCCCTTGCTTAAAAACCCTGCAGTCTTATGAAATGTCATTCATAATGAGACCCCCCCCTCCCTTTTAAGTGTCAACAGAGGAAGATGTAAATACTCTAAGACACTTGATAATAGGCAATAAAAATTTCACCTTTAAGTAACTAGCTACAAGCTAGTTTCAATTAAGACCATTATTTATTATCAATATAATAAATGTATCTCTATGAAGCAAAAGAGTTTAATGACTGTAAGAAGAATCTAAATAGATATCCCTTTGTCTTCAGTGACTGCAGGTCTCAGTCACTGGTTCTGAACCTTCATTTAATCCCAGTAGACCTGAGGTCTATGACACAATCCCATTTGTAACACAGGCTCCCTTTTACAGTGTGGTGGAGAACTGGGTGGTATCTGAAGTGGGGACTAATTAATTAACTGATCAAACTGGTCATTTAACAAGACTGAATACCTACAATGACATAAGCGTTGTTCTAGATACTGGCAATAAAGCAGTGAATGAAACAAATTCACCACCCTCTTGGAACTTATATCCTATTGCTGGGAAATATACAATACAAAATAAATTATATAATTTCAAATAGTGGTAACTCCTTTGAAGAAAAACATCGAGCAGGATAAGGGAATTGAGATTGATTGGGGAGAAGATCCAGTTTAGATGGAAATAATGTATAGTGTTAGAATCTGTGATAAATAATATGTCCTAAAAGATCCTTGGAAGTTATAATATGAAGAGTGGACACAAAAATTATTTTTTGAATGAATTAATGAAACATTATTTCCTCTATAATATCCAAGAATCATTGTTCTAGAAGGATTGCTGTGGATTCTCATTAAGAGGTAAGAGATTTCAAGGAGTTAAGATGGTGGAGTAGTAGGAGGATCTTATGCTTGCCTCATCCCTCGAACACAGCTAGATAAATATCATTCATTCTGAACACCAGGAAATCAACCTGAGGAATGAGAGGACACTGCACAATTAGAGGGCGAAAAGAGGTCACATCGTGGAACGTAGGGGGTACGGAGACATGATTTGGGGGAGAAAAGAATTGCCGGTGCTGTGGAGGGTACAGAGCCCTGGTCAGGGAGAAAGGAGAGAGAAAGAGAGAGAGAGAGAGAGAGAGAGAGAGATGCACAGGGAATTACCCAAGAAATACACTTATCTAAAACCATTGATGGAGAACATGAGAGGGGCTGACAATTGGAAGTTCTTAGAAGCAGCAGAGCTCAAACTCTGAAGTTTTAGAAGTCTTTGCCATCACTTAGGTGGAGCCTGGCAGGCATAGAGGTGCTTCTCTGGAGAAGGAGGGCAGAGGCCCAGGAGCAGAAAGTGTGTCTGGGGAACCCCTGGGTCACACTGGGAGAGACAATTCCTCTTCTTGGAGTGTATTTGGGAGAGGTGGCACTGCCTCTCCAGGGACAGAAGAGCTGGTGGGTGCCATTAAGGTGCTCTGTTCATTAGTATAGGAGCAGAGGAAGTTGCTAAAGGCATCTAACCAGGACGCTGACTTTTGCTGTGATGTACCATAAACTCCAAGCCCCTTCACATTTGTGTGACTGCCTTTCTAGGACAAACTAGCGCTAGCCGTGGTGAGGCAAGACCCTCCCCCAGAGGATCAGTGTGGGTCCCTGCAGTGCTAGGTCCCTAATATCTGGAGTTTTGAAACCCAGCCAATGCACCTGAGATAAAACACAGGAGCACTGTGAGGCTGGGTAGACATACAGCTTGGACACAGACAAGGTGAAGGCAGGGACCTGAGTAAAGCCTGGGACAAATGAGGAGAGGTCGTTTGCTCATGTGTGAGGACTTCTTGAACTGAGGCAGGAGCAAACCCCCCTCTCTGGGATGAGGGGATGATAGAGCCAGCAGAAGTCATTTTTATCCCCACCCATCAGCATGGATGGACTTCAGTGAGCAGCATAGCACCTACAATGGAGACTTGAGCTGCTTATACCCAGCCCCACCTCCCTGTGCTCTGAAGGTGCTTTTTAACTAGGGCAAGTGTGCCTGAGAGTCAAAGCAGCAGTGGGCCACTCACTCAGAAGACCAGCACAAACCGCGCCTCCCCCCCCATGCACCAAGTTCACTGACCATAGAGTCCTGCAAAACTTCTGCATAGAGGAAATAGGATGTAGCCTTGTTTAACAGGCAGACCAAAACATACCTAGTTAAAACTCATTCCACCCTGGATAAGGTCCAAATACTCCCCACTGTGGACAAGGAGAAACTCTGCAGAGAACTGACCTGAGACAAAGAGCAGCCAAAATACAACAGCAGAGTACATACAGCATATACTAGAAATACTTCCTGAACCATCAGGCCCTGGACAGGGTGTGACCACTTCTTAATACAGCATTACTCTCAGGAGCAGGGAATGTAACAGATTTTCCTAGCACACAGTAGACAGAGGTCTAGGCAAAATGCCAAGATAGAGGAATTCATTCCAAAAGAAAGAACAAGATGTCATGGCCAGATATCTAATAAAAACAGATATAAGTGATATGCCTGAATCAGAATTTAAAACAGCAATCATAAGGATACTAGCTAAGCTTGAGAAAAGCACAGTACCATATCACAGAGCTAAAAGATCTAAAAACTAGTGAGGCCAAAATAAAAAATGCTATAATTGAGATGCAAAACCTACTAGATTTAAAGACAAGGATAGAAGAAGCAGAGGAATGAAAAAGGGTTATAGAAAGTAAAAATATAGAAAATACTGAAGCTGAAAAGAAGAGGGAAAGAAAAATATTGGATCATGAATGCAGACTTAGGGAACTTAGTTACTCTACAAAGCATAATAACATTTGTATCATAGGAGTCCCAGAAGATGAAGAGAGGGAAAAGGGGCAGAAGGTTTACTTGAGCAAATTATAGCTGAAAATTTACCTAATCTGGAGAAGGAAACAGACATTGATATCAAGAGAACTCCCATCAACATGAACAAAAGCAGGTCAACACCAAGACATATCATAGTAAAATTTGCAAAATACTGAGATAAGGAAAGAATCCTGAAAGCAGCAATGGGAAAGAAATACCTGCCTATAAGGGAAGAAAAAAAAGGTTAGCAGCAGATCTCTTCACAGAAACTTGGCAGACTACAAGGGAGTAGCATAATATATTCAATGTGCTAAATGGGAAAAATATACAGACAAGAATACTTTATCCAGCAAGTCTGTCATTCAGAATAGAAGGAGAGATAAAGAGTTTCCCAGACAAATAAAAACTAAAGGGGTTCATGACCCCCTAAACCAGCTCTACAAGAAATTTTAAAGGGGACTTTTTGAGTGGGAAAGAAAGACGAAAAGCAAAAAGATGGAAAGGAACAGAGAACATCACCAGAAACACCAACTTTATAGGTAATGCGATGGCACTAAATTCATATTTATTGATAATAACCCTTAATGTCAATGGACTAAATACGCCAATCAAAAGACATAAACAAGCAAGACCTATCTATATGCTGCCTACAAGAGACTCATTTTAGACCTAAAGACACCTGCAAATTGAAAGTGAGGGGATGGAGAAACATCTATTGTGCTAATGGACATCAAAAGAAAGCTGGAATAGCCATGCTTATATCATACAAACTAGATTTTAAACCAAAAACTGTAACAAGAGGTGAAGAAGGGCACTATATCATAATAAAGGGGTCTATCCAAAAAGAAGAGCACCCAAATATCTAAATCAATAAATAACAAACATAAAGAAAATCATTGATAAAACTATAATAAATTGGGGACTTTAACACCCAATTTACAACAATGGACAGGTCATCTAAGCAAAAAATAAACAAGGAAGCAATGGCTTTGAATGGCACACTGGACTGGATGGACTTAACAGATATATTCAGAACATTTTATCTCAAAACAGAAGAATACACATTTTTTTTTTTGAGTGCACATTAAACATTCTCCAAATTAGATCACATACTAGGTCACAAATCAGGCCTCAACAAGTACAAAAATTGATATCATACCATGTATATTTTGAGACCACAACACCATGAAACTTGAAGTTAACTACAGGAAAAAATTGCAAAGACCACAAATACATGAACATTAAAGAATATCTTAGTTCAGAATGAATTATTTAACCAGGAAATTAAAAAAGAAATAAAAAAATACATGGAAGCAAATGAAAATGGAAATATGATAGTCCAAAACCTTTGGGATACAGCAAAATTGGTCAAAAGAGGGAAGTACATAGAAATACAGGCCTAAATCATGAAGCAAGAAAAGTCTCACATACACAATCTAACCTTATGCCTAAAGGAGCTAGAAAAGGGACAGCAAATAAAGCCTAAAGCCAACAGAAGGAAGGAAATAATGAAGTTTAGGGCAGAAATAAATAATATAGAAACAAACAAAAAAAAAAACCCCAGTAGAACAGATCTATTAAAAGTAGGAGATGGTTCTTTGCAAGAATTAATAAAATTGAGAGACTCCCTAGCCAGACTTATAAAAAAGAAAGAAGAAAGGACCCAAATAAATAAAATCATGGATGAGAGAGGAGAAATTGCAACAAACACCACAGAAATACAAATAATTATAAGAGAATATTACGAAAAATTATGTGCCAACCAATTGGGTGATCTGGAAGAAATAGATAAATTCCTAGAAACATAATAACCACCAAAATTGAAATAGGAACAAATAGAAAATTTGAACAGACCCACAACCAGCAAACAAATTGAATCAGTAATGAAAAATCTCCCAACAAACAAAAGTCCAGGGCCAGATGGTTACTAGGGGAATTCTAGTACCAAATATTAAATACCAAATGTTAAATATAAACATTTAAAGAAGAGTTAATACTTAGACTTCTCAAAGTTATAAAAAATAGAAATAGAATGAAAACTTCCAAATTCCTTCTATGAGGCCAGTATTACCTTGATTCCAAAACCAGACAAAGACCTCACTAAAAAGGGGAATTACAGGCCAATATCCCTGAATAGCATGGATGCAAAAATTCTCAAGATACTAGCAAATCAAATCCAACAGTACATTAAAAGAATTATTCACCATGATCAATTGGGATTTATTCCTGGGCTGCAAGAGTGGTTCAGTATTTGCAAATCAAGCACACAATACACTACATTAATAAAAGAAAAAGTAAGAACCATATGACCCTTTCAATAGATGAAGAAAAAGCATTTGACAATGCTTTCCCTCCAGAATACTATATCCATTCTTGATAAAAACCTTCAACAAAGTAGAGATAGAGGGAACATACCTCAATATCATAATGGCCATCCATATACAAAAGACCCACAGCTAAGATCCTCAATGGGGAGAAACTGAGAACTTTTTGTCTACGGTCAGAAACAAGACAGTGATATCCACTCTCACCATAACAATCCTAACAAAGCTAGGTTGATGAAATCCTAGCTTCATCAATAAGACAACAAAAATAAATAGAAGACATCCAAATTGGCAAGGAAGAAATCAAACTTGGACTATTTGCGGATGACATGATATTCTATGTAGAAAACCCAAATGACTCCACCAAAAAATTGCTAGAACTGAAACACCAATTCATAAAAGTTGCAGAAATAGGTTGTATTTCTATACACCAGTAATGAAGCAGTAGAAAGAGAAATAAAGGAATTGATCCCATTTACAATTGTACCAAAACCATAAGATACCCAGGAATAAACCTAACCAAAGAGGTAAAAGATCTGTACTCCATAAACTATAGAATGTTTATGAAATAAATTGAAGATGAGATGAAGAAATGGAAAAACATTCCATGTTCATGGATTAAAAGAACAAATATTGTTAAAATGTCTTTACTACACAGAACATTCTACACATTTAATGCAATTCCTATAAAAATATTAACAGCATTTTTCACAGAGCTAGAACATGCAATCCTAAAATTTGTATGGAACCACAAAAGACCCTGAGTACACAAAGCAATCTTAAAAAAGGAAAGCAAAGCTGGAAGCATCACCATTCGAGACTTCAAGCTATATACTACAAAGCTGTAATCATGAAGACAGTATGATACAAGACACATAGATCAATGGAAGAGAATAGAAAACCCAAACCCAAAAATGGACCCACAACTCTAAGGCCAATTAATCTTTGACAAAGCAGAAAAGAATATTCATTGAAAAAAAGACAGTCTCTTCAACAAATTGTGTTGAGAAAGCTGGACAGCAACATGCATAAGAATGAAACTGGACTACTTTCTTATACCATGCACAGAGATAAATTCAAAATGGATGAAACACCTAAATGTGAGATAGAAACCATCAAAATCCTAGAGGAGAACATAGTTAGGAACCTCTTTGACATCAGCTGCAGCAACTTCTTACTAGGCACATCTACAGAGGCAAGGAAAACAAAAGCAAAAATGAACTATTGGGACTTCATCAAGATAAAAACTTCTCCACAGTGAAGGATCAATCAACAAACCTAAAAGGCAACCTTTGGAATGGGAGAAGATGTTTGCAAATGACATATCTGATAAAGTGTCAGTATTCAAAATATATAAAGAACTTATCAAACTCAACACCCAAAAAACAAATAATCCCAGTAAGAAGTGGGCAGAAGAAACAAATAGACATTTTTGCAAAGAAGACATGAAAAGATGCTCAACATCACTCATCACCAGGGAGGTACATATCAAAACTACAATGAAATATCACCTCACACCTGAATGGCCAAAAATAACACCACAGGAAACAACATATGTTGGTGAGGATGTGGAGTAAGTAGAACCCTTTTCCACTGTTGGTGGGAGTGCAAACTGTTACTCTAGAAAACAGTATGGAGTGTCCTTAAAAGTAAAGTAAAAAATAGAACTATCAGCAATTACACTACTAGGTATTTATCCAAATGATACAAACATATTGATTTGAAGGGGCATATGCACCCCAATGTTTATAGCAGCATTATCAATTATAGCCAAACTATGGAAAAAGCCCAAATGTCCACAGGCTGATGAATGGATAAAGAAGGTATGGTATAGATATAGATATAGATATAGATATAGATATAGATATAGATATACACACACAATGGAATATTACTCAGCCATAGAGAAGAATGAAATTTTGCCATTTACAACTATGTGGATGGAGCTACAAAGTATTATGCTAAGCAAAACAAGTCAGTCAGAGAAAGACAAATACCGTATGATTTCACTCATATCTGGAATTTAAGAAATGCAACAGATAAACGTAGGGAATGGAGAAAAAAAGATAGGGAGGAAAAATATAAGAGACTCCTCTTTTTTAAAGTTTATTTGTTTATTTTGAGAGAGATGGGGGAAGGGGCAGAGAGAGAGAGGAGTGAGAGAGAACCTCAAGCAGGCCCCCATGCTGTTAGCATACAGCCTGACATGGGGCTTGATCCCATGAACTATGAGATCATGACCTCAAAAGGCCATGATGCCTTTTGAGCCCATGATGCTCATCCTCAAGATGAGCCAAAATCAAAAGTTGGATGTTTAACAAACTGAGTCACCCAGGCACCCCAAGAGACTCTGAACTATAGATAACAAACTAAGGGTTGATGGAGGGATGTGGGTAGGAGATGGGCTAGATGGGTATTAAGGAGGGCACTTGTTAGGATGAGCACTAGGTGTTACATGTAAGTGATGAATCCCTACATTCTACTCCTGGAACCAATATTACACTATATATTAACTAAATAGAATTTAAATAAAAACTTGAAACAACAACAAAACAACAAAAAGGATGTAATAGATTTCAACCTCAGGAGATGAGAGTATTTGTGAAGGTGGTGGGTGCTGTACAAAGCAAAGTGCTTAAGTAGAGAACCCTCTCAAGCACAGGAAGTCTTTGACATCAAAAGTGTTAATTAAGCTTCTATATCCATAGATTGGGTCCTTAAATGACTTAATAGTGACAGTCTTTTGTATCATAAGCACTTGAGTTCCATGAAATCTGACATCAGTGTGGGTGATGATAAGGAAGAGAGAAATATAGATAAATAGAATACTATTCAAATATATAAATCAAGGCATTTTTCATTGTGTTGGGTAGCAATCAATAAGATAAGGAATGAATAGGTCTCAAAGAATCCTTTATTGCTGAAAAATGTACTTTAGAGAAAAAAAAAACTTAAATTACCTCAGTGTATACAAATCTACGAGTATATAAAGAGCCTGAAGACTATTCTAAATTCCCACCACGTGCTCTCTACAGACATAATATGCTATTGCATCGAAAGTATTTGATGGATAGAAAATCTGTGTCTTCCAAGAAGAGCTCCCATTAGTGTATGAAAATTTCTCAAAGGCATTCCATGGCCTGAGTTCCTCTTCAGAAAAGTGACTATTGAATTTGAAATGTTCCATAAGTTAATATTTTACCCCTGCCAGGTGATATTTTCATTTGTGTGAGGATTAAAGCCCCTTGAGAAAGACAGGAAGCTTCTAGAGGGGGTTCAAGGCATCAGGCATATAAGGGAGATCTTTGGAGGAGATTCTTAACATTTTACCAGCTAGTCACTGCACTTAAGAGTAGTGCTGAGGTACTCTGATTACATGAACAGGCAGACAATTTCATATTTTTGCGAACTATACTCAAGGTTAAAAAAAATTTAAACTTCCCTACATTTATATATTATGCACTCACCTCTCACCATTAAGTTTTGCACATTACTTATTTAACTAAACAGACGGAGGGAGGGAGTGGGAGGGAGAACTCCCACAAAAATATCACAAAGAAAGCCCGAGTCTTGTTCAATATTCACTTTTTTTTTACATTTAGTGTGTATTAAATTGTCAGCATTTCACCATTTTCTTCTCTTTTGTAATACTTCACCCCAGTAGTAACTGAGAGTACTACAGCATACAAAAAGGAACTTTTATCCATAAAAGAGCTTTTCTATTGAATGAATCAGAAGATAAAACCAAGGCACTTTTTAAATATATCTCTATCCTTTTTTTTCCTCAGCTTGTTGCTCCAGACCTTGAGTTTAAACTAGTTCAGAATCAATCAACTCAACTCAGAAATAGAATGAAAGACTTCTAAGAAAGTGAGAACAGAGGAAAAAATATATTTTTAAATTGCCTATCATATACCGTGTATCTCAGAATTTATCAATGTCTCATTCAGGATCAAGGCACATGGTGAAGCCCTTGGAGAGCAAATCCTCAGGTCAGGCAGCCAGAATTGTCACATAAATTGCAAGGTGGGTTGTGAGTCATTAGACAAGATAGTAAACAAAACAAAACACAACAAAACAATAAATGGACAGTCCATAAAAATAAAATCTACATTTCATTAGTTTTTATCTGGAATATAATGGTAGCTGAAAACAAATCTGGGTTGACCTTAGAAGAGCAGTCAATTTACAATTTCACAACTCACAAAAATACTGTAAAGTAAGAATGGAATCTCCTTGAGGTAGAAAGGGAAAGGGCTTTCTACCTTGTTTGGAACATCCATAGAGTTTATTGATGCAGGTGACTTGGTGAGCTTTTTAGGACCAAATTATTTTTGATAAAATGAACTTTCAAAACTCATAGGACTATAGATTCTCAAGATTACTGTTTTGTTTTTTTTTTATATTTAGCATTAGTTCTAATAGACACTTAGTGATAACCTAGGAACATGTTGGGTGTGCCCAATAGGAGTAAATGCTTCTCCAAATTTTGAATATGCATATGAAATAGAAGGATTAAAAAGGATTCCCAGGAGATCAGACTTAACTGTTTATTGTGTACACAGGTAAAGGCTTTAGGAGTAAAGGATTAACAATGCTCATGGGCATGCTGTGTCAGGATCATCAGTTAACCAGCAGGCTCTCATGCCTTTAGTAATCACAGTGACAAAAGGAGAACCTTGGCTTGGAGGAAAGGGAAATTGATGGGAGTCATATATTACCATCAACTCAGGTAGAGCAGAACTCATTTTCTTCCAGTTTCTCTTTTCTGACTGGCCATCCTTAATTTTTTTCCCTTTTGTAAACTTCATTTTTATGGGTACTCTGAAAATATTGGTTATTGATTTTACAGTTATCATGAAGTTGATAAATGCTCAAAGTTTCTGCCCTAGGACAACAATTTAAAATAAAATTATAAAAAAGATGAGAAGCTACGAAAAGAAAGTAGTAATGCCTATAAATGTATGTTTTTTTAATATATATTTATACCACACTGGTATGTCTAATTTGTCACTGAAGCTTTTTCAAGTCATTTACTAATTCATTTATTCATAAACTTAAATTGAAGTCCTTTACTAATTCATTTATTCGTAAACTTAAATTGAGTGTTTACTAGGTACCAGACACTGTGCATGGGGCCAGAGATAAAAAAAAAAAAAAAAAAAGATGAATAATACCTCATTCAGTTCTCAAGAATTATTTATTCTTGGGGACACTAGTCAAGGATCAGTTGGTGATCCCACTGTCATAAATGTTTTTCTGCAAGCTTGCCTAGAATATTATAGGGGAGTAGAGAAGAGTGAGATATGTCTTTAAGGAAAAGAGCACATCTAAACTTGAGTCTTGCGTTCAAATTGAAATTAGCTTGACAGAGGAAGTTGTTCCAACCAACCAAACAGTGGATCTAAGTGAACCATGGTACTTCACTATTGGTATGCCCACTTCAGGGTTTTGCATGGTAGGCCCTTGGTATATAGTAATTGGAAGAAGAAATCTGCATACGTGAATTGGTAAGGTTACAAAAACATCTCTAAAATATTTGGGTAAGAGAGGATTATTCTTATAAGGCTGAGACAGTAGCTTCTCAGATAAAATATTAAATTATTTCTGCCATCGTGTGACAAAAATTCCTCCATTAACCAAACTCTACTCAGGTTTCTCTGAGCTTGTTTTAAACGAGGGCTGACTTTTGGACTTCCACTGTCATCTCTGCATTGTACAATTTTTTAGTAAGAACGCTAATAAGTCAGTTGAAACAGAACACCCCATCTTCCACATTTGATCACTCTCCATATCTAATTGTGTTCCTCATTCTCTACCATCTCTCAGGTGATTCTGATCATTCTGGCCTGCTTTCAGCAATAATCCTCTTAGGTTGGTTTAGCCAGAATCCTCCTAACCCCTGATGTTTTCTCTTTGTAATTTTCTACCCACTGACCCCTATCCTGGTCCTTGGCTATAAATTCCCATTTTCCCATGCTGTATTTGAAATTAAGTTCAATCTCTCCCTCACTACAAGATTCCATTGTAGTGGTCCTAAATCAATGCCCCCCTTGCATTAAGTTTTCATTGTCCTTTAACAAGTGTCTGTCTGTCTTTCTTTCTTTCTTTCTTTCTTTCTTTCTTTCTTTCTTTCTTTCTTTCTTTCTTCTTCAGGTCTTACTATACCTTTTGTTGTCATTGCTGGTATTTTCCCCTTTTTCATGTCTCTTTAGGAATAACAACAATCTAGTTCTCTTACATCAAGGAGAGAGGAAAATTACAGAGCTAAAGAATAGGGGCATACAAGATATAAGTAATCAGATTAAAATAAGATAGAAAAATTTCTTATTTAAAATAAGATAGAAGTAATTCTGAAGCCTAAGTACTCTTAAAAATTACTAATGATTTATAAAGCATATTTTACAGTTTTCAATAGTAGTGGAAAGTAGTTTTATAATTAATTCATACAAACTCAGTGGAAGGTAGTAAAAGCAAATGTTCAAAAAAAACTATTGTTTGTATGAAATAAACCCATCAAACCAAAATTTAATATGTTTACTTAAGAGGCCAGTTGAATTTCTTAATATTATCTGGTAAAATTTAGAGGGATAGGCAAATGTTGTTAATAGTGAATAATATATCTATTTAACATTGCAAATGTTGTTTCTTAAAGGGAGATGAAGCATCAATCTGATTATGGGAAAGATATTACAGAATTTTTAAAAAACTCTTCTCTTGGTTTTATAAGGAAGTAAAATATATCTTCCATGTTTTGGCTTGGAATATTGAAGTAATTGTCCTTCCTGCTTGAATAGGACTGGTCATGTTTTAATTCCACACGATGTCATAAAAAATAATATTAAATAGTTGCTCCAGTAATAACTAGCCTTCCCCACCCTTGCCCTCATCTCTCTCCTTATCTAATTGGGTCAGAGGTGGAAATATATAATAAGAAATCAGAAAAAAATGTCCGCATAATAGCCTTGGGAGATGTGGACTGGTAGCTTGCTCTGCTCTAAATGGACAGACATCTCTTTTTCATTATCTAATAAAATGCTTGGTTTTGAGGGATAAATTTGATTGAGCCAGATGGGTGGCCAGGGGTTGATTTTTAATAAACTCATTTCTACCTCACCTAACCCACGAAACTTTTAGGCGTCAGTGCATAATGTGCCCAAGGCTCTGGACACCCAGCCTTACATAAATGCCTTATCTAACTCCCATCAGTCTATGAAGTAAATACATTTATTACCCCATTTCACAAGTACAGAAATTGAGGCTTATTATTAAGTAGCTTTTCAAGGACACAAAATTAATAAGTGGTGGAACAGGGATTTATTTATTTTTTTTATTTTTTAAATTCCAAATTCATTGGTCTTAACTATTATGTCATATTATGGTACACATAATTTTATTGTTTACATGTTGGCTACATTATTTAGGTGCCGGGAAAAATATGATTAAAGACAGACCCCAGCAGCTGGATGAGTTTTTATTCATGTATACAACCCTATACAAGTCTAAACTACTACAACAAACGATGAACCAGTGTTGGCATTCTCTCTAATGTGGTTTAATTCTTATACATTTCTCAACTGGGTTTTAGCAAAAACTGTATTTAGTTTGCCTTGAAAGAAATCTAATACTTTTCCTGTGACTTTCAGAAAAGGATGTGTGCACACAGTGTAAAAACCTCCTAAATTAAATTTGCAAAATAAACTCATCATTTCTAGTTGTCTTTGTTGTGCATAAAGCACAAGGAGTGCTTATGCTATTGCTCTCTGAGGGCTTTTTATACACTGTGACAGGTTGAAGAACTGCTGTAGGTAAGAGTCTGGAACAGCAGAGGCTGGACATACAAGTCACCCCTTGTCTTGCCTAGTTAGTATCAGCAGAGTTTAAGAAGGTCCGACACCTGTATGCAATTCAGGGAATTAGGATCAAAGAGATTCTTCCATGATCTGACTTTGGTTTGCACTCCTAAGTGTACCTTGATCTTGCAAATCTATTTTTCATTTTCACCATCTGAAAAAAGAAGCTTTCTGCTTTAACTAGAAGCAATAAAACATGGAAGTAGAATCAATGAGTCATAAATTAGCTATTCGAAGTTTCGTTGAGTATAAGCTAGATAGGATACCTATTTAGGGTATGGTGTTATTACAAGCGGTCAGTGGTTGTGTTCAAAGATTTAGTTGTCTCCACAGTTTATTTTATGAAAAATAAACTTATCCTTTAAGAGAGTTACCCTGGTAAGCTTAGCAGATCCTCGTCTAGCAGAGATGACAATTCTATCTTTAAGATACAGAACTTAAATAAGGTCTTTGTTACAGGTAGTGTATGGCTGCCTGCCAAATGGTTCTAACTCACTGAATGGCATCTGAGGGAGACTAGCTAGAACTAAAATACACTCGTGATACAGGAAAGACATTGAAAGACTGAGGCAGAATTCTAGGAGAGGAAAGTCATTAGCAGAAACATTATTGAGCATTTAGAGAGCACTTTGCTTATAAAATGTCTTGTAATCTTTGTTTTTTTTTATTTGCTTCTTGTAGGCTTTCAGCAGCAATGTCAATTCTGTGATATTGTTCTCTCGGACACTCAGGCTGAGTATTTTTAGTTCAGTATATTGGAAGATCTTGCTAACCTCAACTGCCTTTAAGACTGAGGCATCAAAATACTCTGAAAGGTCACATTAAAAAATTAAACATGACCTCTCAGCTTGACAGACCCAAATTGATTTTTTTTTGGTTCTTCCCTCCATTCATTGAAGGGTTTTGTGCAAATACTCTTCCCATTTTAGAGATTAATGATATGAAGCTCACATCTTTCTCATTTTACAGATTAATATAATTAATAACTTAAAACTGAATAAGACAGTCATAGGTTAAGAGAAGGATTTAGCTTTAAATTTGCTCTATTGCTTTCTAAAGTTGTTAGTAGTAAATTGTGATACCTAGTTGTATTCGTGTTTTGGATCACATGGACAATAAAAACAAGATTCCTTATTTTATATTTTAAGCATACCCCCATTTAAATATTATAAAACATATGAAAATTTGGACAATTAGTTTCTTTAAATGAGTCAGAAATAACTCATAAATTTTCAAAAACTCTATAGATGTGCATTTTGAATATGTTCAACAAAATTCCCTGTGTTTACCTGGAGTTTTAGGGACAATTCTGTAGTTCAACTTGCATGTGCAATTTGAAACGGTCTATATCAAGGGTAAAGTATAACCCATATAGGCTGTAGCCTATGACCATTTCGTAAATGTTTTAGTAAAATAGAACCATTCACATTCATTTGTGTATTGCTTGTGTTTATGTATTGCTTTTGTGCTATAACATCAGAGTTGATTATTTGTGACAGAGTGTATGTCATGCAAGCCTAGAATATTCACTATCTGGACTTAAAAAATGCCTATCCCATATCCTATGTGATACAAGCAAAGAATCTAGTCCTCATTTAATATAATAAAAATATATATAAGGGTTTACATACTTACATATATGTGAGGTCATGCAACTAACATTTATTGAACTCATATTAGGTGCCAGGCAGAGGTTTAAAATGACTGCAAATGTAGAGATTAAAATTCAAGATCAAGAAAATGTCCTATCGAAAGTTTCTCATCTCCAGAATTTTTATTGGTATGTTTTCAGCAACCTAGAAAGTTGCCAACAGTCCAACATAAGAAGTAGAGAAGCATCAGCTCACTAGTGATGGATTCAATTCCATTTCATTCCATTTCAGTTACACATAGGAAGCTGGCCATTGCATTTGCACATAAGCCAACCTAAGGTATTTTTTTTTTCAACGTTTTTTATTTTTATTTTTGGGACAGAGAGAGACAGAGCATGAACGGGGGAGGGGCAGAGAGAGAGGGAGACACAGAATCGGAAACAGGCTCCAGGCTCTGAGCCATCAGCCCAGAGCCCGACGCGGGGCTCGAACTCACGGACCGCGAGATCGTGACCGGGCTGAAGTCGGACGCTTAACCGACTGCGCCACCCAGGCGCCTCCAACCTAAGGTATTTATTTTTTTTTAATTTTTTTTAACGTTTTTATTTATTTTTGAGAGAGAGAGAGAGAGAGACAGAGCATGATTGGGGGAGGGTCAGAGAGAGGGAGACACAGAATCCGAAACAGGCACCAGGCTCTGAGCTGTCAGCACAGAGCCCGACGCGGGGCTCGAACTCACATACCGCGAGACCATGACCTGAGCCGAAGTCGGCCGCCCGACCGACTAAGCCACCCAGGCGCCCCAACCTAAGGTATTTAAAGTGAGACACGTATTACTCTTCTCAGAATTCATTTATCAAACAAGTTATAACAATCAAAGCGATTAAAGGAAGAAAAGTCTTTTACTGTATGCAATGTTATGCAATGTACTGAATCAAGGAAAAGGAGAGCAATGTTACAATTCTGTGGTTCTAAAATTACGTAGATCTTTAAGTTTTTAAAAGAATTCTGTGCTTCACAAGGAGCACACTGACAACACTTTTGAACTGCTAAAGAAAATTTAGAGGGTAGTAGAGTTCAAAAAGCTAAGAATTAACTATTATGCTTACATGATTAAGACCCAAGTTTTTCAATGTATCTGTCTTGATTTGGTAGAAACACAAATATTAGGTAATTATCTGTACTTTCATTTTGTTTTTGTTGTTACTTTAATAATCATTTTTAACCAGAAAACTGGACCACTGATAAGGACCATTTTAAATAAACAACTTGAGAGAACAGCTTAAGACCATAATTCATTAGAGGGTTGTTACTGTAACAAATGTGTTCATTTTCCCAACTTGCACACTCAACCATTTTGAATGTTCTATAGATTAATTCATAGCCAAGGGAAAGGTTTTCTAGACTTTAAAACTATTTATTAAGCACTATGGCAAATGTAAAATGTTATAAATAAATTTATCTTAAGTTCAACTCAATGGGCATAACATATTAAATTTAAAAAATGGAAAAAATGTTATATGGACCACAAAAGCTGTGACATAAATTATATTACACGTGCATTTATTTTAAAAATCTCCTGTAAAATTTCTCCAAGCTTTTACTTGCTTTAGCCATATTTGGTATATATAGATAAAATAATGCCCTTGGATTACCAAAATAAGGGCAAGAATTTATTTTATGTTTTATCAAGGTTTATCTTCTGATTGGATTTTCTTTTAGGTTTAGTCTTGTTATACTAGGAAGTATAGGCTTACACAATCAATTAGAATTGAAGTGTGAGTAAATTAGGAAGTGTTCATTTCTTCTTACATAATGACAACCATGGATATAGAGTGGGAAAATGACAATATGGCAATAAAAAGTTTTCCATACATTTTTTTTTTAATAACAAAGACCTGTTATTTTAGATGGTATTTGCTCTGGTTATTACCTGTTGAGACGATCTTATCCTACCTTCCTTCCCCTTCCTTCTTTCTTTTCTGTAAATCTTTTATCATTCTCTATTACTCTATAAAATTGATTCATTTGTTATGCTTACTATTCATTGTCTGACTCTCCTGCTACAGTATAAACCTTGCTAGGGCAGGGATTTTGTCTGTTTTGTTCCTGCTGCATCTTACCTGCCTGGGACATACTTGCTATACAGAATTTCAGCCCCTATTTGTGGAAGAAAGGCAAGAAGGAAGAAAAGAATGTCTACCGTTTGAAGGAACTGTTAAGGTAAACCAATAAGAATTTTAAGATATAACAAGGCAGTGAGGCACATCAACAAAACTAGTAAAGTCCTTAGGTAACTCTGCTTTTTTTCTCTTTCACCGGGATTACCCTAAATGATGAGACCTAGCTGAGAGCAGGTGGAAGCTGAAATCCAGTCCAAGCCCCACTTACCAAATCCTGAACCCAGATGTGACTTGTCTCCCCCGGAGGGAGGACCTTTTCCTAACTAACACAAAGGCCCAGTGTGGATCAGAAATAGTCTACATTTACTCATCCTTTGCCATAATCTTCATTCTTGGCCTGATGCTCTGTCACTGCAACAAAGGTTTTCGATATTCATTCTGATGACTTACCCTAAATTTAGCACTTTTTTTCTATTAAAGCAATTTTCTGATTTTTTTTTACATTTGAAGTTTTATTTCTGTTTTCAAGAGAAAAACATTCTGCTGTTAATTCTCATTGTAGAATTCTGCCAGATTGAATACTCAATGGATAAGGACTTTCTTTGCATATAGAACACAAGGTCTTTTTTATTTCCTTATGAAATAGAGGTCAAACTTGTACATTGCATAATTGGTCCCAATTTTTCACTCCTCCTGCAACTCACCTTTTTACTATGGCCTTCTCATGGTCAGGAGAATTTCCCTGTCCTTTGACTTGGTGATATGCTTTGGCTAATGACACATTGATATTGGAATGATACTGTGTTTTAAAAGGTCTAACTAAGGCAGGGGTGCCTGGGTGACTCAGTCAGTTGAGCATCCAACTTTGGCTCAGGTTGTGATCTCACTGTTTGTGGGTTCCAGCCCTGTGTCGGACTTTGTGCTGAATGCTTGCTCAGAGCCTGGAGCCTGCTTCAGATTTTGTGTCTCCTTCTCTCTCTGCCCCTCCCCTGCTCACGCTCTGTCTCACTCTGTCTCTCAAAAATAAATAAATGTAAAAAAATAAAATAAAAGGTCCAAGGCATTTCCACATACTGTTTTGTACCTCTGTCATTGCTACCAATAAAGCATGGCTCAGCCAGTCTGCTGGTAAAAAGAGAATGGAAGATATGTGGAAGAGAGATTGTCCGGCTGCCCTGTAGGGCTGCTGTCTGTGGTGCATGTGGGGGTGAGAAGAACCACCAGCTGAGCCTCCCATGATTAACGAAAGCAACCAAACTGCAGGTTCATAAAAATTATCAATTTTCTTTCAATCCCCTAAATTTTGTGTCATTTTGTTATGCAGTATTTTTGGGCAATGGCTAACTGACACAAAAGCTAACTCTGTTTTTGTTGTTTTTTTTGTGTGTGAATACCTCAAATGAACAGTTATATACTATTCATGAGACATTTACTATGTGTGGACATTTACTATGTCCAACACCAAGGAAAGAATTTTTAATGTGCTTTACAATACTCTACTTAATTTTATCTAGATGTCTATGTGCCATTTTTTTCTTAACATGATTTGTATGTATGCATTTATGTTCTAACTTATGGCATGTTAGCAAAACATTCCATAACTCCTTGTCCACATTTTACGTGACGGTAAAGATGTGAAAATTGGAATAAGGGACATCCATCATATATCTTCTTTTTGTTCTTGAAAATTAGTGCTCACCTTTTCAATTGGACTTTTTTTACAACCACTGTAGCAATTATATCTGTTTTGTACTTCAGCCCGTATGTGAATTAATTGTCATCTCAATGTATTCCTATAAAAATAGGGATTCCTAGGGAAGATGCTTTCACAGGATCAACTTAATTATTCAGAGGCCAATTATCCTGTTCTAGACTCTTCACATTGTTTTTATTTTCTCTCTTTTCCCTACATTTGAATATTTCTCAGTCCATTAACAGTCTCAGTCCATTTTGCTTCTCATTAACATCTCTGGTAGAAAGTATGATGAAAGTAAAGTATAATTGAGACTTTGGAAAATGATAACACTTGAATTAACTAAACTCTGGGTGCTCTACCTTATTCTCTACCTTATAAAGACAAATAGCTGAGTTTAGTGCATTTATAGATAAACCTAGACTGAGAAAGGCTTTATTATGGTGGTCGTTCAGATTCATACATATGTAAGGAAGGCATCAAAAATGTCCTCTTTTCATAAGAGTATAAACTGAAATTATAGCACCATTAGCCTCTTCCAATAAATCCTTTTGATATTCGCTGGCCTTCAGGTTCAAGGTTGTTAAGTCCATGGTGACAGTTATTAAGTATTGTATTCCAGTTCTGTGCTGTGGGGGGCTCTGCAAACGACATTTCTTCTTTGCCAGCTATTTTCCTGTTCAGTCTGTCAATGGAGGTTACTAAAGAGGTTGAAATATAGTTGGAAGGAGGAGGTATTTGCTTCTTCCAGGTGTCTACTGCTCCTGTCAATCTCATCTCAGCCATAGCTTCTCACCTCAGTAGTAGCTGTTGGTTTAGCTTCTGGGTTTCTTCCATGTTCTTAGAACCAACTTCATGGCATTTCTTTGAGAAACTAGTAGCAGTCTGGTAGGACCCTCTTCCAGGTTGGCAGGGCATCTCCTTTGAGCTCTTGAGATACCAGCTGTCATCAGGGATTCTCACCTCTAAGAGAGCTGAGTCAGAGCTTCTCAAGTCCTCTTCTCTAGTGTACCACCAGTCTCAAGCTCATCTCTTGTTGTTTGCATTCTACAGATAGAACCTTCCTTTAGTTACTATCCATGTGTTAGTCGAGCATTCCCTTTTTGATTGTTCCGTTGTTCAATAACTCTTTTAAGTGATTCCTTTATTTGATTCTGTTGAACTAACTAGCATATTTCCCATTTGCTATCTGTGTCATTTGCTGATGATATGGTGCTAAGTTTAATTTTTTTAATGTTTATTCATTTTTGAGAGAGACAGAGAGAGTGTGAGCGGGGGAGGGGTAGAGAGAAAGGGAGACAGAATCCAGAGCAGCCTCCAGGCTCTGAGCAAGCTGTCATCTCAGAGCCTGACACGGGGCTTGAACTTACAAACTGTGAGATCATGACCTGAGCCGAAGTTTGACGCTTAACCAAATGAGCCACCCAGGTGCCCCATATATGATGCTAAGTTTAGATGTCAAACAGCATGAAGGCTAAGTCTTTTGGCTTGCTTCTTTCCCTGATCTCCTTAGCTCATAGCTCACTGTAAAAGTGTTTGCTGTATATATAATCACAGGAGGTTTCCCTGGCCCCATGCTCTGATCACTAGGTAGCTATTTTACATTGTTTGTACCTAATACATTTTGGTGTTGGCTAACTCATGTTAAGTAGTTCATTTACATTATTTCCCTCATCAGACACTGAGATCTCATTGTCATGCTCTCTGCATCTTTTAATTAGTCTCTCTCCCATAAGCTGCCATTATTTGGCTCATTTCTATCCTTAGGGAATGTATCCTCCTCATCCTCATCAGCCACTTGATGAGACTGAACAGTATAGTGTCAGCCTGACTCTCACTTGAGTTTTCATTATTTGCCTCTGGGTTGTCAACATTTCCTCCCAAAGGTTGATGTGAGGCTTTCACATTAGGGCTATTAGTTTTAAGTAAGGAGTGGTTGTGGCCAATGCTAGTCTAGCTCCCTTGTGCCTCCTTTCCTCGAAGCATTCCACTGGTCATTATGACATGATATTGTGTCAGAAATTAGTGCTGAGAAAATGGCCCAGAAGCAATGTCTGAGCCTTTATTCAGCATTCACTGTGCTGCTTTCCAGAATTTCAGATTTCCTTTCCGCAGTCAAACCAGCCCTGAGGCCAATTGACTCTTCTGTTTCATCATTTCTTCACACTTACATTGTTAGTTCTGCATATTGTCACTGAAGCAGAGTTCTCTACACACCATACTGGAATTTTGGTATTGGGTACAATGTTCAAAGATCAAGTTTTTTCTTCTCCCCGTTCGCCCTCCCCACAGCTAATTAGATGAATGATGATTTCTTTATCTCAAGAAATTTTCTCCAAAAGCATAAGCTTTGGGGCGCCTGGGTAACTCAGTTGGTTAAGCGTCCGACTTTCGGTCAGGTCATGATTTCATGGCTCATGAGTTCAAGCCTTGCTTTGGGCTCTGTGCTGACAGCTCAGAGCCTGGGGCTTGCTTCAGATTCTGTCTCCCTCTCTCTCTCTCTGTCCCTCCCCCATTCATGCTCTGTCTCTTTCTTTCTCTAAAAAATAAATGAACATTTAAAAAAAGCATAAGCTTCAAATTTTATCTATGTCAAATATCAATGGACTTTTGCCATTTATTTATTTTTATTTATTTATTTACTTATTTTTTGTTTATTTTTTTTTCAACGTTTATTTATTTTTGGGACAGAGAGAGACAGAGCATGAACGGGCGAGGGGCAGAGAGAGAGGGAGACACAGAGTAGGAAACAGGCTCCAGGCTCTGAGCCATCAGCCCAGAGCCCGACGCGGGGCTCGAACTCACAGACCGCGAGATCGTGACCTGGCTGAAGTCGGACGCTCAACCGACTGCGCCACCCAGGCGCCCCTGCCATTTATTTTTAATGTATAAAATGCACATAAGAAAGTATATCTGAAATATATAAATAAGTTATACAATTCAATAGAAGAAACAAGCAACAACAACAAGAAAAACTAAATCCAATTAAAAATGGGTAGAGGAACTGAATAGGCATTTTTCTGAAAGACATTCAAATTACCAACAGTTATATGTAAGGATACTCATCAACACTCAGCATCAGGGAAATGCAAATGAAAAACCACAATGAAATACCATCTCACACCTGATAGTATGGCTGTTATCAAAAAGGCTAGAAATAACAAGTGATGATGAGGAAGTGGAGAAATGGGAAATCTGTGCACCACTGATGGGAATGTAAATTGGTGCAGCCATTATGAAAAACAGTATGGAGTTTCCTCAAAAAATTAAAAAAAAAAGACATTATATGATGCAGCTATTTCACTTCTGGGTACTTATCCGAAGGAAATTAAATCACTAACTCTCATGTTCATTGTAGCATCATTTACAACAGCTAAGATATGGAAACAACATAAGCGTCCATTGCTGGATGAATGGATAAGAAAAATGTGATACATATATACAATGGAATATTATTCAGCCATAAAAGAAGGAAATCTTGCCATTTGCAACATGGATGGACTTTGAGAGCATTATGCTAAGTGAAGTAAGTGAGACAATGACAAATACTGTATGATCTCACTTATATGTGGAATCTAAAAAACAAAAAAACAAAATTGCAGATACAGATTATAGATTGGTGGTTACCTAAGGCAGGGGTTTGAGGGTGGGTAAAATGGGTGAAGGAGGTCAAAAGGTATAAACTTCCAATTATAAAATAAATAAGTCATGGGATGTAATGTGCAGCATGGTGACTACCCTTAATAATACTGTATTGTATATTTGAAAGTTGCCAAGATTGATGTTAAAAGTTCTCACCAAAGAAAAAGAAAACTGTAAGTATGTGGTGATGGATATTAACTAGACTTATTTTAGTGATCATTTCACAGCCTATACATATTTAAATCATTATTTCGTACACCCAAAACTAATATAATATGTCAATTATATCTCAATAAAACAAAGAAAATTTAGATTTTATTTTTAACCCTAGTCTGGGCTTTTTCATTCACTTGACTTCTCATTTAGATCCTTTGTTACTTCACAGTGTATAGATACTGTATATTAAATAGTATCTTTCAAACACCTGCAATCCAAAGAGAATTTAAAAGATTTATCAAGACATATTGAATAACCCTTGTCCCAAATCCCTAGATTAGGTAAATGAAGTATTTTAATTCAGATTTAATGGCTGGAAATAAATTGGTAGCAAATAAAATTACAGGGTTAAATTTTTTGGAGCACAGTACAATGTCATAACCATAACTATAATCTCTTGTTTTAGAAAATAATCCAGAGGGTAAAGACAAAGTCTGTAAAATTCTTTTTAAGTTGTGCCTGGTACATAGTTACAACATTTTGAATGCTAAAATGAGAAGATTGTCTTTATGGCAATTTCTGTTTTTCCATGTCAATTGAGGAAAAGAATTCTGGAGATTATTTTAATGGAAGAGAAAATTAAACATTCTTTTTAATAGCTTTGGTACACCTATAAACAAGCTTTGCCTATTTCTACTGAGCAAAGCAGTTGTGATAAAATGGGAATCATTTGCCTTGAACCAGTGGTGGTGGAAGAGCTTTGAGCTAAGAATCAGCAAACCTATTGTTTAGTCCCTGCTATGCCACAAATTCACTATATGAATCATTACTATGAAAATTTTGGGGGGCAGATTGCTTACAAAGCCCCATCTATTTTTGTCGATCATTTCTCCAAAGTATGCCATACTTACCAGATGATTCCCCTTTTTAACTGAGGGTGGGGAGAGTGTGGTCTTTCCGGACTGTCCTCTTTCCTGCTTGGTGCACTGTATTGTAGAGCAGCTCTGCTCTTTCCATTGTGGGCACTGACAGGTGTCATCGGCCTTCTCCTATCATGATTGGCTGGAAGCCTGGAACCATAAAATGGCCCGTATCTCTGTTTCTACAAAGCTGCTGGGCCTTTTCCGTTTTGCAGCTGCTTAACTTGAATGCCAAATTCTACTAGCGAGTGCTGACTGACCACCTGGCCAAGGCCATGCAGCCAGCTGCCACTTACAGCTTGAGGCTAACATGCAAGCATTCTGATGCCTATACTCAGCCTCATCGAACTCACTTCTGCTCCCAGTTCTTTTACTCAGCAACAGTTAATTCAGGCTTGATTCTCCCTCCTTACTTCTTCCCTCATTTGCTTTCTTCTTCCTTTCCTTTTTGTGTAAAACAAATATTCATAAATTGCCTATTAAATGTTCTGCACTGTGTGAAGATAGAGCCCATTATTTATATCTCTGCAAATTTGTGAGAGTCGAGGTTTTACATGCAAGAAAAAATGAAATGAAATCTCTGAAACATTACAAAAAAAGAAGTACCAAGTTCCATTCTTTTTCTATTCTCAAAGCTAACAAAATTTCATTTCCCCATCCTTCTTGGAAGTCACCTGCTCCCAAATGCTGCTCAGTGCATTTAAATGCTATTCAACAATCCCAACTGACAATTGTTAGCTGCCTATGTTTCTGACATAGCTCATATCTCTCCCAGGATGTTTTTGTTTTGGTATACAGGCAACACCGACAGTTAACCTAATACATTTCTGTCATTCTCCTGGGTGCCTTTTTGCAGCTAAAAACTATTCCATGTTGTTTCCTAATGAGAGTTTTGGTCAAACACGGAGTGGTAGTAGCAGGTCAATCCTTAGGTTTAACCCTCCAGCATTTCCCCTTTGCTTTTAAAAGCTCATTGGACAAAAGCCAAGGTAGCAGAATCCAGAGGAACCCAGGGGGAGAGGTTTATGAATGCATGGTGAGCTCATATTATCAATTCCTATTTTGGTGTTTCAAATTCTCCCCTGGTGTTTGTGAGTATCTTGATAATTAGAAGAAAATATTACCTCCTAAAAACTGTATCTTCATTTCAAAGTAAAGATTTAAAAAAGATTCCATTTTATGTAAGTTGGATAAATTTTGCTCTCTTTCTTTCTTTCTTTCTTTCTTTCTTTCTTTCTTTCTTTCTCTTATTTATTCATTTCTTCTGCATGCAATAATGCTGATAGGGAGAAATATAAATAATTAGTTCTGGAAAAATGTGCCATCTGACCTATTTTTTTTTTCCTATGGCAGTGCACCTTTCCTATTTGTATCAAATACTCTGCCCTGGGATGATCTTAGCTTTGAGATCCCAGATCCTATATCGACTTGTGTAAGTCTCCGAAGTGTATATTAGAACTGAAGCCAAGATCCTTATAAAATGTGAAACAAACACATTTTTTTAGCACATAAAAGCGCACTCTCAAATACTTATCGCTATAAATCTCTGATGAAGGTAAACAAATTTGCAAATATATGCATTTGGTACTTGTAGCAAAACATTCACATGGTTTAATGAAGTAATACTTTCAGATGATTTTTTCATACTTTAAATCTTCACAGTAACATTGAACTGGAATGTGTGGGTCTCCTGGAGAAAAACAAAGGGTTCATACAGTATATGCCAACATTGTTCCTTTCCAAAGTGATGCTGGAGAAGGATGCAAACGGATATATTTAGGCCTTATGGTCTCATCCCTCTTACTAGCAGAACATTACCAGAGCCTAACATACTGCTTTGTGACATAATGGGTAAGGGTCTGACATGCCCACACAAACAGAGGCATTAAGAGGCCACTTTGGGTTTTTGGTTTCTTGCCAAATAGTGAATAATCTTATAATCAAATGTGCAGCAATAACAGGCCTAGTCGGGAGGATTAAGAACTAAGTATCTATTGGGCTGCCTGATCTCTTTGTTCTTTAGGTTTAGAGTAGGATAAATGAAAAGGGGGAGGCCAAGAGGGAGTGGTTTAATATAGAATAAATTGTCTAAAAGGATCAGTGAGAGCAGGATTATCGATGAGTTGAAGAGTGAGCTTGCTGACTTTTTATTTTAAAACTAAGTCAGGGAAGAGGTATGGGGATAAGGTAGGAAATCAGATAAGAAAAACAAAGGATGCAGGCATATTGGCCTTAAGTAGTCTTTTTCTGTTTTTGAGATTTCTTATGTTCTTTTGCTCTGAGCCAAGATCAATTGAGATTAATCAGTTGTATAGAAAGCATTGTGATCGCATTGCAGGCTTTTAAAGTTTAAATTTGTTTATTGAGCACAATTTGGTTAGCATCAGGTGCTGAAGTTATAGACACCAACACTAGCATAGAAATTACTTTATTTAGCTCCCAGTTGTAAGTTTCTATAGCAACTGGGTCCTATACCAGAAAGCTGAGATTCTAGAGCTCAAATGATTCAGTCAAAGATGGCAATATTATATTTGGGGGACACTTGCTCCCTTTTTTCCATTTTATTCCCCTCTTTTTTTGTGGGAAGTTTCTTCAATGTGACTCCATCTGCTTAGTCATACTTTTAATTACACCTTTGCCCTGAACTTTCTCCCCTTGACAGCAGTATAAAGTGTCTATTTCAGTTGTGTTTCGATTTCCATTGACTAGTTAGCATGTTGAGGCAGAGGAGTGGATGTGATCTGTTTTAAATACAGTTAAAAATTTCAAAAAGTGAGGAAAGTGTTCATGGTGCCAAAGTTAGTTAGCCACCCAAGGCAGAAATTAGGATGTTAATTCAAAAAGGAAACCTAACCTAATTTCTGCATTATGCTTTCATTCTGTTCATAAATGTAATGTCATGATCCTTTTAAGCATGTGGAACATCCCTTATAAAGTTTTCTTTGTTTAATGTTTAAGTAAACATATACTTGAAACAAAATTGATTTTATTTTTGTGTTTTACAAATGAATGTTTTTATTGTAACAAATAGGGATTTTCTGGACAGCCTTGTTATGGCTGAAGTAATATTTTATGATGGTAGTTAGGCCAATACCATAGAAAGGCTTAGGAAAAATAATTACACCTGGGTTCCAGTTGAGAGGATAATCATACATTAAAAAAATAAATAAACATAGTAGCATTCTTTCTGTCCATGTTTTTGAGAGGTTTTGATGCAAATACAGACACACACACACACACACACACACACACAAACACACACACTGAGGGAGGGAGGGAGAGAGAAATAAACCTTAGATAAAACAAACCCACACAGGAAATACATGTTTTAAATAATGTCATAGTTTTGTTGAAAACTCTTTGTTTTATAAGAACTGCCTTTCAATATTTGAAATAATCCCAACCTGGTTTAAAGTCTAGTTAGCAAAAGAATGCTTACCATATATTAGTTTGGAGAGTAACAAGAATATACTGTAAAAGCAAAAATTCTATGTGTGCCCTGATAAAACAAAACAAAACAAAAGATTTCCATTTAACGTTCACACTTATTGCTTACTTGGGGCCTATTAACATTTGGAAAATACAAATTCTAAAAGGCAGCTGCTAGTGATAGGCCAATTATAATTTCACAATTCAAAGAGAAAATCTTATTTGACTCTAAAATTCTGTACTTGTCTTCCCCTTTCATGAATGATCACACAGCCAAAACATAGCGTGTGTGAGAGGAAGGCTAAAACGGGTTTGCTTCCTGATCGTCTGCAGAAGAGCGTCACCTCAGATGACCTTGGCTCTCTTTGCACTAAAAACGGAAGCTTCTTCTTTTAATTTTACAACAGATTTAATTATGATAAAATCAATTGTATGAGTAAAATAGATTGTGATTATCTCTGTTTGTTCCCTGTTTTTATGAGGAAATTTGAAATGTCACTAGACTTGTAGAGTGTTTATGCCATTTCTATTATATCACAATACATCCAAAAGTCATGTGAGACCCATTGTTGATCTCCCAGACAAGTAGTTTCCAGAGCTCTGTTAAAACTCTGAGAAAAAAAATTTGGTGAATAAAGAGCAGTTATTAGCCTATATTTACACTTGTGAATATAAGAGTTTGGAACTTTTACAAAATGGATTCTATGATGGATCACCGACTTTATTTTCCTTTTCAAATCCATCCATGATAAATTCTTTTCTTTAGGTAACCAATAATAATATTGTTTCATTTAAAACATATTGGTTGCCTAATGCAGTAACTTGATTAAAAATGTTAATCAAGTTAAATGTTAAGTCAAAATAATATTACATAGAATATAGACCTTGGAAACAGCAAGTCAGATTTCTTAGTATTTTACTGCAGAAATGAAAATAGCAAGTATTGGAGTAGATAAATAATTCATACAATTTGGTTCTGTTAGCTAAATCAAAGTAGGCTTATTTTAACATATATATTTTTGTCAGAGATCAGTTTTTATAATCACCAATCATAACTGATTCCCATTAAATCTTTGTTGGTAGCATCAACAAAAATAAATCCAAATCAAAAGATTAGACTGTCAAAAGATTTTTTGTATGTGTTATGTACAAAAAGAGTTAAAATAGCAGACCTGAGGCTACTGTCTTCAGAGGACTTGTTTGCAAGCTTGACCGTTGGCTAGGTTCTGAGAACTTGGCTTCTGAAACATTCCCTAACTGATATGGTAATTTTTCTGGGCCTAGGCTGTTCGTGCAAACAGTGTAATTTAGTGTGAAATCTGCTTTCCTTCTGTGAGTCTGATATTTCCATATTTGTTAGGCAGAGAATGACTATGTGGTAAGTAGACACTGAAACCTCTAAACTCTGAGTTTAAAATGGGCATGACTTAGACATGTTCTTGATGCCTTTTTTTCCCTAAAAAGAGAATGTGCTGTGTGTGACCTCTCACACAAGGTAGTGGGGAGAAGATATAGGGATTTCCATTGATTTCTTCTGTCTTTACATTATGTCTTTTTCTCTTTCTGATCTGTGATCTTTATTATGTCTTCATAATAAATATTAGCCATTAGTACAACTGTCAGGCATGAGAAAGCGTCTGCGTTGAGTGAATGGAGGTTTTGGTCCTGGCATTCCCCATGAAATTTATGTGGGGATCCACGCTGGGGATAAAGACAGCCAGAAGGAAAGTGGCAAGCACAAAGTTCATTGAAGCGAAAGTACACTCTCAAGGTGGGGGAGCAGGCAGGTTCCCGGAGCGCCTAGGTTGTTTTGGAATTGGATATGATTGGGTTATCTCTGGGCTGGTAGGAGCTGGGAGGAACTGTGGGGTGGTCTCTAATAGAGGCTGCTTCCAATCATTTGGAGGACTCCTCCCACAGGTTGTAAGGGGAAGTTTTTGATGGCAGCCTTTCTCAATGGGGGGTGTGATGCAAATTAATTATAGTAAGTTTAGGGGTTACCTTGGGGGCAGAGGTGGAAGAAGAGAGTGCATGTTCTGCACCTGTGGCTTTTGGTCTGTCAGGCCCAAGGTCTTGGAAGCCATAAGGTTAGAATGTTGAACCCCCAGGCTTATAATATGTAGCTTATTAATTACTGTTTTTCCCTCCCACTTGTGTCTCTATCATTACCCTTCAAGGCTTGGGACTCTGCCTCTGTGCCTTTCTTCCACTGCTCATATCTAGCTTTAACCTAACACAACTATATGCCTGAGTCCTCTGAGTCTTCCTGGCAAATCATTAAATATGTGTGTGATCTTTGGGGACCCCAGGAACAGATTAATACTCTGGCTGAGTTCATCATTGTTGGAGATGAAAACAAAACCCAAACTGAGCCATGACATGAATTGGATATTCGGAAATAAATATCTGAAGAGTAAATCTACATTTCTGCAGATGTGCTGTGACAAATGTGCTTTCTACCACCTTCTCATTAAAATACTCATAAAGACTCACAATAATACAAAAGCTGGTGTCAGCTTTGTAAACAAAATTAAAAAAAAAGAGAGAGAGATTCCCTGGCAAGGTTTGGTATAATTTACATCAAGCGCACTATTGTCATTTTTGCTGTAAGTATCTGTATTAAATTCTGGTGGAATTTGAGCTTCTGTTTTGGTGACTTTCTATCCAAAGCAGAAAGTCATACAGGAGACTCTAGAATAACGGTGAGTGAATAGTAAATGTGATATGCAGAAAGGCTCAAGGAGACTTGACCTCTCTAAAGCTCGGTGCTATATGAAAGTAAAATTAAAACCACCCTTAAAGGTTTATAAACGTGAGCTTACCCTCATGCTAGTGTGAGGGCCAAATTCACAAAATGGTGTGATCTAAAATGACTTAGCAAATAATTTAATTTAAAGTGATTCTGGGTTGTTAGTGGCCATGGTGTTTGGCAAAGGCAAGTACAAGTCCTTCTCCAGAGTTGCATTTTCAAGTCAAGCCAGTTCCATTTTCAAGCCAGGCCATGAAGAAGTCCCATTGCTTGATTTCCAAAAAATTGAGATTATAAAAAACTATAAGACACATACAAAACAAAACAAACAAAAAACATGAGTAAGGGTCAGCAGAAAAAACAGACCATAAAAATAGTAAAAAACAGTTGGATATGCCTGACTTGCAATAATTATCCACAAAAAGTTCTCTGGACAATAGTGGTTTAATGGGAAAGTTCTTTCAAATGATTAAGGGGATAGATAATTCTCAAACTATGTTATCTTATCTAGACATTGGAGGGGAAAAAGAGATTTCTAATTAATTTTGTATGTACGTATTTTGTATAATTCCCATATGAAAGTTTGACAAAGCACAGAAATAGAAATTGTAGACCATCCAACTTTTAATTGTGGATATAAATATCCTTAACCAAATACCAGAAAAATGAATTAAAAGTTAGATTTTTAAGGAAACAAAATAAAAACTTACTGGAACTACATCAAGATAAAAAGCTTTTGCACAGGGAAGGAAACAATTAACAAAACTAAAAGGCAACTGACAGAATGGGAGAAGATATTTGCAAATGACTTACCTGATAAAGAATTAATATCCAAAATCTATAAAAAACTTATAAAACTCAACATCCCCCAAACTAATCCAATTAAAAATGGATAAAAACATGAATAGACATTTTCCCACAGAAGATATACAGATGACCAACAGACACATGAAAAGATACTCATCACTTATCATCAGGGAAATGCAAATCAAAACTACAATGAGAGTTCACCTCACACCTGTCAGAATGGCTAAAATCAACAACACAAGAAACAACAGGTGTTGGTGAGGATGTGGAGAAAGGGGAGCCCTCTTACACTGCTGTTGGGAATGCAAAGTGGTGCAGCCACTCCAGAAAATAGTATGGAGGTTCCTCAGAAAGTTAAAAATAGAACTACTCTACAGTCCAGCAATTGTACTACTAGGTATTTACCCAAAGGATACAACAATCCTAACTCAAAGGGATATATGTGCCTTAAAGTTTATAGCAGCATTATCTACAATGGCCAAATTATGGAAACAGCTCAAGTGTCCATCAATCGATGAATGGATAAAGAAGAGGTGATACACACACACACACACACACACACACACACACACACATATATACACATACATATACACACAATAGGCTATTAACTATAAAAAAAGAATGGAATCTTATACTTGCAATGACATAGATGGAGCTAGAGAATACAATGCTAAGTGAAATAAGTCAGTCAGAGAAAGACAAATACCATATGTTGTCATTCACATGTGGAACTTAAGAAACAAAACAAACGTGCAAAGGAGAAAAAAAAGAGATAGAGACCAAACAACAAACAGACTCATAACTATAGAGAACAAAGGATGGTTACCAGAAAGGAGATGGGTGGGTATATGGATTAAAAAGGTGATGGGGATTAAGGAGTCACTTGTGATGAACATCAGGTGATTTATAGCAGTGTTGAATCACTATATTGTATACCTGAAACTAATATTACACTGGATGTTAAATAACTGGAATTTAAATAAAAACTTTAAAAAAGTTAGATTTTTAATTTTTTTAAGTTTATTTATTTATTTTTGATGGAGAGAGAGAGAGCGCACACACAAGCATGGGCCAGAGAGAGAGAGGGAGAGAGAGAATCCCAAGCTGGCTCTGTGCTGTTAACACACTGTTAGCACAGAGCCTGATGTGGGGCTTGAATTTATGAACTGTGAGAATATAATCTCAGCTGAAATCAAGACTTGGTCACTTAACTGACCGAATCACCTAGGAGCCCCTAAAAAGGTAAAATTTTAAAATCATATAAAATACTAAAATAAAGATTATTCAAGTAATAGAATGCTGATTTATTTTAGGAAATCTATGAAGGTAAGTCTTCATTACATATGTACTTCCAATAAAAAATAATCCACATGGTTATCTAGTGAGCCTTGAAAAACAATTCGATAAATGAAGTCCTACCACAAGTCAGCCAAAATCTCTTAGTAACCAAAGAGAGAAATATATTTCCTTATCATGATAAGAAATGGTATTTCTGCTAAATGAACAACAACAAAAAATAAATTCCTGCTGGACCATATTATTCAACAATATTGTGAAGTGTGTAACAATATTATCCCCAAACTGGGAATAAAAGTAGCTAAGGCACAATTAGCTTGACAATTTCACATGGCTGTTGAGAGGGGGAGTCAGGATTTGAATGAAGCAATGACATTTCAGAATCAATGCTAATAACTACCCCCTTCAGGAGATCAGATTCAGAATGTTAAATTTGAGTTGATTATTATATATGAAGCTAGTGCTATGCGATTGGATGTAGGAGTCCAGAGTTCAGGAAGAAAGTCTGAACTAGAGAAAAAGCTTGGGAATTATTAGAGCACAGATGTAATTTACAACCATGAAAAACAATGAGGTCACCAAAAAGACGAAGACGAAGACGAAGACGAAGAAGAAGAAGAAATAATCTAGGAAATTCATTATTCAGAGGTGAGCAAGCCTAGAATGAATGAATAAATGAGACTGAGAAGAAACCACCTGAAAGGAGATAATTCATAGAAACCAAATGAATAAAGTATTCCAAGGAAAAAGAAGTAATCTGTGTCCAGTTCTGCTAATAGGTCATATAAATGTGACCTGAATTAATTAACGGATTTAGCAACCTGAAATTGAGGATTCATTGAGAAGGTAATACCTGGTCTCAGAAAAAGGGATCACAGAACATACTGAGATTATAGAAGATTTTGTTGTTGATAGATGTAGAGTTCCAGAAGGGGCATTGGGAAGGTTATAAATGGAGGAGTGGTAGGAACTTGGAAGAGAATAGAGGATGTATGGAGCCACATGGAAAATAGAAGGAAGGAAATACAGGGTGGGGGTGATGGTGACCTGGGAATCTCCTTTTGTGGAAATAGAAAAAGGAAAAAAAGGACATAGTGGGACTCCTATTGGTTGTCTCAAGGCAAGCAAGGAGGTCATGAGGGAGGAAGAGGCAGTAGAGGAGGGTGACCAAGAACCCTGTTCTACTTCTATAGAAGGTAGTATGGAAGTCAGGCTAGAGGTGGTCTTATTCTGAAGGCCTATAACTCTTTGAACTGGCAGGTGAAGGCTGGTAGATCTAAGGAGTGTTTAAATGTTAAGAGTTCACTCAACACCTGTTGGAGGTTAATAATGATCTTGAAGCATGAGAGGCTTGCTGTTGACTCCTGTAATCTTAGGATATGATACTAAGGGACAAAAAAGCAGAATGTAAAACAAGATTTTAAACTTGACTCCTCTTCTGTTTCTAAAATTGAGGACATACACATACAAATCCATGTTCACTGAAAAATAGAATAGGAATGTAGACATCAAAATATTAAAAATTATATTTCTGATGTGAGATTATAGGTGATGTTTACACTCTTATTCACTGTCTCTTATATTTCCTAAAGTAAGCACCCATAATCAGAAGAAAGCCTTTTATATCAGAAAAAAAAGTTATTTAAAATGAACACATTTCTGGTTATAAGGTCCTGCATTTAGTAAATGCTTGCTGAACTGGTGATTATTTTGAATATTTGTAATGGGTGTTGTTGCTTAATTCTGAGAAGCCAGAATTCTCATTAGCAATGATAACTTTTAAATAATTAAAAAATAAAATGTTACTAATAACAAAGAAAGGGTGTTCTTACAGCCGATTTTCAGTTAAAGTGTTAGAATATGTAATTTAACCACAAGAGAGTAATTTTATATTTACTTGAGTGGTTTAAATAATTACCTGGAGACAAGGCAGGTATTCCTCTGCCAGAATACTATTAGACAACAGTGAGGATGATTTAAGGAAAGTCCACAAGTCTGTGTTGGGGAATTTAAATCAGCATTTCAATAATTGAGAAGGATTTAATGTAAAACAGAGAGCCTTTCTGAAATAAGCAATCAAAATAATTCATTAAAGCAGTAATTACTGGTAGGCTTGGGTTTTGCTCTACTTGATATGTAAACAAGATTGGTAAATATTGTTGAAATGACACCTCACCTCAGGTAGTTTAACTTTCTTTATTGCTGAGGGGAAAAAGTGGTTCATTATCACCCTGAATCTTCTTTCCGCTCTCCCCACCCCCATCCCCCGCCCCGGTATCCAAACGGGAGAATTCAACCAAATAAAGAATTCCCAAGACCATAAATGTGAATCAAGTTATTATTTTTACTCTACCATATAAACAGGACCAACTAAACTTGCTGAACAGGATCAATTTTTGAAAGTATCAAAGATGAGTCAAATAGAATTTACAGTTGCTATAGGTTCACATGACTTAGTGCATTTAAGAACACAATTTTTATGGAATACAGGGAATGAACAAATGAATGTCATATTTGTTTCTCCATCTTTCACTCCTTTTACCTGCTCCTCCTTCTGTGCCACATGTTCCCAATTAGTGTTTTCCTTAACAAAAGTAAAATCTGTATTTTATGAAAGAAAGGAATTTCCTATTACGTATGCTTTTGACCTTACTTTCCTCCCTTCTTGGGAAGTTTTTGAATCTCCCTTTGCCTGCGTCATTTTTTAAAATTCGCTTTTTTCTTTTGTGAGGTTGTACTTGTCTGAGATAGTAATCACTCTAACTTTTATACATACTCTATGTTGTGTGTTGTGTGTGTGTGTGTGTGTGTGTGTGTGTGCGTGTAATTTGCTTTCTACCCTATGAGATATTCAAGGACAGGAAGTATCATTGACATGTTTTGTGTCTAGATAAAGTTGGAGACTAGAAGCAGGTTTGGAAGAGTTAGAAGACTGTGGGACATATCGCTTTGATAATCTACTACTACCACTAGTTATGAAATGAATGACACCTAAGTTTTGGAGATCTGACAGTAGAAGTTTGGGTCCCTTAGAATCTCAGCAAAGCCTTTGCAAGAAAAGTGACACCCATTGAAATGTTATAGATGTATGCTATGGCACTTTTTCCCATTTTCTTTTATTTATTATTTCCCCCTCGGCAGCCTGACTGAATTACAGTTTGATATTCTGAACACTATGATATTGCCTCATATACTCATTAATATGTATCATGTTTGAGGTTTTAGGTATTATCTGTCAAGAGTTTGGATGAGGTTTCTCTTTGAGATCTGAGACCTAAGGTCCCAAGATCAAGGTAAAATAACCAAACTGATTCTAAATCACATTATTTCAAGTAATATCAGACTTACAAAGTGATAGGATGGATTAGACCACATTTCACTTTGACTTAGGGTTTGAGCAGGAAGCTGGAACTCTGAGCAAGTATCCGTAATATGGATTTCTAATATAAAGAAAGGAAATACAAGGATGTGAGTTCAGGGCTTGAATCAAGATAGAGAAGTCGTTTCTAGTGGGAAAATCAGATGGAAAGAGGTTGAAAGTAAGAGTATAGATATTCAGTTATTTGGGTAAAGCAATTGGCTTGGTTTTAAGGGCAAGAATCAGGAAGGGGGACATAAACTCAGGAATCTAAAGAAAAAGGGAGCACATTTTAGGAGTTCAATGGCAGGAGCACAACTACTGGGAAATGATTCAGCTAAAAAATAAATATTAAAGTGTGCATGACCCTTGGCTTGGGGGAGTGACTAGGACCACAGGTTAGGAATAAATAGAGCATAGGGAGGATATTAGGAAGAGCTGGGAAATGCAGTATGAAGGGAGTGACACCTATGAGTTTATTTACTAATTACTAGAAATGAAAGAGATACACATAATGTTTAATAAAGCTTTGGGTCAACAAGATGATCGCAACATAGTTACTTTTAGTTCCAGATTTATGGTCAGAGGACTCCTGGGGCATTGTTTCCTCTAGATATGACTCACATTGAAGATCTGTCAATAATCACCATTTTCATTTCAATATCATGACTTGGGCTAAGATTATCCAAGTAGGCAGATATCTTCAGCTACAGGATAGTACTGTAAAATCTTCCTAGTTCTCTAAGAAGCTTATGCTAATAGAAATAAATTCATAAGCAATCATCTGGAATCTTCCTTTCAATCCATCTTTTAGGACTTGTACAATAAAGTAGATTAGGAGTAATAACAAAAACTATCCCTTTTCTTCATGTAAAAATTGTGAGATCTCTGGTTAAAACTCTCCATCCTGTTAAAATTAAAATTTCATGTTACGACAATTACTTTCCCTACATGAGAGGAAAGATAAGCAGTCACTGTATTTATACTGATGATGTCATAATTTATCCATATAACAAACAATGAGTTGTCTCCTCAGGTGTAGATAAAAGCATTGATAGGACCTGCTCCTTTCCTCAGGTTGCTGACAGACTAGTGAGAGAATCATGTAAGAGGAAATAATTACAGTCTATAGAGGGTAAGTACAAACAAAAAAAGGCATGCGAGTTCTATCACAGCCTAGATGAGGAGTACTTCTGAGATGAATCTTAAATAATGAGGGGCCTATAATTAAATGAAATCAGGAACGACCCCAGCATGAGCAAGGCAGTAAGGTAAGCCACCATGGTGTGAGCAGAGAAGTGGAAGCAGCTTGGTGTGGCTAGACTATCAAATACAAAGCATTTGTTGTGGAAAATGAGGCTGTGAGACTGAGCAGAATTATGGAGCCAGATGATGCAGATACATATATCCCCTGTCAAGAATCTAGGTTTTATCCTGAACTGGATAAAAATAAAAATATGTTTAAGAAATAGGGAGTGTCTTAAGAGAAAGCTCTGGGTAATGGATTTAATATTTGACAGGAAGCATCCTGGAGGAAGGACCATCCATCAATTAGGATTCATGATGAAGTTATCCGGTCTCTAGAGCATTAGGGTCTAAATCATGGATGAAAACCCTGGCTGCACATTAGAATCACCTGGGAGCCTTGAAAACTATTGATACCTGGGTTCCATCCCAAGCAATGCTGCTGTAATTGAACTGGGGGTGATGCCTAGGGATCAGAATCTTTAAAATTTTCCCCAAGTGATGCTAATATGTACCCCAGACAACAGTTTTGGGGATTAGGAAGAGGAGATGAGTTCAAGCTAAATAGAAAAGGTAAAATGTAGTGATTATTTGTATACGTGAGATAAGAATAATATCAGTATTAAGAATGGTTGTCTTGGGGCGCCTGGGTGCCTCAGTCGGTTAAGCGTCGGACTTCAGCTCAGGTCACGATCTCGTGGTCCCTGAGTTCGAGCCCCCAGTCGGTCTCTGGGCTGATGGCTCAGAGCCTGGAGCCTGCTTCCGGTTCTGTGTCTCCCTCTCTCTGCCCCTCCCCCGTTCATGCTCTGTCTCTCTCTGTCTCAAAAATAAATAAACGTTAAAGAAAAATTAAAAAAAAATGGTTCTCTTTCTTGGCTTCTGAGTTGATGGTAGCACTGTAAACTCTGCTAGATAAAGCAGGTGAAAGAAAAAGTTTGAAGGAAATACGAGAAGATAAGTTTTGAATGTGTACAGTTTGGAGTATCAAGGAAATCTAGAACACAAAGCTTAAACTTGAAGAAGACTAGTGTGGAGTTATTTATGTCGTGTCTTCAAATTCATTAGACTCTGCCTCATACAACCAATTTGTGAGGTATGTAGGACAAATAAGTTTACATGATAGTAAGCTTTATTTTTTAGAGCAGTTTTAGGTTCACTGCAAAGTTGAGAAGAAAACTACACAGGGTTCTTATATAGTCCTGTCCCCACGCACACACAACTCCCCCACTACTGACATCCCTCACCAGAGTGGGACACGTGCTTCTCATTCTAGGTAGTCCTATGCTTCTCATCCATTCCTGTTAGCAGAACATACATACTCTGATTGTATTAATTTTACATATACTTTAAAAAATGTTCTGCAACTAAATGACAGTTGGAAACCACTAATTTAAAGAATTCTAAAGTTCCTCAATTGGACTTTTCACCTGATAACCTTTTCAATTCATTGCGTATAATCTCATCCAAAGTCCATCGTTTATATCGGGGTTCACTCTAGTCTTCTTACATTCCATGATTTTTGACAAATGTATAGTGACATATATCCACCATCGTAGTATCATACAGAATAGTTTCACTGCCCTAAAAAAAATTTGCTGTGTTCTGCTTGGTCAGCCTTCCCACACCCCAACCTCTGGCAATCATTTATCTTTTTACTATCTCCCTACTTTTCCTTTTCCAGAATGTCACATAGTTGGAGTCACATAGAATATAGCCTTTTCAGATTGTCTTCTTTCACTTAGCAACATGCATTTAAGTTTCTTTTATGTTTTTAATGGCTTCATAGCTCCTTTATTTTTTTAATGCTATATAATATTCTGTTGTCTGGATATAGTTTATTTATCCATTTGCCTACTGAAGGACATCTTGGTTGCTTCCAAGATTTGGCAATAATGAATAAAGCTGCTATAAACATCTGTGTGCAGGCTTTTGTGTGAAATAGCTTTTCAACTCAGTTGGGTAAATACCAAGGAGTGTGATTGCTGGATCATAGTAAGAATATATTTAATTTTGTAAGAAACTGCCAAACTACCTTCCAAAATGGCTGTACCATTTCACATTCCCACTAGCAAAGAATGAGAGTTCCTATTGCTCTGCATCTTTGTCAGCATTAAATCTTGTCAGTATTCTGGATTTTGGCCATTGTAATGAATTTGTAATGGTATCTTATTATTTTAAGTTTCATTTCCCTGATGCCATATGATGTGCAACATTTTTTCATATGTTTATTTGCCATCTGTATAACTTCTTTAATGAGATGTCTGTGAAATTCTTTGGCCCATTTGTTTAATGTTTATCTATTTTTGAAAGAGCACAAGTGAGGGAGTGGCAGAGAGAGAAGGGGACAGAGGATCCAAAGCAGGCTCTGTGCTGACAGCTGTGAGACCGATGTGGGGCTTGAACTCATGAACCTGAGCTGAAGTCAGATGCTCAACCAACTCAGCCATCCATGTGTCCCTCTTAGGCCCATCTTTAGTCAGATTTAAAAAAAATTTCTTATTATTGGATTTTAAGAGTTCTTTGCATATTTTACATAACAATCCTTCATCAGATGTGTCTTCTGCAATTTATTTTTCAGTCTGTGGCTTGTCTTTTTCTTCTATAATAATACTTTTTAAAATAAATAAAACACACTCTAAATAGCACCTTCCACTTCTGCTCCTCTTCGTGTTTTTTCCTCTCCTAGCATATGTATCTATACCTGCACATTTCCTGTGGAGGATAATGCAGTCAAATTCCGCACATTATCAATGGTAATCAGTAAATAAACATGATAATCATAACGGAATGCTGTGGGAATATTTATGAGTATTATTAATAGGAATTTAGGTAAGTCAGTAACTATAACAAAATGTGTCATTGCCGTCTTGTTTGCTAATGTTAATTATCCAGCAGAGAATAAGAAAGAGCACAACACAGCTCTAATGCTGAAGAGATTGTTGTAATGTTGTGACCTCACATATCATTTGGTTGTAAAAAACTGAAGGGATCAAACAGAGATGTTTTATGGGATATCCTGAAAAGCTAAAAAAGTATTCCAGGAAAAAGAAACAATAAACAGACATTCTGGTAAGTCACCATTATCTTCCTCAACCTATGTGGACACTCTTCTAGTTCCAAATGAAGAAAAATAAGTTTTAGCCTAGACTGGACTGCTCACGATGTTGGAAAGCACACAAAAACATGGCACTTATTGGAGAGTTATAAATCATCCCAGCTGAGGAAACTAAATTATCACGAATCAAAATGCAGTTTAGGAACAAAGTGCTCCAGAGAGTAGGATGCAATTGATATTTCTTTGGTATTGATGTGTTTGGAATTTGTGGTGAAAAATAATGGAAGCCATAGTAAGAAATACTAATTTAAACAGTGGTTTGTGAACTATTCCACAGGGCTTTAGAGTTTTAAGGAGGTACATGAAAGTCATTATGCACAGAAAAGGAAGGGTTTGATAAAGTAGTCCTATGCTTCTCACCCATTCCTGTTAGCAGAAAATACATACACTGATTATATTAATTTTACATATACTTTAAGAAGTGTTCTGCAACTAAATGACAATTGGAAACCACTAATTTAAAGAATTCTGAAGTTTCTCAATTGGACTTTTCACCTGATGACCTTTTAAATTAATTGCTTATAATCACCATTAATCATTCTGAAATCAAATCTCAGCATTATTGAAGAGAATAAATTAGAACTACCATTTCAATCACAACTTACATTTTTCTTCTTCAGCTGCTCAAAAGTAAATTCCATATAATGTACATACACTTGTATAGTTGGAAAATAATTGTTTTTTCAAAAGCAATTTATTAACATTTCAGGTAGGTGTGGTGCAATTTTGAGTTAGTCATTTTTAATCCCATAGAGCTTTCATTATAACACATACTTGGTACTTTATTTGTATGAGTTCCTTGCTACAAGAATTATCACTCAGTTATCTTGTCAATAAATATTAGACTCAGCCACCTGTCAAAATATGTGATCTCAAATAATATTAAACTAACTATTAAAATCTAGGGTGTTTTGGAGAGCTTGTTATTATAATAGTAATTTTTCCAACTTCAGTAAATGTTAAGTCATTATGATCTAACTGGATTAGCTAGATAAGAAGCAGTTCTTTGATCTTGAGAATGTGTTTTCCTTTTTCTGTGATTGAATATATTCTTTTAACATATAAAGAGCAATGATTTAGGTCCTGGTTCATTCCAGGAAGATCAGTTTTTAAAATACTGGCTCATGATATACTAGCTATTATTCATTTGTAAATTAGATGGAGATTTTTTTCAGAATGGAGATTATATTTTGCTAGTGATGAGACATCTTGTGTCTATGATCCAGGTGAATGTTTTCTTATATAAAGCTTATATAAACCAAAGAAATTGAACTTGTAAGTAATATGACTGTGGGTGTTCATGAAAGAAGAGGACAGACATTGGGGTGGTCTCAAATATTTCATCCAGGTTGGTTTAGATTCAGGAGAATTATCCACATTATACTATAGAACAAACCTGTTTAGATACTTGAGTATTCATGATAGCCATTCTCTCTGAGACAAAGCTGGTTAGCTGGACTAATTTTAATATATAGCCTATTATTAATTTCCATATAGGCTGTGGCTTTTCTGTTTTGAAATAGGGATAAAACCTCAGACACAATGTAAAAGAGCTGAGTTGATTATAGTTTTCCAGGAAACTTAAGTGTGTTTGGTCTCTTTGATTGGATTGCATAGATTGCTTTGGATGTTTAGATAGGTTACTACCATAGATGGCCACATCCATTAACGTAGTTTGGGTTATCTTCCAAGTTTATAATACTCTTGCCCCTATGCCACAAGTAACTCATGGTAGCCATATAATGGCACGTGATGTTGCCTCTCAGGCATTGATGATTGGATTGAATTGGACATGGCACAATTGATGCCAAATAGATTTTGTTTTGGGTATTTTGGAATTGGAATAAGAAAGCAAGTGACTTCTGCTTACAGACAACATTTCACAGGTAAAATCAGGAGCTGTAATCTGTCCATAATATTCTATATGGATAAAGAACCAGAAAGAAGAAGAATGCAGCTAGGCAAAGAGAAGCATCATTGATAAAAATAAAAATTCCTAATAGTTTACATATCTCAGTTCTAGTCAATATAGGTTCCATATGACTGCTTCTCTCCATTTCATCATAGTATAGTTCTCTCTCTCTCTCTTTCTCTCTCTCTTTTTTTTCCTTAAGGAAGCATGAGTTGTTTCTATCACTTACAATGAAGATATCCCACTCAATAAAGATTGAATTCATTAATGAGGACAACAAATATGAAGATACATGTAAGTAACATGGTGTGTGTTCAACATAATTAAATCTAATATTAAAATGTTATGATCTTTACAACTTTCAGTTTCAGTGGGTAACCTTTATTTGACTTTGTCTTCAAATTCTGGGAATCCTTTACTCTAGCCACTCAAGCACTTTCTACGATATTTAAGACATACTTCAAATCTAAGATTACATGAAATCATTTGCTTTATTTCGTAAGACAAAATATTGAGACATTATCTTTGAAGAAACACAGTAATAAGTCATAGTTACATCTAATGAGTTGTTATTGAATTTTTACAGGCAAATTAAAGATCTCCTTTTATGCAGCTAGAAATGCTGATCTTACCCATTATGTTAGCTTGCCATTGATATCTTATCTTATTGACAAAAATGTAAAAGTGAGAAGCATTATGTCAGTTCTGTGTTGAACTACCGAATGTGTAAAATGTAAAAGAAGTAGACATTGTTGGCTAGGAATAATGTTTATTATTATTATTTTTATTCCTGAAAAAGGCTGCTTAAACATTTGAAATGTGTATAAAACCTTGTTATTCTTTGATTTGTATCCTCATGGCCTATTCCTCTCAGGAACTGTCAGTTTCTTGTGTGTGTGCATGCAATATATTTAATTTCTTATTTTATTTTTTTTTAATTCATATAAAGTGGAGAAAATAGGTCTGGATCTGTTTGATCAATTCCTTCAGGTGCTAGTCTTCTTTAATTGCAGTATTGATTGCAGCAGGTGTAATGGGACCTGTGACTTCATATGACACCATGTCAGCCTTCAGAGGAAACAAAAGCTTTGGAAGAAAGTGGTTCAGGTTACTATTTATCTCATGACCCTATGAAAGTTGACATGTGTCATTAATAGTGACATGCCAAAGATTCAGATTTCTTTGGCATAGCCTCTGCAAGTTAAGACTATTCTCTGAATCTTTATAGTTTTGAAATCTTTCCATGTACATTTCCCATGAGAATTTTAGTATTTCTTGAGTTCAGCAAGGTCAGATGAAAAGCAATTTCCCCCCCTTTCTTCTGGTTTCTGGTTGACTTTTTTGTTTTAGATAACAACCGGTGGAAGAATTGTGAAATTCTAAGAGCTCATAATTTAGTAAGGGAAATAAGCAATGGATACAAATAGTGGCAACCCAAGATGGTCTATTAGTGGCATATCTGAGACGAAGGCAGTTGGGAAAAACCATTTCGGAAAGTGGACGCAGGAGGCTGGTGGATCTGTCTCAGCCACTTTTTAGCTGTTTCCTCACTGGTGATTTGATCAATAAATATAATCTATATAAACTTCAGTTTCTTCATGTGAAAGATGGGACTAATAATAATATTCACTTAATTAGGCTGTTTGTCAGTAGAAAACAAGACAGTATATATCTCTAGATAATCATACGCACTCAAAAAAATGTACATGAAACATAATGCCTGCAGTAGAAGAAGAAGTTACTTTTACCTAGAATATTCAGAGAAGAAGCCAAGAAAAAAAGATAACATAACTATAAGGGGTGTAAGGTTTCAAAGACTGAGATGACGGGAAATGCCTAAGTGATGGTTATCAGAGGTGAAAATGTGACACATGACCACAGGAAAGTGAATAAACTAGTTTGAGAGATATATAATGCTTCTGTATTTCAATGCCTCTTAAACTTTTCAAACCAAAAGACTCCTAAGGGCACAGGAAAACATCTGTCCCTAAGGAAGGGAACACCACCAATACTTCTTCCAATGCCACCTAGTAACAAACATGTATGAATGTTTGCAATTGACTTTGCTCTATGCTTTACATTCACTGCCTCAGTTTGTTGGCAAAATAACTCTTGGAGATTGCATGAGTCTTGTTGCATGAGAAAAGGAACATGAGGATCACAATTAGTAAGTTAGTAGGTGATGGAACTGGGGACTCAGGAGTATGACTACAGGGCTCTCTTTCTAAACCACTGTATCCTGCCTCAGGAGACTTGATTCAGGGTGTCCAATTTTTTTGAAGTCTCTTGTTTTATTATTATTATTTTTAAACCATGAAAATGTTGAACCCAATTCCATAATATATACATTTATTTTGATATAATGTTTTAAAATACTTTCTGTGCATATGTTTTCATCTATCTGTTCAGTGGGTTACACAGACTTGATTTCAGAAGCTCTGGCAATTTTCAAGTGTCTCTTTTCAAGGATATTAAGATATAACCTTGAAAGAGCTTCTAGCAATTTTTAATTTGCTTGTTTGATGGTGCTTTTCACTATATAATTCCCAGCCAAGGCTTTTGCTGCTTTGTTTGAAAAATGAAATAAAAAATCTAATGCTCTTTCTTCAACATTTGCTTGATTAATTTTAAAATTTTCTATATTTATAACTTTATGCAGTTATTAATTAAGGTTTTATGATAACAGAATAGCTTTGTATAAGACTTCCTTAAAGTTTTATGGTTTTTTTCAGTTGATGATTTATAATTAAATACTTGTCATGAGGAATCATGAATCTCCTCTGAAGAAAACTTGTAAACGGATTCCTAAACTTCAAATTTAGAGTCAAGTTTAGAGACATTGAAATATTTATTCTATGAAATTAATAAAGGATAATTTTAAAGGAGTTGTAAATATCTACATTACACAGGATTATATTCTAATTAAACTTATTAGCAGCATTATAGAAAAGTATTGTATTTTAGTTGCAAACAATTATATTAATCTATGTAATGTAGACTTACTATTCACAAATTGTCTTCTGTTTGTACTTTAATGGTGAAGACCAAATATCAATTTGAATCAACTATGTTTAATATCTTGATTAGCAGCATATCTCTGGGAAAAAATAATAAAGTTTGCAAGATTTATGAAATTCAGACATACTTGAAAACCACAAATGCTTTCATTTCTTGAGAGCCAAAAATGAATGGAAATTAAGCTTAACGTATTAACTAAAAGCAAATAAACAAAACAAATACCTAAATAACACTAATTTTGGTTCTAATTTAAGTAAGAACTTTAATATATGGAACTATAACTCTTTAATTATGATATACCTAGGAAAGTGAATTATGATTAAATTCATATGCAACATTTCATAGTAAAGTTTTAAGAAACAGGCCAGAAAAGAGAGACAAAAATGATTTAAAGAAATCATCATGCCTACAATACTGATTTTTTTCCTCTGGCATGTGGCCAAAACATTTTCTTTTCCAACAGGAATATAAGATTGATATTTTGGTTACAATTACATGGGAGATGTGTTTAAAGACAATACCCCAAAATATAATTGATTGTTTTATTATTATTATTATTTTTTTTTTTTCATTTAAGACAAGGGAATACATAAGGTACCTGGGTGGCTCAGTTGGTTAAGCATCAGACTCTTGGTTTCAGCTCAGGTCATGATCTCACAGTTGCCGAGTTAAAGTCCCACATCAGGCTCTGTGCTGACAGTGTATAGCCTGCTTGGGATTCTCTGTCTCCTATCTCTCTCTGCCCATAGCCCTCTTGTTCTCTCTCTCAAGCTAAATAAACTTAAAAAAAATTAAAAATGACAAGGAATACTTTATTCAAACCCATCAGAGAAACGGACAGTTTGGGTGTGAAAAAAAGCATTGTATTTTCAAGCATTGGTCAGTAATTGTATATGAGAGTATATACTGCTACATACAAATTAACTGATTAGAACACAACTTTTCAATGTTTAAAACAATAAACTTCCCTGCAAAAGCAGCACTTTTGGGACATTTTTAACTTCAGTATTTCTCTCCTTCTTCACCCTCTTCTTTAACAGAAGCCATACCGACCTTCTCATAATTCTCAAGGGCAGCCATGTTATCATGGGCCTCAGAAAACTCTCCATCCTCCATGCCCTTGCCTATATACCAGTAAACAAAGGCATACTTGTCATACATCACGTCAAACTTGTGGTCCAGGTGAACCCAGGACTCAGCAATGGCTGTGGTGTTACTCAGCATGTACAGTTTGCTGTACTTCGGCCAGTTCTCCACCAGGTACCACAGTGGGAGGCTGGTAATTAATACCAACTTTGAAGCCAGTGGAGAACCAATCCATATACTGGATTATACAGTTGGTCTTGATGGTGGCAATGGCATCACTGACATCTTTTGGAATCATGTCACCACAGAACAGCAGGCAGCAAGCCATGTATTTACCATGGCAAGGGTCACATTTCATCATCTGGTGGCTGGCTCAAATCATGCATTAGTGATCTTTGCTACAGAAAGTTGTTCATGGTAGGTTTTATCAGCAGAGGTGACAGGATCATGTGTGGCCAGAGGGAATTGGACATGGGGATAGGATATCAGGTTGGTCTGGAATTCTGTCAGATCAACATTCAGGGCTCCATCAAATTTGAGGGAAAAAGTTATGGAGAACATAATTTGACCTGTTAACCTATTCAGGTTAGTTTAGGTTGGGTGTTCAATATCAAGATTTGTATGACAGATGTATAGATTGCCTCATTAGCACAGAGTGCTCCAGGGTGGTATGGGTAGTGAGGATGGAGTTTTAGGGTTCAACTACAGCTGTGGAAACGTGGGGGGGCTGGGTAAATGGAGAACTCAATCTTGGACTTCTTGCCATAATTGACATAGAGATGTTCCATCAGCAGGGAGGTGAACCTGGAACCAATTTCCCCTCCAAAGCTGTGGAAAACCAAGAAGCCCTAAAGACCTGTACACTGGTCAACCAGTTTCCTAATTCAGTCCAAGACAAGGTTAATGATCTCCTTGCCAATTGTGTAGTGCCCTTGGGCATAGTTATTGTCAGCATCTTCCTTGTCTGTGATGAGCTTCTCAGGGTTGAAAAGCTGGCAGTAGGTGCCAGGTGAGAAGTCCATTAATGACCATGGGTTCCAAGTCTACAAACACTGCCCTGGGCACCTGCTTACACCAGCATCCATTTCACTGAAGAAAGTGTTGAAGGAGTCATTTCCTCCCCCAGTGGTCTTGTCATTTGGCATTTGACTATGGGGGTGGATAGGACTATTGATGTTCCAAGCAATAGCGCTCCCAGAAGGCATTGTCAGTATGGACACCAGCCGGGCCAACATGGATGGAGATGCATTCAAGCATCATTGATCCTTTGCAGCTGTCAAGCAGATGGCAAAGAGGAAAACAGGAGGTTGTTGCTTCTTACAGTGGGACTCCTAGGCAGTCAATATAACAAAACCTGCCAGAATATAACTTATTAAATGAAATTTAATTTTTTTTATTTTTAAATAATACTTTCTCTGTGTGGAAAGAGTAAATAATCTGATGGACCAATAATTTCTGATAAGGTGATTTCAGTTCCATGAAATGCGAAGTGCTTTTTAAAAATGGTCTGCATCCTTGGGGCACCCAGGTGGCTCAGTTGGTTAAGCATCTGACTCTTGATTTCAGCTCAGGTAATGATCTCATAGTTCATGGCTTTGAGCCCCTCATCAGGCTCTGCACTAACAGTTCAGAGCCTGCTTGGGATTCTCTCTCTCCCTCTGTCTCTGCCCTCCCCCACTTGTACTATCTCTCTCTCTCTCTCTCTCTCTCTCTCTCTCTCTCTCTCTCTCAAAATAAGTAAATAAATGTAATGCTTAAAAAAATAATAAGAAAATAAAAATGGTCCACACCCTTGACGAGTTCAAGTTTAGCAACATATAAAAAATATAAGTAACTAAATTATATTATCATATTTATTACTGCCTACATATATAGTACAAGGGAATGAGTAGTGAATCTTATTTGAGATCAGTAAGGCTTCACAGAGATGGAGCTTATATACGAATAAATGAAATATGATGAGATATTCATCTAATGAGTCTAATATGTGCAAACAACATGTGCAAGAGAATAGAGAAACAAAGTAATATGATGTATTCAGAGAATGTGAATTTGGCATTTCCAGAAGTTAAGAAGGGGAAGGGCTCGATGGATGGGTATGAGACTGCAGGGCAACTGTATCATAAGATGAGTCATAAGTTATACGATCCTGGGGGTTTTATTATGTAAATGAGAAAATATCTTAGAAAAGTTTCTATGTCAGCTATTCAAGATAGGATAGTTCACACTACTAGTGTAGAAGAGGAATTCACTAGTAGTGAGCCAGGAGACAGGAAACTTAAAAGGTTATTTTCACAGTTTGAATGATAAATTCAATAATACCTAACCTAAGAGAGAGGTGGTAAAGATGAAGTAGGACAGATTGAAAGCCATTTCAGTATGATTTAATGATTAAATTAATACATATATATATAGTGAGAATGGGAGAGTCAAATTAACTTCCAGGAATGTGGCTTTGGGGAGAAAGAAGATAATAGATTCAATTTGGGCATGTTGAATTTGAAGTTCCCATGGAGTACACAGGTTATATAAATTCAGTAGAAAATCATATATACAAGTTGTGACCTTGGAGAAAAGGACAGGGTCATAATAGTATATTGGTGGCTATCATATTCAAGGTCCCAAGAGGAAGCTTAGGACACATTCAATAATAATTAGAATAGTTTCATGAGGGTGCATTTACAAAGAGATGGATTGCAAAAGGATGGGCAGGATAAAGGAAACCAAAAGGATATTGAAGGAAGATGTTACTAACAGCAATAACTATTACATCTTTTAGACCTAAATAGATGAGAGAAAGTAAATTATACCTAAAGCCAGGTGTAAAGATATATAGGGTGAAAGTGGCCATCAAACAGTGCCCATCTGTTGAGGGGCACAGTCAGGCAGAGAGGAGATATCATAGGAGGGGAATACATAACCGGATCTGACTTTCTTCCTTCTCTCTAAACTTCTGCTGGTGATCTCCATTGGCCAAAGCTGGTCAAAGGAAGACATAGTGCATGGAAGCTCATTGATATAGGACCTAAAGGTCTGCTTCTTAGGGCACAGAGCAAAGTGAGAGAGCCAGGAGTTAATCTGGAGTAAGCAGTAGAAGATACCCATCACAGAAGCACCAAGGGATGCTTACCTCAGGCAGAGTGTGCCAAACAAGTAAAAAGAGAGTCTCTGAGAGAAGAAAAGTGGGAAAAATCAGCACTGACAGTAAAATGAAAGGGAATTGATACAGTGGTTGTTATAGGATTGCCTAATGTTAGGCCACTCATGGAAAGTCAAACTGGTCATAATAGAAAATATGGAGAGGTCAGGAAACAAGAAAACGAGGACAGGAGAGTATATATTGTATATTGTAGGTGGTGATCCTAATAATAGTTTTAGTGGGGTGGGGTGATATTACAATGGATTAAGGAGTGAAAGGAAGTAAGGAAGGTAAAAGCAGTAAATGTAGATTCCTTTTTAAGGGTTTGTGAATTAAGAAAGAATGATGGTTAGAGGGGCAGTCAGGATGTGAGTTCCTTAAAGAAATGTTCAAAGGTTATGAGATTTATCTAATGTTTTAATGCTATAGTTTTAGACTCAAGAATACCATGATTCTAATTTAGAAAGGCAGCAATGTCCATATTAAACAAGGCCAATATAACCCTCAACAGAGAATAAACAACTACAATGTGAGTCTCTTCCTCTTGGTTCTCAAACTGTGTGTGCTAGAACCTGGGCAAGGGAGTATGTGAAATATTAACTAAATATGTTTTTAATCTGGTTTTCTAGGCCACAGTTTGACCTTTACTGATCTTGATGGTAAATGGAAGTATATTTCTGTGACTACAGTCTACTGCTTAGAAAAGAAAGTCCCCAGATGTTTTTAAGTACTAGGTTTCAAATGATATCATTGATGATGAGACAGTACAGATTGTAGAGATTTTAATAGACAACAGGTTTCTATCTTCCTTCTTCAACTCATACTATGTATATACAAAATACCTTTATACTAGGAAATATAGTCAGTGTTGAGCAGTGGTTCTCAGTGGAGGGTTGTTTTGCACCCCTTAGGGGACATTTGGCAATGTCTGGAGACAAACTTGGTTGTCACAACTGGGCATGTGCTATTATCATGTAGTGGGAAAAAGCCAAGAATGCTGCTAAGCATCCTATAATGCACAGGACATCCACACCTACAATGAAATTTTATGCAGCCCAAAATGTTAATAGTGGGGCTGTTGAGAAATCCTGGTGTCCAGTTCTGAAGAAAGAGAGGAAAAATACAAGAGACATTAATCCTGCCCCTGCTCAGTGATTCCTCAAAAGGAAGGAGTAGATATGCTAGAGTTCCTTATGAAGGTGTGGTGTTTCAGAACTAGAAGAAACAGGGATTCTTCTATTTTATAACTGAGTTTGTGAGTAGCAACCCACAAAGATGTCCTACCATACTGAGGCTTGAATGGGGGAGAAAAACTATGGCAGCATAGTGAGGAGTTCTGGACATAGGATGGCTTCCAGATCATCCCCTGATTTCCCACTCCACCAGAGTAACATGGAAGTAATCCAAAAATTCCTGGACCCTGGAAGGCTGAGAGTAAGGGCCATGTGCTTGCCAGTGACTAAATACAACGTAGAGAATTTCATAGAAGTCTCCATAAGGTAAGTGGTGCAAAGTTGCCAGCTGAACTTGTGGAAAGCTGAGGTGACTGTGCTCTCAAAGGGAGCAGCAAACCCTGCCGTTCTTCTCCATAAATGATCATCCCAGATCTGACAGCTGCTTGCCACCAAAGACTCTTCTGCCATAAACAGTTCATGCCCCGTCCTAACTGAAGGTCCCTAGGGAGCTGAGTGAGCTTCTGGGAGCAAGCAGTCAGGGCCCAAGTGAGGCAATTAAGATGACTTTGTGAGCACTTTGAGATGGAAGTTAAACAATATGGTAACTACTTTAAACAAACCAGGGTAAGGGAGTAAAAATCTCAGGTGGACTTCATAAAGATTTCTGCATGAAGTGGGGAGATCAGAAACTTGGATTGAGTTGAAAAAAGTTCAGTTTTAGAACATCTTAATTTTATTGACTTATACTGCAGATATTTCAGATCCACTGCACATTTAAAAATTAATATTGGTTATTCAACTGTTAAATTTCTCTTACTTAGGAATTGACTCCCCTGCCCCATGCCTCTTTAACAGGACTCGAGATTATATATGAAAGTATTTTACATTTATATTGTGCTTATACTGATTTCTAAAATCAGCTTATTCTGATTTCCTTATACATAATTTTGTCACAAAAAATATAGTGATTAAACTATTTTATGATTATTTCTTGACAATTGGCTATAATAGAGTTTATCCATGAATGTTTTTGTAATACTATAAAACCAGTACTCAATTTAAAGAAAAGCATCAGGAATGAGGGATCCATAAAAGCAGTATCACTGGGCCACCTAAGTTTTAGAAGAATATCATTAGGCATACAGTTATATTAAAGAACAAAATATAGCTGTATTTTATGGAGAACTGATAAATAAATAGAAGTTTTTTGGTAAAATCTCCATAAATAAATCTTTGTGTCTAAAGTAGCTATTTTAAAAGATTGTAAGAAGCTTACAGAAATACTATGGTATTGCTTAAATAAATTCAGGAAGAAAACCTAATGTCAAGAAAAACTTTATCTCCTCTTCTCCAATTTCTTTTCTTGTATCCTTTTAGGAATGCCTTATTCATATATAAACTTTCTGAATGCATACAAGTGGCCCTGTTAAATGTCTCCTGATCATCCTTGACAGTAGAAGTTTCCAGCTCCCCTTTTGCTCCCTCCCTGGTCACTACTACATTCACCTTCTACTGCCTAAGACCTCTCCATTCCCACCTCTTTGCATTTCTCACCCTGCACACTAAAGCCTTTCCCCATTACTATTTTTTCAATGATACATCTCATTGTCAGACTTCTACCATACAGAGGGTAAGGGCTGGTAAGAAGCAGGGTAAGAGGTTAGGAAATGTGGGATAGACACTAATGAGTTATTATTTCAGATTTCATAGTAGCTGTAATCTCAAATGGGCACTCCCATCTTAGCTCTGCCATTGAAGAAGGTAAACTATTCTTTACCTTAATTGTAGAAATTTCCCGGGTTTCAGTCTATTATATGAGCCAAGAATTTGGGGATTTAGGCCATTGCTCATTGTTTTTCTTTGAACTATCCAGTGCCATCAGAAGCATCTGCTCAACCTGCAGCCCTTGAATGCGTCCTTCCTGGCATTCTGTCCTTATGGTAGTTGCTCAGTTTCTCAAAGCCTTCAATGAGCTCTTTTTTCCAGATTACTATAGATAAGATGTGAATCATAAATATGCTATGTCATGCTGGGTGTTAAGATTATTCTCCTAGAATAGTAGGTGAAGTTTTGGTTTGTTTGTTTTCAGCCCTAATTAAGCAAGATGAATAATTCTAAATTCCATCTTATTTACCAAGATTGTTTAAGGCTAGATTACTGTGGTACAACTCTGGATGCCCTGTGTGTATCATCATGGTAGCCCCTCCAGGGTCACCTTTGCAACCTACTCATGGTATCATTCCCACCAGTCAGAATTATTTATTCCAGAAACTGCAGATTGTTTCTTGTGAATTTGAACTGCCAAACAACTCATTTGGAAAAAAAAATAAACAAATATAACAGGAAAGCTAGACAGATAGGCTCAGAAAAACTCAGAAAACCTAACTGGCTAGAAGCCTAGGCAAGGTCATCTAAGGAAATATCTGTGGGTAGAGGGCCAAGGCTGCCACCACTGGATGCTGGGTTCTTCCACTGGCTCTGCTGTGCCTGTATTGTGGAGGCTACTACTGGCAGCACTTGACTACTTCCCCTGGACAGTCAGAATTAATTCTAAAATCGCTCTACTTCCCTGACATAAGCACCTACATGATGAAGCATAGCTTCCAGCAATCAGAGAGAACACATGTCTAATATTAAAGCTTCTTTATTGGAAGGTGGTCCTTAAATTTTACAAAGTTAATACATTGGTAAATTTCCCCAAATATAAATAAGGGCTGTGGGCTAGAAATATTCCAGCGCTTTTTCAGATTTACTCTCCATCCTTTTGCACCCTGCTCTATGCCTTGATGATGACTTGTGCAGACTCCATCAACTCATCCCCTTATTGTCTGGCCTCAGCTTGGGTAGCCAATAGAAAGCCCACGCAAGAGACCAGTGGGGGAGGAGAGACATATGAAGGTATATCTTTCTTTCTTTTTCTCCTAGCAGTGTCTCCATGGACTGGCTATATCATTTGACAGAAGTGTTAGCTTTTGTAGGAGCCTTCTCCAGTTTTTTCTAGCTTTCTGGGTCACTGGGATCCTATAACTGCTCCCTTTGCTCCTTAAAACCTATGGATGGTAATGGCATGAGATACTACACTATCCCTTGTGGCTTCCTTTGCACTACGCTCATTTTTGTAAATTGCCTCTTAATTAAATCCTCCTCAAATTATCATCATTTAGATGTGCCATCTGTTTCTGACTGGGACCCCAACTTATATAGGCACCCTCAAAAATGTCAAGTGTCCTCTCTCAAGGTGTTTCTCCCTGTGGCCTCAAGCAGAGCTGTCCTGTAAGGAACACCACATATTCCTCTCTGTTTTCCCCATTGTGGTCCTTTTTTGCTTTCTGAAAGTAGACACCTTTTCAAGAAAAAGAAAATTTCAGGGCTATTTTACTGTAATAGCTACATGAAAGAACTTAGGGAAAGAAATCCCAAAGCAAAACTATGTAAAATAGAGAAAACTGGGGGAAAAAAAACTATTGTATGGAAGAGTGGAGTGTTTTAACCCTTGAACTCCCAATAAGGACACAAATTGATTATACCAAAATGTTACATGATGTTTTTTTACTTATAAAGTAGCACCTTCTATGTGGGGATGGATATGGGCATTGGAAAGGAGGGTAAGGAAAAGTCAGTTAGAAAACAGAGTAGTGGCCATCACCTACTGTTTAGCATTAAATGAAATAGCACATTGTAATCTGTTTATTTGCTATAGGCTATTATGTTGGAATGAGTCATGCAGCCAGTTAATGAGTTTAACAGACTGATTGAAGTCTATATATAAAATCAACATATTTTTAAATTTATGGATTTAGGAACATCTCTGGGTGTTTAGCTTTTAAAGAGATTTGTGATTTTTTTGTGTGTGTGCCTCAATGCCAGAATCTACCCTCAGTTTGGTAGTTAAATGACACTATTATTTTCCTATTTTATGCATTATATTTTATTGTTATAATGGTTTAATGAATTATTATTTCCAGGTATAACCTACTTTTGTACAAAGTATATCAAGAGTTTAGGCTAAAGGGATAAACACAAATGGGAGGATTTCAGGCACCAGAACGTGGGGATAGTTGCTAAAATACGTTTAGAGAAAGTAGTCCTTAGGCACTTTTCATCACAATGTGTGTGTGTGTGTGTGTGTATTTCCCTATTTTGCTTTGGCATGTGGCTAGAAGTAGATTTCTGTACCTGGCATAATCATACCCTTCCTAGTTTTATGAGAAAAGAAACAGATGTAGCCCATGTCCCTCCTAGGTCCCTTCTGCACATATCTAAACCCTGCAGGTTGCTTACTGTGAATATCTGTGACTCTGCTGAGGGCTTTGGTGTAGCTTGTGTGTGTGGGGGGGCATACTTGCTCCTTACACAAGGCCAGCTGAAAGGGCAAGTAAATGCTCCAGCAATGACAGAAGGAGACTTAGTGGGTAAATACCTCAGATTTTCCATCCCTTGATTGTGATGAAGGCATCTCTTCCAACAGCCCTAATAAGATTGAGCCACTTGCCCAAATTGATACCTAGTCTGATAACCTACCTTCTATTGGTTTCCTTGTCCTTCCTGTCATACTGTCCCACTCCCCGAGTGGTGCTTTCTGGGATCACCTCTCAAATAAAGTACCTGTACTTGAATCCTTGTCTCAGCAATGGCTTCTGGAATCCAAATAGACAGTTGATGCCAAAAATGGTCATAAGAGAAGACCCTCAAGACAAGATTCTGGAACTGGATTAGTCACCAGCTATATGGCAATAAGGACCCTATAACTGGTGGTAAGCTGTGGTGTTGTAAATATCTCTGCTAAGAGTCTCACCTGTGGTGAATTGGAATGAGTTACAGGGGAACGAGATGCCTGAGTTCAGGCAATACTTCTAGCCTTTGGGAAATATGGGTAATGGTATAAGCATATGGCATTGGTTGGCGTATGACAACTGCAGTGAAGCCTTGTAGTATAAAAGTGACAGGCCTGAGGCAGCCAACTATCAGCTTAGCTTGGTATGATATAAAGACCCTTTCTTGCAAGAGTGGGAGGGCCAACTGCTGACAGAAGTACATAGTGAGCTGCATTCATAGTCCTGGCAAGGCTCTTACACTGATGTTAGGGCCCTGCTGGGGAAAGAACAGACACTGATACATGGGATAAGGATTTTCTGGTGGATACTTTAGGAGGAAATATATTATTTGCTAAATGAGTTACAGAATCTGTATATTATATACAGTAGAAAGTACTGGGAGAAAGTGCTTGAAAATGAATGCTAAAACTGGTACACCATGATAGAGGGTGGGGAGAGGAATTAAAGGCAGGAAAAGGCAGTTTATTGATATGGGGTATTCTCCTGAGATTCAAGATTAAGGTTCTAACACTTCCTTGGAAGAAATTTCTTAGAAAATATTAAAGAAGTGATTAATAGGCTTAGCAATGTGGTTATGTTAGAATGACTTTATTATGTAATACTAGAGAATAAACAAGTTGACTATGTTCACAGGTAGGACTTAGTATTTCTTTCTCTAAAGTGATAGAGAATGTGATAGTTAAGGGCATATAAATATTGTTGAGAAGTAGAGGTATTTTCTGTAGATTAATTAATGATAGGAATTGAGAATGATACTAATTTGTAATTGCTGAGCCTATGTAGCTACACTCAACTATCAGAGATTTAGATGTATTCATTAGACACCAGTCACTTGATGGCAAGTTGCTTGTATTGCACCCCCTACATACTGGGAGAAAGGACAATTCATCCTTATTGGTATTGTAAAGTATCTCCAATTTGGGTTTACTTTTCTACCTGCTCCAATGTCTAAAGATTTGAGATTGCACATACCACTGCCTTCATTCTATGGTAAGGGAGTTATGACATTAAGCCCTTAACCACAGGATTTACTCATTCCATCATAGACTGTACCCTTCAGAAGTTGCAAGCCAGCCAGAACTTTAACTGGGTCTCTAAGAAGCTATTCCAATGTTCCTTTACTGATTTCTTTCCCTTCTCTGCTTCACACCTTCACTCCTCAGTGATGTTTCCTTGGGATCACATCAGAAATAAAAGACTTGCACTTGAATCCAAGTCTCAGGATTTGTCTCTGTGAAATCCCAAACTGAGAAATATATCTGACTTAAAAGATAGGTAACTAAAAGATGTATGATCTCTATCAGTTAGATATGGGTTCATCTTCAAGCAATAGAAAACCATATAATTAAAACTTAAATACCCAAAGAATTGTTTAACATAATTACAATTTGGAGATCTTCAATCCAGGGCTGGTACAGTCTCTCAGTTATGCCAACAGGATCCAGGATCTTTCTCAGGTGTTCACATATACACCTTATTGTCCTATGTCACAAGAAGGCTGTGACATCATGTGATGTGACATAGGCCTCATATCGTTTTCTGGGCAAATAGAAGTAGGAAACATTTAGAGGAAAAGACAGAATTAGCAGATATCTACCTAAATTTTTCAGTGGGAAAGTGAGAACATGGATATCCATAGCAGCAAAAGTGTTTGGAAAGCCGGAGTTTGAGTAGTTGAGTTTACGAGCTTTTGCAACCTTTATAATAAAAGCATAGGAGAAAAAGGATGAAAAGGGAGGTTCAATCAAACAACCCATAGTGTTACTATATGAATAGGCAAACTGAGAATTAAAAAAAAAAAACTGACCTAAGTTTTAATCTACTTTTTTTCCATTTTCCTAAATAAACAAATAATAGGGTGCAATGTTAAACTATAATACTCCCTAGAGTGTTTTAAATGCGAAAGCACTTAAAATAATTCACCACATTTAGTTGCCAAGTTTTCACATGCCCTATTTATTAATTTGAAAAATATATATTAAGTCTCTACTAACTGACTTCCGTGAGCACTACAGACAAGATTTCTGCTCTTTAGTTTCTGTTCTGTGTATAAACTCATTCAAACTGCCTGGTTGCATCAGAGTAACTAATAAGAATTATTTATTTTGGGGGGCCATACAAATTCATTAAAATTTACAAGAATTTTAAAATTCTAACTGTAAAAACATTTTTGTCCTCTTAATAATTAGAAGAACATCAAAATTAACTTTTCTGATTCTTAAATATTTTTCAAGAATTTCCAAATAATTTCTGATACTTATTTTTCTCATACAAGGACATCCAGGATCTTTAGCCTCAAAAACTGTAAATTGTTGAACTTACAAAAAAAGCACAAAATATAAAAACCGTAAAAGAGGATATACCTGTTTTTGCTCATAACCCTGAGTTATTGGCAATATTCCTCATATGCGATTATTTGCTATTACTTGCATCTTTGCTCTGTAGACTCCTGCCTTCGACTAAATGGCCGCAGATGAAAGCTGACACTAAAATCTGGAGCATTCAATTATTTTTCTTTTTTTGTGGCAGCAAATGATTTTTTCTCTGCCAATTTTGTCTGTTAGGTTAACGGTCTTACATATTTTTAATTGCTATTTCTATCTGCACTCATATATTTTCACACCTCCTATAAGTAATATAACAGCAAGATTTTTATCACCACAACTGGTGGACACCTGTGTCATCCTATTGACCATTTAGGGAAATATTCCCAAGCTGTAACAAAGCCATTTCTATGTGCTCACTCACTTTACCCTGCAGCTTCTCTGAAAACTATTTTTGTAGTGAAAAAAAAAACAACTAAAAAAACCTTATAATTGATATACAAAGTTGTAACGTATTTGAAATGTATATAGTGGTGATTTGATATACATAGACATTGTGAAAAGATTCCCCCATCTAGTTAATTAGCAAATCTATCACCTCACATATTTTTCTTTCTTTGTTGCTGTAGCTGAGAACATTTAAGTTCTACTTTCAGCAAATTTCAGTTATATAATGCAGCATTATCAACTATAGTCACCATGTTTTATGTTAGTCTTCATACTTTATTTATACTATAGCTGGAAATTTGTATCTTTTCACCAACCTCTTCCTATTCACTCCCCCTCCTCCCAGCTCCTGGCAACCAACTACCAACTACTTTTCTACTTTTTCTGAGTTTGACTTTTTTGTTTTGTTTTAAGATTCCAAATATAAGGGATATCATGCAGTATTAGTCATTCTCTGTCTGATTTACTTCACTTAGCCTAATGCCCTAAAGTTCGATGCATGTTATGGTAAATGGCAGGATTTCCTCCTTTCTCAAAGCTGATTATTATTCCCTTGTGTTTGTACATGTACATATCAAGTTTTCTTTCCATTCATCCATCAATGGGAACTTACATTATTTTCATGTTTTGGCTATTATGAATAATGCTGCAACAAACATCACAGTGCAAATATATTTTCAATATATTTTTCAATATATGGTAATTCTATTTTTAATTTTTTGAGGAACCTCCATACTGTTTTCAAGAATGGTTGCACCAATTTACATTCCCATCAACAGTACACATTTCCCTTTTCTCTACATTCTCACCAATTCTCGTTATCTCTTGTCTTTCTCATGATGGCCATTCTAGTGAGTGTGAAATCATATCTCATAGTGGTTTTGATTTATATTTCCCTGATGATTAGTGTTGTTGAACTTCTTCTCACTCAGCTATTGACCATTTGTTTGTCTTCTACAGAAAAATGTCTGTTCAGTTCCTCTGCCCCTTTTTAACTGGGTTTTATGGCTTGTTATTTAGGTGTATGAGTTTTTTCTTTAATATATATTTTGGATATTAATTTCTTATACGTTATATGATTTGCAAATATTTTCTCTTATTCAATAGATTCACATTTTTTTCCTGTGTGGAAGCTTTTTAGTTTGATGTAGTGTCGCTTGTTCATTTTTGCTTTTGTTGTCTCTGCTTGTGATATCATATCCAAAAGTTATTTCCAAGACTGATGTCAAGGAGCTTACCCCCTGTATTTTCTTCAGGGGTTTTTATGGTTTCCAATCTTAAATTTAGGTCTTCAATCTATTTTGAATTGATTTTTGTGTATGTTGCAAGGTAGGGATTCTTTTACATGTGGCTGTCCAGTTTTCCCAACATCATTCACTGAAAATGCTATTTTTTCCCAATTGTATATTCTTGGCTCCTGTGTTGTAAATTAATTGTCCAAATAGGAATGGGTTTATTTTTGGAATCTCTATTCTGTTTCATTGCTCCATATGTTTGTTTTTATGTGAATACTATATGATTTTGATTAGTATAGTTTTGTAATAAAGTTTGAAATCAGGAAGTGTAGTGCCTCCAGCTTTGTACTTTCCCAAACTGCTTCAGCTATTTGGGGTCTTTTGTGGTTCCATACAAATTTATTTTATTTTTTTAAACTTCTGTGATTAATACCATTTAATTTTGATAGGGATTTCATTGAATCTATAGATTGCCTTGCACAGTATGGACATTTTAATAATATCAATTCTTCTAATCCATGAACAAAGAGTATCTTTCCATTTATTTATGTTTTCTTTCATCAATGTCTTATAGTTTTCAGAGTAGAGATCCTTCACTTACTTGGATAAATTTATTTATAGGTATTTTACTATTTTTGATGCAATTGTAATAATTGGAACTGTTTTCCTGATTTCTTTTCTGATAGTTTTTTTTATTAATAGATAGAAACACACTGATTTTTGTATATTTATTTTGCATCCTGAAACTTTACCGAATTTCTTTATTCCAACAGTTTTTTGGTGGAGTCTTTAGGATTTTCTCTGTATAAGGTCATATCATCTGCAGACAGTTTTACTTGTTGCTTTCCAATTTGGAAGACTTTTTTTTCTTGCCTAATTCATCTTACTAGGACTTCCAGTACTATAAAAGTGGTAAGAGTGGAAATCCTTGTTCCTGATCTTACAGGAAGCTTTCAAGCTTTTCATCGAGTGTGATGTTATCTGTGGGTTTGTTATATCTGTTCTTTATTATGTTGAGTTATATTTTCTTTATAATCAGTTTGTTGTGTGTTTTTATCATGAATGGATGCGGAAAATTATCAAATGTTTTTCTGCATCAATTGAGATGATCATATGATTTTTCTCCTTCATTTTGTTAAGGTGATATATCACATAAGTTGATTTAAAATATTAAATCATCCTTCCATCCCTGGAATAATTCCACATGATTATGGTGTCTGATCCTTTTAATGTATTGTTGAACGTGGTTTGCTAATATTTACTGATGATTTTTTGCATATGTGTTTACCCAGGAAATTGGCCTGTCATTTTCTTTTTTTCTGGTGTCCTTGTCTGGTGTTATCAGAGTAATTAACGGTATCCTCATAAAATGAGTTTTGGAGTGTTTCCTTTTCTGTATTTTGCAATAGTTTTAGAAGGATTGGTATTCATTCTTTAAATGTTGGAGTTCACCAGAGAAGCCATATGGTACTGAACTTTTCTTCATTTGGAGATTTTTGTTTATTGCTATGTCCTTAGCCAACATTAATTTGTTCAGATTTTCTATTTCTTCACGATTCAGTCTTGGTAGGTTGTATGTTTCTAGGAGGTTATCCATTTCAAGGCTGTCCAATTTTTGGAATATAATTGTTCATAGTGGCGTTACAATTCTTTGAATTTCTGTGATATCAATTTTAAAGTCTCCTCTTTCATTTGTACTTTATTTTAGCTTTCTTTTTTTTCTAGATAAGTCTAGCTAAAGGTTTGTCTACTTTGTTTATTTTTTCAAAAATCAGCTCTTAGTTTCACCGATCTTTTCTATTGTCTTTTTAATCTCTATTTCATTTATTTGCATTCCAATCTTCTTTATTTCCTTTCTTCTAATTCTGGGCTTAATTTATTATTATTTTTTGAGATCCTTGAGGTGTAAAGTTAGGTTGGTTATTTGAGACCTTCTCTTTTCCTAATGTAGGTGTTTATTGCTATAAACTTCTCTCTTAGAACTTCTTTTCCTTTATCCCATAGGTTTTGGTGTGTTGTATTTTTTTTTTTTTCATTTGTCTCAAGATATTATTTGACTGCTCTTTCAATTTCTTCTTTTACCCATCGGTTGTTCGATAGCATGTTGTTTAATCTCCACATAGTTGTGAATTTTTCAATTTTCTTCTTGTGATTGATATCTAGTTTAATGCCATTGTGGTCAGAAAGTCATGTTTGACATGATTTCAATCTCCTTTAATTTATTAAGGTGTGTTTTGTGGCCTAACAACATATGATCTATCCTGGAGAATGTTTCACATGCACTTAAGAGAAATATATCTGCTGCTGTTGGAGAAGATGTTCTGTCTGATGTGTACTTTACGTCCAATGTTTTTTATTGATTTTCTGTTTGTATGATCTATCTATTGTGAAAAGTAGGATACTGAATTCCTTCACTGTTATTGTATTGCTGTCTATTTCTCCCTTCAGGTCTGTTAATATTTCTTTCATATATTTAGGTGCTCCTCTACTAGTTGCATAAATATATACAAGTGTTATGTCTTCTGATTTATCATTATATAATGACCTGCTTTATCTCATAAAATTTTTGGCTTAATGTCCATTTGTCTTTTTTTTTTTCAACGTTTATTTATTTTTGGGACAGAGAGAGACAGAGCATGAACAGGGGAGGGGCAGAGAAAGAGGGAGACACAGAATCGGAAACAGGCTCCAGGCTCTGAGCCATCAGCCCAGAGCCTGACGCGGGGCTCGAACTCACGGACCGCGAGATTGTGACCTGGCTGAAGTCGGACGCTTAACCGACTGCACCACCCAGGCGCCCCAATGTCCATTTGTCTTGTATAAGTTCAACTACTCTTGTTTTCTTTTGGTATTTATTTGCCTGGAATATCTTTTCCATGTCTTCACTTTCAGTCTGTGTATGTTTAAAGCTAAAGTAAGTCTCTTATAGGCAATATATAGTTGCATCTTTTCTGTTTTCTTTCTTTCTTTCTTTCTTTCTTTCTTTCTTTCCTTCCTTCCTTCCTTCCTTCCTTCCTTCCTTCCTTCCTTCCTTCCGCCACTCTATGTTTTTTAACTGGAGAATTTTTTTCCATTTATACTTAAAGAGATTATTGATAGGTATGGAATTACTACTGCCATTTTGTTAATTATTTTCTGGATGTTTTGTAATGTCTTTGTTCTTTTCTTCTCTTGATCTCTCTTCTTTTGTAAATGATGATCTTCTGTAGTGATATGCTTAGATTCTTTCTCCTTATCTTCTGTGTAACTACTATATGTTTTTACTTCGTGATTAACATAAGGCCACCTAAAACAGCTTACATTTAAAGTAATCCATTTTAACTTGTTAACAACTTAAATTTTGACATATTTTAAAGTTCTACAATTTTATTCTCACCTCTTGCAACATTTATGCATTTAATGTCACAATTTACATCTTTTTAACCTTGTGTATCCATTAACAAATTATTATAATTTTAATACTCTGACTTTTAGCCATCATAGTAAATTCTCAACTTAACTCAGATATTCCATTTTCTTGCCCTTGATGTATGAAATGGCTCCTGATCTTACTTTTATTAAATCTAGATTTAATCATTTTAGGAAGGTACCAGCGCTAGTCAACTACATGAAATCTTCTCATGTAGTCATGTCTGACCTGAGTATATTATTAGTTTCTCTATTTTGTAGAGTATTATATACACACCCATATACATTTATATACAAAGCATAGTTATATTACCTGAAAGTTTCATTTCAAGTTATGCTATAGAACAAAATTTAGTAACAAAAAGCAACTTCTAGGTCTTGTAAATTTTGAGCCATTGGTCTCAAGCATACTGCTTTTCAATCACTTTTATTTTTTTAACATTAATGACATAAAATATGTGTAGATATATGCATTTATAAAATATAAATAAATCTATATAAGATATAGATTATGTATATATATGTATATATGTATAAAGTGACAATGTGATTATTTAATATACATATTAAGTTGTGAAATGATTACTACAATCCATTTACCATATCCTCATCTCATATAATTATCATATTTTTGTGAATGTTTAAGATCTCCTATCAGTAAATTTGAAGTACACAGTGCAGTGTTATTTAACTGTAGTTACCATGCTGTACATTACATCCCCAGAATTTATTCATTCATTTGTAAAATATATTTAGCATATTAGATGTAAGGATCAACCTGTTATGGTATTTTCTTTCATGAACACTGTACCTTGAGCATTGACAACATTTCTTTCTTTCTTTCTCTCTCTTTTTCTCTTCCTTCTTCCCTCCCTTTCTTCCTCCCTCCCTCCTTTCCTTCCTTCTTTCTTTCCTTCCTTCCTTCCTTCCTTCCTTCCTTCCTTCCTTCCTTTCCTATTTCCTATCCTCCTTTCTTTCTTTCTTTCTTTCTTTCTTTCTTTCTTTCTTTCTTTCTTTCTTTCTGTCTTTCAGACTTTCCTTTTTCTTAAATCCTTGGAAACCAACCAAAAGACAACAAAAGTAAACAGTCTTTCCTTAGATATTAAAATGTTATCTATCTATCAGGTTGTAGTCATGTCTAGGAACTCTAAGCCTTTAAGAATTTATTTATGTTGGTAATACATATCTCTAATTTTTAAAGTAAAATTATCACGGTGCAACTTGTCAATATCATTTCCATGTTTAAGGGAAATACCTTGCAGTCACCTTCATTTACAACCTATAAAAATTTTTATCAATTTATCATGTGTTTTGCTTGGCCTTTGTTTTAAATCTATCATTTTTCTTCTCTTTCCCATGAATAAATAAAAAGATAATTTCTTCCATAATTAAAAAAAATGGTTAAGTTAGAAAAATCCTAAAGAACACTCTGATGTGCTCTCATGTTTTGTTTGAAACAGTATGCTAAGGGCTGATAGGCAAACAAGTGTTGGTGTTGTAAGTAGAATTAATTATGTATAGGAAAACATGCTATTACCTTTGCATCCAAGAACAATTATACTTAAATTTAATTCTGTATTCCATATAGTCATATAGATTTCTAACTTCTTCAGTTTTGTAAGTTTGAATCTCCTTTATTTCACAATTTTTATTGAGCATATATTGCATTTTTGCAAATGATCTTTGGGATCTCTTTGATGTATAAAATTATATAATTTCATAATATGTATAAAGTATTTACATTTTATAGTATACAAACTGACTTCTGGTAGGCCATAAACAATTTCACGCAGATTATTCAAAGTCCTCTATATAATCATAACAGTTTAATCATAACAATTCTTCCTTTTAATGGGGCAAATAAATGACATATGTGTAAACAAAGTGATAGTGTAGGTAAATAGCCACAGGCATACTACAATTGCTCAAAATTATAAAAATAAAATTAAATTAAAAAAAAAATTGGTCAACAGTCCATTTACTATGAATTAGATGATTCCAGAAATCTCAATAGTTTTTTCTTTTTAATAAAAAACTACCATTTCTCGATTCTTTAAAAATGGGTTTTGAGGCTATGGTGTTCTTTCAAACATGAAGAACACGCAAAACTCACAAATCAGTCAATTTTATTAGCCACGGATTTTCCTAATGCCTGAACTGCCCTAGGAATTAACCTATTGTCAACATATACACATCAGTGTAATCTAACAGAAATTTTCACCTGAGTTAGTTGATTAGTGCTAGTTAAATTAGTCTATCCATTTCCTTCATGTTGGCAGGTACATTTTCCTATGTGCCATGTGACTGACAGATTTGGTTGATGGAACAATGAGCAATCACTCCTCTGAGCATCTCTTTAGCCTGAGGCATCCTAATTTCCCATCCCTGTGCTTTTTGTAATTTTTCCCTTTTTTGGTCACCTATCATGGCTTCCCAACATTCTCATTATGTTCACTAATAACACCAGGAGAAGCTTGGAATCCTCTGGGTACATTCCCTTTTCTCACAAGAGCACTAAGGAGAACTAATGTTCAAGGGAACACACCCTGTTCCTGGAAGGATTAGACAAAAGAGAAAATGGAATGCTCTGTGTTCCAAATCACCACTGATCAGGTGATTCCAGTATTACAGTCCCTGCAACAGAGTTTGTGAAGTAGAAAGCTTAGGTGTAGTACAGTGCCTGACAAATAATAAGCACTCAACAAATACATTGCTAAATCACAGATCAATTAGGTCAATTTGAATATATGGGTGTTCTCTTGAGGAAGACCTCTTCAAAACCAACAATGATTAAACAGTACCTGACACTGAATGACTTTGACTAAAAGGCCAAGGTTCACAGTACATATTCCTTCGGTATTAGGAAGGAGGGATGCTGCAAGAAGCAGCAGGCATCCAAATCTCAATTAGGCTTCTGTGCTTGACTTGCCTTGTGATTGAGAGTTTGGAAACCTCAGTAGAGAAAGAAAAATGGCTTATGTAATTTCCATTGGCCTTCACTACAGCCACATAGGTTGTCATCTAAATCAACTTGCAGTTGGCAGCAGCTGGGACCAGAAGTGGATTGCCTGTATTCAGACCCATGTGTCACATTAGGACAATGAAATTAGAGAACAATATATACCTGTGATTATAACAGTCTTTTGCTTTAATGTAAAGAACACACACCCTCTATTATGTCCCTGAAAGTATTTACAAATGACTTGAATTGGAACAGATTATTCTTTCTACAAAATGCAATGAATAGTATTTCATCTTGTCTTGTACGGTTTTACAACCTTCAAAAGAGTTAATGTCCAATGGTTGGTTGGTTTTATGCTTTTGCTGGCGAACTCATATTTTTTAAGTCTAATAATTTTCAGGAGCAGTTGCTGAAATTTCAGAGCATAAACTATTTTGAGATAGGAAAAGAAAGATAAGGACCAGAAAAGAACTTTGCCAGGGAACATATATTGTCTTTTTGACCAGAGACATCCAACCAGTGTGACACAAAAGAAAAATGCTCTATATTAGTGGATTGTTTCAAGACATATATAATCATAATGTCACATCTAACTCCCTTTTGCCTGATCTTGACATGTTAGCAATGTTCCAGTCAATAAGTTATCAAAAGGCTATTTCATTACCTGGCATTAGCCTCAGAGATACAGAGCAGCATCCTATATTTTGGGAGGAACATGAGATAGATTGGAAGACATTAATTTGATGGAGAAACATTCATCCAAGTTATTCCACAAAATGGGCAGTCACCATGTCATTACCTGTTGCCTGAAAAAGAGATAAAAAATCTCCAAAATGACCCTTCTTCCACCTCAACAACGTAACTCCTAACAAATTACACTGCTATGAAAAGAATAACTAATTATGCTTCCACTAGGTACTATAAAGTGTCCAATTATGGGTCTAATTAGAAGGGAAGAGCATAAAGTAATGGGACTTTATTTAGAAATGTTGTTATTCTCAGGACATCTTCTAAAGTGGTTTCTGTGTTTTGTTTTGTATTACATTTATTCTACCTTTCTGCAACTTGCTCAGATTTATCTCAATAGGACAAACATCTGTCACATTTTGCATATTGCTTTAATTTGATTGTCCCTGACCCCTTAGGCAAATATAGACAGGTGGAAAACATACTGGCTATTTCACACAGCATCTGTAGTCACTTTAGCCAGTCTTTTTTATGGCTTATCACAGCATGAGAGGGCTGCAGAAGCCAAGCAGTAGCAGGGAGAGAGTACCGGGTGGAATTGCACCCTCTGTTTGCTTGAGCAACTCTGTACCACTTTTCATTTACAAATGCTGGCTGAGGAGAACAGGCGCCTGCTTGCAGGTCTAGTCCTTAAGAAATGGGGGAAAAAAAGAGTAAAAGTAAAAAAAAAAAAAGAAAAAAAAAGGACAGGGTATGCCTTTAAATTAAGTCATTATCTTTATTCTGCAACTCCAATGGAGTTTAATAAATGACCACACACGCAAACACACATTCATGTGCACACTCACATGCACATTCATACACAAAATGTCTTTAGCAGCAATTTGATGTGATTAATGAGGCTGCTCTAGCACATCTTGAGGATAGCATATTAGTCACAGTTAATGACTCCTGCATAGTCTACTCAAAGAACAATATATCCTTATTAAATGTCTCTAGCATAGAATGGAGAAAGACCTTAAAATATCCTATGGTCAATGACCCTACCTCCAATTTTGATGAAGGGACACACCCTGAAGTAGCCAGGATTGATAGATGATGATGATGATGATGATGATGATGATGATATTTAAGCAAGACACAACAAAACAGGAGTATAGGTTTTCCAAAATGTTTTTCATGACAGTTCTAGGCTATAATCATTAAAGTCAAGAAATCTTTTTTTGTAAATGAGTTCTTACTTTAATCCGAGTCAGTTTCCTCTTATGTAGACAGCAATAGAAATGGAGAAAAATGTTCAGATACCCTCTTATATATACACTTCATATATTTGGAGATGGTTATTAAATCATCTTCCTGCCCCTTTTGCTACCAACTAAAGTTAACTTCTTTAATCTTTCTCGCTAGAATTAATTTCCAGCTTTTAAAATAAGTAGTTTATTATTATTTTAAAATTTTTCTCTGGACCTCCCCCCACTAATATTTTCAAAGTGTGGAAAGGAGACTACCTTTATCTTCTGGGAGATAATCACTTTGGGTGCCTTCAAAAATGAATATTCTTGAGTACCCCCATCTGTTCAATCAGAAGATCTTTGGTTGGGCCCAGAATCTGCATTTTTAACATGAACCTTAGGAGATCCTCATGTGCATTGATATTTAAGCACTAGTACTCTAATTTCTCTTCAGTTAAACTATTCCAGATATATTTTTCTACGAGGCACCTTTAGTAATTTTCTTTTTTTTAATTTTTTTTAATGTTTACTTTTGAGAGAGAGACGGAGCGTGAATGGGGAGGGGCAGAGAGAGAGGGAGACACAGATCTGATGCAGGCTCCAGGCTCTGAATTGTCAGCACAGAGCCTAACACAGGGCTCAAACTCGTCAACCGTGAGACCACGACCTGAGCAGAAGTCGGGCGCTCACCCGACTGACACCCAGGCACCCCAGTAATTTTCTTAATCAAAGAATAAACATGGGCCCCTCCAATCTATTTATAACCCTTCCAGCTTTATCAGTTGTTTATCATTCTTCCTTCTGAGAGTCTTTTATCTCTTTGTAGTATGTCTTTCTAAAATGATTGCAAAGTGATTTTTTAAAACTATAATATCAGCTCTCAATCACCACATTTCAGGTTCACATTTGAAGTCAATGTGGCTTTGTGTTCCCACCTCAAGCATTGTCAGAAGCTAATGCTTCCTTCCACCAAAGCTTGACTGAATCATATTTTCCCGGAGTTGCTTCCAATAAATACTCTTTAAACATGTTGTCAAGTCTACATTAGGATGCAATGTCATTTTCTATTATTAAAAAAAGTATATGCAGAATGAGATTCATCTATTAATGATCTGTCATTGCCAAAAGCAGCATTCATGTCCTGTAAAAAGGACAATATTACTCTAATTTTCTTCTGTGCCTTTCAAAACTAGACATTTTCTTGCAAATCTTACTAAAGGACTTCAAATCTAGATAATAAAATGAATTCTTCACTTTCTGGTACATCACACATTGTTTGTTTTCAGAAATTTAGCCGATGGTCACCACCAAATTTAAATAGCTGCATCACAAAATTTCAAAACATGAAATTTTGTCACAATACTCCACCTCTCCCTCTACTTTCCCCCCAAAATTGAGAGTATTTTTCTTTTAATTTCCATAGGAGGCTGTATATTCAAGAAGACTGAATGAATTTACATTTTGCTGATCCAGTGCTCTTTTCATTGGCTGGTATCTTTGGAGAGGATAGTGTTCTATGTGACCTAGCAATTAATACACTTTTGCTTCTCCCTAGACTACCGTCTTCAAAACTATTTTGCATCAAATCATAGGGTCTCAATTATCTTCTTCAAATTTACTTCTTTATAGTCTTTATATGTAATAAATTGTCCTTTTCATTTTATCACTAAAAGTTAAATCTCTGTCTCATTTTTCTCAAACACAGTTGTGTTAATTTCAACACCTGGCCTTTATTTGTGTTGCTGTCTCTGTTGGAATGTCAACAAATATTTATTGAGCAAAATCATTATGAATATGGCCTTTTGAAGTCAGAAACAAGTAGTATGAGCTCTCATTCTATCACTTCAGATCGGTGTGACCTTGCATTAGTAATTCAAACACTCTAAAATTTACTTTTCTCAGTTATAGCTTAGAAATAATGGTGATTATTATGTAAATCACTACTAGATAAGAACATTAAGAGATGTGATATTTTTTCATCATTTGGAAAATTCCTGGTACAAATAAGTGTTGAATAATTTTTAGCTTATTACTGTTAGTTGTAGCAGTAATAGTAGTGGTAATTGTGACCGTGTAGTAATGGAAAAGTAATCATAGTAATGCACAAAACAATATGCTAAATGCACATGGGGTGCTTAGGACTTATAAAAAGAATTTGTAGTCTATCCAAAAAGGATTGTTAAAGAAGGATGTTGAGCAGTAGAGTGGCTTGGTTGGATTTTTTGTTTTTGCAGATTGTATTGATTTCTTAGGGATGCTGTAACAGATAATTACAAACTGGTTGACTTAAAACAACAGAAATGTATTCTTACAGTTTTGGAGGCTAAAAGCCTGGTGTCAAGATGTCAGCAGGCAGGGCCATGGTTTCTCTGAAGGCTCTAGGGAAGGATACTTTCTTGCCTCTTTCTATCTTCTGGTGGTTCCTGGAAATCTTTGGTATCCCTTAGCTTGCAGATGCATCCAATTTCTACCTGTGTTGTCTCACTATTGTATAGTACTCTCCCTGTTTTGTTTTGTTTTTCTGTGTCTAATTTTCTCTCTTTTTACGAAGACACCAGTCATTGAATTCGGGCCCATCCTAATTTAGTATACCTTCATATTAACTTATTTCCACCTAAGGTCACATTCACTGGTATTGGAGGTTAGCATTTAAACATATCTTTTTAAAGAACATAACTCAATCCACAACACTTATTAGTATGGTAGCAATTTGGAGAGTTGGTTCTAAGAGAATATTTAGAAACAGAGGGGATAGTTGTACAAGGATTTAGCAGGAGTGCAAATGAACAAGAATGATGGCCTAAACAAGCATTGTGTTAATGGGAAAATAGGGACATAGATTCACTAAATTGAATTCTGGAGGTAGAATCAACAAGAGTTGCCTATTGATAACTATGTTGAAAGAGTGAATGAAACAGAAGTCTGTGAGGATTCATGCTTTCCGTCTTGGGCAAGTGGATGACAGGTGACTGAGAGGGGAGAATGGAGAGTAATTGGTATGTCATGTAACTGAAAGACCTATCATATCTAAGTACCTGTTCTGTGTCTATGAGGTGCTAGGCTGCGGATACAGCAGTAAGTCGGATAGTTATAGGCCTGCTCTCATGGAGCTTATGGCCTTGGCTAGTCACATAGAAGGTGATTTCTGCTTTAGTAGGAATTCCATAAAATTTTACATTCTGCATCACCCATCTACTGCAGTCATCAATGTTTTATCAAATTGCGGCTGCATCTGCTCCCCTGTATGTTGATTCTCTGGCCTGAACACTTACTGGAGTAAAGATTGTATGATATTTTGATGTGGCAATTTTCTATTTCTAATTTATCTGCTTCTAATTATCTGCCTGAAATTACCTTTTGCACCATCTGATCTTTACTGCCTGCATTTCCCTTCGTTCCTTCTGTCTACATAGATTCTGACCCTACTATGATCCACTCTTCTCAACTATCTTTCTCATCTTTCCTCTCAGCTAGTCATTTTGGAGAAAAATCTGCTTTGGTCAATGCAATGTGTCCAGTCCTTTTCTCCCTACCACGTGCACATCTCAGTGCTCATTGATGCCAGAGCTTCAGTATCTTTGGCTTTAGGGTCTTTCCATAGGCCTGTCATTTTTTCAGTGTTCTTCATCATACACTCCCAGGGTTTTCTAGGTTTCAGCATTCATTTACTCATTTATCAAACACATATTGAGTTGTTACTTCATTCCTGCCATCGTGTGTGCTCTGGGCAGCCAAAGACCAATGTGAAGTTCTTATTTTCAGGGAATTTAGGATGGAGATATAGATAAGCCAACTGACTATTACAAAGGTATGCAATGAATGCCAAAGACTAAGGAGAGCCCACAGGTGAAGCATAGATTCTGGGTTGGCCAGTTGATGGGAGACAAATCAGACAAAGCTTATCAGGACAGGACACAAATAAGGTGATTCATGGAATTCTAGTAGAAGCTACCCATAAAAGTGATGCAATGGGAGGGTGGACATGGGGGAGGGAAAGTGATGTTAGGGATAAAAGGGGCAGAAGAATGAAAAGCAGCAAATGTAATGTCAGAATGTTAAGAGAGAACAGGGGTGCCTGGGTGGCTTAGTCACTTAAGCATCAGACTTCAGCTCAGATCATGATCTCATGGCTCATGAGTTAAAGCCCCACATCAGGCTTGAAAAACTTTAAAATTTTTTTTTTAATTAAAAAAGAATGTAAGAGAGAACATGATATTTCTAAAATTGCAGAAGTATATGCTGAGTGTGCCGTGACAAAGCAAGTGTAGGAGGAGACAGGATTAGGCAGATAAATAGAGGCAAGGTCAAAATTTGTGTGCTTGTGTGTCTTATCCTGACCCGATGCCTTTTAAAAAGGACTCATTGTCAGTAGTATTTCCTGCACTGAATCTAAATCCTGACATTTCTGCATTCCTTCATTGTTATCCAACACCACTTACACAATTTCCTTTCCTTTAATATCTGTACACATAATATGACTATAGATGTGTTTTGAAGTGTAGATTTATTCCAGGTTATGGGACCCTATAAATGTAATATGCCACACTGAAGAGTCTGGCAGCTTTCTTATAGACAACGATAAAACAAAATGTATTTTGAGTTACAAGAGCTATGTTTTAGAAGGTCAACAAAGTGAGATATTAATTAGTGCAGGTGAAGTTGGAGAGGATAGACTGGTTGAAGGCTTTCTCTTGCATTGATTCTCTCACATACTACAGATATGATCACTTCTCTGTGCCTCAAAAGGAGCTATAATGATACTATTTTGAAATATAGTTGTGAGGATTAAATAAATTAATACAAGTAAAACACTTGTTATGATACTAGACATTGTATAGGTATCCTTTATTATGTTACCAGAATAACCCATAATGATAAAGATCCATGGTGATAAAGTAGTGATTCAAGCTGTATTTATGTAGTCACAGTCCATGTAATTTATATCTGGTGAATTAAAGTAGCTATTAGCTTTATATTTGTATTGGTTTCTTAGGGCTGCCATAACAAAGTACCGAATACTAGGTAGCTTAGAACAATGAAAAAATGGATTCTCTCTGTTCTGGAAGCTGCGATTCTGAAATCAACATTTGCAAGATCATGTTCCCTCTGAAATCTGTAGGGGAAGGATCCTTGTTTGCTTCTTTCAGCTTTTGCCTCAGATATTTCTTGGCTTCTTGGAAGCACAACTCCAATATTCACTTGATAATTTCCCTATTTCTCCTTGCATTGTCTTCCCTCTGTACATATCAGTCCAAATCCACCCCCCTTTTAAATAATGACACCTGTTGTATCTAATTAGGGCCCACTCAAATAACTTCATCTTAACTTAATTACACCTATGAAGATTCTATTTCCAGCTAAGTTCACATTCTGAGGTACTAAACATTAGGCTTCAAGATACCTTTTTGTTTGCAGGGGACACATTTCATAATTCAACCCCTCAACATCACTTCTGCAATTATTGTAAAATATAATATTTCTAACATTTTTTTCAGTAAGGCTGAGTTTTAGTAAATAAACAGCATTGTCACTAACCAAAATTAGTGTATGGTTTTATTAAACATGGGCTTTATTTTCCATGTTAGGTCATCTACCTTAACTTAATAAACAGCACAAGATATTTTTAAATGCAGAAGTAGTGAAGAAAATTAATGAACTTCTTTTATTTTCTCCTGTCAAGAAAGAACAGAAATTTAATTTGTGATCCATTATTTACATATCCGTGAAACCAGAATACAGCTATAGGATTTTAAGATGTTATCTGATAGAAATTAAAAATAAATAAACACCACAATAGAGAAAAATATTAGGTCTGAGATGAATATGGGAATTTTCAATAACAACTTGCACTTTCAGAGAATCCTGTGAACTGCTTTGCCATGAGAAACACATTTATATCTAATATAGCGCGTTAGGAAAGAACTGGTAGACCATACATTCATCACATTCTTACATACATAGAAAATAATGTAGTGGTACTTGTTCATTAATATCCACATTTTTCACATTAAAATTCCATTGATGAAAACTGGAGGAGGAAAACAGTAGCCAGAAATTGGAAAAATAAATTTATATGATATTTAACATCTAGGGATCTAATAGTAAATCAGAAAAAGAAGGTCTTACTTTTGAATTCGGAAGGTTATAGAACAAGGAGGGAGTAATTATGTTTTAGATATTTATTAGGATATGCAAACAATGAATAATTGAATCATTGAAAAATAATTTCAGAAATGGGAGTAGTGTGATGAGATTAAAGAACCTAAATGAGTAGAATTTTTTTCCTTGTACTACATTGCACTCACACTATATAGATTTCTTTTTTTACATAAGGGAGAAAACTAGAGAAATTGAAAATGAAAATATTAATGACAGTTTTATCAGATAAGATTCCAGTATTGCTTCCTGCAAAATAAACAAACACCCCCCAAAAATGATCAATACATAATTAACAGGACAAACATTTTTGACAAGTTATTAAAACTTATATTGAGGATTATTTGAAGACTGATTATAATGAAAAAATTAAAAAAATATTTCATGAGAAGGATTAGATAGAAGATGGATGAGGAGGTTTTACTGGCCTTGCTCCTTCAAATACAAAGAAAGGTTATGAGCAAAATATGCCATCTTCAGGATACAGACTAGGAAAAGCTTTCACTCAAGGATTAAATATTGGCTGCCAGCAAATTGATTTGATATTATCAGAAAATGGTGTTTATATTGGGAACAAATAAAAGGCAAAAGAGAGAAGGGAACAAACATTTAATAGGTATTTACTATATGAGGCACTTTATAACTGTTATCATACTGAATCTTTTTTTTTCCATACTGAGTTTCTAGAAGAATTTTGTGAGAAGGCATTATTCCCATTTGATGTACGAGGCAAAGAAAGCATAAGTGGCCAGCTTATGGTCATATAGATGAGTAGAGAAATGACATTCAAATGCTTTCTCAAAGTCTGAGTCTTTCCTACTAGGATGTAAAGAATCTCTGAGAAAAAATTTTTTTTTTTTCTAAAACATAGGTAATGTCACATTCTTCATTCAGTTAAATTTCTGAAGGTCTAAAGACTTTTGACAACTATTTCCCAAAGCAGAATGTAATTGTTTTAGAAAGTACTGGTCCATGTCTCTGGAATAAACTGGAGTGCATTAGCATGGCAAATGGCATAGGATAATACACTCTATTTAATGATGTTGATGAAAAGTAACACTAGATAACAGTAGCATCTTAGTTTCAACATATTATTGAAATGGCAAGTTCATAAAAATAACCATTACATTTATAGACTGGGCTCAAGATGCTGCCTCTGGGCCTGCTGACACAGCTGAGGACAGGTCGGAAACCTTTCAGAGAATCTCCTGCTAAAGCCCCACTAACTTCTCCCATACCTCCCAGTCTCCCTGTCTCCCTGCTTTGTTACCTCCAGACACTCATAATGTAGAATTTTCCTTTGAGTCTCATTTCTGTATTCCTTCCCTCTCCCTAGTGTTGGATTTGCCTTTTCTTTCTTTGAAATCAGACTATGAGCTTGGCCTACCCCTGCTCCATTCCAGAGGTTAAATGGAAACAATTTGGGTAATGCATTTTAAAGAGAAATGACCTTATTCATACTCAAATAATTTTGATTAAAAAGTCTATGTTTTTATTATTATATATATATATCAAATGTAAACTTACTGCAATCAAATCGGTGAGAGAAGAAATGAAAATAAAGAAATGGCAAATAACACATTAACTACAATGAAATTGTTATTCCAATAGTATGAAATTAAAAGTTCATGGCAAAAGTTTTATGACTATTTAACTTAGAGCCAAAAGTGTCAAGTAGGTGGGAATAGAAATTAAAAAAAGCTTTCACTAGAATTAATGGGAAATGCTTCTTGGTCATAAGCCAAACAATTTAAACACTTATCTGGTTTCATATTATATTTTTCATATATGATTGGTATGATGGCCTGTCTCCAAGATATCCCCTCAAGATCCTTGTCTTTGAGTATTTATGCCTATCTATTCATGCACATTGAATCAGGGGTGATTTGAGTTACCAATAGAATACTATAGAAGTGACAGCATATAACTTTTAAGGCTAGGCTTAGAAGCATTGTAGTTTCTTTCTTGTTCTTTTGCATTGCTTACTCTGGGGCAAGCCAGCTGCCTTGGAAACACCAGAAGAGCCCACATGGAGAGGAAATAACCTGGCAGTATTAAGGTTAAAACACCTTGGAAGTGGATCTGCCAGTCCCAGACGAGCCTTCAGATGACTATAGCCTTAACTGACATCAGACTGCAACCTCAGAGACTCTGAAACCTTTCTGAATTTCTGGTCTGCATAAACTGTCAAAGATAATACATAATTATTACAATTTTGAATCACTAAATTTGGGACGATTTGTTATCTAGCAATAGATAATTAATGCAATTGGATAAAGTGATATATCAAATAGACAAAAAGAGATAAACATTTCCATTTGCTGCTTTCCCCAAAAGTGATGTTTTAAATAATCTACAATGATTTCTTCTAAGAATAATAATGAGAATGGTCACAATATGTAGTGGCTAACAGTGATCAGCGATTAATTGGGAATGAAATGGAGACACGGTGACATTCAGAAACTCCTTCCCAGAATTGGGTAGTTAGATTAGTATCTCAGACTTTTAAAAAAGGCATAAGTACAATAATAAAAGTAATAATTTATTTAATGAGGAAATATTAACTGAGAACATACTATGTGCTAGCCCTTGTGTCAGGTTTTAGAGATAAAGTAACAAATGATACAGATTTCTCAGTGAAGTTCACATCCAACTATCAATGAATGTTAATGGTTAATTAAAATTAAATAAGGTAATTTTGTTTACATTTTTATCTCTTTTGTAACACACACAAAATATATATTTTTCAGTTTTATATTGTTAATGAGCAACTTCCTCTCAATTCCACTGGTTCTGATGAGGGGCCTGCTGGTTTCTCAGTAGTACTGAGAGAAGGAGAGAAGGAGAGTGAATAATGATTGCAAAAATTCCTTTGTTTTTAAGAGAAATTTTGAAGTTATAATTAGATTTTAGTTCATTCATTCATTCCAGAAGCATTTATCAAATGTTATCTCTATTTCCATATCCTTAATTATATTACATTGATTCAACTTATTTGATTCAGTAAATGAGTCAACTTAGTTTGTTTTCATAAAAACAGTTTAAAATATGTTTATTATACTCTTTTCTAAATTGGTAACAGAGAAAATAATTAAATATTTTGGTTGAAAACATATAATTTAATGAGACCATAGAATGAAATTAAATCATAAATGAGATATTGTGTCCTTTTATTTTAAAATGTATGGTTTCTGGAGTAGAAAATCAGATGGATTAGACATATTTTGGGGGTCAATATTTTACTTTATATAAAAAGATACTAGGATAAAGAATATTTAAAAAACCTGCAGTAAGTGGTTAGTCAATAATAAATTTTATAATAATGAATTCAGTCTTATAAATAGGTAGCCAATATTTACCACTTAATTTATAAATTACTAAAATAAACTTCTGGTTGTTCTTTAGAAAGCTATATATACATTTGTGTTGGAGATTGTGCTGTGTATTTTAATATATACACTTTTCAAGCATGAATATATTAACTGAAGGGGTCTTGGTTAGAAGTGAAATTATTTCCTAAAAAGTTTATTTTTCTTTTTTTTTTCTTTCTTAACACTCATCCAACTTAATTTAAAACAGTTCAAAGCCAAACAAAAGAGTAATTTAGAGTTCACTTTCAGGCTAATAGTTAATTAACAATTTCACTAAAGAAGTAGTTCATTGGATATCTCACTCAAGTGCTTTAGGTTAATACCAGAAACAGAGAAAGTTGAATCATAGCCAAAATGGAACAAAATTTCAAGAAATTATGTTTAAGGTATCTCTTTGCTCTCCCAGAAACCCTGAAATTGTTACTTTTTAGCAAAGTAAACCTAATAATTGCCTTTTCTTTCCCTGGTGACTTCCAACAGCTTAATTAGCTGATTCAGGTCAACTACCTGGTTCATCAGTTTTTGAACATCTGAGATTTAGTCTTAAATTCCCTGTTGAGGAATGAATTCCCATCACAAAGACCCCATGGGTGTGTATGTGTGGGAAAATAATTTTGAGCAATTAGGAATTAATGATGACCTTTCAGGGGATAGTAGAGGACATAATCATAAAAGTTGAATATACATCACCAGGAATGAGTAATGCACTCCCATTAGCATAATTGGCTAGTATTAAAATGGGGGTGTCTACAATTATTATGGTTTGGAAGCTTCTTGGGAATATGAAGAGGTACTGGAAGGTACAACCTTAGACATTAGTCTTGAAATCAGTGATAATTTGGAAGCATATATAAATTAAATTGTTAGAGTTATAATGTGGAAAAATACTTTAGTGAAACAAAAATAGAAAAAAAATCACATTAAAAATAGAAAAAATCAAGTGATATTGCTGTGTTTTAGACACTTCTTATAAAGAGTAGCAATCTAGTGCTTAGGCTATGTGTTGTGATAACATCTGAGTTGGATTCATTGCTTTCCCACCTCTTAACTGAATGATGTCAGTGAAATTGTTTCTTGTTGCCTTGAAAGGTGGTTATAATATTAGTAATTATTTCATAGGCTTAATATAAGAAATAAACAAGTTAGTAATAGTACCTACCTGTGTCACTTATCTGTTTCTGGTTAACAAACCACACCAAAACTTAATGGCTTAAAAAACAATTTATTATTTCCCATTGTTCCAGGAGTTGACTGAGCTTAGCTGGGCAGTTCTCACGTGGGGTCTCTCACACAGTCATATTCAAGAACTGCCACCATTTATTTGTTTGTTTGTTTAATGTTTATTTATTTATTTTGAGAGAGAGAGTGTGTGTTCGAGCAGGGGAGGGGGAGAAAGTGTGGGGGGATAGGGAAACCCAAGCAGGCTCCATGCTGTCAGCACAAAGCCTGACATGGGGCTCAAGCCCATGAATTGTGAGATCATGACCTGAGCCAAAATCAAGAATTGGACACCCAACTGACTGAGCCACCCAGGTGGCCTGGGACTGTCACTATGTAAATGCTCAACTGGACTGAATATCCAAGGTGACTCACCAACATGTCTGACAGGTAATGCTGGCTGCAGTGTGGGGGCTCAGCCTCTCTGTGTGATTTGGACTAGATAAGCTACATAATTTGCAGGACCCAGTGAAAAATAAAAGTGTGGGGCTTCTTGTTAAAAAGTTATTCAGAATTTCAAGACCATGGCAGCAGAAGTTTCATGCTCATAAATCTAGCCCTGGATTTGGGCTTCTCACCTTATAATGGGTGGGTTCTAAGAAGAATCATCCCAAGATGAAAGACCCAGATGGAACTTGTAAGGTTCCTTATAACCTCATTGATCATGTTTCTATTTGTCAAAAGGACATCACAAAGTCAGCCCAGGTTCAAGGGGAGAAGAATTAGACTCCATCTATTGATGTGAAGAGTGGCATGCCTGTCCAGGGAGAGAAATAATTGATGGCAGCCATATTTGGAGATTATCTCCTATATGACCTTGAAGTTGTAAAATAATTATTAAGAGAGATAATTCATATTAATTAGTAGATTGTGTAGCCTATAAAAATGCTTATATAACAACTTACTATTATCCTAGATTATAAACTTGGAGAAGAAACTAAAGTGACATGGCTTTGTGTATCTGCTATCTATCTGAGTGAGTTAAAAAATGTAGGTGATTTCATATTTTATCATTGCTAGTCTATGCAATTTGTCTTGTAAAATTATTAGAAAAACTAACAGTTATTGCTGTCAGATTCTGTAATGGCAAAAGAACATTCTGAAGGTAATTATTAATGAGTTTAATGTTGTTCTCAATGATAATAAGGCCTTCTCTTTTACCTAAAGGTATTTTGCAGAAGTGGATAGTTTAGCTTTGACTTTTCTGCCTATTAAATAACCATCTGCCACCTGTAGTCTATTGTCTTGCTGCATTTATCACAGATGAGTGCAGAACAAAAAAATGAAAATAAATTGCTTTAATATAATACTCTTTTCTCATACTTTTCCTTAAAGTGCCACATTCGTTGAATGTATCTTAGCTAGTGTGTAACTTGGGATTCCAGGTTATAAAAGCTTTTTATAATCTTTAGTCATTTAACACTACCTACACCTCATTTGATGACTTTCTTTTCATTTTGTGCCAAAAGCAATATAATTTTTCAATTAGGAAGCAAACATGCTTTTTAAAATGAGATGCTGTTTCTGACATCCAAATTTTGTTTATAGGCACCAAAAATATTCTAGAAAACCTTGTGTGTAAAGATAATTATAAGTGAAAAGAACTGCTAAATGATCATCCAGGACACCAGAGAACAGTTTATTCTGTTGTGATAAAGACAAAAGAATATAGTCAATTACAAAACTATGTTTATTCTATTGTGCAAGGCCTTTGGAGTTCACTGACAAAATATATTTTTTTAAAAGTCAGTACACAAATAATGTCAACTCATGTTAAAGGAGGCCATGCAACTGAATGTCAGTAAATCTGTGATTCACTTTTGAGTAGTGAATATTTTTTATGAATTGCTAAGCTTAAAAATCTTCATATTCAGTCTGCAAGAGTACAATCTTTCTAAGCGTTGGTCCTTTTCTTATTTTTCCCTGGACTCCTATTCACTTTTATTATTATTTTCTTATGATATCTCATCTTCAAATACCTATGGTATTTATATACCATAGGTATCACTTACATCATTTTTTTCATTGAAGCATAATAAACATAAATTTCTTATGATAGAAGTGCATATCTTGGTGAATTTCTGAACACACTTTTATATCCAACACCTTAGAAGTCACCCTCATGCTTCCATCCAATGACTAAACCGTTCCTCTATCCCCCAAGGATAACCATTGTTCTGACTTCCACCAATATATATTAAAATTCCTAGTTTGTACATTTTATATAAATGAAATCAGACAGCATGAACTTGTTGTGTGTGCCTTCTTTTACTGAAATTTGTGTTTCTGAGATTCATCCACATTGTTGCATGTTGTAATATCACTTACATTGCTTTATAATATTCCATTGTGCAACCGTGACACAACTTGTTTATCAAATCTATTTTTATTAGGCATCTAGGTTGTTTCCAATTTGGGACTTTTATAAACGGCAGAACTATAAACATTGTCACGCATATCTTTTGGTGAACACTAGGACATGATTCTAGCAGTGGAACCGCTGAGTCATACATAGGGTGTGGGTATGTTTAACTTTAATGTATACTGACAAACAGTTTTCCAAGTGACTGTGCCAATTAAGACCTCTACCTGTGATCTATTAGAATTATAGGGGCTCTCTACATCCCTGCAATCTTGCTATTTTTGTCTCTTTATTTTAGTTATTTGGTCAGTATGTAGCCCTGATGACTAATGAAGTTAAGCATCATTCCATACTTTTATTGGCCATTTGGTTAACCTCTTCTGTGAAGTGTGTTCATGTGTCCAGGTAATTTGCTTATATAAATATAAGAAATGTAATTATTAAAGAGGGTTATCAGTATTTTAAAAATTAATTTGTAGGAATCCTTATTAATTTATAGAATTAAAAAATATATTCTATCAATGTTTGTTGTATATATGTATTGTGAATATCTTTTCCTACTCTTCAAGTTCTTTTTATGCTCTTAATAGTATCTTTTTACTGACTAGAAGTTCTTCGATTTAATATCGTCTAATTAACATTTTTTTCTTTTACAATTAGCTTTATTAGGTATCCTGTTTAAGAAAACTTTGAAGATGTTCTATTTTCCATAAATGTTTTATTTTATACTTTCCAAATTTAGATCTGTAAACCATATGGGATTAATTTTTGTGTTTTATGCAAGGGACATCCAGTTCACCATGCATCATTATTAAGGAGAGAATCATTTCTCCTTGACACATGATGTCAATTTTGCTTTGAATTTGGTGACTGTTAGTTGTAGATGTTTCTGGACCTGCTATTAGGTTTATTTAGTTTTGTAACCAAAGTTACTCTGTCTTAATAAACCAAATGCATTTTTCATTAAAATAATTTGAGTAACTGAGATCATTTAGCAAGGAGCAAAAACACTATGGTTTTTCCTTAATAAAAATAATATAATCTAGGGAAGTTGCTATAAATTCAAATTTAACAACTTTCATTGCTTTTGTTTAAATATGAAACATAATCCACTGCATGAAGGATGAAGATGTCTCCATATACATTTATTTAACTTTTATTCAATAACTACTATGTGTGAGACACCAGGAATAAAAAAGGTAACTAAGACATGTTTTCTGCTCTCAACATGTTTGGGCAAGATTGAACACAATATGGGGGATGACTATTTTTTGTGAAATAAACAACTAATAGCCTACTGTTTGGTTTAATGGTAACATGTGAGCTAGACTAAAATTTGGAGTAAAGCCTAATGACAGTTCCTAGAAAACTGGATGGAGGCCTGGAAACAATTGAGATGGATTCATTTAGTTTACAGTTTTCTAGAACAATAAAATTTTAGCACGATAGTGGGAAAAAGTTGAAGACATTGAGGAAAGTATAATTTTGATGGAATCTAAGCTACTTAGTGAAAGATGTGAATGGGGGAAAGTGCTGTTAGGAGTAAAACAGAGGGGCCAGGGAACTGGAAATCCCTGGAAGAACAAAGAAAGTTGCACTGGGAGTTACAGAGAGAGCAGAAGAGAAAGGAAGATGTGGTGGAGAGTATGATTATTTGAATAAAAATTATGGTTGGATCACTAGTCTAAGGCATTGCCACAGGAGTGGAAGATTTCAGAGGAGTTAAGGTGAGGGTAGCTAGAAATAAGGGGAAGTAATTGAAAAATTAGGGCATCGGTTGGGTCTTATAGACATTGAAATAATTCAAGATGATGGCACGACATGGAGGGGAAGGAAAATGAGTGTTCCTTGTACTAAGCTTTGTAGTGAGTGAAAAGGGGAACAGGGATTGTAGCTGAGGAGACAAAAAGAGTGTTATTCCTAGATGTCACCAATCTTCATGTATCAGTGATTTTGATGTGGTTGTGACTGAGTATTGGCCCAGAAATACTGTTGAAAAGCGAGAACGATGTGCTCTTTATTGAACAACTCTGGAATGAGTGAAATCTGTGAGAATGAGTGTCTTCAGTGAGGTATACCAGAAATGGGATCCTCACGAAAAGTTTCTGTTAATCAAGAATAAAATAGGAAGGTATTGAGGATGATCGGCATTCCTCTGGTATAATTAAAATATTTGGAAGAAAAGACCAATATGGTTCAGGGAAGGACCTAAAGTATAGTGTAGAAGGGAGTGCAGGTTGGGGGCAGATAAAGAAGGAGAAGGGTGTTTGTGAGCCAATATGGAATTAGGATATTTCAAAGGTTTCACAGCAACTGGACCTAGAAATCCTTTGGAAGACTGATTCTGGTAGACATGAAGGGGATTGCCTATCAGTTCTATAGGTGTTCCAAGTGTAGTGATCAGAATCCTTGATAGAAAAATGTATAAACTAATCTCAGAGGTTTGGACTTGTCTTGTATGAAAAATAGCATTTTAATCAGAAAAATAATTGGAATGGGAGGAGAAAAATGGCAGGAAGATGTGTTGAAATGATCAATAACAATAAATAAGAGAAGAGAAAATAATGGTCATTGGGATGGAAAGAAGTGAGATTTTATAGATACTTCAGAAGTAGAATCAACAAGATTTGTTCTTGGATGTGGACAATTAGAAGTAGTAGTTGAGGTTTACCTATGTTCAAAATTAGATGTCTGAGTGAATGTCTTAAAGTTAAACTGATAAACCAAACAGGGAAGGCAGCATATATTTAGGCTGGGTTTTGGGGGCTTTTTTTTTCACCTCTCCAATATCCATTTTCTTTTACCTGCACCAATTCCATGTATTTCTTGGAGAAGGATACTCCCTTCTTTTCATAGTCCATGCTTTAAATAGAGCTGACTCCTTTGCCAGTACTAGAGATGACCAATCATAGTATGGAATATTCTTCCTCATACTAATGGAAATATTGGTAAGAAAGACTCTCTCTTTGGTTGGAAGCTGCTGAGAAGACATGATGTAAATCTGAAGCTGATGATCACCTTAAAGAATGGACTCAGAACTGACGACAGCTGAGATGGAGAATGCAGGAGATTAGGATAGCATTTTTCTGAGGTCTTTAATGCAATGATTCTTAAAACTGATGAATCCTTGGAGTTTTCTGAAACACAGCCAAAACATTTTACCTTCCCTTTCTTTTCCTTCCTTTCCCTTCTTCCCCTTCCCTGCCCTTCCCTTCCTTTTCCCTTCCCTTCTTCTTCTCAAAATTGTCATCTTGTTTACTTTCTGTCCTGTTCTAAAAATATAAAATTCTTGAGTATATATGTATATATAGTTGAGGAGGGACTATACTCAACTATACTCAACTATACAGGGAAAGATACTTTTTCATTAGAAATGTTAAATTCAAAGGTATCTGTACTAAAATCTGACAGAGATTGTTGGTGGGCAATTACAAGTAAGGAATCTGGGCTCAGATGAAAATTCAGGGTCAGAGACAAATGAGAAAAAATACATAAAAGCTTTTTGAAGTCATGGATAGAGAAAATTCGTTCAGGATGAGCTGATAAAATAAGCATTTACACTGCTGAAGCACAGGCTCTCATAAAACTCCAGTGTTTAGAGTTCAGAACAAAGAGTAGACAAATGAGACAGAAAAAGAATGGTCAGAGTGGTAGACAGTTGGGTGGGAAGTAAGTTTCCAAGGTCAAAGAACTTCTGAAATCTAGAGCAGTGCTACTCTAAGTGCCCCTTGAGAAATTGTTTCTGGATAGTGACAATGTAAATAGCTGTCACAAAATATAAATCAAACAAGCCCATTGTTTAGTTTGGTTGAGTTTTGCTTTTCATTTCATAATAAGACTTTCTCCGTGTAAAGGAAGCAATATGTGGGTTTGCTTTCTGGCACAGGCTCCTTATGAGACCCAGTAACAGTTTAATGGTCACACTTTCAGCAGCACTGATGTAGATCCAGCACCTTTATGCCAGTGATTATTCTGCAACATAATCAGATCAGTACAGGGTGCATATCATAGGAAACACAGATTTTGATTTAAATTAATTTATAGAATTTAAAACATAAATAATTGATCATAGGAAATTAAACATATACAGGTATGTATTATCTAAAGATTTGGACTCAGGGACTTTTCGTACTGAAGATGTTTCTTGATTCATTCTGAAAAACAAAATTCTTAACAGTAAAATGCTTTTATTCTCTTAAGAAAGTCTCATTTAGAACTTTGATGTTCAAAACTTATCATGAGAGCTGTCTGTGGTAGCAGGGGAAGGGGTGAGTGCAGAAGGGCTAGAGCGTGGTCTGCTCAGGCACCTCTTCACCTCTGTGCTACTCCTTAAGATTCCAAAATGGAACCACAGGATTCTACCTTTCACAGTTTGAAAACCACTGGGATTGACCACAAAAAGCAATTAGATTTGAATTCCGTGTTGACTCTTGACTCTTGCACTTTCTGGTCCCACGACCTGAAGAAAGCCACTTAAGCTTCTTGAGGCTCAGTTTTCTAATCCTATAAGACTGGGATGCAATAGCAATTTGAAAGAGTGGTTCTGATTACCTAATCAGTAGGTATAAGTGAATGTGCCTTGTACAGTTGAAGGACTTGGCTAATGCAAGAGAGAAGGTTAACATTTCATTCGGAGAGGACCTCTCCAATTCTCACTCCTACCCCACGTGCTTCAGGGAGCTCTGGCAGCAGAAACTATGTGGCCTCAAGTTGGTGCTTGAATCTCTCAAGTTCACTAGCTTCCGAAACCTGGTTGTTTCTAGGAAAGTGAATGAAAAGAATGAAAAATGAGCACAGTAGTCTAGTGAAGTCTTGTCACAATGAGCAGGGACTTGCTAAAGTGTGTGAAGGGTCAGAGTCCATACATGTTAACAGCACTATCAAAGGTATAACTTAAACTTTCAGTCCCTGATTTTCATGGTAAAGGGACTAACATAAATGGAGGTGAGAGATTTTTCCTTTTAGAGATTTTATTCAGAATTCTAGTCTTCTGAATGATCTTTTCAAGTATCCTTTATGTTTATTTTTTTCTTAATTTCTCTCCTGTTGTCTATCTTCTTACTTTTCCTTATCACTTGCTTCCTCACTCTGCTTGTTGAACTTGCGTTAGAGGGGGGAATTGGTCCTCGTGCATGTATGTAGCACTTTTTTCTTTGAAATTTAGAAACTATACATACATATTTCCTTACTTGTCATGTGTCCTTTTTGATTAAAAAATGGAATTACCAAGTTTTCCTACTTTCTTCATTCACTGCTCTTTGTTCAAACTCAACATTGAGTTTCAAAGGAAAAATCAGCTCAAATTTCAAAGATTGAAGATGTAACATCCTTCAGAAAATGTGAAAGAATGTGATTCATTTTTTTTGAAGGCAATCTCCAAAGAAAAGTGGCAAAGGTGCGCTGAGTAATGACAATACTTAAGCAATAATTCTAAGAGTCATCATTAACTAAGCACTTACTCTGTAGGAAGCACTTTTCCAGGTGTTCTATTAACTCTTAATTCTTATAATAACCTAATGAAGGAGATACTACTCTTATCCTCATTTTATTGATGAGGCCATTAAAGCACAGAACTGTTGAGTAAATTTCTCAGCATCACAGAGCTGAAACATAAGAAGGTGGGATTTAAACCTAGGCCATCTGACTGCAGAGACCTTCACAGAGAATATGAAGTACATTCATAGTCTCCAAGGTGACTGACTGGTCCAATGGGCAGAGCCTGTTGTTCCTCTTCCTAAGATTAAGAACGAAAAAGATGTAATTAAGAAAGCATGTGCACTAGTCTGATTCCCTGGTAATTTTGTGGAACAGTATATGGAATAGGGATTGTCATTTTCATTGATTCATATACACTTGGATCCCACACAGCAGAAGGCATTGGAGGACTCAACAGATTGTTCCCTAATCATCCAAATCCATGCAGTTTCTCATGAATAAAAGTTTGTAATATTTTCAAACTGCTTAGAGATTGGCAGCTGGATACACTATTAATTCCTTTTGGAGCATGCCACTTAAGATGGGCCGTAATGAATGCAGCATTTTATTTTTAATTAAAATACTTAGTTCAGGGAGCATTTATTAATAATTCTAACAGCAACAGATGGTCTGCTTATGTGTTGTAACAATCTTTACCCAAAATCAGTCAAAATAATTAGCAAAATGTAAATTATTAAACACTTAAAAATGTATTATGTATCATTACCATTCCCATAACATATTTTAATCTTTGATGAGAAAAAAACATGACAGTTAAACAGTAATATATAGAATATTGCATACCAAATGTTCAAAAACCTAGATTTTATTGTGTTTTTTTTATATTAAAAATATCATTTGCTTTAGTAGTGTTTTTCAGCATTCCTGCCACCTAGAAATGGAATAAAACCAAAGCTAAATAAACAGAATTGTTCTTTGGTAAAAACATTGTATAAAATGCTTTACAAAAGAATTATATTTAATTTTGGAGAAGGATCTAAAAGTTCAGGTCTGTAATTATTTTTGTTGTTGGAACCCTGGGAACAGTGCTCATCCTGCAATTTGATAGGGCTGCTCTCAACCTTCGTTTCTTTCGAGTGCCTGAGAATCTTTGGCAGAAAACAGCCAGCAGTGTATAAATATTTGGTCCATCTCCCTTGCCCCTATCTTCTCATTCCACACATTTTGTGCTGCCTCTAAAATACACCTCTTTGACTTTTCAAATGAATAGTATTGTTTTATCTTACTTATGTTCTTCGCTCATCAAAGTGACATCTATTTCTGGAACCTGTGTCTTGGTGATCTTTGAGGACTCTGTAATTAAGGCTAGATTTTAACTAGAAAATGATACTTGAAATTACTTCACCTGAGAACCCCCAAACAGAAAATTGGTTCAAGGTTGAAAAGGTGGGCATAGCTCTAATAAACCCCTATTTGGTGTGGCATTTGGGAGAATACGGATCTGCGTGGAAATTATGGAAACCGTGAATTTCCTAGCTCGGATTCTGAAAAGCATGCTTTGTTATGGAAGCAGTGTCTATATACATAGCGATTAAGTAACCCTTTTTTAATTCAAACTGTATTTAATTTGAAAATTTCAAATAAGTATTTAAATTCAACATTCTAATTCAATTTGTATTTAGATGATATTCTACAGTTGTAATAACAGATTTAAAAGGAAACTAAAGGTCATTCCAACTGTGTAATTTTGAATTTTGCTATCATAAGCAATTTACTAAAATTTTCCAAGCCTTAGTTTTTCTACCTATACACTGGGGGTAGTAGGACTAGTACCTGATTGATTTGTTGTGACTAATAAATGGAAAGTTCTTGTCACAATGACTGGATATAAGAGACTATTTAGTTTATCTTACTTCTTTTAAAAACCAATGAAGAAAATAAGTTCATAAAGGTTAGTTAATTTTTCCTAGATCACCAAATTGCTAGAAATGCCACAGTAGAAATGCTGTATCATGGATACCAAGTCAGAGTTCATTTAATTAGACACTTCCAAAGTTTCTAGGAAAGAACACTTTCCTCTAAATTTTCAGGCTGTAATTTGCTACTAATAGTCACATTTTTGTCCACAGGATGAACAGCATCAGTAAATTAGTTTTCAAGAGGGTTCAGTAGCTGCACATTTAAATAATTTACTTTAAAGTGCATCAAACACGATTTTTAAAAATACTTAATTCACAATTTTTGTCTGGTTAGTTTTAATATTTTTAAATGTTTTATGGTATATAATATTTTCATACATTTAAATTTTACTCTGTCATTTTGTGTGTGTGTGTGTGTGTGTGTGTTTAAAACTACTAAATGATCATGTAAACAGTTACTCCATATTACCTATTCTAGTACCCAAAGAAAACAGATTTTCTTACAGTTCGACCAAACACATAAATCAGCAAATCTAAGTATGATACTTTATTATAAATGAACAAGTCTCTGAATTTTTTGGTCATTGAAAACTTTTGTTTTGCCTTCCAGCAGCTGTTTTCTATAGGAACAGCTGCTAATACTTATATATAACATTTATCAGGTTCTTTTATAGGCTATAAAACACACAAATGTTGCTTTAAAAGAAGTTTAAAACTCTCCATATATTCATACACCAAATGGTTAAATTACTTAGAAATTTTTTGGATAGATTGGTAACAGAACTCACCGAATCAATTTTTCTTTAATACTTAACTGCTTGTCTTTCATGTCTTTGTAAAATGTCCTTTCATTTGTGGACCAACATAATTTCTTCTATGACAAGACTTAGCCTAATCCAAGTTATTGATTTATGTAATTTGTTTAAAGATGAGGCATAGACAGTTATATTTATTATTCAGGCTTTTTTAACAGTGAAGATTACATCCTTATCATTAAAGATGTCAATTTAGAAATGATAATGCATCATCAGTGTGAGTGTGTTCCTCCGTTTTATTCCCTTCCTTTCACCCAAGTAGAAACACCTGTGCTGCATTCAGGACGGCTGCTGCTGCCTTGGAACATAATCAGTCACGACTGTTCAAATGTCATTTGTGGAGGTCCTGAGGCTAGATGGTCCCTGCGGTGTTTGAAGCCATCCCCTCATTCTGCATTTCCTTCTTAGTCTGCCCAAGACGGTTGCTAAGCTTTGCAAAGTGCACGTGCAGTTGCCTTGGGGTATCTAGGGCAGCATTGTGTCTAGAGGGTTGCAGGCATGAATGATCAGCCTCTTCTGCTGCACGTGGTGGCAGGGAGGAGAATTGGGGATTAAGCAAGCCAGGTAGAACTTGAAGAAGAAAAATGAGTTGTGCTCTTTCTGCATATTTAGCATTCTGTCAGCCTCCTGGTCAACAGATCCTGCGTAGGGCCTCCTCAAAGCAAAGAGGCAGATGCTCAGGGCTTGGCTATCAGAAACCCGGGAATATCTCTAGGGTAGGGTTTGGCTTCATTAACTACTTGTCAAACGTCTACTTTCTTAAACCTCGGTACTGCTTGAAGTTTTATGTGAATAAGGCCATGGCTCTTAGGATCAGAAATACGGAGAGAGTGAAAGGAAAGAAACTAAGATCAATTTAAAGAGTTTAATCTTTTGACAATGAAAGTCCCCTTCCCCTCCACCATCTGATCAATTTTCTGAGAAATAGTTTATGGGTTTTTCAGCACTTTCTGTAAGCTGCCTATTACCACTTTAAACATGTTTCGTAAGGTGCAATTTCCTTTGTTCAAATTCATTTTTGTATTTCTGTAAGCTACTCATACCTACATACTTTTTTCTCTTGCTCTTAATCTATAAATAATTTCAAAATGAGTCATCTGTTCCACTAACTCCTTACATGTAGGTGTTGATCTTTTATTTTTTTTTTCTTTTTTATCTAATTATCTCACTACCCTTTTGACCTCCAATAGTTTTAGTAGCATTTTTGAAAACAGATGGCCCTTCATGTAAGGACCTTGATGTTTCATAGCTTTTTCAATCTCCATTTCAGCATTTACTTAATGTTCTCAAACTTTCTGCATTGACTCTGTACCTTGATAATATTTTAATTTTTTTAACAAACTCTTTTGTCCCTCAAAGTGTTTTGTTTTTGCTTGTGTTTTTTACATTATTCAAACTTGATTTGATGATCTCATCTGTGTGATGAAAAACCCTATCTGTCTATATGCTGAGCAAGGTCTCTGTACATAGTTGATGGTCAGTACACGTTTGCTGGGTAAAAAGTGAAAGATGAATGAACAGGACACTCCAATCCTTTGCATAATCTGCTTCAAATCAAGAGAGGAGAGTAGAGATATCCGGTCTCCTAATATAAAACTCACCAAAGAGAAAGAATAACAATTGTTTTCCAGGAAACTTAAAACAGTAGAGAGTTTGAAAATCCTAGTAGAGCATTTAAGCCAGTTGTAAGAACCTTAGATTTTCAACTAGCTTTGACAGTCCTATTGAATGAGTGGCCTAGGAGATGAGATTTAGGTACATTTAACAAAGCAGTATTTTGAATTTATTAAATAAATCACTCTTCAAAACTAGCCCAGATCTTTCTTTAGCTTCCAAATGTGCCTTGTTGTCTCATGGAAACTAACTCACAGATGTGAGGATTGGCATAGGATGGACATCATATGATTTTGTATTTTAAGTGTGTGATTGTGTAAGCCAGTAGTAATTATGACATATTAGAGCCTTTCTGATAGATTCTACACAAACCAGGAGACTTGAATCCCTACTTCATATTTTAGGGGTGGGGAAAGCAACAATAGAATTTCTAAGGACATAAAGGCCAAAGGTTTGCCATTTTGGAGTGTTATGGGTATTGTATTGGTAAATTACCTCTATTTTCTGGCTTGCACCTGCCGTGGGAGAAAAAAAAAATTAAAGCCCTCTCAGAAATTATACATAAGTAGGTTATGAAAGTCTGCCAAATAAAAACCTCCCATAAAAGAAAATTGGCAATTTCTAGCTTAGTAAAATCAAGAAGAACCAGTCAGACACAGTACACACGTAGGTGAGTCTAGGTCATTTAGGGGCTTGTATGGAAGAGTACTGCCTTCACTGTAAGCAACAATAAAAAATGTTATTCTGGAATACAGATATGCAGGAAACTCATTGTATAGATACCATTTATTGTCTATTAAAAGCCACTGTCATTTTCATTGCTAACAAAATCTTATTGAAGATATTATATCAAGTAGAGACCTTTGAATTGAGTAAAAATGGAATCTAGCTCTTGTTTTGGGTGGGATGTGTCCTAGTTTGGACCTGTTAAATATAAGAGGGTGTTCACTAGAGGCTTCTGGGAAGGTTCATCTTCACTGATAAATCTTTTTTTATCAGCTAATAATTGAAATGGTTTGTTACGTACTAACAGATAATGAGAATAGTGACCAGTAATGAATAAAATAATGTTTCATCTGTGGCAAAATGTTTCACAATTTTGAGAACAATTGAAAAGGAAAAGTGTTTAAATTAGGTTTTTTAAATTGGAAAGGTCAATTTTCTGTCTAGTTCTTTTTATATATACAAATTCAGCCAAAAGAAAAACACACCATATATCTACTGATAGAAGGGTGAAAAGCTGTTAAACATGTGTGACAATGTGATGTGCATAGCCCCACTTTATCTCTTGTCCATGTCCAGTGGATTTAGATGGGTTCGCCTCCAGATTTTAGAGTATCGCATCTTTCTGTAGTCCCGATCAGTGATGCAACCAGAAACTTGAACACTTATAAAGATTTCCTTTTTCTCCTCCAGAAAGTTCTTGCCCTTGAGCAGGATTCAGTAGAAGCCTGCAATATTTGAAGCAGTCACCTAGCAGTTGTTTAACGTGGATGACTATGCCCTGCAGGCTTATACAGAAGGAGATGGAGCAGGTTGTCAATTATTTCTGCACTCAGGGCTATGGACTAACAATATGCTCGAGTGAGGCAGAGGTTATATATCAGCTGCAACCCCACAGGCAATCCAAATCTGCCATTAATGGTGAGGCACTGAGAGTTTCAACAAGGTTGGGTTTCGTTGGTAGTGAGTTCCCAGTGACGCAAACTTGGACCGGGATATAACAGTTCTTGTTAAAAGTCAGTGCATCAGCTAGGAAATGAACAGGTAAGGGATGGCAGCAACATGTCATCAAATTATAGTTCAAACTCCAAGGCCTATGTGTTGTCAGGCCTTTATGACTCCGAGACGGGCGTCTTACTGACAGCGCATGCAATGTAAGTGTTCTTGCGGATGTTGCTTTCTCTGGAATAAAAATGTGGCATGAATTCACCTTATTATAATCCCATAATATAGCCATTATGTGAGGTTTAAGCCACGGAAATACAGAATAGAGTGATTATGGCAGCTAATTAGAAGTCTCAGGACTAAACGTTGATATGATCAGGGAATCATAGGATGGACGTTTATTAAGTTATAGAATAAGGTGGTGAAGACATCAGCCATAAATGAGAACTCTTGGTAACAAAGACACCTGTCGAACAAATTTTGAGGTTAAATTGGTTCCAGCACAACTAATGTCAAAGCACTCCCCAAGGCAAAGCCATTCCTCATAAGCATCATTAATTTATCTAACCAAATGAGATCCCCTCTTCACTGAGAATGCTGTGTTCCTTTAAATCATGCTATAACGTGGTCCCAGCCTTGTTATTCAGGTGTTTCTTGTGATCCTTCCCATGTGAAATGCAGACAAATTCTATTTCCTCTTCCACAGATCTGTGGATAGATCTGATGAAGGGGAAATGCAGGTCATTCTACTTTTAGAACCTCTGAACTATTTATCATTCCTTGCCTCCTTGCCTTAGAACTAAATGGAGTGGGTTTAGAGTCTTAGCCATTGTCCTGCAAGGTCCTGTCTGTTTTACTCCTTTCTCTCTCCCTCTTGTGCCCTTTTCCTTATTATTCTTAAAGCGAATTTTAACTAATTTTGGAGCTTGAGAAGTGGATGGGGGAAACTGTCCCAGATAGATAGTTTTCCTTCCAATTTCCTTGTTTATGCCTTGGCTTCTGATATTCACATGCCTGTTATTTTGCAACCTTTCCTGGAGGCAATGGATGCCTCTGGGTTTAGTCTGAATGAGGGGAAAGCTATGGGGTAAAAGAGTATTAAAAGAAATGAAAAGCATGGGGAACAAAAGCACACCAATATATTAAAATTTTGTTTTACTATTCAAATACAGTGATAAATCCATTTTAAATTTTGAGTCTTTTCTTCTTCTGGCTACTTCCTCATTTATTTTTCTTTATGTCTATTTCCTCCTCTTTCTGGATAGAGACTTAGCTCACTCATACAATGTTAGTGTGTATTGGTTAGATTTCTGCAGAGAAACAGAACCAAAAAAGAGACATAGACTGATAGAGAAATACAGTAGTTTGCAAGCATAATTCGTTCTGGAAACATGCTTGTAATCCAAAGCACTTGCATATCAAGTGAATTTCCCCGTAAGAAATAGTGGAAACTCAGATAATTTGTCCCACAACCCAAGAATATTCATATAAAAATGATTAAAATACTGTAATATAATACAAAATAATAAAGAAAAAACAAAATATGAGAAAAATAAACAAATTAACCTGCACTTACCTTTGAAAGCCTTTGTGGCTGGTGTTCGGGAGACAAGAGACATGAGGTTTATTGTGTAGGACAACTTTCATGATCACTAATGGATGTTGACTATAGTATAGTATTAATAAACTCTTGCCATATACTGTATTTAATGTAACTGGCAATAAGGCAGCAGAGGAAAGGGTCTGTATCTGCAGGCAGCCTGACCAGGAATGAAGCAAGGCATTACTAAGTGTCCTCTTGTATGGAAAAGCAAAGGACTGTCCATAAGTGCCTTTTATTTTTTTAAATTTATTTATTTGTTTTGAGATAGAGAGAGTACAACCTGGGTAGGGGCAGAGAGAGGATATAGAGGATCTGAAGCAGACTCTGTGCTGACAGCAGAAAGCCCGATGCAGGAGGGCTCCAACTGACGAGCTGTGAGATCATGACAAGAGCTTAAGTCAGCCGCTTAACCAACTGAGCCACCCAGGCACCCCCATAGGTGTTTTTAAGTAACAAAAAATACACTAGTGCCAGTTAAGGGCACCTTCCAACATTCTGAAAAATCACTGATTTCTGCCAGACACTGCAGCCTGAGACTGAGCATCTGAGCATGGGAGACGATTACCCACAATCCCACAGAGAGAAAGAGAGACAGAGAGAGAGAGAAGAAAAGAAATAGTTTCAGTTGTGATCATGTGACGTTCAGCATCATGTACTACTCATATTGCAAGACATGGCTCATTTATCAAGTTAAAATTTATTGGAAATGTTTGCTTGTCTTGTGGAATCCTCACAGAACAAATTACTTGCAATCCAAGGTTTTAGTGTTCATTTATCTATCTACCTACTTTCTTGGAAAGAGATTTATTATAAGATGTTGACCCATATGACTATGAAAGCTGAGAAGACCCATGATTTTCAAGGGAGAGATCTGGGAAAATTGGTGGTGTAGTTATGTTGTTCCAGGGAATAAGAACCAGGAGTCTGTGGGTAGGGAAGATTGATGTCTCGGCTCAACCATCAGGCACACCGTGATTTCAACTTTAGTCTGACTTTTTCTTCTGATTAGGACCTCAATGGATTGGATAATGCCCGCCCACACTTTTGTGCCTTACTTAATCGATCCAAATGCTAATATCTTCCAGAAACACTCTGACAGACATACCTAGAAATAATGTTTTACCAAATATCTGGATATCCCGTGACCCAGTCAAGTTGACACAGAAGTACTGTCACAGGGTGATTGAATCTTTTCTCCTGCGGGCTAGATTTTTCTTTACTGTTAATGCCAAAACCTGATCAGTAATTTTTTTTGTTTTTTTTTTGTTTTTTTTGGAGAAGACTCTGATAGTTTTACCAGTTTTATGGTAAAGTGTCACCTTGTCCAGGCTACAGTCTAGTCTGCAGTTATTTAATCAAATATTACTAAAGATATCACTGTAAAAGTACTTTGTGATTGAAGCTATTGAAGTTAGTTGACTTTAAATAAGGGAGATTGTGACAGTCTGGGTAGGCCTGATTCTATCAGGTGAAAGGTCTCAAAAGCAGAAGTGAGGCCTGATTCAATCAGGTGAAAGGTCTTAAAAGAAGAACTGAAGAAGAAATCCTACCCATAAGCAACGGCTTCTATTCATGCCTGAGAGTTTCCTGCCTGTCCTTCCTGACGGCCTGCCTCTGGATTTCAGACTTGCCTAGCCAGCCGCCACAATCCGGTAAGCCAATTTCTTGCAACAAATCTCTCAATGTATAGCTCCTGCTGGTTCTGTTTCTCTGGTTGAACCCAAACTGAAACAGGGAAAAAGGAGTTGATGGGTAAAAACGATGCAATACATTGTCTTCCTTTGAAAAAAATTTTGCTTCTTAAATGCGTTCAAGTGTATTCAAATATTGGCCTCATAGGTAATGCTCTGTATAATTCTCATGGCACCATTCGTATATAAAATGTTGTAAATGGCATGTCCTGGGGATTTTCACTGTGGTCACCTTCATTTCAGTGCCTTCTTCTGAAGTGGGGAAAATGTGGAAATCTGAGTCACTATCAGTATCCCCAAAAGGGACCCCCAAAAGGGTCTTTTGGGCTTTAGACCCTTGATGCTGGTTGACCTCTCCTTCACCTCTACATAAAAGCAGCCCCAGAGACACCTAGTCCCAGAGGATACAATTGAACCCACCTGTTGGAAAAACCACTCAGGATGAAGGTTGGGTCTTCCTCACGCATAATTACTTGCATTGAGGTTATGTAGCTGTGTTCCTAAAAGCATGCTATCTTTCAGATAGAAACCCTAGAGTCTGGACAAGGGCTGAGTACTGGAAATTGGATTTCTAATTCTGGTATTGGAAAATCGCCTATATGAAGCTGTACTGAAGGGCTGGTGGTCTAATCACGAATCTAGCCACGGCCAAGGAGAGTTGTACTTTCCAGAGCCTCTGTGGGTTACTGTTTCCTTGGAGCTAAAGGATCACATTTAGCAAGTGGAATATGAGACTTCTTATCCTATAATTCTCTTGTTTTTTCAACTTTTTGTCTTCCTATTTTTCTTCCTGATTTCTTGATTTTTTTTTTTGTTCATTTCACTTAAATGATGCAGCATAGAACTCACAATTCTGATAAATCATTCTGATAAAAATGGGATTGATTGGCTTATTACAAAATTTTTCTATCTTTGTCAGGTCTCCAAAGGAAGTTTCAGCTAAGATGTTTAAATAATATGTCAGAGTACCCTAAGAAATAATCTAGAAGCCCTGAGCTAGACAAAATAATTTTAGAAAAGCATCCAGCTTTTATAGTCTCTCCAACGACTGTCAGTACTGCACTGTCAGGTCACCCAGCACCACATGTGTGACCCCACGGTATGCTGTCTTTTAAAAAGCATGCTCTGTTTCGCTATCCCCCGTCCTTTTCTCCATCTGCCTGCTGACCCATGTGGCTGTTTTAACATCCACCTCAGTGGAAGCCTCATACCTGCCTGGCCAGCAGAAAGTAACACAATGACAGCAGTTTCTGTGGGACTGCGGAGGAGGGGCTGGGAAACCTCAGATGCCCTGTCTTTTTCTGGACAGCTAAAATTAAGATAGAGGACAGCTCCAGGAAAAGTCATGCCCTGGAATTTTCAATTGGTGCACAGCAGTTGAGAGAGGGGCTGAATAAATGGGCAATCTACTTCAGGGCAGTTTCCTTTCTGGAAGAAGGGGCAATTTGTTTTAGGGTCACATGCCGGGCAACTATCTGCATAAGAAACCCAAATAGTTTTGGAGCACGAGCGATTCACCACAGATTCTTGTGATCACTTTCTCGGGAGGGCGAGTTTGTAATGAGTCAGAGCCTGTCGACACACTGATCAAGATTGTGTTCACCCCAGTAGTCACTGAGAGTGCATTCTGGGTGGTAATTGCTTCCTTTGAGAGTATGCAAGGTTATTTACAGGCTAGTTTTCATCTGACTCTCTTTCACATTTCCTGACATGACATTTAACTAGTGTAATTTCTTCAAATGATCATGTCGACAGTTATGTTAAGAGACTCCAGTGCCTGTTTACTGAGTTATCACCTAAAGCAAAATAACATTTTAAAAGAAAAGTAGCAAAAATTTTAGTTTTATTCCCTCCTCCCTCAAAAATGACCTTTGCTTCACATTAAGTGGAGAGAGAGAAATAGTTTTACTCATTAAAAAAGGAAGTCCTCTTTTATTAATCAACTCAGGCTGTATGGACTGCAATTATTGAGTAGATGAGACTTCCAAAAAAATCATTTTCGGGAGTATCACTGCTGTAATTAAAATGCATTGATAGTCTTGAAAATAATTAAATAGCCACATAATGTATCTGATGTGCATGTTCAAGGCTAAACTGTATTAAAGCCAGTAGACATTTTTCCAATCATACGTGAGGCTGCCAAATTTTCTTTTGAGGTTTTAAATTTATTTGAACCTCAAATTCACATTAAAAGTTTCATGAGTGGTAAAAACAAAGCTTGTCTTAAACTTCTGTGAACTGAAACCACCACATCTTACAGAGCTTTAAAATTTTGCACATTAGCGCTTGTGGTGAGATGAAAGCTGGGTTCCGTGACAGTCTCCGTGGTATTGTGTCTCCAGCTCTCTGCCTGTAACAATTGTTTGGTGGCTTCTGCACCTCTGTAGGTAACTCAGAAAATCTGTCTTACCGAACACTTGGGGAGGTACTACTCGAGGTTAAAACCCTTACCGAGCTTGCCAAGGCTATCAGTTAACTTCGGAAATGCTCATTCTGTCAAAACAGAAAGTGTCATAATGAAAAAGAAGACAATTCGCCCATATCCCTGTTTTAAAGTTTATTTGTTCACTTATGGCCTGAAAACCATTCCTAAAAAATACAGCTGGTCAAAGGCAATCAAGGGCACCTCATTATTTGGGGGAGAATTGAAACTTTAAGGCAGCTGACTACTCTGTTCAATAATAGCAATCTCTTTAAACACAGTTAGGTCGATAGTGAAATATTTACTGAGGATGCTTCCGGAATGATTTGAAGCCAGCTCTTTGGAGAGCATTGATAATCTCAGGGTAATCTGAGGCATCCTTATGTGAGGTGTCAATGTGCCGCTCTGAACAGAACAATGCCTCCCATACGCATCTGTGGATCATAAATAATAAAAAGCATTTTAAGAGGTTTCATAGCCTCCACATAAAATTACCTGTGACTAAAAACAGGACAGGGCAGTTCTCAGTGGGGGATAAGAAAAATGTGAGATTTTAGAATATCAGCAGTGAAGATCAGAACATGGTGAAAGCCCAATTATATCAAATTTGAAGGACCTTTAAAAACTTTTTTTGTCAAAAAGTAGGTTCCCCCCCCCCATGTGTGCTATAACTTTTTTTCTATCTTTTGTTAGCTGTTCTTTTTATTTTCAGTCTCCCCATTCCCCTATCACTACATGTGCTTCAGTTTTGCCGGGACAGAGATTATGGATGGACTTTTCTATGTTTTGTTGATATCATCCTGTGAATTTATTAAAAAAGTTAAATTTCTAGAAATATGTATTGCTACAAACAAGTGATGGGCCAGTTCTGACTAAACTGCTGTTTAAATTATCGACGTGTATCTCCAGAAAACAAGCTTAATAGCCCATTATGAAGCTTTTTTGAGTGAAAAGACAAAAACAGTCACTCACAAAAATCGTCTAGCAGCACTTCACAGACAATTGCACAAATTATCCAGAAGCAACCGTGACATGAGCTCCATTCCATTTATAATATGACATAGATGATATGGCCCACTGCTTACAGGGCCATATCTCAATTATTTTAAATAGAAAACTGAAACAAATTCACTCAATTAGAGCCCAGTTTTAATCAATTGCAAACTGGCCAAGGCGATGTCACTTTTTAAAGAAGCAAAACCTTCCTTCAAACAATTATGGGACTTGCAAAGATCATATGCATGGGATGAAGCTATAATTCTAAAAATGGATGGTGCTTCTGCAAAAGCTAGTGGCAAAACTGCCTTGTGCAGCATATAACTTTGAAGAAAAAACTTGGGTGGCCTGCAATATGTTACTGATAAACCAATCAGAAGGGGCTTCCTAGTGCATTTATAAATTTCATCTTAAAACTCAAAATTCTAGACTGTGATGAATTATTGTATTAAAACATTCTTTATATGTTCCTAATCCATAAGATAAATGTTTTATAATTGATGGAGCATCAAGATATATAAAGTACATTTCTCATGAAATCTCAAGGAATGAATTATGGCTTTGAATTAATTTTAAAAGGAAAACCTATAGATGATAATATTGGTATACTCACATAAATCTAATTTCTTATACTTGCACTAAAATGTGGCTGAAAATGTTTAAGGAATGCTTCCAAATGTTTAAGGAATCTACATATCATATTATTAACTGCATCAATTCAATTAGTGATTTGCAAAATATGTAAAAAGTCTTAAGAATGAAACAAGAATCCTTGTGTGCATAACACAATGTTTTAAAAATAAAGGTATTAGTCAAATTTTTAGAAGGATGTTATTGGATGCTTTCATAATTTAATGGTCCTTCCTGATTGGTTTCTCATTTGTCATAGCACATCCCAAAGATATGAAGGGTCATGGTTAAATGGTGCTGTAAAAATCATTGTACGATTTATTAAGGTATGTGTGAATGTATGCATGTGTGTATATATAATTATGTGTGTATGTATATATATTTTATTATTCAACATAAGGTTCATATTTAGGATCCATACACTGATGAAGTAACCTGGCTGTTTATGGGTGATTGGACCGGTGTCTGTTCTGATGTAATTATCCTAATAGATGTCAAAATATTTTTAATATTACTTTGTATAAAACAAGCTGATCAAGTTTTGATAAGCAGCACTGCTTATTCTAATACTGCAATACTGAGTACTAATTTTACTGTTCATGTAAAATTTAATTACCAACCTACGAAGTGAAAATTTGGGGAAATAGTACTAGATAAAACACAGGGATCATTTTAGCTTAGTGAAGAAAAGGTTTAGGGTTGAAAATGTTTAACGTTCAAAGTAACCAGAAGTTGGATTTGTACACATATGATATGTCAGAAAAAAATCAGTGTACCTGCCAGGAGTGGTCAGGACCTATATAATACACCCTTACTGAATCCGGGGGTTGCTTTCATCACTGAAAAGTTCTGTGGTTGTCAAAACCACAGTTCAAAATGTCAGCATCTCTGGAAAAATAAAGAGTTATGAATTAAATTTAAACATCTTTGTCTATTCCTTTTTAAAGTTTTGAACAGGACATCTGTAGCTTGAAATTGAATATCTTTAACACTTGTATTCTCCCTTGTTGAGTTTTCACAAGAAAGAAACTGCTTGAATAATGCCTAGTTAAAATGAAAACTCCCAGCTTTTTTCCCCCAGAGCCTAGTCACTCATTATCTATCTCTATCTAATCTATTGGATGAGAATAAATTGATCTCTTTTCTCTAGCACCAGTCTCTGCCCATTCTCTAAGAATGTATCACTGATTTCTGTCATGTTTTCATATTTAAAAGTACTATATAAAATATTTTATGTATATAAATACCAATTATATATACACACCAATTATATATACATATATATATATATAATACCAATATATATAAAATACCAATTATATAAAAAAGAATCAAGTGTTTAACATTTCCACCCTACAAGTATAGGACAGTCTTATTTAAACCATAGTTGTTGAATGTTAAGTATAACTCATTTCCACCTCACCCTCATTTTTCTTCCTTAAACTACAAATTTATGAGACAAAAAAGAGATCTGTTGATTTGTTTGCTTCTGCTGTGTACCATATAAAATTTGGATAAAATTACTTGCTCTTTCTCCTAGTTTTCAACAGTTTCATGTTCTTAAAGTCGTTCTTGTCTTCTTCCTAAATTTACCGTTCTAGTACCATGTTGAAAATATGGGGAAAAATGGACTATTTGGAATAATTCTATTGTGGGTGGCCGAATGCTGACTCTACACCAAAATACTGACTCTTCTCTTAGCTCTTTGATTATAAGTCACCGTTTTATTGTAGATGGTTTTTATGACTTGAGCATTCAACTAGTACTCTAATATAATATAAACTAATTCATTATTATAGATATTAAAAGGCTAATTTTATTAATGTTTATAAAATTATATGACAGATGAAAATTTTCAGATCTCTGTCATTATTAATATATCTTATAAAATTATTTTGCTAATATGTATATGTAGGAAAAAATGATATATTTTACTCTTTGTACCAAACTAGTTAAGACATTTACCCCAACACTCTTCCTGTTTGAACATAACAAGGTGAAATTTATTTTCCTTTGTAGTTATTCAATTCAACTCAGTAAGTTTCTAGATTGACATTGAGCATTAGGAAAATAAAAAAGAAGATAGTGAAGTGACTCAGTCAGTATTTGATTTGATATTCCTTTAAATTTAAATCATAACCCAGCTGGATCCCTAAAAGAGGCTTTTTTTTTTTAAATCGCAAGTTGCACTCTATTGAGCTGTTCTTGGAGCTGACTTCAGAAGTATTTGGGAACAGAGAGGCAGGTGCAGACATCCATTAGGATTGAGGTAGAGGCTGGGATGAAGTTCTTCTCAGGCTCCTCTGTGAGCAATGGGAAATAGTGTTTCCATAGTAATTAAAATCTTCCACCTGCGGAAAGGGAACATAATGAGTTGTCATTTCTACTCTGTGGAATTTCTCTATTCAGGTAGTTTCTTAGTGAGACTCGCTGGCCTTCTGGTTTTTGAAGAGAATATAGAATGTCAGTTTATGTGCGAACAGTAGATCTCCAAATCTCTATGTTCTTTTAAAAGCCAATTTAGATTGTGACTTCTATGTCAGACATTGCAGTTAGGCTCAGAGTTGGAAGAATGGCAAACTTAAGAAATCAACTCTGATTTTAGAAACAATCATACACCTAAACATCAACCAATATTCTCCCCTTTGGAAAATGACTGCTTGATTTGTCCCCTCTCCTGCCCTCTTCACTCCAAAGATTTCTATATAAAATAGAAATGGAAAACTCATAGCACACTTTAATTTCCAAGAGTCATGCAGAGATTTTATGTATTTGCAATTGTTAAAATTCTCTTCTGTAAAGCACTTTGGTGTCTCAAATTTGGAGCTCACGGAAGTTAAAAATATTACCCATCAGCACTCTTGAGAGCACAGAAGAGGCTCTGAGGGGTTAAAGTCAATCACTGGGACCGGGATTACTTCCAATAATCCTACACCTGGGAAGACTTAAATTAAATTTGAGCCATTTTGTCTACATGATCTGCTCTTGATAGGAAGTTTTATTTATTTTTTTGTTTGTTTGTTTGTTTGTCTTTTTACCACACTGGGGACATAGGCAGAGATCGTGGCTGAAATGGAATCCACTGCATCAAATGGCTTGTGTACTGATTGAATTTAAAATTGGACTTTCTCATTACCTGATTTTTGCTTCAGAGATGTGTGACAGGGGAGGCAGGTGTCTTGTAAATAAAAAAATGTGACTCAGTCATAAAACATAGAATGGGGGCAATAAAAACCTTCACTGCCCATTAAAAAAAAAGGAAGAAAAAGGATAAGAGTCTGTGTAACATAAACAGTCTTGGCAGTTTCCAGAGATCCACTTGTGTACAACGAACCCAAATATCAGGATGCTTCTCTGGTTTGGTTTTCACTAAATTTTAATGAGAGTATTGGGGTAACTTTATCTGAAAAACAATGCTGACCTCTCTAAAAATCCTTTTCCCTTCATTTACCAAGCCTTCCTTAACAACAACGTTTTTTTTTTAAAGAAATAGAAATAAAATAAATAACTTCAAAAAGATTCTTTGGTAAGTAAGATATATGTGTAGTGTGGCAGAGGGAAAAATGTTTACATAATACCCCACTTATTATGTTTCACTTAAAAATTGACAGTACAAGTTTCACCCAGTAATTTGAAAACATTTTAGTTTATTTAAGTGATGTACTCAAACTACATTATTTTAGAGAGAAAGAGATAAGGTAGTCAACCTCAACCTCTACCTCTGTAGGAAGAGACTTCATTCTTTTGCAACGTAGCAAATCTAAGCATCCAATTTTCAGTATGTATTCGTTTCCTTACTTTAGTTTTTTCCATTGAAATCATACACTAAAATTCGATATTCTCCTTTCAAATAAAGCAAATTCCCTGTTGCCTTGAAGAAAGTTGTTCTTCGCCACATCGAATTTAAAGAGGAAAACTCCAACAGCAGTCAACAAATAAGAAACACACTGGGTACTTAACAATTCTCTCTGGGGTATTGTCCAAGAGACTCTAGGGACCCAGGAAATAGAGTATTTTAAGAGAAACAAAAACATACTTCAAAGAAAGAGGTATTGAATTTCTTCCTGAATGTTTTCATGTCTTTCCTCTGTTGAACTAGGGAGTAGGGATTTTAAAGCCTGTATCTTTAAAGCCTGTGCACAGATCTTGGTTGCATCGCCTTCAAATGATAAAATCACAGGAACATTGCACATTCTATTTGATTCTTAAAATGTGGGACAATGAACAAACTAAAAGGAGAGGGTTGATGGGGGAAAATCCTGGCTGAAAACTAAATTCTCAGTAAGAGTACATCAGGTGGAGTAAAGATCCAAAGGTAACCAGACACTAGGTCTTATGGTTTATTTTGTTTGACAATGAATTATTGAGTATATATTATATCCTGTGATGCTGCAGAGGAAACTTAGAATTATTCCTCATCCAGAAGAACATAGATTAAATGGTGAGGGAAAGTCTGATAAATGATCTCAAAAAGAGAACCAGAGATCCTAATGTATTAACAATAATATCAGTAAGAGTGAGGCTAAGAAATTTCCTAAAACTGTTATATAAAAAATAACCCCCAAACCCAAAATACCCCAAATCAATTAATATCTTTGGTAATAATTTAATAGGTCGTACAAGCAACATACTCATTACAGAAATATCACTATAGAAAACCAAAAAAGAAAATAGAATACAGACACAGACAACCTCTTAAATGTTTTAACCTATTTTCTTTCATCCTCATTTCTATGTGTGTTTGCATGAATGAAATAATAGATTGCTCCTCCCTATCCTTCATTATCACATTATCCCATACCACCATTCAGACATCAGAGTTACTTTAAATACACTGTGCCCTAAATGTGAGGTTATATTACAGTCTAAAAATACTATGTGAACTGAAGTGCAAAATGGGATTTTGAAATGTATTACAGTCTTGAGAACAAAGCTTTTATTTGTAACTACCAGGCTTTGATGAGACAGGATCAGATTCCTAGTTTCTAAGGAGCCAGAGCCTGGAAGACTTAAAATGAAAGTTTATAACATAAACTATAGAGTAATTTCCTTAAGAGCTCTTTCCCTTCCAAAACCATGTAAGTACAACTGACAGGGGATGGAATATCAAAGAGCATGACAATAGAGCAAACAGTGTTGTCGCTGCCCCCTTCTAACATTAAAACTCTGGATGTGAAGGTGATGGGCCCTAAGAAGAAGGCTTTCCAGGGTAGAATTGTGGAGACTGTAGGGCTATGATAATTTTCACATATAATGCAGTACCTAAGTACAGTATGAGCTGTGGCAAGAGAGGGGTCTATGTAGAAAATCTTGAATATCCAACATGATAGAGGTGACTCAGTCTCCCTGAGTGTCAGGTTAGAAAGAGATCAGAGGGGCACCTGGGTGGCTCAGTCGTTAAGCGTCCAACTTCAGCCAGGTCACGATCTCGCGGTCCGGGAGTTCGAGCCCCGCGTCGGGCTCTGGGCTGATGGCTCAGAGCCTGGAGCCTGTTTCCGATTCTGTGTCTCCCTCTCTCTCTGCCCCTCCCCCGTTCATGCTCTGTCTCTCTCTGTCCCAAAATAAATGTTGGAAAAAAAAAAATTAAAAAAAAAAAAAAAAAAAGAGTCGGGTGCTCAACCCACTGAGCCACCAGGAGCCTCATAAAAACATAGTTTTAAAAAGTTATATGCTGGGGCGCCTGGGTGGCGCAGTCGGTTAAGCCTCCGACTTCAGCCAGGTCACGATCTCCTGGTCCGTGAGTTCGAGCCCCGCGTCGGGCTCTGGGCTGATGGCTCAGAGCCTGGAGCCTGTTTCCGATTCTGTGTCTCCCTCTCTCTCTGCCCCTCCCCCGTTCATGCTCTGTCTCTCTCTGTCCCAAAAATAAAATAAAAACGTTGAGAAAAAAAAATTAAAAAAAAAAAAAGAAAGAGATCAGAAAATGCCAAGAAGTTTAGCCAATCAGTGGAGAAATAGGCAGACTCAGAGAACAAGGGTTTTAAGGTCAGAGGTCGTGATGGAACCAAGGACGTAAGTGGTAAGTAGTAGATGCAACAGAGGGAGTGGATACCAGGAACACCAAAGATCAGGTCAGGCAGGTAAGTAAGATGGAGGATGGTGTGTAAAACATATGATTATCTACTGAATCAGGAACATCAAGAAAGCCCCCTGGGAACTTAGACCATTCTGGAAGAGAAAAATAGAGAATGAGGAGGAAGGGAATCTTGATTTAACTCGTTGAAACAATAAATTGAACAGTAATAATCTGAATAATAAGTAACATTATTGTCCATCTTGATTTGAATTATTGTTTTCTTCCAAACTGAAATGGGAACTTATGAGCTATTTTTTTATGTAATCGTCAAACAAAAATTGGATGGCATCCCAATACTATAATTTATTTATTATTTAATGTTTGACATTTTAGATTATTTTTCTATTTTAATTAATCTACAATAAGTGCCTTGTAGAAATATTTCAGTGTGTCTCACTGATTAATTTATAATGATAAATTTCTAGAAGTGCAATTACTGGATCAAAACATCTGGTTATTTGTGGGAATGCAAGCTGGAGCAGCCAGTCTGTAAAACAGTATGGAGTTTTCTCAAAAAACTAAAAATAGAGCTACCCTATGACCCAAAAATTGCACTACTAGGCATTTATCCACGGGACACAGGTGTGCTGTTTTGAAGGGACACATGCACCCCCATGTTTATAGCAGCACTTTCAACAATAGCCAAAGTATGGAAAGAGCCCAAATGTCCATCACTAGCTGAATAGATGAAGAAGATGTGGTATATATATACAATGGAGTATTACTCGGCAATCAAAAAGAATGAAATCTTGCCATTTGCAACTACGTGGATGGAACTGGAGGGTATTATGCTAAGTGAAATTAGTCAGAGAAAAACAAAAATCATATGATTTCACTCATGAGGACTTTAAGAGACAAAACAGAAGAACATAAGGGAAGGGAAACAAAAATAATATAAGAACAGGGAGGGGGACAAAACATAAGAGACTCAAATATGGAGAACAGAGGGTTACTGGAGGGGTTGTGGGAGGGGGGATAGACTAAATGGGGAAGGGGCACTAAGGATCTACTCCTGAAATCATTGTTGCACTATATGCTAAATAATTAGGATATAAATTTAAAAAAATAAAAATAAATTAAAAGATAAAAAATAAAGCCTATGCTAATAGCCCAGTAAAAACACACACAAACAAAACAACCCAAACATATTTGTTTATCTCACAGTCTTTCATTAAAGTTATAATCAACTTGGGCTGTTTCAGTAACAGCCCTTTCAGTAACAACCTTTTTTTTTACATTAGAGAATGTTAACTACAGTGTAAATCTTCAATTATCACTGTCTAAAATTATTTCAGACTAGCTCTGTTTATAGTTATTCTGAAAAATACATCATTGTTTATTAAAAAAGACATCTGATTATTTCGAATTTTTTTAATTAAAAAATTTTAAAGTTTTTATTCAAATTCCAGTTAGTTAACATACAATGTAGTATCAGTTTAAGTTGTACGATATAGTGAGTGATTCAACACTTCCATACAATACCCATTATCCATCGTGACAAGTATACTCCTTAATCCTTATCACTTATTTAATCCACCTCCTACCCACCTCCCCTCTGGCAACCATCAATTTGTTCTCTATAGAAAGGTTTTACTATATATTTTAAATTTCCTTTCAGAAAGAACATACCATTTTATTCTCCAATTAACATTGCCTAAGAGTTTCTATTTCTCTTGTCCTAAAACAGGATGATAGCAGTTTAAATTATTTAGCAATTTGAATGGTTAAGACATGGTAGTTTTCATTTCTTGATTTCTAAAAGATGCTAAAGCCTCCAAAATCGCTGAGAATATGTTATAGACTTTCTAAAGTTTTCTTCTGTTTCTTGAAGTAAAACAAAAATGTTTCACAGGGAAGCATTTGTTTTCATTCTCAGATTGGCCCTGTTCATGTGTCAGAGTCTATCTCTGTTTGCTCATATTTAATGAGATAGGGGAGGTCTATCTTAAGCAATGGAGCTAAAACAAGTTGGCTCCAAGAGTGTGTGGATCCTCTTTCATGTGTCCATGATGAATAGAGAAAGGAAAGTTAAGGTTTGCTGGAGTCTAATTCGCTGCACTAAAAGTCCACTTGCCTGCGGGAAGCAAGAAGGAACTTTACTTGTGCCTATCTGGAAGGGATCTTCATTGCTGTTCTGAAAATTTTCTTTTCCATTTTTTTTTTGCAGCACACTGAAGTTAGTTAGAATATTGTGCACCTCCCCCCACCCCACTTTCTAATTGGTATTTTTGGTGGCAATGGGAAGAGAATTTAACAATGGATTCAAACTCCCAGTTAAGCCAGAAGTCACTATACATGTATTAAGGTTTTGCTATGGTTTATATTCCCATCATCAATGCATGCAACTGCCTGTTTATCTACACCTTCACATATTCCAGTGTGCAATGTGATAGACAAAAATGCTGTCATTGTGTAAATTTGGATTTTATTGAATGAGGGTGATTAATACTTTATAGGCTTTTTAAATTATTATTACTTTGTATTAACCTACTTGAAAACTATATAACAAATTACCCCTAAATTTAGCACCTTAAAACAACAAGAATTTATGAGTTCAGTGTTTCTGTGGATAAGGAATTCAGAGGTAGCTTAGTTGGGTCGTTCTGGATCAAGAAGTCATAGTCAAGATGTTGCCTGGGTTTATAGTCTTCTGAACACTTGAATGGACCTGAAGGATTCAGTGTCAAGATGGCTCACTCACATGACTGTTGGCAAGTAGTGTTAGTTCTCTTTTGGCTGTTGATGGCAAACCTTAGTTTTCCTCAATGTGAGCTTCTCCATAGGCTGGTTAAAATGTCCTCACAGTATTGATGTTGCCTTCCCTGGAGCAAGTAATCCAAAATAACAAGACAGAAGCTTTAATGCCTTTTATGATCCAGCCTCAGATGTTACACTCTATCACTTCTACAATATCGTATTGATAATATAAATTAGCCCTATTCATCACAGAGGAGGACTCTAAAAGGATTCTAAAAGTCAGCATCTTGATCCCCTCACACATGGATGCTATTCTCACCCTACTTAGGTTGTGATACCTCATACCTGGTTTCTCTATATGGATAGCTTCTTCACCTGCACATGGGTTTCACCATCCTGCGGGGGTCTACACCTTTGTGAAGGTGCTCTACTCACCCTTATTGGGCTCTGAAACCAGGGTTCTTTTGTGTGAACCTTCTCACTATAGAACTCTGGCAGTCCACTTTGGGTTGCTGAGACAACTCCTTCACCCTTCATCCACTTGAGGGGACATCTACCTTTTTCTATCTTACCAAGAAGGAAAAGGAAAGAAATGGAAGAATTGCTGGTAGCATTCCCTGAAAAGTCAGGAAAACAAGGTTCCAAATATCTGCATTATTATCTGACACTATACTAGATGTTACAATAAGATGAAAAAAATAAAAATAAAATAAATAAATAGCTTAAGGATTAGAAAGAACAAATCAGAATGTTATTACTTAGAAATGATATGACAATGTAGAGAAGCCAAAATAATTTACAAAATAAAATAATTAATAAACAAATTATTAGACACAGTAAAGGAGTTTAGCCAAACGGCTTGCTAAAATTTCAGTACATCAGCGCATACAAATACATTATTATATTTCTACTCTCAAGCAATAATCAAAAGAAACAAACAAAAATTAGGAAACTTAATTAAACAAAAACTGTAATTTATAATAGTGACAAAATTATAAGTTATCTTGGGAAATAAACTAAAAAAATGTGCAAGACCAAATAAAAAATGTAAAATTATACTAAAAGATGTTAAAGGAGACATTAATAACAAGTGATATCTCATGTTCATGAAAAGAAGACTCAATAACAAAATTTGTATATCTTCCCATCTTGACCCCTGGAATTGACGAAACCTAACTGAAATGTTAAAAGAGTATTCGTGAATTGTTAAGAAGAATAATGAGGGAGAGTTTGCCTTATCTGGTATCAAGACTGCTCATAGAAATAAGAAAGAGTAGTGTTAGGTCCCATGGACAAATATATTGACCAATAAAACATTATAGAATCTAGAACATATCAGCTCAATTGAAGTGAAAACCTAAAAAGTTTAGTGAAACTTCCTTTTTAAATAAATTATAAAAAGCAATAGCCATAGATACACAATTTATGAACTTGATTCCAATAAAATTAAGAATGTTTCCCATTATAAAGAAATGAAAACACAAGTTGCATAATAGAAAATGTATGCAACATAAATAACTGAGTATAAAAGCATGTCAATTGTGAAGAAAAAGTATCGAATAGAATAATAGGTTAATGATGTAAACAGGTGTGGTAGACAGATGCTAGAGTAGCTCCCCACCATGATTCCTGCCCCCCAATTTGATTTTCAAACATTTGTGTAACCGGTAGGTGGGGTCAGTGACTTGTTTCTAACCCATAGAATTTGGCAAAGATAATGGAATGTCACTCCCAGAATTATGTTACGTTACATAAAACTTTTGCTAGAAGAGTTGCGCTAAAGATTCTTCTTGCATGCTTAAGACAGTAAGCTACCACTTTAAGAAAGTCCTTATGGCAAAACTGTTGGCAGCGTTTAGAAGCTGGGGGTAACTTCTAGGAATTGAGGGTGTCTTCCAGCTTAGTTGTCAAGAAGTTGGGGCCCTCAGTCCTACAGTCAAACAAAACGAACCCTGCCAAAAGCCTGCATGAGCTTGGAAATGGATTCTTCTGCAATTTTGAGTGTCCCAGGTGAAAATGAAGCCTGGGCATCACCTTGACTGTAGCCTTGTGAGACTCTAGGCAAAGAACTCAGCTAAGCTATGCCTGGAGGCCTGATTCATGGAAATTCTGACATAACGATGTTTTTATTTTAAACTATTGAGTTTGTGGTAAGTTGTTAAACAGCAACAGATGACTAATACAACATACTTCACAGAACTTGAAAGACATATGGCCAAGAGAAATATACTTGACCTCATTAATCATTAGGAAGATGAAAATCGATACCACAGTTAGATGTCTTTTCCCTAACTAATATATTAGAAAAACGTAAACATCTGTAAATAGCAAGTGCTAATATAGAAGTGGATAAAGAAGAACTCATTTCATTTTCTTTGTAAGTACAAACTGGTTTAACAGCTTTGCAAATCAGTTTGAAATTGTCTTGGAAAGATGAGCAGTGGATGGGTGGGAGGAGGGTGGGAGGATCCTGGGGCTGTAATAGAGCAGGAATGCTTAGGTAAAAAGTTCCCGGTAATGTTCTCATTCTTTTATTGGATGGTGATTGACAGATGTTCATTTTATTAATATACTTCATATATCACCCATATTATAAATATTCTTTTGAATATTTTATAAATGTTTTAAATATTATGCAATTAAAAAGTGGTGAAGGGAAATGATAAAAAAAAGTTTAAACCATTTTAAATATTTAAATAGAAAAAGAGACAAACTTTGTTCTTGGGAAAATATCAAAACAAAATACTCCTGCTGTCAGTGTGTGCATGTGCACCTGGGTGGGTGGGGTGGAGGGGAAAGGTAAAGAGAAAATGAAAAAGTATATGAAATCAACACAATTATGATCAGGCATAAATAATACCATTAAAATATTTGAATACCTCCTTTCTAAGACAAATTATTTATACAATAAAATAATAAGCTAATAATAAATTAATTAGATAATGTTTACTTTCTTATATCTAAAAGTTGATGTTTCATTGGGCTCTTTCCATCTCACCATTATATGCTAATACTTCTTCCTTAGAAATACAATAGACCTCATCCAGGAATTGAAAAAGTATTATATCCCAAAATTTCTTTATTGTGTCAGATAGCTTACGGAAAATACATTAATTTGCTTCCCTTTTGCAGAAGATGTTCAATCCTGTTCAGAAGTAGATGCCATAAACAATGTTATCACTGTTGAGTAGTTACTAGGATGAAATCACTAGAGTGAACTATGGCGTGACTGGAAATGATATATCAAATCTGTATCAAATTAATCTTTTAGTTTTATTATATATATATATACATATATGTATGTATTATGTATACGTATATATATAATACATATATGTGTATATATATAGTATATATGTATATATAATACATATATGTGTATACTATATGTGTATATATGTATATATGTATACATATATATGTCTATATATAATACATACATATATGTGTATACTATATATATAGTATAGGATAATGAGATCCCTCAAAATTCTAAAAATCCAGTATCCGCACAGTACCTTATATATTAAACTGCACTAAACATTAAAATTAAGTCTTTGATACATTAGAAAAATATCAAAATAGCATTTTTGTTACTTGAAGTCAACTCCACTGACAGCGCTCTATTTCTTCATCCATTTTTTACAATTAAATTATATTTCAATGAAATGCTTTATAAGTGAAAAGCAGGGATTCTTTGCCTATATTTTCCATAGGTCTCCAAATTTATCCACATGCACACACATGCATCCAGACAAATATGTATATGTACTTGTTAATTTTTTTTCTTATTGGGTGATTTTAAGTAAGACATGACCACTAAAGTAGGCAACTGTAACATTTTTTTAACCTTAAAAATAAAAGAACAAACTAAAAGTGTCCTTGTATAACTTCAAGATCTGTTTGACTTTCAGGTAAAATCAAAGACTTTTCTATAGTTTATTCCCATTTTTATATTGAGCTTATTTTAGTCTCAGTAGAACTATGATATAGTGTTCTCAGTGGAATAAGAAACAAGTAACATGGATGGCTTAATAGGGAATTTGACTTTGAATTTATTTCCTATTTAAGCTTCAAGAAATTTTCACAAAGACTGAAATGTTTTGGACTATTTTTAAAAGAACAAACAGAATTCTCCCTGCTCATACACTACCTACAGGCTAAAAAGCACTCTGACAGCTAAAAAAAAAAAAATCCCTTTGAGATGGCAGAATGGAACCCCAAGTACAGTACTTCTCCTAGCATAATGTCATTGAACACTTCCAAGTCCTTTGTTCTTTCTAAGCCTACTTTGAAAATGGAAAAGTTAAAGATGTGCATATGATATAATGGAATTCTTTGTGCCCTTTTATGAGAATAGGATATTTCATGATTGAAAGAATCCATGAAATTTTGCTATTACAGGTCTATCCTTTCCTTTGAGTTTGAGCATGGAACTAGGTTACTTTTTTGTTCTTCCATGTATTTACAAATCCATTATCAATTCTCTTTATGATGATTATTTCTTTTATTTAATGTCTCCATCAAGAAGGATGCAACTTCTGAGCCTCACACGTACAAGGTGACCTTCTGTGTAACAAAAGAAAATAGATTAAATAGGAAATAATTTGTCCTATAACATGTATTTCACGTTTTAGCAAATAACAGCAGAACAATTTGTACCAATGGTCCTTAACTCTAGAATGATATAATAGCATTATTGAAGTGCTTATGAAATAAATTTGTATTATCTAGTTATTTATTGCAAAGGAAGAGATTCTTTACAGGTCAATTCTTAAAATAATATATTTCTGACCACTCTCGAATATAACATTTAACTGGCACTGTTCAGAATTTAACAAAACCCATTTTTTAAAAATTATTTTAAGTGGCAGCTTAATCATTGTTTCTTCAATTTGTAGAATCTGACTGCAAATATAATGAAAAAAAAGTTTTTTTAAAATAAATACCCCTTTACATATTTCCTAATTCCAAGTATAAAATAATTTTACTTTAGAAATTATTCAAAAGAGTATATATAATTATATTAATTTTCTTATTCTTTTTAAAAATATTTTACTTTACTATTTTAATAGTGTCAATATACTGAATATGAGTATATACTATACTAATAGTACCAAGCAAAAGAACACCTTGTAGCCGTTTCTAAGCTTGATTTTACACTTAAATCCCTGGAAAATGTACTGCTATGCAGTTCAGTTGAGGCTTGGCATCTGTAACCAAAAGTAATTTTTATTTGATATTTACATATTATGTTGCCATTTTTAGAAGGTAGTTATACAAAAAGTGCACTTTATTCCTATAGGTTTAACAAACAAACTCCATTTTGTTTTTCTTGTCCTGTAGTTCAATGCGTTTGAAAAGAGATTAGAAAAATAAAACTAATGTCTTAAAGTATAATTGATAATGTGTTCTTGGCTGGTGTAACTTGGAGGACTTATGGTATTAATTTGAGCTAAGGCTAGATGGGAAGCAAGGTGATTTGTTCGTTATGATTCACCACTACAGCTCATGTACCATAGTAAATAGCCAATATTTTAATATAAGGGATTGAGAAATAATTTCCTCACAGGGTGAACTTATTTTTTAATGTATTAGCCATAGCTTGACATGATATGAACTTATTTCATAAGGACAACGTGTCACTATTTGAATTTTGCATGGAATGTTAACTAAACCAAGGAGTATCATAGTATAAATTCTATCTTGGTAGGCAATAGACATAACTAAACTAGGATAAAATATAAAAGGTACCCAGTATTAAGGGCAATTTAAAATGGAAGAAAAATACCGGGAATCTAATATAGTTTTGGATTAGATAGGCTAGTATAATAATTTATTTTTTGATTTTGTTCAATTCCTTTTTACCTTTCAACTATCAGTTGTATTTATAAATCTGAAGTTCTAATATATATTATTAGTTCTGTTGCTTAAGATTACGTATAAATGCCCCTTAATCACATGGCCCTTTTGAAATTTTTCTCGACATGACCAATCTCCTTTCCTCAAGAGTTGCTAACCTGTCATTCATAGTTTATGTTTATCAAATTTCTAATAATTGATTTTAAGACCATTATGATTCACTTATACAGTTTTGGTATTTCTTGGATGCAGCATAAATCACAAGTAAATAGAAATATTACTGGGATTATTTGTAAATCTTGATGAATAAATTGAAAAATACTAGCAACTTTAATACAACCCCAGGATGATAACATTAAATTACTTCTAATGAGTGATTTAAAAGTTAATTGACTACTTTTATAACAGTAACAAATGGAAAAAGATATTACATCCCCAAGCATTTTTCAAAAACTTAATGAGGCAATAAGAGCTCTGTAAAGCAGGTAATCACTTGTTAATTGATCTGTTATTAGGATTATATTAAACCTGGAATAATATATTTCCTTCCAGATTTCTTTAAAATAGACAAGGTAGTCACACCCTTCCTGGAAAATCTTTCATCTGTTGCTTAGGTAACCAGTTAGCCATTTATTACAATAGGAAAAGTAGTTGACAGATCATTAGTGAAATAAATATATGATCTCTGTGAATTCCTATCTATCTACATGTACTAACTGTCTTGTGATGTGAGAATACATCACAGCCCTTAAAAGACATTCCTCCAAAGTGTTTGATGGGAAGAGTGTTATGCTGGGGAAAATAAATGTGAAGAAAAATTACCACCCTGTGAGAATTAATTTGCTTTGATTTCATTTGAAAACTTCTAGATACATTCAGCAGTATTCCTTAGTGAAACCCACATGTGAGTCAGCTAGCAGGATAAATGGAATAATTCACCTTTCAACATTTCTTTGTTGGCATCCTTCAAACATTAAAAACTGTTAGGATCCATTATAGTGCTTTTACCCCTCTCCCACCTCACTTCCATATTTTAGCCCTAATTATTTCTACAAACAGATAGGTTTCCACATATTGCAATGTAATAGATTCATTCTTATCTACACACCAGTGTCAGTTTCCTTTTATCATATAATTTGTGGAAGATATCTAACTTAGGTTCTTTCTTCTCAATCTACACTTGAAATCGGAAATGCCTTTTTGTGATTTGTCTCCCTAAATTTCAGACACTTTTCAGAAGTATTTTCCACGTAAAATAAACAAAGCCAAACTTTTTTATATTGGTTTGTTTCAGAGCTTCAAAGAGCCATAAGATCTGACCTGTCCAATTCAGAAATGCTGTTTTTTCCACCCTAACAAACAAGATCATATTAATCATGTAGTGAACCAATAAAGATGAATGCCTGATTAACTCCCCGGCCAGAATTAATTATACCGGGAGCAGTTGTTCTTACAACCTAAATTAGAGCTTGCAAATGATATGGGTAGTCAGTGAATTACTGTTTTTGATACGGTGTTGGAAATGTGCATTAGATGTATCTTACACCAATAACAGGTTATCCAGTGGTGATGAGATTATAATGTGTAATTAGTCTATAAATACACTAGCTATTTTTGTAATTACAGTTGAAGTAAGTAGGCATTTATTTTACTTCCTGTGGGCAAGCTAGCTATATCGTTAATTCTTAGTGTTCTTTGTCCCTAATTATTTTATTTAAAGCCAGAGATTGTTAGCATCAGACTGAACAAGCAGTATTAAAGTATTTCATAAGAGGCATCATAAAACAAAAGGCATTGGTCATTTTGTATAATTATTTTTGTGTTCTTATAACTGCTTATTTTAATTTTCTTTTCCTGTAGATTGTTCTCTGTATCCTTTTTCAGGAGGTTTTTTTCTCCGTTCAAAATAACAAAGCCTTTGTTATTGTTTTTCCGGACATTTATCATTGCATTCCCCTGTGAAAAAGTGAAGAAAATTTTTCACTAGTTTTTTTATTTAAAAACTATTTTTTTCAGTTTATTATGATTGATTTTGTGCTATTGTACCATTTTTTGTGACTGTCCTCAAACTCAATAATTATCTGTTTTCTGTCTAACCTACTTCTAACAATATACTATCAAAGTTGTTTAGCTTTACAAATTCTCTTTTTGTGTTTCTATCATTTATTTTTCCTAAGGCTGAGTGATCTATGGATCATTAGGTTGTTTGTTGTATAATGTAACCATTGTGGGTTTTGATGTTACCTATTTTATTGTATAATTTTTTTCCTCTTCCTAAACTTTATAAAGTAAAAACAAATTACTTTTCAATACTGTGGCAACCTTGAAACTCAAAAAGAAATCACACAATTAGTACTTTGTTATTGTGCTTATGTATGATATGTATACAAGACATTTTTATTTAATGATTGGGAAAATTTGAAATGAACATTCAAGTTTAAGAATTATGGACATTAGGGGCACCTAGGTGGCTTAGTCAGGTAAGCAACCTGGTTTTGGCTCAGGTCATGATCTCACGCTTCATGGTTTGAGCCCCGCATTGGGTTCTGCACTGACAGAGAGGAACCTGCTTGGGACTCTCTGTCTCCCTCTCTCTCTGCCCCTACCCAACTCTCCCTCTCTGTCTCTCAAAACAAACGAACAAACAAACAAACTTAAAAAAAAAATTAAAAACATGAGGAACAAAATAAAAAAAAAAAAGAATTTTAGAGATTATTACACTTTGTTGTGAGCTGTAATGTGCTGCATGTAGTTATTCTAACTTTATTTTTTAACCTCAAAAAAACTTTCCAATCAAAAGATATTTTAGGGGCACCTGGGTGGCGCAGTCGGTTAAGCGTCCGACTTCAGCCAGGTCACGATCTCGCGGTCTGTGAGTTCGAGCCCCGCATCAGGCTCTGGGCTGATGGCTCAGAGCCTGGAGCCTGTTTCCGATTCTGTGTCTCCCTCTCTCTCTGCCCCTCCCCCGTTCATGCTCTGTCTCTCTCTGTCCCAAAAATAAATAAAAAAAGTTGAAAAAAATTTTAAAAAGAAAAAAAAAAAAGATATTTTAAAGTTGAAAGTTTAAAGTTTTAAAATGGTAATGTTTTTCAGTGATTTCCTTTTCTGGTGATAGAGAACTAGGAAACTAGGACCAATTTGCCACTGGGATCCGTTAAAAATTGGACAATATATTTATGAAACCAGCTTATTTGTAGATATACTATTTACATTTTGTTGTATAGCAAATGAACCCCAGATTTAATAGCTTAAAGCAGCTACAATTTATTTAAAAATTTTTTAATGTTTATTTATTTTTGAGAGAGAAAGAGAGAGAGGGTGCAAGTGGGGGAGGGGCAGAGAGAGAGAGATGGTGGGGGTGGGGGCGGGGGGGAGACAAAGAATCCAAAGCAGGCTCCAGGCTCTGAGCTGTTAGCAAGAGCCTGAAGTGGGGCTTGAACCCATGAACCATGAAATCATGACCCGACTGAGCCACCCAGGCACCCAGCTACAATTTATTTAATTCACAAATCTGTGAGTTTGGAATATTGAGTGTCATTTTGGATTGACCCAGGTTTAGCTGATAATGGTGACACTCCTATCTTTCAGGTAATGTGTTACATGAAGCTTCTTGGCTTATTTACTTCATCTGGAATGGCTAGATGACTGAAGTGTCTTTCCATAGTTTTTCATTCTTCAGCAGAATAGTCTGAGCTTGCTTGTATGTTCACTGTAAGGCTCCCACAAACAGCAAGAGTGTAAGTTGCAAGAAACAACTGAGTCTTGGGCTTTGAACTCATACAGTGCCATTTCTCCAGTGCCCTTCAATTAGCCTAAGCAAGCCAAAAAGCCAGACAAGATTTAAGAGGTGGGGACATAGAATTTGAGATTCCATGTTTTGATTAGAGGAGCTATAAAATATTGTAACCATTGTTCACCTGGCACATAAAGATCCTACAAAGCAGTGGAGAATTACAGAGCTAACTTCCAGGGAAAGAAGGAAGTACAGAGTGATTACATTGACCTTTGGATTTGCTCTTTTCCTTGTTACCTGATAATTCCAGCAAGGAATTTCAATTGAAAGAAATTTCAATATTTTGAAACTTGTTTTTGACAGATTTGTGGGGATAGGGAGACAAAAATGAAAATCCAAGGTGCACCAGGGAAAAGGACCTTCATAAATGCTCCATACTCTGAGCTTTGATGGGTACACTATAGCAATTTTCCTGGTAGAAAATTAAATTCAGCTTAAATATAAATTCTCTTTGGAGAAATACACCATCATTCCAGGACTCAAATGATTTCTATAACATTGTCACATATAATAGCTAGCATGTAGTTTAAAATAACCAATCAACCATAGTCATATTAGAACAAACTACTGAAAACCAAAGACGTACAAAAATATTAAGATAAAGTTAAAAAAGATCATCGTTAAAGGATTGAAATCCTACAGAGTATGTTTTCCAACTGTAGTGCAGTTAAGCTGGAAATGTACAATGAAATGTAACCACAAATTTGTCATATGATTATAAATTAAGAGTGCACTTCTAAATAAGATATTGATAAATAACAATAAAATTAGAGAAACATTTGAACTAAATGATAATGGAAATACTAAAAATTAAAACTGTGGCATGTAACTAAGGCTTCATTGGAAAGAATGTATAGCTTTAATTTAGATGCATAAATTAGAAAATCATAAAAGCTAAAAATCAATAACTTAATAATATATTCCATATTAGAGAATGCAAAATAAAAGGAAATAATTTTGGAGCAGAAATAAATGAAATATAAATAAAATAGCAAACAGAAAATGGGAATATGAACAAGTGAAAGTATGGTTAACTTTATTTTTTTTTTTAATTTTTTTTAATGTTTATTTTATTTTTGAGACAGAGAGAGACAGAGCATGAATGGGGGAGGGCCAGAGAGAGAGGGAGACACAGAATCTGAAACAGGCTCCAGGCTCTGAGCTGTCAGCACAGAGCCCGACTGGGGGCTGGAACTTACGGACTGCGAGATCATGACCTGAGCGGAAGTCGGACGCTTAACCGACTGAGCCACCCACGCGCCCCGAAAGTATGGTTCATTTTAAACGTCTAAGAAAATTAAAACCAGGTGAAGCTGATCAAGAATTACATGAAACAATAAAAATATGGAAAATATTTGCAGAGATACTTTGAAAAAGAGAGTAAGTAGCCAATAAATAGATAAAAGTCTTCAATTCTCCTATTAATCAAGGATTTTCTACTGACCGAGGCCTATACTTCTCTACTAAGACAATCAAAGGCATCCAAATAATATTCTTACTGATACTCTTCTACATCTCTGCCTATTCTTAGCTGCATTCACAATTCGTATCAGTCGAGATGGCTGTAGTAGCAAGTAGTTCCCAAATCTCAGTGCCCTAAACAAGGCTTGTTTCTTAGTCCCACAGTGTGTACTACGGACACTTAGTGGCTCCACTCGCGCCTTCCTTATTCCCGCAGCTCTCTGATATCGCAGCCATCATCTGCACTACCATGTTTATGCAGACATCACAGAAAAAGAAAGACCTTTAATTACAAAACAGCTCTTACGGCTTTGTTTTTGATTTGTTCAAGGAAATCATGACTATGTCTAACTCTAGAGGCAGGAACCTGTTCTGAAAAAGAACTTTGAATATTGCTGGACATCACTAATAGTCCTTACTTATTCGACTTAGAATTTGCCTCATTTTTTCACAGTATTTCCTTCCTCTGTTATCTTTTTAGCCTTCCTTGCCTTTTACAGGCTTTATCCTCTGTCTCCTCAGTTTTCTGCGATCTGATTTTATCAATCTTTCTCTCTTGTGCTTTTCTCTATATTGGCTATGTCCTTTAAAATAAGATTCTCTTATCTGAAATGCAAAACAAAAAAAAATGCTATCATTGACACTTCTTTTTTTTTTAAATTTTTAAATGTTTTTATTTATTTTTGAGACAGAGAGAAACAGAGCATGAGCAGGGGAGGGACTGAGAGAGAGGGAGACACAGAATCTAAAGAAGGCTCCAGGCTCTGAGCTGTCAGCACAGAGCCCCACAACAGGCTCGAACTCACAGACTGTGGGATCATGACCTGAGCTGAAGTCAGACGCCCAACTAACTGAGCCACCCAGGCGCCCCTCATGGACACTTCTTATACCTTTAGATATTCCTTCATCTTTTGTCTTTCCTTTCATATCCAAAATAATTAAATATATATATTTTTTGTATTTGATGGTTTTATTTCCTCAATACATACTAACCCTTTAATTCTACCCTTTCACATTCAAGCACATCACTAAAATCTTTCTCATAAAAATCATCAGTGTTTCCTAGTTTGTAAGAATTAATGATCTTCATTTTTTATCCTGTTTAAGTTTTTGCTTTACTGTAATTGGTGCCAGTTTGTTTCCTATCCTCATGTCTACCTCTCTGTCTTCTATTCAGTGGCTTCTCATATATGTCTATCTAATGGTCATTCTTTCCAATTTTCAATTTTTTTTTAGTTTACTTTTACATTTATCTGTTCCTAGCTTTCTCACCTATTCTCTATCAACTAATATCTAATATGCATTTCAGCTTTTCCATATTATTCTTATATTTAGGCTAATATCACTAATTGCCTGATTGGCAATTCCAAGTGAATCTCTAGCATCTCAAAACTCAACATGCCAAAATGTGAATTTATCATCTATTTGTATTTATTTGCTTTTTCTTCTGAAGTCCATATTTCAATGAATGGCATAAAAAATAAACTATCCCAGCTTGAAACCATGTAATTATGATTGAATTCTCCTTTCTCATTTTTTCATAAGTTCAACTGAATCTCCTTGTGAAAAGCTATTCTAACTATTTTTCTTAGTTCTAACTCCTTGTTCAATTTTTGTTTACAGTTTCTGTGTCTACCTTCCTTTTTTTTTCTTTTTTTCCAAATGTACTTTAGATATTAAGTACTTTTTGTAGAATTAAGGCAACACTTCTCTATTCATGGCTATTAATTTTAGGATTAATCTGAGATTCCATCCCTTGTCCACAATAACTTAATTTAGTTAGGTATATATGAGAATCTAGGCCAAATTTATCCCAAACTTACAGAAAAGTTTGAAGTGAAGTTCAAATATTTTTTTTTTCCTCTGAACCATTTGAGATTAAGTTGTTGACAATTCTCCATTATTCTCTAAATCTATAATAAGTAATTCATAAAAACAACATTCTCCTTCATAGAATCAAAATGACTATCAAGATCAAGAAATTAATCAATGCATTAATACCACTCATATTAGTTTGCTGTTGTTCCTGGATGAATTTCACACATTTATTACATAAGAGTTCTGGAGACCAGAAAGCCAAATGTGTCTTACTCAGCTAAAATGAAAGTATTGGTAAGGCAGCATTTCTTCTGGAGGCTCTAGAAGAGAATCTGTTTCCTTGATTTTTCTGGCTTGTGGAGTCGACCTACATTCCTTGACTCATGGTTCCCTCCCTCCATCTTTAAAGCCAGCAACATAGCATCTTTTAATCTTTCCTTGACTCTGACTCACCTGTGTCCCTTTTTCAATGATAAGGATTACATTGGACCCACTTGAATAATCCAAGGTAATCTCTCATCTTAATATCCTTAACTTAATCACATCTGCAAAGTTCCTTTTGCCATGCATAGTACCATAGTCATGGGTTCTGGGGATTAGATGTGTACATCTTTAAGGGACCACTTTCTAATCTTTAGATCCAGCTTAACTTTTATCAATTGACCTACCCAATAACACCCCTTAGAGCGAAATAATAAATCTTGAATCATGCATTGCATTTAGTTGTTATGTTTCTTTAGTTTCTTTTTGTCTGGAACAGTTCCTCAGTCTTTCCTTAATTTTCATGTCCTTGACAATTTTGAAGACTGAGTGTTATTTTGAAATGTATTTCTCACTTTGGCTTAGTCTATAAATCCTTATGATGTTATTTTTATTTTGCATCCTATCAGGTAAGAACATTTGTTAACTAGTCATATTGCTGGTAATATTCACTATGATCAAAGTGGTATCTGCTAGAATTCTCTACTTTAGAGCTACTCCTTTTTGTTTTGCTATTAATAAGTATTCTATGTGGAGGTATTTGGGGACTATATAAATATGCCATTTCTCAAACTTTCAATTTTTTAATGTCTTTATATCAGTAGGGATATAATGGTAAAGTTAATTACTATTTTATTTAATGGGTTTTAATCTGTTACTATCATTATTTATTTTGAAGCTCACATTGTCTCTATACAATGGAAGTCCCTTTACATTAGTTTCAGTGTTTTCATGACCTCATTATGCTTTGAGTACCTTTGTGTTTTCTAGCTGTGCTCTTGTATCAGACATTTCTTCAAGGGGCACTGGCTCATTTTATTAGAGAATGAGAATTAGAAGCCAATATCTGAATGTTAAGTGTGTTTATTCCTGTTGGGGTAAAATTACTTTTGGAATTTCTCAGTGAACCAAGATAGGGAACACATACACACACACACACCTATCAAAAACTATGTGTTGGGACACCTGGGTGGCTCAGTTGGTTGAACATCTGACTCTCGATTTCGCCTCAGGTCATAATCTTCCAGGTTGTGGGATAGAGGCCCATGTTGGGCTCTGGACTGATAGGGTGGAGCCTGCTTGGGATTCTTTCTCTCCCGCTCTGCTCCTTCCCTGCTTGCCCACACTCTTTCTCTCTCTGAAAATAAATAAATAAACTTAAAAAAATATGCATGTACACTGAACTATCATTTCAAGCTCAGTACCACATTTTAGTTTTCTAGGACTAAACTTTTGGGAAGGAGGAGGAGAAGGGAAAGAAAAAGGAGAGGCTTGGGAATAATCTTTCCTCAAATAAATTGAGGTAAAATATAAGTACAAGAAAATTTCCACTTTTATTTATTTTTTTTATAAGATAAGCGCAATTCACTTATTTTTTTTATTTTTTTTAACGTTTTTATTTATTTTTGAGACAGAGAGAGACAGAGCATGAACGGGGGAGGGGCAGAGAGAGAGAGAGACACAGAATCGAAACAGGCTCCAGGCTCTGAGCCATCAGCCCAGAGCCGACGCGGGGCTCGAACTCATGGACCGCGAGATCGTGACCTGAGCCGAAGTCAGACGCTCAACCGACTGAGCCACCCAGGCGCTCCAAGAAAATTTCCACTTTTAAATTCAGGATAGGGAGCATTTTCTTCATCCTCAAATGTTCCTTCATCCTCCCCTGACCTCTGACCTCAGGTTAACTACTAATCTGCTTTCTTTCACTTCAGTTTCACCCTACCATAATTAGACACAAGAAGAATATTAAAGCATGTAGTCTGTTGTATTTAACTTTTTCACTTACCATAATGCAATTTAGATGTACCCATGTTGTTGCATGTATCTATATCTATATGTTGCATCTATCTATCTGTATATATGTATGTATATATATTTTAAGAGAGAGTGCATGAGCAGAGGAGGGGGGCAGAGAGAGAGAGAGAGACAGAGAGACAGAGAGACAGAGAGGGAGAGAATGAATCATAAGCAGACTCCATGCTCAGTGCAGAGCCCATGTGGGGCTTGATTCCATAACCCTGGAATCGTGATGACCTGAGCCAAAATCAAGAGTGGGATGTTCAACAGTCTGAGCCACCCAGGTGCCCCTTATGTATCAATAGTTCTATTTCAGAGTAGTAGTTTACAGCACAGATATATCACAATTTATTACAGTTGTTGACTTTGAGTGCTTCTCATGTTTTATTTCTATGAATAATTCTGTTATAAACATTGGTATACAAGTCTCTGTGAGAATATATGTTCTTTCTCTTGGGCAAGTAATTAGAGGTGTGATTGCTAGACTGTATGATAAACATATATTTAAATTATAAGATGCTGGAAATCATTTCAGGAGTGGCAGTACTATTTTGATTTCACCTACAATGAGAGTTTTAGTTGCTTCACCTCCTCCCCAGCACTTGGTAATGTTAGTCTTTTTAATTTTAGACATTCGTATGGATATATAAAGATATCTTATTATGGCTTTTCTTTGTATTTCCTGGAGGGTTAATAATGTGAAACATCTTTCATGTGTTTGTTATCTACTTGGGTATTTTTTTTTAGTAAAATATCTTTTCAAACTTTTTGCCACTTATTAATTGGGTTATTTGTCTTATTGTTGAATCATAGGAGTTCTTAATGTATTCTGGATACACATCTCTTTCCAAGTATGTTTTGCAAACATTTCTCCCAGGCTGTGTTTTGTTTTTGTAACTGCACCTTTCAAAGAGCATTTTTTAAAAAAAAAATTTAATGTTAATTTATTTTTGAGAGAAAGAGAGAGACAGAGTGTGAGCAAGGGAGGAGCAGAGAGAGACACACACAGAATCCGAAGCAGGCTCCAGGCTCTGAGCTGTCAGCACAGAGCCCAATGCAGGGCTCGAACCCATGGACCATGAGATCATGACCTGAGCTGAAGTTGGACACTTAACCAACTGAGCCACCCAGGCGCCCCTCAAAGAGCATTTTTTAAAAAAATTTGATGAAACCCAATTTGTCATTTCTTTTTATGGTTTATGTTCCTTCTGTCCTACTTAGAAAATCATGGCCTAATCTAATGTCATAGACATTTTTTCTCTTGTTCCTTTGGACATTATATTGTTTTAGTTTTTACATTTAGAATAAGATTTTTTGAGGTAATTTTAGTATGTATTGTGAGGTAAAATTTTAGATTCATTTTTTTCCATATAGATTCAGTTATTCCAGCTCCACTTGTTAAAAAGACTATTCTCTCCTCCATTGAATTACTTTGGGAAATTGACCATATTAATGTAGATCTAGCTCTAGACTTTCTATTGTATCCCACAGATCTCCAGGTCTATCCTTTATCCTCTATCACACTTTCTTGATTAGTATTATTGTAGTTAAGTTATTCAACTCTGTTCTTTTCAACATGTTTTTTTTTTGCTAAATCCTTTTCCTTTCTGTATAAATATTGGAACAGGCTTGTCAGTTTTCTTAAAAAATATTTACATGTTTTATTCAACCATCTATAGATCATGAATCTGAGATGGTGTATGCCTGGACCTATTGTTGATGTCTTGTAATCCTATGGAAGTTGAGAATCAAGTGAACATTGACATGCATAGAGATATGAAGAGAAATTGTGTCCAGGTTACATCTTTTGAACCTCTGAATCAAGCAGCTGTTTGATTTTTTTTTTCTTGAGGCAATAAATTCTACTTTTTTTCAACAAGCCAATTTATGATATTTTTTGTCCTTTGCAAATAGTAACTCTAAATTTTACATTCCCATCAGTTATTCTATTTCAGTCACTTTTTATCTCTTCCAGAACTATTGCTGCATAAAGCTATACATTCACAGCTATTAGATCAGATAATTTTAAGAAGCTTCTCATCAATTATTATAGAAAAATCCCAAACTTTTAATCATGAGATTTAAAACTTTTGATAATTGGGCCTTATTATAATTTTTAAGGCACATCTTTTACCCTTACCTCCCTCACCTCACATCATCTTTGATCCAATTATATTGCCTTTCTCATTTTATCTCCAATATACCTTGAAGTAGCACTCCTCTGATTTTTTGTTAGTGTTGTTGCTGCTTTAGAAAAGGGGCAATATCCTTAGCCAATGTAATTGTCTCTGTTTCTTGCCTCTTTTATTGTCATTAATGCTATATAGTGACATGGCAGAGCTGGCTGGCATTGGCTCTCAGGAACCAAGTGTTAATATTCAGAATTTTTTCATGTATTTACATCACTTACATCATTGGCCATGATATAAATAATCTATGGATAGTGGCAAATGCTACAAATTAGGATTCCCACTGTCTAGGTCTGTTTGGACCTCTGGAACAAAAATACTATAGACTAGGTGACTTAAACAATAAACATTTTTTTTTCCTCTCACAATTCTGGAGGCTGGGGAGTTGAAGATCAAGGTACATGATCAGTGTCTGGTGAGAGCTTGCTTCCTGATTTATAGATAACCATCTTCTTGCTGTATCCTTATAAGGCTGAAAGGGTAAAGAAAATCTCTGTGGTCTCTTTTATAAGGACACTAATTATATTCATGAGGGATCCACATTAGATTATGATCTAATTACCCACCAAAGGCACCATCTCCAAATATCACATTGGGGATTAGGTTGCACATATGAATTTGATGTGAGGGGATACAAACATTCAGTCTATAGCAACTTCCTATATGAATAGCACTCATTCATAAAGTAGAGTGGTTTACCAATATACCACTGACTGTGATAGTTATGGGTACTCTTATTTTTGTTTTATAGTGTTCTTGTTCCATAGAAGTCTGTCCAGAGAACCTGCTTCTTCACATAATGTGCATCCCACTAAGCACTAGCTTATCTCAAAGGTCTTGAACTTTTTCATTGTAATTATTCCCTTCGATGCAGGGAACTCTCTTCTTTAACAGATGGGTGTTCAAGAGGAACCCCCCACCACCTTGAGCATTATGTGTGACCTTGGGAAGTCATGGGCTTCTATCTAACTGATTGTTGTTATGCAAAACTTGGCAGACCTGATATACTTTGTTAATGCGACTTAGACAACCAATACAATGTTCCTGCAGACACTATCAAAGGAGATTAGCTAACTGGGACTAAGTTTTATAAAGCTCTTGGCAGAAGAACAATTATCCTAAAATTGGTCCTTATCAGGGTCTTTGTTATTAATTGATGATTGATAACATTCTCAATTCTACCTATTCTGTTCCCAACCTCATCCAAACTTTTTCCTCTGTCTGTGGTTTCAAAACAAAAGCTAAAATATTCTTTCCCTATATACAATTGCTGAACAGGCCATAATTTAATTGAGTTAGGCTTTTTCTAATGCTTAGACCTTTCCTAATGCAATATGCTGAATATTACTTATCTGGCAATGAGATGCAGCATGAAGGAAAATTAGAACTAAGAGTGGGGTTAGAGCTATGCCCATGGATCATTGCAATGGGCGAAGGTCCTCCTGCCACCCAGCCTCTGCGGGAAGAAAGCATGCTCAGAGAAAATACGTATTTTGAGGAAGGAAGCAAATAATGAATCCCTACTCTTCAAAAGTACTCTTGACTTGAATTCTCGACCACAATCAAACCTTAGCGAGTTTGGCTTAGTGTTCTGCCTGAGTTGGGGTGGAGTGGTCTGGTCAACTGATCGTGATACTCTGCCTCAAGGGAATTGGGTCACTTGCTTCTTCATTACTGCCAAGGATGGGGGCCTGAGACAGGGAGGTCTCAGAATTTGAAGGGTGTTGGTGAGCTTCTCAGGACAGAAATGAGTTTAGATTAGTTTTGCACTTTTAAGGGCAGAGATCATCTTCACCTAGCTGCTCTTCTATTGAGGGATGGTTATATCTATATCTCTATATCTCTATCTATATATCTATATCATCTATACTATATCTATATCTTTATACCTATCATCTATATCTATATCCAAATCTATATCTATATATATATCCAAATCTATATATCTATCTACATATCTATATATATCTCCATATAAAGGATCTGTGTGAGTTCTTTTACACAGAATCTTACTGGGGAAAATAAAGCAGAGGGCTCTGCCTTCTTTAGGTTTGTGCATGGTTTCTTGTATACTCTTTTCCCCCCATTATCATTTAGCATTTATTAATATATAGGGGAGCTTTTGTTTTCAAATAAAAATTATTTTTAAATTTAAATATTAATTATTAAAAATATAGACGAGGAGGAAGAAGTTTGGATGGGGATAAGGTGTATTAAGTAGAATGGATATTAAAAATTTAGACAGGATAGGGATGCCTGGGTGGCTCAGTTGGTTAAGTGACCGACTCTTGATTTCAGCTGAGACAGTGATCTCACAGTTTGTGAGTCTGAGCCCCACCTTGGGCTCTGCACTGACAGTGTGGAGCCTGCTTGGATTTTCTCTCTCTCTGTCTCTCTCTCTCTCTGCCCTTCCCCCTGCCAGTCTCTCAAAATAAATAAATTAAATTAAAAAAAATTAGAGAGGATTGTATTGTGTCTCTTTTTGTCTGACCATTTGTAATGGATTTGAGGACTAGGATTGGATGGATCCTTTTTTTTTTTTTTAATGGGAAGCTCTACCTAAATCTTTCAAGTACAATCACTGTCAAAGGCAAACTCTATTATAGCCTTTGGACTCTTGAGAGGATAGTAAATCATAAGGATATATTCAGGTAATTTATATAAATTCATTAAGATAAGGGGGTCATGTGGGAATCTTTTTAGGATGGTGTAAATGCTATTGCAGGGTATGGATCCTGAACCCATATATACCCACATATTTAACTTAGAATTCAGAAACCTTAAGTTTCTAAATGAGAAATCTCTACTTCCCTTTTTCCCACCTTCCTATTTAGCTTTTCTTAGCCCATAGAGTCCTCTCAAAAGGCCTAAAAGCTATAGCAATTAATCCTAGAAAACACTTTTCATAGAAAAAGGAGATGTTTAGAAAGAAAATCAATCTATTATTCTATTTAAAACTTTGTTATGCTCCATACAGTTATATTTTAAGTTCCAGTAATGAGTAGAGTGGGATTTTCTAATTTTAAATGCTTATGTTTGAGAATATGAGTGAAAAAATACTAATTAACAACAACAACAACAACAACAACAACAAAAACCCCTGAGAATCATACACATTTCTTGCAGAACTCAAACTGTCTTCATAGGTAGAGCTCTGTTCTTTGGTTCTTCACTTCTAAGAAACATAAAGACATTAAAAAAAAACACATTATTATAGGACAGAAGGCTTTTTTCTATAGCTTTGAGGGGTTATATTGTAAATTAAAAGTAATTTCCTTTTGGTCAGATTTTACATTTTTTTTTGAAAAGTAGTTTAGGATGGATGTATTATCTTTCAAACAAATTCACTTGGAGACAGATATATAGATATAATAAATTAGGATATTATCACTTTAATAAAAAGTTTCCACCAAGTTATTTATAGAGAATGCTATGGTGTGTCACCCAGATCCCCCTTTAGGGATCAATTTCCCTACTGTCACAAGAGTTACCTGCAGGCTATTGACAGTTAATTCCACCCTTAGGAATTGCTCTCAGCCAAAGAGAGTTGTGTCACCCATGTATGTTCTTTTCCCTTGGGTAGCTTATATATATTGACGGATTCATGTTGGGAATAAAATGTGTGCCCCTTTGTGTTTGGGGGGACAACTATGAACCCCTGCAACTTCAGAAGTCTCCATGGAATTGACTGAGTTTTTGTTATAAAAGCATTGCAGCTCGGCTTGTTCCTCTGTCCATTCCTGCTTTCCTCATTACTCTACAGGTGTTGATCCAAATCAAATTAACCTTTTTGTGTTCAAATCCTTGTTCCAGATTCTGCTTCCCCATAAATGAAGACTGACCTAAGAGAGTTGGTACTAGAATTGGGGTAGTTCAAGGAAACCAATTCTGAAAGAGACATTGAAGTTTGGTCACCTGCCAGTCAGATGGCAATGTGTACTTCATTATGGATGGTGAACGGAGTACAGATATTTCCTGGTATACTATAGTGGCACAATTATTAAAAAGTTTTCATCAACGGTGAACTGAGACAACATACCAGTAGAAGGGAATGTGCTGATGGGCAGAACAATTCCAATGATTGAGAGACTTGACACAAGTTGTAAATATAGGACAATAAAATTTGATGTCTCCTTCTGAGTTCCATCCATTTACTGGGAAAGACAAACAAAGGCTTAGGTTGTTAATCACCAATTTAAAGTGAAACATGAAAACCAGAGGGTCTTTTTCGGTAGAATATGAAAAAACTCTCATCTCCTACAGCTAAATAAAACAAACAAAACAAAACAGAGGGTCAGACTCAATTATAAGGATTGTGGAGCTCTAGACAAGACTGAATTATCAGCCTCAGCAAATAATCTATGCCAAGGTTAGGGTCCTGATTGGGAAAGAGTGGGACCCTTCTCCTCCCCTCTCCCAGCTTTATTGAGCTAGAATTACATATAATGTTGTGTAAGTTTAAGGTGCACATGATGATTTGATGCACTTATGTATTGCAAAATGATTACCACAGTGAGGTTAGTTAATGCATCCATCACCTCACATACTTGTGTGTGTGTGTGTGTGTGTGTGTGTGTGTATGTGGTGATGACTTTTAAGATTAACTTCTTAGCAACTTCCAGTATACATTATTGTTAACTGTAGTCATTGTGTTGTATATTAGAACCTCTGAACTTGTTCCTCTTAGAGCAAGAAGTTAGTACCCTTGGGCCAACATCTTCCCATTGCCCCTACCCTCCTACCCCAGGCAAGCACCAATTTCTCTCTGTTTTTATGATTTTTTAAAAGGATTCTACAAATGAGATTATACAGTATTTATCATTCTCTGGTTTATTTCACTTACCATAATACCCTTAAGCCTCAGCCATAAAGATGCAAACAGCAGGATTTCCTTTGTCTTATGGCTGAGTAATATTCCACATATAAATATACCACATTTTTGTTACCCATTCATCCATCAACAGATACTTAGGTTGTATCTAGTTTTGGATAATGGAAATAATCCTATAATGAACATGTGGGTGCAGATATCTATTCCACAGAGTGATTTTGTTTTATTCTGATACATACCCAGAAGTGATGTATGTGTGTATCTCCTTATATATATTTGATATTTACCTGTTTTGGGATATATAATTTATCATTATTCTATTCCATAGGTTGCCTTTTCAATTTATTGATTTTTTTTTCTGTACAGAAGCTTTTTAGTTTGATGTAGTACCACAAGTTTTTGTTGCTTGTGATTTTGGTGTCATATCCAAAAAATCATTGCCCATATCAATGTCAACAACCTTATTCCCAAATTTTCTTCTAGGAGTTTTTATCTCAGGTACTACATTATAGTCCTTAATACATTATGAGTTAATTTTGTGTATGGTCTAAAATATTGGTCCAGTTTCATCCTTTTGCATGTAGTTGCTCAGTTTTTTCCAATACCATTTAATAAGGAGACTGCCATTTCCCCATTGTATATTCTTGGTCTCCTTGTCTGAAATTAATTGACTACACATGCATGGGATTATTTTGGGGTTCTCTATTCTTTGTATTGGTATGTGTACTGTTTTTATGCCAGTATCATAATGTTTTGATTGTTATAGCTTTGTAGTATAATTTGAAATCAGGAATTTTGGTGCCTCCAGTTTTGTTCTTCTTTCTCAGGATTGCTTTGGATATTTGAGTTCTTTTGTGGTTCCACCAAATTTTATGATTGTTTTTCTATTTCTGTGGAAAATGCCATTGGGATTTTGATAGGGATTGCACTAAATTTGTACATCATTTTGAACAGTATGAACATTTTATTAATATTAGCTCTTCTGACATATGAACACAGAATAGCTTTTCATTTATTTGTATATTCTTCAATTTCTTTCATTTATGTCTTACAGTTTTCAGTGTACAGTGATTTCACCTCCTAGGTTAAATTAATCTCTACGTATTTTATTGTTTTTGATGCAATTATAAGTGTGATTGTTTTGGGGCGCCTGGTTGGCTCAGTCAGTTAAGTGTCTGACTTTGGCTCAGGTCATGAATTTGTGGTTCGTGGGTTTGAGCCCCACGTTGGGCTCTGTGCTGACAGCTCAGAGCCTGGAGCCTACTTCAGATTCTGTGTCTCCCTCTCTCTGCCCCTCCCCCATTCACACTCTGTCTCTCTGTCTCTCTCAAAAATATATAAACATTAAAAAAAATTTAAAAGTAAAAAAAAATAATTGGGATTGTTTATTTCTTTATCAGATAGTTCTTGGTTAGTGTATACAAACACAACTTATTATTGTGTTGATTTTATATCCTGACACATTACTGAATTCATTTATTCTAACAGGTGTGTGTGTGTGTGTGTGTGTGTGTGTGTGTGTGAAGTTTTTAAGGTTTAATATGTGTAAGATCATATCATCTGCAAATACAGACAATTTAAATCTTTTTAAAAGTAATTTGGATGTCTTTGATTTCTTTCTCTAGCCTAATTGCTCTAGCTAGGATTTCTAGTACTATTTTGAAAAGGGATGGTGGTGAACACCTTTGCCTTGTTCTTGATCTTAGAGGAAAAGTTGTTAAAAAGTTGAGTCTGATGTTATCTACGGGCTTGTTATATGTGGCTTTTATTATGTTGAGGTACATTCTTCTATGCAAAATTTCCTGTCTTTGTTTATGATTTGATGACTTTTTGTTGTGATGTGGTTTGACTCCTTTATTATAATCTTTTGTGTACCTATTATAGATTTTTTCCTTTTTGTTTACCCTGGGTTTAACATAAAATATCTTAGAGTTATAGCATCCTGTTTTATTGTGGTAACAACTAAACTTTAATAGAATATAGAAACTCAATACTTTTATGTTTCTGGCGCTTACATTTTAGGTTATTGATGTTATAATTTAGGTCTTTTTTATTGTAGCTGTTTTTAATAAGTTTAATAAGTTTATTAACTTCTAAACTAGAGTTGCAAGTGATTTATGTACCACCAATACAATACTAGAAAACCTGACTTTGACTATATATTTACTTTTACCTTTCACACATTCATATATTTTTAGGAAGTTAATGATCATCTTTCCATTTCAGCTTGAAGAACACCTGTTAGCAAGTTTAGAAGTAGTGAGCTCTCAGCTTTTTGTTATTGTTGTTTGTTAGTTTGATAAATTCTTTTTTTTGTCCCTCCTTTCTGAAGGATAGTTTTGCTGGATGGAGTATTTTTGTTTGACAATTTTATTCCTTCAATAAAGGTACTATCTCATGCTCTCTTGACCTACAAAATTTCTGTTGAGAAACCTTCCGATAATCTTAAGGAGGCTCCCTTGTAAGTGATGAATCACTTTTTTTCTTGCTGCTTTCAAAATTTTTTCTCTTTGACTTTTGACAATTTACTTATGTGTCTTGTAGCACTTTTCAGGTTCAAACTATATGGGGTCTTTTGTACCTCATGAATCCGGGTGTCTATTCTCTCCCTAACTAGGGCTATTTTTAGACATTATTTCTTTAAATAGATTTTCTATCCTTTTTTCTTTCTCTTCTCCTTATAGGATTCCCATAGAGTATATTTTGCTTCCTTTTATGGTATCCCATTAGTACCATAGACATTCTACATTACTTTTCATTTTTTCTTTTCTTTTGCTTCTCTGGCTGGATAATTTCAAATGATCTATCTTGAGTTCACTAATTCTTCTACTTATTGAGTCTGGTATTGAATATCTCTATTGAATTCTTCAGTTTAGCCATTGTATTTTCCAGTCCTAGATTTTTTTAAATGTTAGTTTCTATTTTTTTAATGTATCATTTTGTTCATTTATTGTTTTTCTATTTTGTTTAGTTGTCTCTGTGTTGTTCTTGTAGTTTGTGGTATTTTAAGAATATTATGAATTCTTTGTCAGACGGTTCATAGTTCTCCATTTCTTTGGGGTCAGTATTAGAGCTGTATTAGTTTCTCTTCTTGATGTCATGTTTGTTAATTCTTTATGATCCTTATATTCTTGCACTGGTTTTTGTGCATTTGAGGAAGTGGGCCTCTCTTCCAGACTTTATAGGTTTGCTTTGGCAGGGAAAGACCTTTATCAGTCAGATCTGCTTGGGGTTCTGGACAGTTCATCTGGTAGCATCCACAGGTAGGTGGGGTTTTCTAAGAGGGTCTCTAGCTGGGCAAGGCCACTGCCTGTGGAGTGATGGGGGGGTTGGAGGGGGGGATGCCATAGGATGAATAAGACTGCTGGCTCTGCTCTGTAGGTAGTCCCACTAATTGGTCTCAGCAGTCATGTCTGTTTGGGTAGAGTCACAGGCTGTGTTGCCTGGCAAGGCAGTGCCACTTGCATTCCATGGTTGGACAGGGCTGTGGGCTGGACTCAGCAATTGCTCCTGGTCAGGTGGGACCTCAGGCTGTGTCTCTTAACTGGAAGATGCCATTGGCTGGACTCCATGGAGGGTCTTTGTGGTCAGACAGGGACTTAGGTTGAGCTTTGTGATGGGGGCTGCAAGCTGTGTCCTGAAGTTTGGTGGGGATAGCAACCCACCAAATAATCAGGTTGGGTTCATAATCAGGTGCTTCATAATCAGGTTGGCTGCTGGCTGTGCTCTGCTGTTAGGTGAGCTTGCAGAGAAGCCTGGCTCTCTGTTTAGCCTCTTCTATATCCTGCAGTTAGATGGCAGCTAGAGACTGTTCCATGATTGAGTGGGACCACTGTCAAGGCTTTTTGACTAGATGGGGATGCAGGCTAAGCTCTGTGAATGGATGAGGTCACTGACTGGGCTTTCTGCTTAGATGAGGCTTCAGGGTATGATCAGCAATATATTATGGCCATAGGCTGGGCTCTGCTGTTGAGTGAAACTTTCAGTGAGTCTCTGTGCCTGAGTGGTACCATACACTGCGATCCCGGCTGTTTGAGGTCACTGTTCTGGCACCTTGGCCCTGAAAACCAGAGCTATGCTCAGCTGGCTTTGTGCCTTGCTTGAGCAAACTGTAGGATGAAATCTGCACCTACTTGGGTTGTCTGGCCAGTATTTCTTGTCAGATGGGACTGGAGGCTATGTTCAACAGTTGGGTGGGGCTGCTGACTTGTTCCACTGTCCAGGAAGCACACAGGGTATACTTTTTGGCTGCTGGATGTCTATGGCCAGGCTTCCCAGTGGAGCAGGACTGGAGTCGATGCTCAGCAGGTGGGCAATGCTTTGAACTTGCTTCCTTGCCCAGTTGGGGTTATTGGCTTGGCTCTGAAGATAGGAAGAGCTGCTGGCTGAGATCTCTGCTCAGGTGCCACTGCAAGTAGTGATGTGACCCATCTATGACATCTGAGTGCTTGTTGCTGTAAGCCTTGTCTGCATCTCTATCTGTATCTTGTCATTAGTGCTTGAGTCTGGCAGATCCCCCCAGTGAATCATGAGATGTGAGGCTCAAGTGGGCTCCCAGGAAGCATCTTGCAAAGCTGGGGAAACAGAATGTCCACCTTGGTCTTTCTTTTCCCCACTGGAGAAACTATATGCCCAAGAAGAACCTCTTATATGGCACTTATTGCCTGGGGGAAAGATTATGTTGTCAAAGTGTAGACTCTCCTTTTATCCTACTAATGTGGTACTTCTTGGTGTCTGTGGTCCAGGGTGAATGTTTCAGCCTCACCCCTGGGTTCCAGGATTTTTACAATGGTATCTTGTCTATGGATAGTTGCTAGTTGGCCTTCTTATGAGGAGAACTGATATCGGGAATGAATGACCTATTTTGTCATCCATATGATATCACTGTTCTCCTCTCCCCAAAATCTTAGGATGAGGAAATCTGGGTCAATGCACTTTGAAAATTTTCACCCATAAATTCTTTGTATTGGCTGAGTCTTCACAGTAGTCTACTCTTCCATATTAAAACTCCGTCTTTTCCCTTGCTTGAAGACAGTCCAAGGTTGTCTTATAAGAAAATACCCATCCCACCCCCTCAGGATCTACTCTACCGCCAGTCCCGACCAAAGACTAAAACTTAGTGGTAAATGGCAATATAATCTAGCTAGATATGTGCTGGGCTTGCTGAAGAAGAAAAGGGATGACAAACCAAAGGAACTGCAGGATTTAGCTAACTTACTCAAGTTAGCTAATTTAATAGTACTGGCAGGAATCATGTATATGTGGGATTGGATCTTAAAGGAGCTGGATTATTCCAAGCACTTTCCCCATGATACACATAATTTTGGCAAGGATGAGAGAAGATACTGCTAACATAAAGAGCTAGGTGGGCTCTTAGAGGTTGAAAGAAAGTTACGGCTCTCACTTAGTGAGATACAAATGCCATAACTAAAATGGCAATGGTAGAATAAAAGGTAAAAAGAGTCAAAGAGGTTGGCTTCCTAGAGTGGATAAATTGCATAAAGCCTTCAAACTCACTAGCTGCCTATGTTTTACAAGAATGTGGAGGACATAGTGTTTTGCACAGTGATAAGATGAGAGTGGCCTCCCCATTTTTATGAAGATCAGTGGTGACTGTCCTCTGAAGACCCAAATGATGACAGAAGATGCTGGTACATAATACTGGAAAGAGTTAGAGTGGCCACTGGGCGCTGGAGACCTGAAATATCCCTGATAAAATGAGAAACAGAATCCTGAAATAACACAGGTTAGATGGCAGTGGTGCAGGGTCAGAATGTCAGCCTGGGAGGCTGAGTCACATAGAAATACAGAGACGTTTGATAGAAGATGGTAGTCTTAGGGAAACCACGAAGGAGTAGTTGACAAGAATATTTCTCAATGTATAAAAATCAAAGGAATTCAAGAATGAATGATCAGGAGGTCACAGGCTATTCTCTCCATAACATGTCATAATCTCTTGCTCATTTTAATAATATGGGCTGATTTTAAGTTCCACATTACACTGACTGAAGGAAAGGCCAGTTGCTCAGAAGGAAGGAACTTGCAAAACCAAAGCAAATGAACTGTGCTGTAATGATTCAGAATCTTTACTCAAAGGGACCTATATCCATTTACTTGGATAGCCATACACTAGGGAGAGGGGAATGACAAGACATTTAGAGAACAGTAGGGCATAGGGTTTGAGTTGGTATTGATACACAAGTGCTGGAAGTGGTACCAGGATTCCCTCAATCCCCTTGTTAGAATGGAACATAGAGAGACCAGGTAATAAATGAAGTCTTGGGTACACTGAGTACATAAGCCCAACTACTAGACATTTCTTTAGTGTTCAAATATATACTTAAAATTCAAAGACTACATTTACTTTCATTGTTTTGTTGAGTCAGAACTGCTGGAATGGAGAATACCAAGTAGAAGTCCCTAAAGCTGGTCAAGATGGTCAAAAAATCAGATGGATCCTGGAAGGTGACAGTGAATGACCACAAAGTACCACAAAAACAGTAACCCCAATCGGAGGCATTTTACCAGATGTAACAATATTTTAAATAAAGGCAGAATCAGAAACAGGATCATGACAAGCCATATTAGAGCTCGAGGCAAAAGGAAAAATAAGTAATGCATATTTTTTCTTTATTAAAATTTTTGATATTTTGTTCATCATGGATTTTTTGACTGATAATGATTTCTTTAAAAATGCATTGAAATATTATTTATCTTGATTATTGAATTTTTAATGTTCCCTTAAATTTTGTGTCTGATGCAAATGTTTTCTTCAACTCACTCTAGTCTTGGTTCTGTATAACAGAGCTTCAGAAACTTGGTAAACAGTCGGTATTCTGATGAATGCATTATTCTTCATTTCTAATGGGAAGGAGATCGGAAGTTAACATTCATATGTGATGAACAAAAATAAACATTTATATTCTTCTCTCAGGGCTATAATAGTTTTCTTACTCTGTGTCATAAATATAGCCTGAGGGGAACTGGTGATCTTGGAAATCCATATATCACATTGGTCCTCTATTTCAAAGTCATTATATTAAGCAGACTGGAAGAAGCAGAAGTATTTATTCTGGTGGCCCTGGTAAGACTGTGTAGTCTAGAGTGTGAGAAATAAACCCAATGAAGATTCAGAGACTTGTTACATTGGTGTAGTTTGTAACAATTCAGTGACCTAATATATACACCAGATCATTTCCACAGTGAAAAACAATTTATTGTATCTTTCATCTTGCCACTAAGAAGGAAAACACAAGTCCTGGTATGAAATGACACAGAAGGCCAACACCTTTGAGTTGAACACATAACAGGAGCATTCTGTAGGAGCTTCTGGCTATTGTAGCCCTCCCACATGGGCCCCTTGCTTAATGATAATATGGAAGTCTCTATGAGATTGAAGGTGTCTGTAGTAAGCATGGATCACCATGACTCAAATGGAGAATTATAATTTAGACCCTTTGGTGTTCTGAAGCAAGCCTTTGCCATCTGCAACAGAAAATCGTCTTCTATTAGATTAACAGTTGTGGCATGCTAGGGGTCTTGATAGAGACAGAATGTAAATGGAAATCAAGTAACCATGCAGAGTTGGATTCTGCCAAACTCATCTACTCAAAGGTTGATCAAGCCCAATGGCAATTTATCATTGCAGAATTATTCATGAGCAGAGCCAGAGGGTACACATAAGCAACACAAACAGGTGGCTCCGACTCCATATCATCTACTGTTGCATTGGACTGTCTCGTTTAGCATGTGCCAATGGTGCATGGGGAATTCATTTTAAATAGCTCATGAAGGAGGTGAAGGCTGAGCTTAAGTCATAGATGGATTGGCTTTGTATATTAGCTAAAAATCAAAGTGCTGTTCTACAGACCAACGTAAGGGTGGGCTTGAAAGATAGAGGTGAGGAGAAATCCTCCCAATTGGTATAAGTTTGAGTAGTATCCATCTATGTGGAGAAAAGTGGCTTGGGTTGAAATAGATGTGGCTTCATGGTCAGTGATGACTGGATCAGGATTGATTAGGAGCTTGGAAAGAGAAAGATTGAGGATTGGGAAAAATTATTTTTTGGGGGGGAGGAGGTATTATAAACAGACCTAGGGGAAGCATAAAGTATAGAGAAAAACCTTGTAATACATGATAATTCCTGCCATAGATGAGCCATCATAGCATAGAAGAAGCACTACAAAAAAGTTTAGAGGATATCTTGGCCAGTGGACACAAGCCAGATTTGGCCATCAGTCCCCCAGTTTGGCAAAGGTGCAGCATAAATAGAAGAGTCATGAGTGGCAGGGATGTTGATCAAGCCTAGGCTCAACTGAATGGGCTGATCTAGTTGCTGCTGCAGAGTGTGCAACTTTCCAGCAAGAAAAAACAATGCTGAGCCATTAACAAGGCACTTCCTCTCAGGACGCCAACAAGGTATTTGGTAGCAAAGTGATTTCACTGGCTCCCCAGTACTATCAGGCAGCAACTCATCTTAATTTTATATTAACACATGCTGCAGATATTGGGGTTGCCTTACAGACAGGGCCTCATCCAGCTCCACTACCCAAGAGTCTGGATTATTTGTTTCACCAGCATAAAATTCTGCTTCATATTGTTCTGGGTCAACCAACCCACTGTACAGCAGGCAGAATGTGACTGTTGGCATCTGACCACTGGATCATTTGTCTTATCATATGCTATATGACTCAGTTTTGTCAGTAGGACTAAGCAATGGAATGGACATTTGAAAATTTATCTGAGGCACTAGTTTAGGGATGACTAAATATTGCTTTAGAGATGACTAATATTGGTATTCCATCCTCAAAAATGCAGCAAAAAATTTAAATCAATTACAGTTATAAGATATTGTATATTCAACAAGAAATCATGCATTTGAGAATAAAGGGGAAGGAGTGGACCCATATAACATTATTCCCAACAACCCACTTGGGGAATTTGTGTTTTCCATCCTCTCATGCCCATGCCTTTTGACTGAAGATTTGGAGGCCCTGATTTCCAAAGGGGAATCCTTCTACTGAGTGTCCCATTACACTTTAAGCTATGGCTATTACCTTGAATCCTGGAGTAACTATACCCAGGTGGGGCACATTTATCATCTGAATTAAGTGGATCTGAGCAGCACAAGGAGTGGACAGTAGTGGACAGTAGGGTGGGTGCACTGCTCAGATTCCTTTTCAGCAGCGAGATGGACCATTTCTGCTGCCAGGAAGAGCTGCTGCTGAAGACAAATGAATGACTCTCAGCCTGAGTCCATTGATTGGTTGATGTGGGAGCACAAAGGCTAGCCCCCTTGCCTACTGCTAAGAGCTCTGAAAGGACGTCTAAATAAATTCCTAGCCCTCAGTTGGATTCACTGAATCTGTTGCAACTGTGTAACAGCTTCATTCTCCCTCTGTCCAGCTCCAAGCCCTTCAAACGCTCCCAGAGTCTACTCTGAGGCCACACCCCAGTAAATACCCTACATGTAAATTTCTGATGCTCAAAGTCTGTTCTCTGGGGAAGTTAAACTCAAACAGGATTCCTTCAAATTGCCAGGATTCATTTACCATAAAATAGTTGAAAAAGGAATTTTGCACATAAATGTTGAAGAGTAAATCTGCATAAAGTAAACTTCCCTTCCTATGTACTTTTACTTTGCTTTTTTTCTCCATTATTTTTTCTCTTTCTACTTTCCTTTTTGCTAATTCAATTATAACATCAGATATTATGGAAAAATTAGATTTAGAAGGCTTTGCCCACCCCCTCACCCCACCCCCGCTCTAGGCCTCATCATGTGAACTTGGATGAATTAAGTTTCTCTGGGTAAGAAGTGATTAGTTTATTAATTGGGGGGATTGCACTAGGTGGTTGATCTTTAAAGCATCTTGGAACTTTGAAAGTTAAATATTCTCCTTTTCACTCTGTTTTTATACTTTAAATGTCATTGCAGTTTGGATTGGAGAGTTACTGAGTACAAAGGGGAAATACTAAAGAAATGTTTGAATCTTAGGAGGTATGGGTGTGGTCACTTGCAAAATAGGTGTAAATTGTGTGAACATTGTTTACTGATGCTAATAAGACAAAAGAAAGATTTCCCCATGGCAGATGACTTACTACAGGCCATGTAATAATAATGCAAATAATTTATTATATTCTCCAAGCATCTGTAGTATTTGTGATGTGAGAATTTGTAGACATGATTGCATTCATGATTCCTTCAGCAACTACTCACTGAGTGCCTATTTTGTGGCCAGACTGTACTAGGCCCTGGGGATACAAAGATTATTAAAATAAGATCCTAATTCGTGAACAGCTCAGAGTCCAGTGGGAGAGACTGACATATACACAAATATTACAGTGCAAAAGATCTGCTATAATGGAATATAAACAGAATGCTGCTGACAAATTTTGTAATGATTTTATGCAGACAAGATATATTCCTTCTGTAAAGATTGACTGTCAATCAGTTTGAGTACCTCTGCATTATAACAAAGGCAAACCTGATCACCGTACCACAAATCCACAAGGCCTGGCACCTCCTTTCTACAATGAGTAACAATTGCTATGATAAGTAACAATTGCTACAACAATTGCTCTAGCTATTTACATCAGCTCTGTAGGACATTTTCTTCCTCCTGTTCTACATCAGTGCAAGAGATGGTCTCTGTGGTAACTAAACAGCAGAAGCTGCCTAAAGTCCACAATTCTTTGTACCATTTTCTGAATTCAAAACAGACTGGAGAGCTAATGCTAGGGGATGGTAGCTGACGGGGCTGAGTTTGTGAGGAGGGGAGGGAACAGTCTAGCAAACGGGGGAGTGCTTTTGAGATTAATGAAGGAATAGAAGGCGATTTTCCTGGACTGAAGGGTAATAGAAGTCAGGGTGTCCTAGAGAAGCAAAAAATTCTGATAGCTCATCCAAATTGAGGCAATTTTGAGATTGAAGGCTGGTACAAAAATATAATAACATTTATAATTAAAATTCATGTCTTGAAATATTTACAGATCAACCAATTGACTTCATAACATTGGTCGATTCTTCAAATTTTTTTTCAAAAAATTACATATTTCTAAAAAATAAAAAAAACCATATTAGCTATATTAAAGCCAGTTTTAAAAATCTTTATACTGATTATCTGTATATTAAAAATAAGCAGAATAATTATTCTTGGTGCATACTCATACTTTAATTCATCTCATTTTGTAATCCTAAATTGTTGGCATTTTTCTGAAAATACATTTTTAATTGTCTTATTATTAATTATGTAATGAAAATTCCCTATTTTCATACCTAGAAGTAATTTCTTTCTAAATGATCCTATGCTTAATTGAAGAATGTTCATCAGATTCACATACATGATATCTTAGTCAATTTCAATTTTATTCGTCTTAGGTTCAGCATATAAATTTTCTTTTATTTTGAATTTTTTTTTAAAAAATATTTATTTTTGAAAGAAAGAGAGAGACAGAGTGAGAATGGCAGTGGGGGAGCAGAGAGAGAGAGGGAGACACAGAATCTGAAGCAGGCTCCAGGCTCTGAGCTGTCAGCACAGAGCTAGATGCAGGACTTGAACTCATGAACTGTGAGATCATGACCTGAGCTGAAGTCAGATGCTCAACCGACTGAGCCAACCAGACACCCCAGCATATAAATTTTCAGATGAAAAATTGAAACTCCATCAAAAAATCACTTTTGTGAATTGATACATTCCGAAGCACAAAACAGAATTTTATTTTTATGTTTTTAATATGAAATGTATTGTCAGGGGCGCCTGGGTGGCGCAGTCGGTTAAGCGTCCGACTTCAGCCAGGTCACGATCTCAAGGTCCATGGGTTCGAGCCCCGCGTCGGGCTCTGGGCTGATGGCTCAGAGCCTGGAGCCTGTTTCCGATTCTGTGTCTCCCTCTCTGCCCCTCCCCCATTCATGCTCTGTCTCGCTCTGTCCCAAAAATAAATAAAAAACGTTGAAAAAAAAAATTAAAAAAAAAGAAACGTATTGTCAAATTGGTTTCCATAAAACACCCACTGCTCATCCCAACAGGTGCCCTCCTCAATACCCATCACCCACCCCAGAATTTCAGAAATTAAATTGTATATATTTTTTGTATTCTCATTATTTAATGTGTTCAGTGCCTCCTTTGTTTTTGTAGGGATAAATTTTAATGTCATTCTGCCTGCAAGCTTTTGTTCAGTAATTTCAGTTTGCTAAAAGATTTAAAATTGGATATTTTTAGTGATGATGTATTGTTTAAGTCCATTTCAGCTGCCGTAACAAATATATTATAGACTAGGTGTCTTAAATAACAAACATTTACTTCTCACAGTTCTGGAGGCTAAGAAGTCCAAGATCAAGGCACCAACTGATTTAGTGTCTGGTGAGAACCTGTTTCCTAGTTAATTGATGGCTGCCTTCTCACTGTGTCTGTCCTCATATGGCAGAAAGGGTAAGGGAGGTCTTTGATAAGGATACTAATTCCCTTCATGAAGGTTCCACCCTCATGATCTAATTACCTCCCAAAGTCTTCACCTCAAAATACTATCACCTTGTAGATTAGGATTTCAGCCTATGAATTTGGGGAAGATACAAACATTCAGTCCCTAACAGCCATTTAGTGAATAATTATTTTTTTTAATTTTTTTTCAACGTTTTATTTTATTTTTGGAACAGAGAGAGACAGAGCATGAACGGGGGAGGGGCAGAGAGAGAGAGAGACACACAGAATCGGAAACAGGCTCCAGGCTCTGAGCCATCAGCCCAGAGCCCGACGCGGGCTCGAACTCACGGACCGCGAGATCGTGACCTGGCTGAAGTCAACGCTTAACTGACTGCGCCACCCAGGCGCCCCCATTTAGTGAATAATTAAAAGTAAGATTTGACAGTTGGCCTTGAAGAAAGTAGAACTAAAATCTAGAAGCTTCACTTATAAACACATATAACGCCATTGTAGGAGAATTAAAGTCTTTGTTCAAATGTTCAAACATTCTAAAATCTCACTGACACTGGACAGCAGAGCGTACACAATTCCTTCTAAATTCATGTCTGCTCCATAGGTTTCTTTACTAAGTAAGAGTATTTTTCCCTGATAGGTTATGGTCACCCTAAATTTGAATTCATATAATAAACATAAAACTAAGACATAAATGTTCAATTTGAGCTTTTAAATGAATTTATAATAACACTAAAATAATACAGTATTTTCATCTTTAACTGAATGAACTTTCAAAAGCCCCGCAAGGACTCCCCCACTCTCCCTGCACATGTGAATCATGTTACAATCTGGTAGGCACAGGTGGTGCCAAGAGAAAGAGGAAGACCTTCTGATTTCTGGTCTCTAGTACTCATTGCTGGTATCTTTAGAATCCAGTCATACATGGGTCTGCCTCCTCATGTGTGTGGTTCCAGAGATAGCTGGTGGTGAATTTCAATCAGCTCCTCCCTACCTGCTAGGACACATGTGTACATCTCTTCCCAGCTCCATATTCACTGATTTCAATTTGATAGCTTAAAACTGTCTGCGGCGGGACTATTTACACCACAGAAATTGGTAATTCCTACAAATTACTTTTCCTCACCCTACCGTAAGAGCTGGTTGTTAACTGTTGACCAGCATACCACTGCAAGAAACCCTAACACAAATCCTTTCTAGGCACCTCATGCCTCTCTTCCTTGCTGGAAAGTCTCCACTTGAAAAGAATGCTGCAGCAGAGTGGGTCAGGGCGAATCACTCATCCTGGTTTGGCTAGCACAATCCCAGTAAGCACCTGCTGTGCCAGGGTCCTGTCCTGCTTGGCGCTTACACCGGAAATAGTCACTTTGTAATACTGTGTAAATAACAAACACAATTAATGGTTGCATTAAAGTTAGGATGCGTTTCATAGAACTTCAATTTTTATTTCCAGCTCCTTTCTACCTTTGATCTTGCCTAGTAGTATGTGGAACACATACGCTGTGATCAGGACTCTCTCTGGGTATATGATTAAATAAAAACGACCATCAGCAATACCCAATGCTCTTTTCCTGAACCCTTGCACACACAACGTAATTTATACCTCTCTTTCAAGGACAGCATGCCGCATGCTCTTTGATAATAAAATCAATGTACTCACACAGGAGCAGGTGAGGCTTAGCTAACTTCAGTTGGGTATGTGTGTAGGGGAAAAAGGATTCCATATTGCTGGCCCTCCTGGACACTTGGTATATTACTGTCCTAAGTTACAAATACCAGTTTAGGCAAGAAGTGAAGCGCAGTATAGTATCTTATTTCTTAGAAATGATCCCAGTCAAGGAAATATTTTGTAGTCTCACCAAAACTGAATTTATCAGAGGGGATGAAACTCAGCTTCTAAGTGATTAGGCACCAGCAGTTTTTGCACCACAGTTAAATGTTATGTGCATAAATTATAAATTATATAGCCAAATGTTTTTATATCCTAGCTTTGGATGGACTCAAAATAATATTTTCATAAAGTACACACTAGTTAATTGAGGTTTATGTAGCGTATCTAAAGAATAATCAGGTGTTTAAAAATAAAGTATTAATCAAGGTGTATTACTTTTCTATGACTGCTGTAATAAATTATTATAAGTATAGTGGATGAAAACATAAACTTATTATCTCACAGCTCTGTAGGTCAAAAGGTCTGACATGGGTCTCAATGGGCTAAAAATGAAGGTGTTAGTGAGGCTGCAGTATTTTCTACAGGCTTCTAGGAAAAATTGTTACCTTGTTTTTTCCAGCTTCTAGAGGACACCTGCATTTCTTGGCCCATGGTCTCTTTCTTCTTCAAAGCCAGTACTGTTGTAGCTTTCTTTTTCTTTTTTTTTCAGATTTTTTTCATGTTTATTTGTTTCTTGAGAGACAGAGAGAGAGACCATTAGCGGGGGATGAGAGACAGGGAGACACAGAATCCGTAGCAGGCTTCAGGCTCTGAGCCCTCATCACAGAGCCCAACACGGGCTCAAACTCACGAATCATGAGATCATGACCTGAGCTGAAGTCAGATGCTTAACTGGCTGAGCCACCCAAGCACTCCTTTTTCTGCTCATCCTTCTATACAGTCACGTCTCTCTTTCTCTCTCTGACCATATCCTTGAAAAATTTTCTGATTTTATGGAAACATTGTAAGGACACATCCAGATAGGTCAGGATAATCACCCCAGGTCTAGGCCTTAACCTAATTACATCTGCAAAGTCCTTTTCACATGTAGGTAGGTAACTTATTCACAGGTTAGTGGTATTAAGTTTTAATTGTCTTGGGTGGGGTTGCATTATTCTGCCTACCACACAAAGTGATATTTTCAGCAAAGAATAAACTATGTTCTTGGGGTACCTGGCTAGCTCAGTCAGTCGTGCTTGTGATTTTTGACCTCAAGGTTGTGAGTTCGAGTGCTATTTTGCATGTAGATATTACTTAAAAAATCTTTGAAAAAAGGATATACTATATTATGAAGATCTAGAGTTCATCTTTCATTTCTTTGAAGATATAAAACAATTACCTAAATTTAGAATAATTTTTAAGATTAATCACAAATGGAAGTGTGAAAACGTTTTTTCGTTGTTATTGTTTTTTCTTTCCTGCTTGCATCAGGTACTACTTTCCTACATAACATCAAGAAGAGTCTATAGCCAGTTAAAAGCTCTCAATCTGGATAATTTCTTCATTTCTGTGATTCCTAGAAACTTGTGTTCATGATGGCCAGATGTCTATAATTTGGTTAGAATTTAATTCTGGAATTGTTAAAAAAACAAAAAAGTGTCTGCTGTCTAAGCCCATACCTGTTCCATACCTGTTGCTCTGGTGCATTTCTTTTTTTTAATTTATTTAATTTATTTCATTTCTATTTTTAATATGAAATTTATTGTCAAATTGGTTTCCATACAAAACCCAGTGCTCATCCCAACGGGTGCCCTCCTCAATACCCCTCACCCATCCTGACCTCCCTCCCACCCCACATCAACCCTCAGTTTGTTCTCAGTTTTTAAGAGTCTCTTATGGTTTGGATCCCTCCCTCTCTAACTTTTTTGTTTTTCCTTCCCCTCCCCCATGGTCTTCTGTTAAGTTTCTCAGGATCCACATAAGAGCGAAAACATATCGTATCTGTCTTTCTCTGTATGACTTATTTCACTTAGCATAACACTCTCCAGTTCCATCCACATTGCTACAAAAGGCCATATTTCATTCTTTCTCATTGCCATGTAGTATTCCATTGTGTATATAAACCCCAATTTCTTTATCCATTCGTCAGTTGATGAACATTTAGACTCTTTCCATAATTTGGCTATTGTTGAGAGTGCTGCTATAAACATTGGGGTACAAGTGCCCCTATGCATCAGTACTCCTATATCCCTTGGGTAAATTCCTAGCAGTGCTATTGCTGGGTCATAGGGTAGATCTATTTTTAATTTTTTGAGGAACCTCCACACTGTTTTCCAGAGCGGCTACACCAGTTCACATTCCCACCAACAGTGCAAGAGGGTTCCCATTTCTCCACATCCTCGCCAGCATCTATAGTCTCCTGATTTGTTCATTTTAGCCACTCGGACTGGTGTGAGGTGGTATCTCAGTGTAGTTTTTTTTTTTTTAATATATGAAATTTATTGTCAAATTGGTTTCCATACAACACCCAGTGCTCATCCCAAAAGGTGCCCTCCTCAATACCCATCACCCACCCTCTCCTCCCTCCCACCCCCCATCAACCCTCAGTTTGTTCTCAGTTTTTAACAGTCTCTTATGCTTTGGCTCTCTCCCACTCTAGCCTCTTTTTTTTTTTCCTTCCCCTCCCCCATGGTCTTCTGTTAAGTTTCTCAGGGTCCACATAAGAGTGAGACCATATGGTATCTGTCTTTCTCTGTATGGCTTAATTCACTTAGCATCACACTCTCCAGTTCCATCCATGTTGCTACAAAAGGCCATATTTCATTTATTCTCATTGCCACGTAGTATTCCATTGTGTATATAAACCACAATTTCTTTATCCATTCATCAGTTGATGGACATTTAGACTCTTTCCATAATTTGGCTATTGTTGAGAGTGCTGCTATAAACATTGGGGTACAAGTGTCCCTATGCATCAGTACTCCTGTATCCCTTGGATAAATTCCTAGCAGTGCTATTGCTGGGTCATAGGGTAGGTCTATTTTTAATTTCCTGACGAACCTCCACACTGCTTTCCAGAGCAGCTGCACCAATTTGCATTCCCACCAACAGTGCAAGAGGGTTCCCATTTCTCCACATCCTCTCCAGCATCTATAGTCTCCTGATTTGTTCATTTCGGCCACTCTGACTGGCGTGAGGTGATACCTGAGTGTGGTTTTGATTTGTATTTCCCTGATGAGGAGCGACGCTGAACATCTTTTCATGTGCCTGTTGGCCATCCGGATGTCTTCTTTAGAGAAGTGTCTATTCATGTTTTCTGCCCATTTCTTCACTGGGTTATTTGTTTTTCGGGTGTGGAGTTTGGTAAGCTCTTTATAGATTTTGGATACTAGCCCTTTGTCCGATATGTCATTTGCGAATATCTTAACCCATTCCGTTGGTTGCCTTTTAGTTTTGTTGGTTGTTTCCTTTGCTGTGCAGAAGCTTTTTATCTTCATAAGGTCCCAGTAATTCACTTTTGCTTTTAATTCCCTTGCCTTTGGGGATGTGTTGAGTAAGAGGTTGCTACGGCTGAGGTCAGAGAGGTCTTTTCCTGCTTTCTCCTCTAAGGTTTTGATGGTTTCCTGTCTCACATTCAGGTCCTTTATCCATTTTGAGTTTATTTTTGTGAATGGTGTGAGAAAGTGGTCTAGTTTCAACCTTCTGCATGTTGCTGTCCAGTTCTCCCATTTGTTAAAGAGGCTGTCTTTTTTCCATTGGATGTTCTTTCCTGCTTTGTCAAAGATGAGTTGCCATACGTTTGTGGGTCTAGTTCTGGGGTTTCTTTTCTATTCCATTGGTCTATGTGTCTGTTTTTGTGCCAATACCATGCTGTCTTGATGATTGCAGCTTTGTAGTGGAGGCTAAAGTCTGGGATTGTGATGCCTCCTGCTTTGGTCTGCTTCTTCATAATTCCTTTGGCTATTCGGGGCCTTTTGTGGTTCCATATGAATTTTAGGATTGCTTGTTCTAGCTTCGAGAAGAATGCTGGTGCAATTTTGATTGGAATTGCATTGAATGTGTAGATTGCTTGGGTGGTATTGACATTTTAACAATATTTATTCTTCCAATCCATGAGCAGGGAATGTCTTTCCATTTCTTTATATCTTCTTCAATTACCTTCATAAGCTTTCTATAGTTTTCAGCATACAGATCTTTTACATCTTTGGTTAGATTTCTTCCTGGGTATTTTATGCTTCTTGGTGCAATTGTGAATGGGATCAGTTTCTTTATTTGTCTTTCTGTGGCTTCATTGTTAGTGTATAAGAATGCAACTGATTTCTGTACATTGATTTTGTATCCTGCAACTTTGCTGAATTCCTGTATCAGTTCTAGCAGACTTTTGGTGGAGTCTATCGGATTTTCCATGTATAATATCATGTCATCTGCAAAAAGCGAAAGCTTGACTTCATCTTTGCCAATTTTGATGCCTTTGATTTCCTTTTGTTGTCTGATTGCTGATAGAACTTCCAGCACTATGTTAAACAACAGCGGTGAGAGTGGGCATCCCTGTCGTGTTCCTGATCTCAGGGAAAAAGCTCTCAGTTTTTCCCCGTTGAGGATGATGTTAGCTGTGGGCTTTTCATAAATGGCTTTTATGATCTTTAAGTATGTTCCTTCTATTCCGACTTTCTTGAGGGTTTTTGTTACAAAACGATGCTGAATTTTGTCATGCTTTTTTCTGCATCAACTGACAGGATCATATGGTTCTTATCTTTTCTTGTATTAATGTGATGTATAACATTGATTGATTTGTGAATGTTGAACCAGTCCTGCAGCCCAGGAAGGAATCCTACTGGATCATGGTGAATAATTCTTTTTATATGTTGTTGAATGCAATTTGCTAGTATCTTGCTGAGAATTTTTGCATCCATATTCATCAGGGATATTGGCCTGTAGTTCTCTTTTTTTGCTGGGTCTCTGTCTGGTTTTGGAATCAAAGTAATGCTGGCTTCACAGAATGAGTCTGGAAGTTTTCCTTCCCTTTCTATTTCTTGGAACAGCTTGAGAAGGTTAGGTATTATCTCTGCTTTAAATGTCTAGTAGAATGCACCAGGGAAGCCATCTGGTCCTGGACTCTTATTTGTTGGGAGATTTTTGATAACTGATTCAATTTCCTCGCTGGTTATGGGTCTGTTCAAGTTTTCTATTTCTTCCTGTTTGAGTTTTGGAAGTGTGTGGGTGCTTAGGAATTTTTCCATTTCTTTCAGGTTGTCCAGTTTGTTGGTGTATAATTTTTCATAGTATTCCCTGATAATTGCTTGTATTTCTGAGGGATTGGTTGTAATAATTCCATTTTCATTCATGATTTTATCTATTGGCGCCATCTCCCTTTTCTTTTTGAGAAGCCTGGCTAGAGGTTTACCAATTTTATTTTTTAAAAAAGAAGAAAACAACAACTCTTGGTTTCATTGATCTGCTTTACTGTTTTTTTTAGATTCTATGTTGTTTATTTCTGCTTTGATCTTTATTATTTCTCTTCTTCTGGGTTTGGGGTGTCTTTTCTGTTCTGCTTCTGGTTCCTTTAGGTGTGCTGTTAGGTTTTGTATTTGGGATTTTTCTTGTTTCTTGAGATAGGCCTAGATTGCAATGTCTTTTCCTCTCAGGACTGCCTTTGCTGCATCCCAAAGCATTTGGATTGTTGTATTTTCATTTTCATTTGTTTCCATATATTTTTTAAATTTCTTCTCTAACTGCCTGGTTGACCCATTCATTCTTTAGTAGGGTGTTCTTTAACCTCCATTCTTTTGGAGGTTTCCAGACTTTGTCCTTTGGTTGATTCCAAGTTTCATAGCATTGTGGTCTGAAAGTGTGCATGGTATGATCTCAATTTTTGTATGCTTATGAAGGGCTGTTTTGTGGCCCAGTATGTGATCTATCTTGGAGAATGTTCCATGTGCACTCAAGAAGAAAGTATATTCTGTTGCTTTGGGTTGCAGAGTTCTAAATATATCTGTCAAGTCCATCTGATCCAATGTATCATCATGGCCCTTGTTTCTTTATTGATCCTATGTCTAGATGTTCTATCCATTTCTGTAAGTGGAGTATTAAAGTTCCCTGCAATTACCACATTCTTATCAATAAGGTTGCTTACACTTGTGATTTATTGTTTTATATATTTGGCGGGCTCCCGTGTTCAGCGCATAGACGTTTATAATTGTTAGCTCTTCATGATGGATAGACCCTGTAATTATTATATAATGCCCTTCTTCATCTCTTGTTACAGACTTTAATTTAAAGTCTAGTTTTTCTGATAAAGTCAAGTCTGTCTTATATAACTCCAGCTTTCTTTTGGCTTCCAGTAGCATGATAAATAGTTCTCCATCCCCTCACTCTCAATATAAAGGTGTCCTCAGATCTAAAATGAGTCTCTTGTAGACAGCAAAGAGATAGGTCTTGTTTTTTTATCCATTCTGATACCCTGTGTCTTTTGATTGGAGCATTTAGTCCATTTACATTCAGTGTTATTATTGAAAGATATGGATTTTGAGTCATTGTGGTGTCTGTAGTTTTCATGCTTGTAGTGATGTCTCTGGTACTTTGTGGTCCTTGCAACATTTCACTCAGAGAATCCCCCTTAGGATCTCTTGTAGTCTGGTTTAGTGGTGATGAATTCTTTCAGTTTTTGTTTGTTGGGAAGGCCTTTATCTCTCCTTCTATTCTGAATGACAGACTTGCTGGATAAAGGGTTCTAGGCTGCATATTTTTTTCTGTTCATCACATTGAAGGTTTCTTGCCAGTCCTTTCTGGCTTGCCAAGTTTCAGTGCATAGGTCTGCCACTACTCTTATGGGTCTACCTTTGTATGTTAAGGCCCGTTTATCCCTAGCTGCTTTCAGAATTTTCTCTTTATCCTCGTATTTTGCCAGTTTCACTGATATGTCATGCAGAAGATGGATTCAAGTTACGTCTGAAGGGAGTTCTTTGTGCCTCTTGGATTTCAATGCCTTTTTCCTTCCCCTGATCAGGGAAGTTCTCAGGTGTGATTTGTTCAAGTATGCCTTCAGCCCCTTTCTCTCTCTCTTCCTCTTCTGGAATTCCTATGATACGGATATTGTTCTGTTTGATTGCACATGGGAGGTGCCCTGCAGTTTGGAGCCACCGCAAGGACTACCCAAAATGACGAAACAGAAGAGCTCTGGTGATTTTCAACAGCCCTGCTGTTACTTTCTTTAATTAGAGCCATGGTTCTGAATATGCACACATTTCCCCACCCCCTCCACACACAAAGGCTGCATGCTCACTGAAGTAAATGAAAGAATTAATCATTGAATGGAATTCCCTTAGATCTTGAGCAAATGTTGTATAAATTTTAATCCAAAGATTACTTCAAAGATATATACAAAGGAGGATGATACGTGAACCAATTTTAAGTTTTTAATAATAGAACTTTGGTCAAGTTTAAAGTTAAATGGATTTGTGATTGAACATTTATACATAAACATATATTTCTATTAAATATTTATGCATATATAAATATAAACTTTCACAAAATAAGGCATATATAATTGTAGGAAAAATATTTTTCAAGTGAAATTTCTTTTTTTTTTAATTTTTTTTTTAATGTTTGTTTATTTTAGAGAGCGAGGGAGACAGAGCATGAGCAAGGGAGGGGCAGAGAGAGAGGGAGACACAGAATCCGAAGCAGCTCCAGGCTCTGAGCTGTCCACACAAAGCCTGATGCAGTCAGGGCTCAAACCCACAAACTTTGAGATCATGACCTGAGCTGAAGTCGGATGCTTAACCAACTGAGCCTCTCTTGAGTGAAATTTCTTAAAATTTGTTTTCTCTTTTATGTAATACTTTTTTTTTTTTATTTTTTAGAAAGAGCATGGGCTGGGGAGAGAGGTGGAGGGGAGTGGCAGGGAGGGAGAGAGAGACAGAGACAGAGACAGAGAGGCAGAATCTTAAGCAGGCTCCATGCTCAGCACAGAACCTGATGCAGGGCTTGATTTCACGACCCTGGGATCATGACCTGAGCCAAAATCAAGAGTCAGAAGAACTGACTGAACTACACAGGCTCCCCTCTTTTATGTAATTATCAGAATAAAAGCAAGAAATGTTTGGAAAAAGATGTTATGTAACACAACTGAACACAGAGAATAATCTCTGATATAGACGGGACATTTAGCATTGTCTGAAAATGTTGAGAATGGATGAGTTCAAGAAGGAAAATAATCTATAAAAGCATGAGATAATTTCGGTTAAACATACTAAGCAACTTCCCTCCTTGAAGATGTAATTCTACTATCATCATCTTGAAATGTCGAGAATGAAAAGGTCTTAAAATTACAAACTCCCAATAAAAATGAGGGGTGCCTGGGTGGCACAGTCAGTTAAGTGTCTGACTTTAGCTCAGGTCAATAATCTCCTGGTCTATGAGTTCGAGTCCCGTGATGGGCCCTATGCTGACAGCTCAGAGCCTGGAGCCTGCTTCAGATTCTGTCTTCCTGCCTTTTTGCCCCTCCTTGCTCTCAAAATCAATAAACATTAAAATTTTCGTTTTTTAAAAATAAAAATGATTCTGTTTCCCTGTCTCTCTGCCCCTCCCCTGCTCTCTCTCTCTCTCTCAAATATTTAAAACAATGAAAATTAAAATCATAAAATTTGTATTTCAAATTAAACTTAAATTAGATTTGTTATTTATAAATAACTTATTTTTTATTTTCAAAAAATTTTATCCTTATATTAGTTTCTTAAGTCTGTTGTACCAAAGTACAACAAACTGGGTGGTTTAAAGCAACAGAAATGGGGGCACCTGGCTAGCTTAGGAGGTTAATGTGTGACTCTTGAATTTGTTTCAGGTCATGATCTCAGGGTTTGTAGGATTGAGCCCCGCATCAGGCTCTGCAATATCAGCGAGGAGCCTGCTTGGTATTTTCTCTCCCTCTGTTTTTGCCCCTCCCTGACTTGTGCTGTCCCTCTTAAAATAAATAATAAACATTAAAAAAAAAAAATAAAGCAACAGAAATGTATTCTCTCACAGTGCTGGAGTGTTGCAGTCAGAAATCAAGGTGTTGGCACCGCCATAATCCTTCTGAAGCCTCAAGGGGAAGATCCTTGCCTCGTCCAGCTTCTGGTAGCCCTAGCCATCCCTCAGCTTGTGTCAACATAACTCCAACTCTTATTTCTATATTTACCTCTGTGGCCATTGTCTGTTTCTGTACCTCTGTTTCTTGTTACTAGGATATCAGTCATATTGTCTTGTTTTGTTTTCCTTTCCTTTCTTTGGACACCAGTCATATTGGATTAAGGGCCCACTCTACTCCATTGTGACCTCATCTTAACTAGTTACATTTGCAAAACCCTATTTCCAAAGAAGGTTACATTCTGAGATACCAGACACTAGGATTTCAACATACCTTTTGCGGGAGACACAGTTCAACCTGTAACAATTCTATTGGTGAAAAGTCTGGTTCTCTTCTGAGGCTTAAAGAAATAATCAATGTAAAGCTTGTGTGGCTTTTTCTGTCTCATTCTTTAGTGGATCAAGAATTAGTCTAAGTTACTAAATCTATGTTTACACTGGTTCACCAATTCAATTTTCTGATTATTGTATTTTTAAAAATTTTGGATATGGTTTTAGAGAACTGATAAAATTGAATGTGTTTAAAAGTCTGTATTTATAAGATATAATGTACATTTAATAAAGTACAAACTAACTAATTTCATTACTTAATGAATTAATTAATTAAAGTTCAGCCAGCTTCTGCCAAGTTTTTGTCTACTAGTATGTGAAGCAGCAAACAAGGTTCTCTTTTAACATGTGATTGAATAGAAAACATGATCAGCAATAATTCATTATTCTTTTTCTGACTCCTCCCAGATATAAAACACTGTATTCAGGGACATAATACCAGGTTCTTGCTGATGCTAAAACAAAATGTACTTTGACATTGTGGGCTTTGGTCAGCTAACTCCTTCTGACTATGAGTGGTGGTAGGAAGAAAATTACATACCAACACAAGAGCAGTGGAATATTTATATTAATGAGCAATAGTCTTAGAATTTTTTTTAACTCACCAGAGTATTAGGATGTTACATAAAAACTCATGGGCATACTAAATCATCCCTGTGTTTCAGCAAGAATACATTTCAAAACTTCTTTTCATTAACAGGAAAGGAATACTTTTTAAGGTAACAACTTACAGCACAACACTCTTGGTTATGCCTAATTTTGTCTACATGTTCAATCATCTAACAAAAAAGTTGAGAAAGAAAAAGGAACCATATAAAATGGCATACAATAACATACTAGAATTTGAAAAAATCAGACAGAATAGGGGACCCCCAAGGGAAAAGAAAGCTATTTGGCTGCTTGACTAATTATATGCACTAATAGCTTTCCATTGGGTCCTCTGGTTTTTAAGAGTTCATTTAATTGTTGGATCAAATTAGAAGTATTTCTAGACTCTTCTCATGGCCAGCCATATATGCAGAAATACAATAAAATCAGGAATCAGAAAACTTAAATTCTTCACTTTCTAGTTTTCTTTAAATACTCTGAACTTCACTTTCATTACCTATAAAATTGAGATAATAATAATAATTTAACCAAAAAAAGCTGTTCTGAGTATGACCATGAGAAAAATAATTAAAACATGTAAAGAATTATATAATACAATATTAATCTGAATTACCTTGAACCATATCTTTGAACAGTTATAGTGCCTTCATTTGGTCTAATATGTGACTAAGTTTCATTCTATTATAGATTATATAAAACTATCACTTTTATTTTTATTTATTTTTTTATTTTTTTTAACATTTATTTATTTATTTATTTATTTTATTTTTATATATGAAATTTATTGTCAAATTGGTTTCCATACAACACCCAGTGCTCATCCCAAAAGGTGCCCTCCTCAATACCCATCACCCACCCTCTCCTCCCTCCCACCCCCCATCAACCCTCAGTTTGTTCTCAGTTTTTAACAGTCTCTTATGCTTTGGCTCTCTCCCACTCTAACCTCTTTTTTTTTTTCCTTCCCCTCCCCCATGGGTTCCTGTTAAGTTTCTCAGGGTCCACATAAGAGTGAAACCATATGGTATCTGTCTTTCTCTGTATGGCTTATTTCACTTAGCATCACACTCTCCAGTTCCACCCACGTTGCTACAAAAGGCCATATTTCATTTATTCTCATTGCCACGTAGTATTCCATTGTGTATATAAACCACAATTTCTTTATCCATTCATCAGTTGATGGACATTTAGGCTCTTTCCATAATTTGGCTATTGTTGAGAGTGCTGCTATGAACATTGGGGTACAAGTGTCCCTATGCATTAGTACTCCTGTATCCCTTGGACACTTTTATTTTTTAAAATACAAATATCACCCCTCACCAATATTTTTTGTGAACTTCATTTTTTGGAGCCATTTTAGGTTCATGTCAAAATTGAGCAGATGGCACAAAGATTTCCCATAAACCTCCTGCCCCTCACACATGCATAATTTCCATTTTCAACATCCCCTATCAAAGTGGTACATTGGTTATCATCAATAACCCTAAATCGACACACCATTATTTCTCAAATTCCATAGTTTACATTGGGCTTCACTTTTGCTTTGGTATATTCTATCAGTTTGCATGAATTTATAATGATGTATCTTTACCATTACATCTTACAGAAAAATTTTATTGCCTTAAAAATCCTCTGTGTGCCACCTATTCATCCTTTTCTCCTCGCTAACCCCTGGTCACCACTGATCTTTCTGCTGTCTCCATAGTTTTATCTTTTACAGAATATCATATCATTGTGATAATATAGAATGTAGATTTTTCAGATTGACTTCTTTCCTTTAGTGCTTTTAAGTTTCCTCTATGTCTTTTTGTTTTAAAACATTTTTTTAATGTTTATTCTTGAGAGAGCGAGTGAGAGAATGTGTAAGCAGCGGAGGGACAAAGCAACAAAGGGACACAGAATAGGAAGCAGGCTCCAGGCTCTGAGCTGTCAGCACCGAGCCCAATGTGGGCTCAAACTCACGAGCCATGAGATCATGACCTGAGCCGAAAGTCGGATGCTTAACTGAATGAGCCACCAGGTCCCCCTCCATGTCTTTTTGTGGCTTGGTAGCTCATTCCTTCTGCCTTTTGTTAAGAACTGTTCCACAGATTTAGTAAAATTGCAGGATGCAAAACAGCATACAGAAAACAGTGTTGGTTCATTTCTTTTTAGTGCTGAATAATATTTCATTGTCTGGATATACCACACTTCATTCAATCACCTATCGAAAGACAACTTGTTGTTTGCAAGTTTGGGCAGTTATGAATAAAACTGCTATGAACATCCATGTGCAGGTTTTTCTGTGGACATAAGATCTCACTAGTCTTGGGTTAATATCAAAAAGTGTGATTGGTGGATTATATAAGTTTTTTAAGAAATTGCCAAATTGCCTTCCAAATTGGTGATACATTTGGCATTCCCACCAGCAGTAAATGAGTTTCTATTTCTCCATATTCTCACCAATTGGTATTGTCAGTGTTAATTGATTTTGACCATTCTAATAGGAATGTAGTGGTATTATATTGTTTTAATTTGTATTTACTTGATGACATATGAGGCCACCCACATACGATGTGGAGATTCTTTTTTTTTTTTATATGAAATTTATTGACAAATTGGTTTCCATACAACACCCAGTGCTCATCCCAAAAGGTGCCCTCCTCAATACCCATCACCCACCCTCTCCTCCCTCCCACCCCCCATCAACCCTCAGTTTGTTCTCAGTTTTTAACAGTCTCTTATGCTTTGGCTCTCTCCCACTCTAGCCTCTTTTTTTTTTTTTTTCCTTCCCCTCCCCCATGGGTTCCTGTTAAGTTTCTCAGGATCCACATAAGAGTGAGACCATATGGTATCTGTCTTTCTCTGTATGGCTTATTTCACTTAGCATCACACTCTCCAGTTCCATCCACGTTGCTACAAAAGGCCATATTTCATTTTTTCTCCTTGCCACCTAATATTCTTTATCCATTCATCAGGTGATGGACATTTAGGCTCTTTCCATAATTTGGCTATTGTTGAGAGTGCTGCTATGAACATTGGGGTACAAGTGGCCCTATGCATCAGTACTCCTGTATCCCTTGGATAAATTCCTAGCAGTGCTATTGCTGGGTCATAGGGTAGGTCTATTTTTAATTTTCTGAGGAACCTCCACACTGCTTTCCAGAGCAGCTGCACCAATTTGCATTCCCACCAACAGTGCAAGAGGGTTCCCGTTTCTCCACATCCTCTCCAGCATCTATAGTCTCCTGATTTGTTCATTTTGGCCACTCTGACTGGCGTGAGGTGATACCTGAGTGTGGTTTTGATTTGTATTTCCCTGATAAGGAGCGACGCTGAACATCTTTTCATGTGCCTGTTGGCCATCCGGATGTCTTCTTTAGAGAAGTGTCTATTCATGTTTTCTGCCCATTTCTTCACTGGGTTATTTGTTTTTCAGGTGTGGAGTTTGGTAAGCTCTTTATAGATTTTGGATACTAGCCCTTTGTCCGATATGTCATTTGCGAATATCTTTTCCCATTCCATTGGTTGCCTTTTAGTTTTGTTGGTTGTTTCCTTTGCTGTGCAGAAGCTTTTTATCTTCATAAGGTCCCGGTAATTCACTTTTGCTTTTAATTCCCTTGCCTTTGGGGATGTGTTGAGTAAGAGGTTGCTACGGCTGAGGTCAGAGAGGTCTTTTCCTGCTTTCTCCTCTAAGGTTTTGATGGTTTCCTGTCTCACATTTAGGTCCTTTATCCATTTTGAGTTTATTTTTGTGAATGGTGTGAGAAAGTGGTCTAGTTTCAACCTTCTGCATGTTGCTGTCCAGTTCTCCCAGCACCATTTGTTAAAGAGGCTGTCTTTTTTCCACTGGATGTTCTTTCCTGCTTTGTCAAAGATGAGTTGGCCATATGTTTGTGGGTCTAGTTCTGGGGTTTCTATTATATTCCATTGGTCTATGTGTCTGTTTTTGTGCCAATACCATGCTGTCTTGATGATGATAGCTTTGTAGTAGAGGCTAAAGTCTGGGATTGTGATGCCTCCTGCTTTGGTCTTCTTCTTCAAAATTCCTTTGGCTATTTGGGGCCTTTTGTGGTTCCATTGAATTTTAGGATTGCTTGTTCTAGCTTCAAGAAGAATGCTGGTGCAATTTTGATTGGGATTGCATTGAATGTGTAGATAGCTTTGGGTAGTATTGACATTTTGATAATATTTATTCTTCCAATCCATGAGCAGGGAATGTCTTTCCATTTCTTTAAATCTTCTTCAATTTCCTTCATAAGCTTTCTATAGTTTTCAGCATACAGATCCTTTACATCTTTGGTTAGATTTATTCCTAGGTATTTTATGCTTCTTGGTGCAATTGTGAATGGGATCAGTTTCTTTATTTGTCTTTCTGTGGCTTCATTGTTAGTGTATAAGAATGCAACTGATTTCTGTACATTGATTTTGTATCCTGCAACTTTGCTGAATTCCTGTATCAGTTCTAGCAGACTTTTGGTGGAGTCTATCGGATTTTCCATGTATAATATCATGTCATCTGCAAAAAGCGAAAGCTTGACTTCATCTTTGCCAATTTTGATGCCTTTGATTTCCTTTTGTTGTCTGATTGCTGATAGAACTTCCAGCACTATGTTAAACAACAGCGGTGAGAGTGGGCATCCCTGTCGTGTTCCTGATCTCAGGGAAAAAGCTCTCAGTTTTTCCCCGTTGAGGATGATGTTAGCTGTGGGCTTTTCATAAATGGCTTTTATGATCTTTAAGTATGTTCCTTCTATCCCGACTTTCTCAAGGGTTTTTATTAAGAAAGGGTGCTGGATTTTGTCAAAGGCCTTTTCTGCATCGATTGACAGGATCATATGGTTCTTCTCTTTTTTTTTGTTAATGTGATGTATCACGTTGATTGATTTGCGAATGTTGAACCAGCCCTGCATCCCAGGAATGAATCCCACTTGATCATGGTGAATAATTCTTTTTATATGACGTTGAATTCGATTTGCTAGTATCTTATTGAGAATTTTTGCATCCATATTCATCAGGTATATTGGCCTGTAGTTCTCGTTTTTTACTGGGTCTCTGTCTGGTTTAGGAATCAAAGTAATACTGGCTTCATAGAATGAGTCTGGAAGTTTTCCTTCCCTTTCTATTTCTTGGAATAGCTTGAGAAGGATAGGTATTATCTCTGCTTTAAACGTCTGGTAGAACTCCCCTGGGAAGCCATCTGGTCCTGGACTCTTATTTGTTGGGAGATTTTGGATAACCGATTCAATTTCTTCGCTGGTTATGGGTGTGTTCAAGCTTTCTATTTCCTCCTGATTGAGTTTTGGAAGAGTGTGGGTGTTCAGGAATTTGTCCATTTCTTCCAGGTTGTCCAATTTGTTGGCATATAATTTTTCATAGTATTCCCTGATAATTGTTTGTATCTCTGAGGGATTGGTTGTAATACTTCCATTTTCATTCATGATTTTATCTATTTGGGTCATCTCCCTTTTCTTTTTGAGAAGCCAGGCTAGAGGTTTGTCAATTTTGTTTATGTTTTCAAAAAAACCAACTCTTGGTTTTGTTGATCTGCTCTACAGTTTTTTTAGATTCTATATTGTTTATTTCTGCTCTGATCTTTATTATTTCTCTTCTTCTGCTGGGTTAAGGCTGCCTTTGCTGTTCTGCTTCTATTTCCTTTAGGTGTGCTGTTAGATTTTGTATTTGGGATTCTTCTTGTTTCTTGAGATAGGCCTGGATTGCAATGTATTTTCCTCTCAGAACTGCCTTCGCTGCGTCCCAAAGCATTTGGATTGTTGTATTTTCATTTTCGTTTGTTTCCATATATTTTTTAATTTCTTCTCTAATTTTCTGGTTGACCCAGTCATTCGTTAGTAGGGCGTTCTTTAACCTCCATGCTTTTGGAGGTTTTCCAGACTTTTGTCTGTGGTTGATTTCAAGCTTCATAGCATTGTGGTCTGAAAGTAAGCATGGTATAATTTCAATTCTTGTAAACTTATGAAGGGCTGTTTTGTGACCCAGTATATGATCTATCTTGGAGAATGTTCCATGTGCACTCGAGAAGAAAGTATATTCTGTTGCTTTGGGATGCAGAGTTCTAAATATATCTGTCAAGTCCATCTGATCCAATGTGTCATTCAGGGCCCTTGTTTCTTTATTGACCGTGTGTCTAGATGATCTGTCCATTTCTGTAAGTGGGATGTTAAAGTCCCCTGCAATTACCACATTCTTATCAATAAGGTTGCTTATGTTTATGAGTAATTGTTTTATATATTTGGGGGCTCCGGTATTCGGCGCATAGACATTTATAATTGTTAGCTCTTCCTGATGGATAGACCCTGTAACTGTTATATAATGTCCTTCTTCATCTCTTGTTACAGCCTTTAATTTAAAGTCTAGTTTGTCTGATATAAGTATGGCTACTCCAGCTTTCTTTTGGCTTCCAGTCGCATGATAAATAGTTCTCCATCCCCTCACTCTCAATCTAAAGGTGTCCTCAGGTCTAAAATGAGTCTCTTGTAGACAGCAAATAGATGGGTCTTGTTTGTTTATCCATTCTGATACCCTATGTCTTTTGGGTGGCGCATTTAATCCATTTACATTCAGCATTATTATAGAAAGATATGGGTTTAGAGTCATTGTGATGTCTGTATGTTTTATGCTTGTAGTGATGTCTCTGGGACTTTGTCTCACAGGGTCCCCCTTAGGATCTCTTGTAGGGCTGGTTTAGTGGTGACAAATTCCTTCAGTTTTTGTTTGTTTGGGAAGACCTTTATCTCTCCTTCTATTCTAAATGACAGACTTGCTGGATAAAGGATTCTCGGCTGCATATTTTTTCTGTCTAGCACCCTGAAAATCTCGTGCCAATTCTTTCTGGCCTGCCAAGTTTCAAAAGAGAGATCAGTCACGAGTCTTATAGGTCTCCCTTTATATGTGAGGGCACGTTTACCCCTTGCTGCTTTCAGAATTTTCTCTTTATCCTTGTATTTTGCCAGTTTCGCTATGATATGTCGTGCAGAAGATCGATTCAAGTTACGTCTGAAGGGAATTCTCTGTGCCTCTTGGATTTCAATGCCTTTTTCCTTCCCCAGTTCAGGGAAGTTCTCAGCTATTATTTCTTCAAGTACCCCTTCAGCACCTTTTCCTCTCTCTTCCTCCTCTGGGATACCAATTATGCGTATATTATTTCTTTTTAGTGTATCACTTAGTTCTCTAATTTTCCCCTCATACTCCTGGATTTTTTTATCTCTCTTTTTCTCAGCTTCCTCTTTTTCCATAACTTTATCTTCTAGTTCACCTATTCTCTCCTCTGCCTCTTCAATCCGAGCTGTGGTGGTTTCCATTTTGTTATGCATTTTGTTTAAAGCGTTTTTCAGTGCCTTGCGACTGTTCCTTAGTCCCTTGATCTCTGTAGCAAGAGATTCTCTGCTGTCCTGTATACTGTTTTCAAGCCCAGCGATTAATTTTATGACTATTATTCTAAATTCACTTTCTGTTATATTATTTAAATCCTTTTTGATCAGCTCATTAGCTGTTGTTATTTCCTGGAGATTCTTCTGAGGGGAATTCTTCCTCTTGGTCATTTTGGATAGTCCCTGGCGTGGTGAGGACCTGCAGGGCACTTCCCCTGTGCTGTGGTGTATAACTGGAGTTGGTGGGCGGGGCCGCAGTCAGACCTGATGTCTGCCCCCAGCCCACCGCTGGGGCCACAGTCAGACTGGTGTGTGCCTTCTCTTCCCCTCTCCTAGGGGCGGGATTCACTGTGGGGTGGTGTGGCCCGTCTGGGCTACTTGCACACTGCCAGGCTTGTGATGCTGGGGATCTGGCGTATTAGCTGGGGTGGGTAGGCAAGGTGCACGGGGTAGGAGGGGCAAGCTTAGCTCCCTTCTCCTTAGGTGATCCACTTCAGGAGGGGCCCTGTGGCAGCGGGAGGGAGTCAGATCCGCCGCCGGAGGTTTGGCTCCGCAGAAGCACAGAGTTGGCGCGGAGCGAGCAAGTTCCCTGGCAGGAACTGGTTCTCTTTGGGATTTTGGCTGGGGGATGGGCGGGGGAGATGGCGCTGGCGAGCGCCTTTGTTCCCCACCAAACTGAGCTCTGTCATCCGGGGGCTCAGCAGCTCTCCCTCCCTTTGTCCTCCAGCCTTCCCGCTTTCTGAGCAGAGCTGTTAACTTATGACCTCCCAGACACTAAGTCGCGCTTGTTGTTGGAACACAGTCCGTCAGGCCCCTCCGCTTTTGCCAGCCAGACTCGGGCGCTCTGCTTGGCCGGCGAGCCGCCCCTCCGCCCCGGCTCCCTCCCGCCAGTCCGTGGAGCGTGCACCGCCTCGCCGCCCTTCCTACCCTCTTCCGTGGGCCTCTTGTCTGCGTTTGGCTCCGGTGACTCCGTTCTGCTAATCCTCTGGCGGTTTTCTGGGTTATTTAGGCAGGTGTAGGTGGAATCTAAGTGATCAACAGGACGTGAGGTGAGCCCAGCGTCCTCCTAAGCCGCCATCTTGCAAACCTGCTTCTGGGGATTCTTTTCATATGCTTGTTTGCCAATTTGTCTTCTTTGGTGACGTGTCTTTTAAGGTCTTTGACTCATTTTTGAATCTGGCTGCTTGCTTTATTTTTTTTGAATTTTAAGAATTATTTGAATATTTTGGATAACAATCTTTTATTAAATATGTCTTTTGTAAGTATTTTTTTCCTAAAGTATGGCTTACCTTTTCATTTTCTTGATTATGCCTCTCATAGAGCAGAAATGTCTAATTTAAAAAAAAAATTCAGCTTATCTATGGTTTCCTTCATGCATTCTGTCTTTGTTGATGTACCTAAAAGTCATCATCATACCCAAGGTCATCTAAATTTTCTGCTATGTTATCTTGTAGGAATTTTATAGTTTTGTTTTTACATTTAGTTCTGTGATCTATTTTGAATTAATTTTTGTAAAGTGTATAACATCTGGGTCTAGGTTCATTTTTTTAAACTTCTCAACACGTTTTAATTAGACTAATTAGGTACTAGTGAAACATATTTTAATTGTTCTCCTACATAACCTGACCTAACATGAAGTAGTATATAACTATGTAGAGATTATTATCACTGAAACCATAACATAGAAACATCTGATTTCAAAGCTATTACTATTCTATAACTCTAAAAATAATATATGAAAATTCATAATAGCATATATGTGAAATATTTGCAAATAACATTAATTATCCATGTTAACAGCTGCAACATTTCCAACATTAAGAATTTAAAACATAAAATTAATTTATTCTAATAGATGAGGAAAATAACTGTTCACTAATCCTTCCACAATATTTTTCATGTTTTTAAAATTATTTACAGATATTAAAACATTCTTAATAAGGGAATGCAAACAAAGGATCTTCTAAAGTTAGTTAATGTCACTCATACATTTCACAGAGGCATAAGCCCTTTTCTGCAAAAGAACTATAAGTTTCTACAAGGCAGAGACTACATCTTATTTATTATTGTACATTAAACATAATACTATTTGTTAAAAGAATCAGCTAAGAATTAAGAAAACTAAGTAATCAATGGTAACTACTTATTGTCAATTAACTATTCTATATGATACTGTAATGGTGTTACATATTATTACACATTTGTCCAAATCCACAGAATGCCCAACACAAAGATTATCTTTGTTCCATTGTATTGTCTTTGCTTCTTTGTCAAAGATCAATTAACGATATTCATGTGAACCTATTTTTGGCTTGCTTAGACTGTTCCATGAATCTGTTTGTTTTTTTCTTTTATCAATGTTAACTGTCTTCATGAGTGTATGTTTATAGTACATCTGGAATTTTGGGAGTGTCAGTCTTTTAAGTTTGTTCTTTTCTCTCAATATTTGCATTGGCTAGTCTGGATCTTTTGTCTCTCCCTATAAACTTTAGAATCATTTTGTTGATGTTCACAAAATAATTTACTGAGATTTTGAATGGGATTGCTTTGAATTTATAGATAAAGTTGAAAAGAACTTATGTATTAATAATTTTGAGACTTCTTATCCATGAACATAAAATATCTCTCCATTTATTTAATTCTTCTTTAGTTTCTTTTATCACAGTCTTGTAACTTTTTTCATATAGGCCACCCACATATTTTATGAAGTTTAAATCCAAGGATTTCTTTTTGTTGCAATGATAATGTTAATGGCCTTATGTTTTTAATTTCAAATTTACCTGTTCATTGCTGATATATAAGCAAGTAATTGATTTTTCTATATTAGTCTTATATTCTGCAGAATTGCTGTAATGACTTTTTGCCTCTAGAGTTTAAAAATCATTTATTTTGGATTTTCTACATAGATAATAATGTCACCTGTAAACAAGATAGTTTTAATTTTTTTTTCTTTCCAATCTGCTCACCATTTATTTCCTTTTATTGTCTTATTACATTTTCTAATACTTATAGTATGATGTTGAAAAGTAGTAGTGAGAGGGAGCATTTTTGTCTTGTTTGTGATCTTAGTGGTAACGCTTCTACTTTCTAAAAACAATCATTTGATGTAGGTTTTTCTGGGTAGTCTTTATCAGGTGGAACAAGTTTCCCTCTATTCCTAGCCTACTGTGAGTTTTTATCATGAAAGTGTGTTGAATTTTGTCAAATGCTTTTTCTGCATATATTGATATAATCTCATAATTCTTCTTTAGCCTGATGATGTGATGGATCACATTAATTGATTTTTAAATGTTGAATCAGCCTTACACAACTGGCACAAATCCTACTTGATAATGATGTATAATTATTTTATACATTGTTGGATTTATTTTGCTAAAATTTCGGTGAAGATCCTTGCATGCATGTTAATAAGAGATATTGGCCTGTCGTTTTCTTTTCTTGTAAAGTTTTAATCTGAATTGATGATAGGGTAGTGCTGGTTTTGTAGAATGAATTAGGAAGTAAACTCTCTGCTATGTCATTTGAAAGATTGTAGAGAATCAATATAATTTTTTTCCTTAACTATTTGTTAGAATTCACTAGTGGAAACATTTGAACCAGGTGCTTTCTATTTTGGAAGATTATTAGTTGTTTAAATCAATTTCTTCAATAGATATAAGCCTATTCAGATTTTTTTGTGTGAGTTTTAGCAAATTGTGTTTTTTAAGGAGATGGTCCATTTCATCCAGGTTATCAATTTGTGGGCATAGAGTGTTCACAGAATTCCTTTTTTATCCTTTTTATGATAATAGGATCTGTAAGGATGTCCCTCTTTCATTTTTTGAAGCTTATTTATTTTGAGAGAGAGAGAGAGCACGCAGGAGGAGGTGAGAGGGAGAGAGAGAATCCCAAGCAGGCTCCGCACCATCAGCACAGAGCCCAATGTAGGGTTTGTACCCATGAACTGTGAGTTTATGACCTGAGCCAAAATCGAGTGAGACACTTAGCCAACTAAGCCATCCAGGCACCCTTTCATTTATGATAGTAGTAATTTGTGTTCTCTTTCTTTTTTTTCTTATTTAGCCTAGCTAGAGTCTTACCTATTTTATTGATTTTTTTCATAGAACCACCTATATTTTATTTATTTTCTTTACTAATTTGGTGTTTTCTGTTTCATTGATTTCTGTTAAAATTTCTTCTTATTTCTTCTGTTTACTTTAGATTTGATGTGCCCTTCTTTTCCTAATTTTTAAGGTAGATGATTAGGTTATTGGTTTTAGGTCTTTCTTTTTTTCTAACACACATTCACTGTTAAAAACATCCCTCTATGCACTGCTTCTGTTGCATCTCACAAATTATGTTGTGTTTTCACTTTCATTTAAAGTAGTTTAGAATTTCTCTTGAGATTTTTTTGACCCATGTGTTACTTTTAAGTATTTTGTTAAACTCCACTTACCTGATTATTTCCCGGCTATCTTTCTGTTAATGATTTCTGGTTTAATTACATTGTGGACTTTAAGCAGACACTGTATAATTTCTATTTTAAATTTGTTAAAATGTGTTTTATGGCTCGGGATGTAGTCTACCTTTGTGGATGTTCTATGAGCTTCAGAAAATTTGTTTTCTGCTTCAGGTTGAAATAGTCTATGGATGTCCATCGTATACAGTTGATTGATGGTATTATTGAGTTCAACTCTGTCTTGATTGATTTTTTGACTGTTGGCTCTGTCCATTTCTTGGAAAGGAATTTTGAAATCTCCAGCCATGATGGTGGATTCATCCATTTCTCTGCAATTTTATTAGCTTTTGCTTCATGTAGTTGGATGCTTGATTGTTGGGCATATACATGTAAAGATTTTTATATCTGTTTGGGGAATTGATCCGTTTTTAATTGTGTAATGCCCTTTGTCCCCTCATAGCTCTCCTTACTTTGAAGTCTACAATGCCTGTATTAATATAGCCACCCCCATCTTTCTTTTTATTAAGGTTTAGCATAGTTTATTTTCTCCATCCATTACTTTTAGTCTGTATGTGTCCATATATTTTAAGTGGCTTCCTTTAAAGAATATGTAGTTAGGTCTTGTTTTGATCTACTCTGGCAATCTGTGTCTTTCAGTGGGTGCATTGATGACCATTCAGTGGGTGCATACTTTGACCATTGATGTTCAAAGTAATTATTGATATCATATTTGTTACTTTTTTCTTTAGGTTGTTCTTTGTTTCCATTTTTGTCTTCCACTCTTTCTTTTTTTTTTGCCTTTGGGTTTGTTTTTTTTTTTTTAATTTCTAAATTTTTATTTATTTTTGAAAGAGAGAGAGAGAGACACAGCGCAAGCAGGGGAGAGGCAGAGAGAGAGGTAGACACAGCATCCAAAGCAGGCTCCAAGCTCTGAGCTGTTAGCACAGACCCCGACTGACTGGGGATCAAACTCACAGCTGGGACTTGACTTGAGCTGAAGTCAGATGCTTAACTGAGCCACCCAGGCGCCCCTGCCTTTTGTGGTTTTAATTGAGCATTTTATATGATTGCACTTTCTCTCTTCTCTTAGTATATCAATTGCTAAGTATATCAAATCCTCTTTTTACTGTTTTTGGTGGTTGCCCTGGAGTTTTCAATATATATCTATGAATAATCCAAGTCCACTTTTAAGTGCATTATATTGTTTCACAGGTAGTGTAAGTACCTTGTTAAAACGTAATACTAATTTTTCCCTTGTATCATTACAAGGAAGCATTGTCTTTCATTTTCCTTTTACATAAGTACACATAAGCATATTTATATATGTAAGCATACATAACTGAATACATTGTCACTATTATTATTTTGAATAAGTTATCAGATCAATTAAGAATAAGAAAAAATAAAAGTGTTTTTATTTTATCTTCATTTATCTCTTCTCCCGTGCTCTTTTTTTTCTTTATGCAGATTGAGTTTCTGACCTATTTATTTTTCTTCTCTCTAAAGAACATTTTTCTTAAAGTATTTTGCAAGGCAGGCCTGCTGGCAACAGATGTCCTCAATTTTTTTCTGAGGAAGTCTTTATTTTTTCATCATTTTTAAAGGATGATTTCATCATTTTAAAAGGATACAGAATTCTAGGTTGGTATTTTTTTCTTTCAACCCCTTAAATATCTCACTCTACTCTCTCCTTACTTGCATGTTTTCTGAGGTTCATATATAATTCCTATATTTTCTTCTTTCTAGGTAAGGTATTAGCTTTGACTTTGTGTGATTTCAAAGTGGTATATCTGTCATGGGTAAAAGGAGTCAAAACATACAAACTTCTAGTTATAAAATAAGTAAGTCATGGGGATGTAATGTACAGCATGGCAGCTATAATTAATAATACTGTATTATATATTTAAAAATTACTAAGAGAGTGTGACCTTGAGAGTTCTTATTATAAGAAAAAGAAAAATTCTGTGACTATGCATGATAACAAATGTTCACTAGATTTACTGTCACACTGATCATTTCACATTGTATACAAACACAGAATCATTATGTTATACATTTGAAACTAATGTATGTCACTTATAACTTAAATTGAAAAAAAATATCCTGATTTTTTCACTGTACCACACTGCCCTCCTTATGTATACAAATGCATGTGTGTGTGTGTGTGTGTGTGTGTGTGTGTATCTGTAGATATATATACATATACATATGTCTATACATGTGTTCATATGTAAATGTATGTGCATGTTTGACAGATGACCATTTCCTGTTGCTCCTAAAGCATAACTGAAAAAAATCCACTTTTATTGAGATATACTTGACAAATAAAATTATAAGATATTTAAAAAAAGATATGCCATTTTTTTTTTTTTATTTTTGTGGGGAGGGTTCATTTATTCTCTTTGTTGTCCTCTGAGCTTCCTGGATCTGTGGTGTGGTGTCTAACATTAACTTGGGGGAAGTTCTTAGTCATTATTGTTTCAATATTTTCTGTTTCTTTTTTCTCCTGATATTTTCATAATACATATATTATACCTTTTGTTATACCTATTGTCCTTTTCATAATACATATATTATACCTTTTGTTATACCTATTTTGTTATGCCTATTGCCCCACAGTTCTTATTTATTCTGTTTCTTCAGTCTTTTTTCTTTTTTCTTTTCAGTTTTGGACTTTTTAATTGGAATTTACTCAAGCTCAGAGATGTTTCCCTCAGCCATGTGCAGTCTACAAATAAGTCCATCAAAGTTATTCTTCATTTTGGTTTTTGATCTCTAGCATTTCTTTTTATTCTTTTTTCTCCTTTCCATTTTACTGTTTAAAATGTTTATTTACTTATTTTGAGGGAGAGAGAGAGTATGTGAGTGCAAGTTGGGGGAAGCAGAGAGAGAGGGGGAGAGAAAATCTCAAGCAGGCTCTGTGCTGTCAGTGCAGAGCCTGATATGGGGCTCCATCTCACCAAAGATGAGATCATGACCTAAGCTAAAATCAAGAGTCAGATGCCTAACCAACTGAGCCACCCAGACACCCCAAATTTCCATTTTTATGCTTACATTACTCATCTGTTATTACATGTTGTCTATTTTATCCATTAGAGCCCTATGTATATTAATCATAATTATTTAAAATTTCCAGCCTGATAATTCCAACATCTCTTTCATGTCTGAGCCTGGTTCTGATGCTTGTTCTGTGTGTTCAAGTTGTGTTTTTGCTTTTAGTATGTCTTAAATTTTGTCTAGTCAGACATGATGTACCTGGCACTGGTTACTGTGGAGATTTTTTTTGTGGTTTTATGTGCTTATAAGTTGTGATTCTCTGCATTCACCTACTAGTCTCCAATTTGAGGGCAACATTTTGCCTTATGACCTCATTTTTCTTGTGGATCTAAGAAGAGTTGCTTTTTTAGTTTGTTTGGCTTTTTACCTGTTAGTAATACTGAATGGAGATTTCTAACCTTCTTATATGCTGGATCAGGAACCAGAAGCCATCCTTACTGATTTTGTGTACGCTAGCATATCAAAAAAGATACCACTCAAAGATCTTGCTTAATAAATGCAGTCTTATTAAAAAAAAGTCAGTAAAGTATGCTGCCTGACGATTTTGAAACAGTAAAAATAGTGTGTTTTTCCTCTACAACCAAACAAGAATCACCATTACATGAAACTTTTCTACTAATTTCACTTGGGTCCCCTTATCAAAATCACTAGAAATTTAACAGTGATATGAATAAATAACATTTGATTGTGTTTTATATGAAGTTTATTTGCATTTCTGTTTTCTCCACCAATATGGAAACTTATACAAGGCAGGACCATGTCTTCTATTGTTATTTCTTGTGATATTGCTAATCTTTAAAATGCAATATATTTTTAAAGTTTGACAATCAGAAAGTATCTGTATGAGATATTTCTTTGCAAATAACAGGTGATTATTAATGACTCTTATAGTATATAAGATCACTGGATAGCACATATATAAACAAATTTGGGACAGATAGCATGATAATAAGTGTGACTATATACAAATGAAGAGATAATTATTATGGGCTGATTAGTAGGCATATTCTTATTAGTGTATTGAATTTCTGATGTATTTCTCATCTGCTCTTTACACATATTTTCCACACTGATGGAAATTCATAATGAAGAGACACAGAATATAAAATTAACTTCTGATAATTTTCTTGTATTACCAAAATGCACCCAGTTTCAGTAGCAAAGTGAAATGAAATTCAATGACATCAATCTAAAAAACAAGCTAATTGTTATCTATTTACCTAGATAAAAGCCTCATACTGCCACTTAATCCCCCCCCCCCCATTATATTCATGGCCTCTGTTAAAATACTATCCTTCCAAATTGAAAACAACAACAACATGAAAGGATTATGAATTCCATGCACAGATTTGTAACCTAGTATGGCTAGCGAGCTCATAATGAACTACATCATTTGAAGTAGCATTTTGTTATGGAACATGGTTTTTACTTGCTCTCTTATTTCTGTTCATTAAAACAATGAGCACATAATAATGAATAAAACATTTGTATGCCATTTATTACATTCACCACTAAGGTGCCAACACTGACCATAAATTGAACTCATGCTCTCTCATGTTCATGCCAAAATCCATTTAATAGACATCTAAAAATTGTTGAAAAAACAGAAGGTTGGGTTTCCCAAAGGCTGTCAACATCTGTATGTCTTTTAGAAACTTAAACACTATTCATTTTGGAAGGTAGAGAACATTAAAAGATGCAATTTGACCTTTTGTGGCACAAGTATAAAGTAAATATACTTTCCTTTGTGTTACATAAAATTCTGTAATTATTTAAAAATTGTGCTTTTTTCAGGAATTAAAATAATTAGAAAGGATTTAGAAAGGTATAGGGAATTCTGCCTTCTAAGTCATTAGATTGTTTAGTATTTCTAAAGAATAGTAAAGTCATATGATCTGATGCTGTCAGGGGAAAGGTATTGGTAATTTTTTTTATTTTTAATTCTGAGTCTTATTACTTTAAACATCAAATTTTAAAATGTTTACCATATTTGTTGGAATTATTTCTGGCATATATTAAGTGCTTTCCAGCTGAGGAAAAAAAATCTTTATTTTTACACTTCCTCAAAAACAAAAAAATGAGTATTTTACAAGTTTGGATTAATAGTTAGGCTTTTAATTAATCCACAAATGTAAACAATATTCATAAATAATACATTGAAAAGTAATGAAGAATATTACTAAAATTTCAATTCTTGCCATTGTAAAGAGGTAGAATTAAAATGACCAAGATTCTGGGGTGCCTGGGTGGCTCAGTCGGTTAAGCGGCCGACCTCGGCTCAGGTCATGATCTCGCAGTTCGTGAGTTTGAGCCCCACATCGGGCTCTGTGCTGACAGCTCAGAGTCTGGAGCCTGTTTCGGATGGATTCTGTGTCTCCCTCTCTCTGACCCTCCCCCGTTCATGCTCTGTCTCTCTCTGTCTCAAAAATAAATAAACGTTAAAAAAAAAAAAACTTAAAAAAAATGACCAAGATTCTAGAATTCTCCTTACTAGATTTTGTTATAAAATATTAGCTAATTATAAAGATGAAATTAGCATGAATGAAAGGACTATCCATCTATTCCTAAATTTATTTTAGTGTTAATTATGTGCACTGATTTTGCTGACCTGTGTTTTATAATAGAAAGATGGGGATTGAGGGAAAATTTCATGTGGGTAACAATTTGGGAAGAAGAATGGCAAGTAGCAATAGCAGATGCTCTCAAGTCTCTCAAGGGGATTTGAGAGATCACTCTCATGTGTAATCAGTAATTTCTTCACAAAAGCTAATCCATGGTTAATAATATCATCACCATCATCATCATCATTAACACTTAAGAAAGGAGATGAGATAAATGAGTGCCAATGAAGTGGACTAGAGAGGATCTAGAAAAGCTTTGTGAAGAGGTAAGAATTTGACCTATAGGAAAGAAAAGGACTTAGAGAAATGGAAAGGAAGGCAGGCAGTGTTCCTTACCTGAACACTGGTGTGAGCAATAATATTAACAGAAAACATGTATTTCTCTATTTTAAGGAATATGTACAGTTTATTTCTCATAAATGTGCAAGACTACATTTAGGAATTGAGATGAGTAAAAACACTATATTTACATAAGTTCTTAATTCAATGTCCCAATTTGCATATCATTTGCACCTCATTACCATACTTGTCAATCCATTCTGGACACCAGCCAGCAAAGTGGCAAACACTCAACCTTAAATTAGAGGAAGAAAAAAAATTGACTTTAATATAGCTATATTATATATATATTTTAGTGGTAGAATATGTGGATTTGGTTATGATTATAATTTGAATCATTTTGATATTTTATGAGCAATAGCATTATCAAGCACATTATTTAAAATAATCTTTAGTTGAATTTTACATGGCAATATAATCACACATTTTTAAAGAATGGGTTTTAGGGAGGGAAATTACTCTTGTAGTCTAAATACATAGTCATTTTTTCTTCTCTTTTGAGGAGTAATGTTTAAGATTAAAGTATCACAGGTCTAAAATATATTATGACCCATTTAAAATTAATGAGATTAATCATGATTAATAGATAATTATTTATATCATAGCAGTTAAGAATTTGAGTTTTGAATGAGATAGACCTAGATTCAGATTTTAGTTTTCCAATTTACTTGTGCTTGAACTTGGTGAACTTGGTTTTCCTCTTTAATAAGATGAGTATATTGAGCAATATATGTCCATTAGGGTTTGTTTTCTGTGAAAATTTATGTGATGATGTCTTTAATGTGCTTAGCACTGTGCATGACACAGAGTATGAGATCAGTGAATGATGTGGTTTTTTTTGTTTTGTTTTGTTTTTTTGCATTCACTTTTTGGATCTTAATAGCTTAGTGTCTGTTGTATAGTTCAACTGTTGGTATCCTGAAAGCCTTGGCCATAGAAGAAATAGGATAACAGTCTCACATATGCCACTAATTAATTTAGTTGGTCACTAGCATCCGTGGTCTAGTTCCCTAAAAAATCCCTTCCAGTACTTTTGAGGTTACTCTTTCAGAAATCTTGCACAGTAGTATAACACTAGAAGTGTTTCAATTTAATTATTTTATTTATTATTGTTGCCATTTTTTTCTATTTATTTAAACAAAAACGAAAGCCATTCACCTATTTCTCTAATTCTGCACCTCTCTGCCTCTGGCCACCACTAATTTATTCTGTCTCTATGAGCTTGATTTTTCTTATTTCTTTGTTTGTTTGTTTGTTTATGTAAGATTCTATGCGTAAGAGAGATCATACAGTATTTGTCTTTTTCTGACTTGTTTTGCTTTGGCATAATGCCCTGAAGTTTTATGCGTGTATGTCACACTTCTTTATCCATTCATCTATCCATGAATGGATAGCACTTAGGTTGTTTCCATATCTTGGCTACTATAAATAATGTTGCAAAAACATGGGAGTGCATGTATCTTTTTGGATTAGTGTTTTCATTTACTTTGAATAAGTATCTAGAAATGGAATTGCTGGATCCATGGTAGTTCTGTTGTTAATTTTTTGAAGAACCTCCATACTATTTTCTATAGTGGCTGCACCAATTTACATTCCTACTGACAGTGCACAAGAGTTTGCTTTTCTCTACATCCTAGCCAACACTTGCTATTCATAGTCTTTTTGATAATAGCCATTCTAACAGGTGTGAGGTGATATCTCATTGTGGTTTTGATTAGCTTCTCCTTGATGATTATTAATATGGAGCATCTCTTTATGTGCCTTTTGGCCATCTGTAGGTCTTTGGAAAAAATGTCTATTCTGATCTGCCCAAATTTTTTTAATTTTTTTTAATGTTTATTTATTTTTGAGAGAGAGAGAGAGAGAGGCAGTGTGAGAGCAGGGGAGGGGCAGAGAGAGAGGGAAACACAGAATCCGAAGCAGGCTCTGAGCACATGGACTGTGAGATCATGATCTGAGCTGAAGTCAGACACTTAATCACCTGAGCCACCCAGGAACCCCTGATCGGCCCATTTTTTAATTAGATTGCCTTTTTTTGTTTGTTTTTTTGCTGCTGAGGTGTATGAGATTTTTATATTTCAGATATTAGCCCCTTATCAGATATATAATTTGCAAGTGTTCTCTCCTATTCAGTAGGTTGCCTTTTTATTTTCTTGATGGTTACGTTTGCTGTGCAGGCACTTTTTGGTTTCATGTAGTGCCTCTTGTTTATTTTTTCTTTGGTTGCTTTTAGCATTAGCTTCAAAAATCATCACCAAGACTTATGTTAACAATCTTGGTGTGCTTGGGTAGGCTCAGTAGGTGAAACATCGACTCTTGATTTTGGCTCAGGTCATGATCTCGTGGCTCATGGGATTAAGCTCTATGCTGACAGTGCTGCTTGGGATTGTCTGTCTGTCTGTCTCTCTCTCTCTCTCTCTCTGTCACTTCCCTTCCCAGCTCAGGTGCACTCTCTCACAAAATAAATATATAAACATTAAAAAAGAATCTTACCCTATGTTTTCTTCTAGTAGTTTTATTGTTTCTGGTCTTATGTTCAAGTATTTTATTCAATTTGAGTTAATTTTTGTATATGGTATAAGAAAGTGGAACAATTTCATTCTTTTGCATGTGACCAATTTTCCCCACACCATTTATTGAAGAGACTGCCTTTTCTCCATTGTGTACTTTTGGTTCCTTTGTTGTGAATTAATTGACCATATATGGTTGGGTTTTTTCTGAGCTCACTATTCTGTTCCTCTGAGCTTTGTATATGTTTTGTTTTGTTTTTTTAATTTTTTTTCAACGTTTATTTATTTTTGGGGCAGAGAGAGACAGAGCATGAACGGGAGGGGCAGAGAGAGAGCGAGACACAGAATAGGAAACAGGCTCCAGGCTCTGAGCCGTCAGCCGAGAGCCTGACGTGGGGCTCGAACTCCCGGACCGCGAGATCGTGACCTGGCTGAAGTCAGACGCTTAACCGACTGCTCCACCCAGGCACCCCATATGTTTTCATGCTAATACAATACTGTTTTAATTTCTGTAACTTTGTAATATAGCTTGAAATCAGAGAGCATGATGCTTCCCATTTTGTTCTTTGTTCGTTGTTCCCACTTAGGATCTTTTGTTTCCAAACACATTTTAGGACTGCTTTTTCTATTTCTGTGAAAAATGTCTTTGAAAATTGTAGTTCTTTCATTTGAACTCTTTGCATTTTTCTATAAGGGAGTTGGAAGTTAAAGTTTCATTGGTTACTGGATCAGCTCTTTTTTACTTATCTCTTTCAGTAAGGTTTTGTCAAACATTTGCCATATAATTTGATACATTTGTCACAGCTGCACCAAATTTTTAACATTTTTGATACATATTGCCAATGGCTCTCAAGAAATGTTGCATATTTCCATCAGTGGAATGTAAAAATGGGCAATATTTTAAAGTATAATAGTTTTAAAAGCTTTTGCTCTTGTGAAAAATGCCCTGGACTGAGGTATGATAGGCATTTAATAGCTATTAAATCTAAGAACTGTGTGCATTGCAAATGCTCTGGGCATCTATTTCTCATCTTCACGGCAATGTATTTGAGTTACGTTAATGAGTATATCCACTTGATAGAAATTTAATAATATTCAAAGAAAGTATATATTTGGCAAACAATTAAAAGTTAAATACTAAAAACAATTTAAAATGCAAGTGCTATGTGTGTAAAACAGCTCTTTGTAGTTATGAAAAAAACAGGTACGAGTTATTTATGACGCAAAGATGTAACACTTGATCTATCAAGATCTGAGTTCTAGACAGGGCACAGTCATTGTAGAAGTACTAAGAAAGGGAAGTTTAAGAGTAAGAGAGTAAGCATAAGATAATTATTCCAACCCTAACCAGCTCAAGTCCTCAGAAACCAGGAGTAATTGAATGCTTTTGCATTTAGTCACAGTAAGTAGGCATCATTTTTCTATAGATACCAACATTTTCTTTTTTTAAAGTTTTTTTTTAATTTATTTATTCTTGAGAGAGAATATGAGAGTGTGAACTGGAGAGCAGCAGAGAGAGAGAGAGAGAGAGAGAGAGAGAGAGAGAGAGAGAATCCCAAGCAGGCTCTGCACTGTCCGTGCAGAGCCCAACACAGGACTAGAACTCACGAACCCTGAGATCACAACCTGAGCCAAAATCAAGAGTCAGGCACTTGACCAACTGAGTCACCCAGGTACCCCAAGATATGAGCCTTTTCTGGATGAAAGATAATAGCGTTCCTAAACAGGAAGCAGAGGCACAAAAACAATCTCTGTAAGTTTCTGAGTGCATAGCTCACTCAGGTAGGTCTGCAGTGGGGATTTACAAACTTGCTTGCACTTGTCCTTGTACTTTTTCATTTCAGTCCTTCCAGTATGCTTGTTTGTTTTCCTTTTAGCTGAGTGTCCAGCCTTTTACCAGTATGACAATGCCACTTAACTGCCCCTGGTACCTGTCTTACATCCAGTTGTCCAGTTTTTTTTTAAATATTTTTTTTTCAACGTTTATTTATTTTTGGGACAGAGAGAGACAGAGCATGAACGGGGGAGGGGCAGAGAGAGAGGGAGACACAGAATCGGAAACAGGCTCCAGGCTCTGAGCCACCATCAGCCCAGAGCCCGACGCGGGGCTCGAACTCCCGGACCGCGAGATCGTGACCTGGCTGAAGTCGGACGCTCAACCGACTGCGCCACCCAGGCGCCCCCAGTTGTCCAGTTTTGATTGACTGATCATGCTTAGCCTAAGTCCAGAAAGTCTGGGCCATAGCAATGCCCTCTCTGTATTTTATTCTGGGTATATTTTCTTGAATTCTGGGTATGTAGCATGTCTTTTGACAGGATAACATTTATAAAACTAAAACAGAAGTATATAATACTTTGGAGTAAACCTACATGAAACAAAATTGCATTTCATCACACATAATTCTAATAAATTGAAAAAAAAACAATTACCAGTTTGTTGAAGGAAATGTAATGTGGTGGTTTGGATTCTGATCAGGCAGTTACAAAATTTCCAGTTAACAAACAAAACTATGATATTAGAACAAAAAAATTAGCATAAACTTGACAAAGATTGGGAAATGTTAATAGGCAGTGTATTCAAATATGTAATCAGTAGGAGGGTGAAAATCAAAGGGTCATTGTTAAATATTTTGTGAATTCATTATAGACTAATCTAATTTTCATTTCTGATTGGTAGTTTAAAGGAAGTTATACATAATAAATATGAATGTGAACAATGCATTTAACATGGTAATTTGTGAACATTTGAAAGATTGTCCTCTTCAACTAAGTATATACAAAACTTTGGAAAGAACACATGAACTGCAGGGAGGGGAGAGTGGCTATCTGTAGTGTCTATTAGAGCAACAGAACTGATTCTGGCACCAGATAGGACGGTTACAGTCGACAGCCCTTGTAGCATTGTCACGATATCTTTGTGGATAAGATGCAGAAACACACTGGATGCTGGTAAAGGACTGTGGTTTGAAGGACAGGTGATTGCTGATTAATGCATCATTGTCTATTAAGATAAGGTCTTGAACAATATGTTTCAGAGCTCTACTCCTTTAAAAATGTCCCATTCGACAGTTCTATTCATGGTTTCTTGGAACACACAAAAGTCATTTGTGGGTGATCAAGATTGGTAGTGAATACATTATATGCAAAATTTAGATTCTAAAGATCTTAACAAGTGTGAAGTCAACCTATGTGAAACAAATAAGAAGGAATCTGAATCAAACAAGAAGGAGTTTAATGGATAATACAAAATTCCACACTTAATCCGAAACACATTCAAAAGAAAAAAACAAAACAAATCTCCTTTATAATGAAATTGAAATCAATGAAGTAATGACATTTTATGTAAAAAATTATTTTGAGGGCCTGGATAACTCTAAGATTGTTACAAATTAATATGACTTGTGACTACCACAAATAAATTTAGGATGCATTGATGGAGACCTAGTGTACAGAAGAAGGCTAGACTATACTATAATCACCATTAAGGAATTTGGGATGCATTCTTAGAAATAGGGTGTATAGAACTAAAATATACTCATTTCTATTTTGTGTCCAGCTATTTGAATCACATTTTAAGGGGATGGCAGACATAGTAAAGATTACATAGGATGATGAAAAACAGGTACTATATGGAATACTCCAATGAAATGGGTATTGAAGCACGTGTTAATTACTGTGTATGGGAGAAGTGGTAAGTACCTGGCTTGAGGGATTAGTGAGTAGGACATAGTCAGTGACTCACTGGGCCCAAATATAAGATGATGCCAGGAGGAAAACTGTGTATTTGAAATCCATGCCCATCAAATGACAACTTTGCTCAAGAAATGTCTTTTAGTCACAGATGTTATCAGTTGAGACTAGACTGCCCAGAGGGAACAACATAATTAAAGTGACAATAGGTGAGTTGCTGCAGGGAAGCCAGGAATTATCAATAGCATACCTTAAATGTCAGAAATAATTTTTCTGACAATTTCCAACTGTGGTAGATTACATATTGTTCCCAATTATCAGAAAAATCATCTCTGACATTTAAGGTACATCTCTCCCAGGGAGGCACTGCAGTCACATGGCAGCCATTTGGGATATATAATCCTCCTTCAGGGAGAGCTACACAATTTGTAGTGCTTCCCTGTGAGGCGAGTGTCCTTTTCTTTAGGCTTGGCCATGTGACATACTTTAGTCAATAGAATATAAGCAGATGTGATATGAAAAGCTGGAAAGAAGTTTTAAGGGTTATTAAGGGGTTCAGCCACTTCAGTTTTCCTTTTTCCATGAGAATGAGCAAGGAACAGCTCAGAAACTTGGACTCCAGGAAACAGGAAATGCAGAACATTACTGAAGACTTGCTACAGATACCCAGCTAGAGCACAATGTGAAAACTAAATAAACTTTTTTTAGGTTAGGCCACTGAAATTTGGAGATTGCTTGTTCTTGAAACTTCCTTCGATAAATCTGATTGATGAAATAACACAGAAGCCATGGAAAGTATGTGTGATACGGTACTGAGGTGAGGCTCTTGGAAAGGCCACATCAAACTTCTACGATGCTATTTGGCTGGTGAAGCTTAAATGAGAGGCTTGAAGCACTAGAGCTTTGTGAGGAGAAGGCCTCGGGGTAGACAGATAACTGCCTCTAACGTCCAAAAAAGCAAATTTAATCATTGAATCTAGGCAAGGAGGATCTGTGTAAAATATTGTTTCTCATAATTCACTCTAGAGTATACTGATGACATGAAAGACTTAGTGTGTGTTTGCTACTCAGGGTCACCATTCTCATTAATGATCTATGATTAAAAGTTGAAGGATCACAGTGAATTGAGCCAATAACACAAAATGTGATGACCATATAGAAGGTAGAAAAATGACACTGCAAGGAAATTTGGGAAAATTGGAAGTAGGTTTTGTACAAACAAAATTTGGTACTAACTGAAAGTTACTAAAAGTAATCCAAAGACCTGTGTATGAAGAAAGCTGATGCTTGACATAAGGTACTGTTGGCATTGTCCACTCCATTTTGTACTGCTATCCAACTTTCTAGAATTGTCATCTCATAAACTTTAGGTGTCATGTACCCCAATTCTTCTACCCTGGCATATGTTTGCATACTATATTCATCTTTTTCTTAGCTTTTACCCTTACTATAATACCCACAGTGTCATAGACAAGCTATTAAATTGCCCTGTCCTCTTCATCAAATGCCTCACTCCCTCAATACTATTTATTTTAAGGAACTGGAGAGTGTTATGCTAAGTGAAATAAGTCATACAGAGAAAGACAAATACCATATGTTTTCACTCTTATGTGGATCCTGAGAAACTTAACAGAAGACCATGGGGGAGGGGAAGGAAAAAAAAAAGGTTAGAGAGGGAGGGAATTGAAACATAAGAGACTCTTAAAAACAGAACAAACCGAGGGTTGATGGGGGGTGAGAGGGTGGGGAGGGTGGGTGATGGGTATTGAGGAGGGCACCCATTGGGATGAGCACTGGATGTTGTATGGAAACCAATTTAACAATAAATTTCATATTAAAAAAAAAGAAATATTCAAGTGACCTGCTTATATGTAACTGGTAACTAGGGCTTATAGCATTGTGAAATAGACCACTGATGGTTGAATTTATGATAAAATTTCAGATAGTATGATAAAGTGAAATGAATTATTAAGAATAGTAGATATATGGTATCTGAGTCCTGGTAAGTCTTTCAAATGTCATTTAAGCAAATTATAAAATTAACGTAATTTAGAGAATTATCTGGATAGTTGACTTCAGCAAAACTAGAAAAAGGTATGAACAATCAGATCAATCCTTAAAAAGGAGTAAGATGAAGCACTACAATTAGAAAAAGTTCTTTAAGTTGGTTTCTTTTTTTTTTTCTTCAGCACTTGATACATAGGCCATAAATATTCACTGTTATTGTTTTGTAATTCATGTAATTGTCTCTGATAGTTTCTACGTACTCTATATTTTCATATACAGAGTTAATAGAAGTTGATGAATTTTTGGTTTGGGATGGAATACATTCTTTTCATGGTCAATATACCCTTTGAAGACAGAGACATTTGATAAGTACAATTCAAGAAAGATTTTTTTTAATGCACGCTATATTCTCTTTGTGATGTGTTTAAGATCCTGAAAATTCACTCATGTTGTGATTGGAGAAAAATAAGTTTAAAAATAGTTAATGGTTTTATTTATGTTCTCTCTATTTGCTGTATATTGTCAAAATGAATGTGAGGTAGTGTAATAAATGTAACCAATTTCTTGAAGCTAATAAGTAATCCTGAGTGAATCTGAACCGATGCTATAGCCCATTAAGCTTCAAACTATGGTTATAATTTTCTTCAGCAGACCTAGATACAGGATATATTTTTTCATTATCATAAACCTGAAGAGCAGACTGAAAGTGGAAAGCTACAGAGGTTTGCATGGTTCTTACAAAGGCTCTTGTTAAAAGGCCAGAGTAGTGGATTAGAAAATCTAAACCTGCTTTATGGTTTTGATATCCTCCTTGACTATTAAATATGTAGGACTGTCAAGCATGAGACACTTATGGAAATAAGTCAGGAAGGAACCAGGACTCAACAACAGTACAAACAACAGAAAATAAATGGTCTTTAAAGACTTAATAAATGTACATGTCTCTGTCACTAACTAGATAGTGTGAAACAGAACAGAAGGTACCCCTACCCAAGCAAAATATTTAGCGTTAATACCAAAGCACAAAAAAAGCACATCTGTGGTGTTAGCAATACCTTAAGCTTTACTATTAAAAAAAATATTTGGATTGTAGCCACATTTAAAAGAGAAAACCAATATAAGTCAAGTGCCCTTTCTTTTCTGGTGCACAGCTTATAGAAATATGTTTATTTTGCATCCCTGTATTTGCATACATACCACTCTCCTTGTTTCTTTGATAAAAGTTTTATGGGCAATAAATTATAAATCATGCTTATGTATAATTTATCCCTTTAAATACATATTTTATTTTTTGGCTTTTTAAATGAAAACCGTCTTTAGCTTTGTATTTTTAAGAGATTCAAATTCAATACTTTAAGAAATTCATGAATAAGGCATGTTTCAACCTTAATTTGCATTTTTATAGTGTCTGCTGTAGAACAGTATAGATTTTGCTTTCTGAGTGTACTCTTTCAAGCAGACACGATTCCCTTAAGAATAAGCCTTGAGAAAATTCACTTGCCCTTCATAAAACATACATTTCATTATCTCCCTATAAATTGGACACTTCCCTAACATGGTTGTGCATTTGTGTCTACTCCCTGAATATTGTAATATCCTCTAGTTCACATACACACACTAATACAAACAGAAAATGACCATTTTATTGTGTTGCATTGAATGGCAAGTGGCCTGACATGAATTCAAAATGCATTCTACCTTCAAGAAGATAATCTTGAAATTGTACAGTCCTTTAAGTAAGAAAACCATGTGGGAGAAATTAATTTTCGTGAGCTATAATCACATTTTAGAATTGGTTTAATATGCTAATACATTGGTTAAAATAGCTAATATATTCTATAAGTTGAGAATATATTTAGAATATTGAACCAAAGAACTTTGGTTGATAAACTACAAGGGGATAGACCTCTCAATCTGTTAGAAAATTAAACTAAGGACTATAGTGATACCAATAGCATAGATAACATTCTCTTTTCTCTCTCTACCATCCACACAGGCCTATTTTGTAGCAATCACTGGTGTTCATGAAGCTTTTGTTTTATTTTTTTAGTTAGTTTGTTTATTATTGATTGATTGATTGATTGACCGGGTGGGGGGGGGGGGGAGAAAATCCAAAGAAGGCTCCACACTGGCAGTGCAGGGTCTGATGTGGGGTCAAACTCACAAATGGTGAGATAATGACCTCAGTCGAAATGCAGACAGATGCTTAACCAACTGAGCCACCTAGGTGTCCCAAGCTTTTGTGTTATAATTAGGAGAGGATTTGCAATTTCCTTTCAACTAGAGCTTTGAGTAAAAAAGAAAATTTAGGTATCACTTAGGGAACACCTTCTTATTGTACAAGAACTAAGATTAGGAATCTCTAATGATCCCCTTTCTTTCACTCTTACTCTTTTCTAATGTCAGAATGCTCTACAGTCATCATCATCTTTTAACAATTTGTTCATTCCTCTTTCTTGCTTAAAGAATTCTCTAATTATTTCTATTATTGTTTTCCTAATTGTATCTCCTCCCCCCAAATAAGATATGATGAAATGCTATCCCAAGTATCTCAGAATGTGACTTTATTTGGAAATAGGGTCTTTACAGAGATAATCAAGTAAAACTGAGGTCATTAGGGTGGGCCCTAATCCAGTATAGCTGGTGTTCTTACAAAAAGGGGAATTTTGCACATAGAGAAATGCACAGAGAAGACAAAGTGAAGACCCAGTGGGGTCGGGGGGGAATGCTATGTGAAGACAGAGGATGGGAATGATGTACCTATAAGCCAAGGAACATTTGTGGCTACCAGAAGCTGGGAGACAGAAATGGAATAGCACTTTGCCAAGCACCTTCAGAGAGATTATGCCCTGCCCATATCTTCATATTGAACTTTTAGCCTTCTTGTCTTCTAGTTTCTCAAAATGTGCTAAATACCTTTGTCATAAAAATTATCTCATTCACTAATTTAATGTATACTTTTCTCTGCAAGACTAAAGTTTACTTGAGGGAAAGGGCTATGTCTATCTTGTTCATGCCTTAGCTCTAGTACTTATTAGCTGCCCGATAAATATGTACTGAAGAAATAAACAGCAGAATGGTAATGTGTTGTCTTTACCTTGCCCTGCTCCTGTGTCCAGGTTTGTGTTCTCTTACAAGAGGCATGTATTAGCTTCCTAGGGCTGCCACACACACACAAAAATTGCCACATGTTTGGTGGCTTAAAACAATACAAATTTATTCTATCATAGTTCTGAAGGCCAGAAGTCTAAACTCGTGTCTTGGCAGGGCAATGTTCACCCTGAAATCTCTGAGGTAGAACCTTTCCTTGCTTCTTCCAGGTTCTGCTGGATCATGGCATTCCTTGGTTTGTCATTAACTCCAACCTCTACTTCCTTCTTCACGTGGCTTTTTTCCTTGTACCTCCTTTCTTTCTTTCTCTTTCTTTCTTTCTTTCTTTCTTTCTTCCTTTCTTCCTTTCTTCCTTTCTTCCTTTCTTCCTTTCTTCCTTTCTTCCTTTCTTCCTTTCTTTCTCTTTCTTTCTTTCTTTCTCCCTCCTTTTCTTTCTCTTTCTTTCTTTCTTCCTCCCTCCCTTTCTTCCTTCCTTCCTTCCTTCCTTCCTTCCTTCCTTCCTTCCTTCCTTCCTTTCTTTCTTTCTTTCTTTCTTTCTTTCTTTCTTTCTTTCTCTTTTTATAATGGTGTCTGTCATTGCATTTAGGGTACATTCTAAATCTAGGACCATCTCCTCTAGATTAATTTAATCACATATGCAAAGACCCTTTTTTCCAAATAAGATCACATTCATAGGATAACTTGACTTTTTTTTTTTTTCCTGACAATTCTTCAACTCACTACACAGTGAGGCTGGTTGATTTTATAAGATTTTGAGACTGCGAGCTCAAACTTAGCTGTTTTGTGTTCTAGCTGAAACGTATTGCATGGAGAACAGGGAGTTATTTTCTCTACTGTTGCACAGAATTGTGGAATTTGTAATCTGGTTATCTGGTACCCAGAGGAGTGGTGGCTTTACTGGCAAGAGGACATTGGTATGCACATTAGCATTCTTTTAGTGGCAGAAGCTACAGTGACACTGGTGATGCTTCTTCTAGCAGCTTCACAGGAAGAGGCTGTGGGCAAAGTTGGAGCAGGAAAAGAAGTTGCTTGGTGGACACCTAGGGAGACTGCAACCAAGTGCAGAGGTTTCTGGGAGCTTGCTGAAATAACTGCTTGAAGGGGAAAAGTGTTGACCATGGATCCCCTGGAATGGGGAATAAATGTCATAGTGAACCCATTTATCTTTTTTTTTTTTTTTTGTCACAGGCTATAAGGCTAGGTGACATTTAGTTTACAGCTAAAAATTGAAAAGAGAGAGAGATTTCTTGATTATATAAAATAAAATACAAGGAATTTCTAAATAATTACATTAATGTAAAAAGGATGAGATGTATAGTTGAAGTTCACAGAACAGTCCATTTAATTTTAGACTTAAAGTCACTATTTTCCTCATTAACATTACTGTAAAACAGAATCAATGAGTGATTTGAGACTCCCTTTCTTTGATTGAAATCTCCTAGTGAGCCTAATTAGTAATAGCAATACTAAAAAGCATAATCAATCTTGTATTTAGATAGAATAACTCCTTTGACTTGACTAACTGCCCAGTATGGTGCCCTAAATTTCCTTGGGTTAAATAGAAAATATCCCTGGAAAGGATCAATATTTTATACTAACAGTCACTTCCATTTGCCACAAATGATTTTTTTTTCCTGATACTTTCCAGTATGAGATTACACTGGGGCAATTGTCTTGTGTGTAAAAGACTTAGTGTGATATGATCAGGGAAAAAAACTCCACAAAGAACAAAGAACATGAAATCAGAATTTCTGTTTTGAGTCCTAAGTAATCACATAATCTTGACATATTCTTTCTGATAAATCCAAAGGGCTCCTAGCTCCACCACTTTATGATTCTAAAGGGAAAATGTATGACAAGATCTGTGTGACTTTTGCAACAGCCCCTTTAGAGGGCAGATCTGTTTGTGGCACCGTGAGTGAGATTTTACATACCAAAGCATCAGCTGAAGCTTTTGGCAAGGTCCCTGGAATCTACCAGGGATAATTTTACAAAGACTTTCAAAGGAAACCAAAGTCAAATTAATCCAGTGTGCCTGGGGCTAACACCACCAGAGAGTCAGGTAGAGAGGCAGAGTAGAAGTTATAGAACTCATACAGAGAAGAAAATAAATCTGCTGGCTATTTATTTACTGTTTATTTGTTTTATTTATTTAGAGAGGGAGCATGCATGAGTATGGAGGGGTGGTGTAGAGAGAGAGGTGGTGTAGAGAGAGAGAGAATGAGCAGGGGAGGTGCAGAGAGAAAATCCCAAGCAAGCTGTGTGCTGTGGGGCCCTATGCGGGGCTAGACCTCAAGGACCATAGACCATGATCTGAGCTGAAATAGAGTCCCATCCTCAACCAATGGAACCACTCAGATGCCCCTATTTATTTATTTTAAAAATTACTAGTTATATATTGAAAACTAGTATTTAGCTTGTGAATAATCAACTATTTCTCAACACTTTCATTATCTCTTGCATATCATATCCATATGTAAATTATACACTATGTGAAAGGTTGACACTTAATTCTCCTTCCTTCCTCCTTTTATTTCCTTCTTTACTTCCTCCTCCCCTCCCCTCTCCTCCCCTTTTCTCTCCTTTCCTTTCCTCTCCATTTTGAGGCTTTTGAATAAGAAACATGACTTTCTCCACATTTGGACTTGGGTTTAGTTGGGACTCCTCTCTAATATCAGAGGTGAGCTTTTCTTCTTATTCACTTATGACAAGTACATATTTCAGACTTATACCAATAAGAAAACCCATCCTAGGGTGAAAAAGGAATGAAAATGAAATAAAGGTAGCAATTTATTCAGAGATATATTTTAAAAAAGGAAAGTTTGATCTTTCATGTGACTAGACTAAGCTAGCTAGTAAAATAAGAAATGTACTTATCAATATTTGATATCAAAATCAGTTCTCTTCTTTAAAACATGATTTTAGATAAGTTATATTCTTTCATTTCTTTTTGGCTGAAGCAGCAAATGAAAACTTGATTCATTTTGATAAGTCATTGCATAATTACTATGTTATAAAATATAAAAACATTTTTGCAATAGTAATTAAAACAAGTTTTGAAGGTAATTAACAGAGAAAATGGAAATAAATCCATTTTGGAAACATACATGGCATGATAACAATGGTACTTGGTTATATTTAAGGCATCAATTGAATATATACATTTCATATTTTTAGAAGAACTAAATTCTAAATGAGTAATAACATTTTTTACTTTAACAATCATACTAAAAGGCAATGTTCTGACATTTAATTACTACCTGTCCCAAATGTAAAGATTTCTCCATATTTTTGGATCATGGCTTTACTGAATGGTATTTATGACCCTCGTGGAATCATATAAAATATGATGTAAAGTGAAGTCTTTATTACCATAGTTATTACCATATAGGTTTTGGTTGTATTTACTTGAATAACAGGAAAATTCTTTTTAATTTTCTTTTCATGTTTATTTTTAAAAGAGAAAGAGCGTGATTAAGGGAGGGGCAGAGAGAGAGAGAGAGAGAGAGAAAGAAAGTGACAGAATCCAAAGCAGGCTCCGGGCTCTGAGCTGTCAGCACAGAGCCCGATGTGAGGCTTGAACTCATGGACTGTAAGATCGGGACCTGAGCCGAAGTCAGACATTTAACCAACTGAGCCACCCAGGTGCCCCAATAACAGGGAAATTCTTGATGACATATGTAAGAAGTTCATTAGAAAGGAACACAGGTATCCAATAAACAAATGGAAACCTCTTTGGCTTCCTTAGTAATGAATGAGACATGTTCAAATAACAAGATCTCATTTGTTAATACATTAATAATTATTAACAATAATGGTGACTACAGGGGCCTGGGTGGCTCAGGTGGTTAAGCATCCAAATTCAGCTTAGGTCATAATCCTGTGATTCATGGGTTCAAGTACCACATCGGGCTGTGCTGACAGCTCGGAGACTGGAGCCTGCTTTAGATCCTGTGTCTCCCTCTGTCTCTGCTCCTACCCCCACTCACATTCTCTCTCTCTCTCTCTCTCTCTCTCTATCAAAAATAAACATAAAAAAAATAAAAAAATAATGGTGACTAAATTGATGAAAATTCAAAAATTTTATAACCTTTCAAGAAGGTACTTTAGCAATAAGTAGCTTTGTGAGATATATATATATATGTATGTAATGCCTGAAGTTCCAAAACCTCCCACAAAAGACCAACAGAGTCGTAAGTCAAAGCCAAGCGGCAAGGGTCGTTTATTGCAGGTTCGAACCTGGACCTCTGCGCACTCCTTGCCGGTGATGCTAAGAGGCCACGATCAGGGTTGGTACAGCGTTTTTATAGACAGAGGCAAATAGCACAGGGGAGGTTTCAAATTATGAGGGGCCTGATTAGTTGATTTTAAAGTAAGGATATTTGTTGTTCTCTGATTGGGCGTCCTTTGTCCTTTGGCGGGAAGGCTTTGTCCGTTACTTGTGGTGGGAGGAAAAAGGGGGAAGGGGGTAGGGTAGGTGAGGAATGTGCTAAGCAAGCAGGTTTACAGAAGCGAGAAATGCCGGTTAGTTCATCACTTATTAGAATCACTTATTCTATTACATACCAGACTACATTTAAGAAGTTTTACAACTTACTCTATTACATAGCGGGTTACATTCAGGAAAGGTTTCACAACGCTCGTAGCAAACAGCAAGCAAAACAGACTTCTCAGCAATTGTATTTCTTATCAAAGATCCATAATAAGCAGAAAAGAGAACTTAGCTTTAAACTAAGGCAGGGCTGTCATTTGGATTTAAAGCTGTTCTTTTCATATATGTAACAATTTTACCTCTGGGATTTTATCATTAGATAGAGATATTCAATATATAGACAATAAATATAAAATAATAATTTTTCATTGAATTTTTTAATGTTTATGAGAGAGAGAGAGAGAGAGAGAGAGAGAGAGAGAGAGAGAGAGAGAGAGAGAGAGAGAGAGGCAAATTGTGGGTGGGCAAGGGGCAAAGAGAGGGGGACACAGAATCTGAAGCAGGCTCCAGGCTCTGAGCTGTTAGCAGAGAGCCTGATGCCGGGCTGGAACCCAGGAAGTGCAAGATGACCTGAGCTGAATTCAGATGCTTAACTGACTGAGCCATCTAGGCACCCTAATAATAATTTCTTAAATTTCCTGTTATTAGCATATTGACAAATATTGACTAGCTTCTTTCCTTTAAAAACATGTTTATTTGAGAGAGAGAGAGAGAGAGAGAGAGAGAGAGAGAGAGAGAGAGAGGGAGGGAGGGAGGGAGAGAGGGAGGAGAATCCCAAGCAGATTCCATGCTATGAGCACAGGACCCAACTTGGGGCTAGATCTCAGGAACCATGAGATCATGACCTGAGCTGAAATCAAGAGTCCAATGCTTAACCAACTGACCACCCAGGCACCCTGACTAGCTCTTTTCCCGAGTCATTTCTTGAAATCTTGATAACACTCCAAGTCTTTTATAGTTTCTGGTTTGGCTTGTAAGGATCTGGGAAATTGCCACTCAATCCTAACAGCAAGTAAAAAGCCGAGCAAGTTGAAAATTAATACCTCTTCTTAGATTTGTCAGGAAATTGAGGTCACAGGGTCCCCAAAATTGGAATAACAGACAGGCAGAGACAGAGAATTACAACTCATCTGAGCAGAAGCTCAGGAGTAGAGAGACCTCCACGAGAGCCAGTGCCAGGATAGGAAAACCTGAACCGTGGTTATCAAGTTTCTCGAAACTCTGTGTGGACAATTCTGGAAGTTGAGAACTCCAGAGGGACTCAATTTTAGTAGAGGACCCTCACACTTTTTGTGAAGTTCATCTCCAGGAGCTCAGTATCTCATGTTGAAAACTGAAGAAAAATCCCTTCATGTTTTTGTCAGGAAGAAGGGAAAAGTAGCCATTTTGAAATACATGTGAAATATTCTGTTCTTGACAAGTCCTGCCCTCAGGAGAATTTCTTTACTAGAGCCTAACCTGCTGGAGTCTATTGGAGTTATTGGAGTCTAACTTATCTGGGAGAGGGGCAATAGCCAACTCCAGGCTCCACTAGTCATTCTGTCCCATATAAGAAGGGAAAAAACTGAGAAGCACTAGTGAAGGTCATAGCCCAGGGGCACCTAGTCACTAAAGGACTGTTACCTGAACACAGGACTGTGGGATGCTTCCTCTCCCCTGACATCCCACCACCACATTGCTAAGGGTCTATTTGCCACAGCATCTTTTACCGAGTATGCAGTACCCAGCATTCAACAAAATTTATAATGCATACTAAAAGACAAAAAGCAGTTTGAAGAGAGAAAGCAGGCATCAGAACCAGACTCGGAGATGGCATGGATGTGGGAAATATCAGACTAAGGATGTAAAATAGTTATGATCAATATGCTGAGGGGACTCATGAAAAAAGTAGACAATATTCAGGAACAGATGGGCAATGTAAGCAGAGAGATGGACATTCCAATAAAAGAATAAAAAAAATGCTAGAAATAAAAAAAAAATGGTATAACAGAAATGGAGAACACCGTTGGTGGGCCCTTTAGTAGATTAGACATGGCTTTAGGAGATGTCTAATCTCTGAAACCGAGACATAGAAAAGTGAAGATCGGGGCGCCTGGGTGGCGCAGTCGGTTAAGCACCCGACTTCAGCCAGGTCACGAACTCGCGGTCCGGGAGTTCGAGCCCCGCGTCAGGCTCTGGGCTGATGGCTCAGAGCCTGGAGCCTGTTTCCGATTCTGTGTCTCCCTCTCTCTCTGCCCCTCCCCCGTTCATGCTCTGTCTCTCTCTGTCCCAAAAATAAATAAAACGTTGAAAAAAAAATTTAAAAAAAGAAAAGTGAAGATCACACAGCTCTCTAGCAGCAGATAGACTCTCATCCAGATTTGTTTGATGCCAACGTAAAACGCTCTCTCATTTTGCTGGCTTCACTTTCTTCTTTCTTTTTATGGTAGCATAATGGAGTTAGCAATTAATAATTAGATAGTAGAGGAATATATGCTAAAAAAGGAAAAAATTCACTAAATTTTCAAGAAAAAAGCTCTAAAAAATATGTTCAGTTTGATCCAAGTTTATCAAATATTACTTTTCATATGTTTTTAAACATAAAAGGATTATACCCACATGCCTATTGATGTTTATTTCTGAACATGGGAATTACAGTTCACATTTTTTTTTTCTTAATTTGTTAGGGCTTTTCTGAATTTGTGGATGTTTCAATAATGTATATATATGATTTGTGATACTAACAGCTAAAAAATATGTTGAAAATAATAATAAGAACAAAAATCAAGAGGAACAGAGTCTTAAAATTATAACATAAACAATATCATGAGCAAGCAAGCACAGAAGAAAATGTTGAGAGATCTGTATTAAAACTTTTATCATTATGTAAATTGAGTAATGATAACATATTTTCCTATAAGACTATTTATATCATTTTTTAGATTTTCAGATTTTGATATCAATAATGAATCATAAGAAAATTTGTTGCTATTCTCTACATATATCTCCTTCTTACCCACGAATAATGGTGGCTAATAGTATTTGAGGGGAGTTGTGTTCATGCAGGAGAAGGTGATACAACATTCTCAGCCACTACTTAAGTGTCTGCGGTTCACATGTTTCAAAAGTTTATGTCATCCAGGTAGAAAATATAATATATATGGAGAGTTGGAGGGTTTTATTTCTATTTTTTTCAAACTTGTCACCTTGGAAGAGAAAATAACTCTTTATTTTGTAACTCAGACAGGAGGCAAACAGCACATGGCATTGCTGACTGAGCTGCAAAATCAAAATTGACAAATCCTGGAGGAGAAGAAACTTACCATTGCAAAGTCAGGCATTGCCATGTGCACTTCCTGGGCTTTCCTGGTGTCCTCCTGCTGCTTCTTAGCAGCTCCCAGGGTCTGGCTGACAATAGTTTGGCTTCTTAGACGGGTTGAAAATGAAAAAAAAAATTTATCATAAGGAAATAAAAGGGTTGGAACAGAGGACCAGTCGTTCTTGCTGCTCTTATTATGATGGAGGGTCAGAGAGAAAGGCTGATGCACAAAGTCAGTATGAGGTATGAGAAAAGAAGAGTTAGATTTCTGTTCATTACCAATCTTCTTAACCTAAACATCATTCAAAAGTTAGTAGCAAAGACTCACTGATGACCTAGCGCCACGAAAATATGCACAGATATCACCGGTGGCAGTGAAATTCAGCGGAATGCTTTTGTGAAGTGTTTTGACAAAGGCTACTAAGAACCATGTATATGTTCATATACTTTGGTATGTATACAGTGCTTCTATGCAGATCCAAATACTCACATGGTGTTAGACACTGGGAAAATTGAAGCTAAGTAAACATACTTTGATTTAGGAATATTTGTTCATTGGTTAATGAAAACATGGTGCATCAGTTTGATGGAGTGTTATGCAGTTATTAATAATTAGGCAGAATGGATAGAAACATAGAAAATGCTTAGAGAGCAATACAACCTTGGCAAAAGCATTATGTAGATATGTATGTACCCAGTGGTTTAAATTTTATGCAAAAGATGTATATTTACAGGATAGGGATGTTAGTGATAGGCAAAATAATACTGATCATAGATGAAGAAGATTAAAGGTACTTATTGTGATAATAGTGAGTAATGTATTGGAATTGTTGAATCATTTTATTGTACACCTGAAACTAATATAATGCTGTGTGTTAAATAAAATTAAAAAAAAAAAAGACAACAGATGAACAAGTTTGAGCACAAAACCAAAGAAATAGTATTTAGAATTAAGTGAATGTCGGGTGCCTGTGTGGTTTAGTCGGTTAAAGGTTCAACTTTGGTGCTAGTCATAATCTCATGGTTTCTGGGTTCGGGCCCCACATCAGCTCTGTGGCTCTGTGCTGACAGTTCAGAGCCTGGAGCCTGCTTTAGATTCTGTGTCTCCCTCTCTCTCTGCCCCTTCCCTGCTCATGTTCTGTCTCTCTTTCAGAAATAAAATAAAAATTATTTTTTTATAAAAAGAATTAGGTGAATGTTCATATTAATATTGTAAAGTTTAGAAAAATAAAAATGTACTATTGAAAAAAATAATAGAGTAATGACTAAATGTAAATCTTACTCCACTTTTTCTATTTTCAAAATGTTTACAATGTTATACTTTTTGTATATTAAGAACATAGAATGATAGAACAGTTTATATCTAATTTTTGCTTGCTAATAAACTAGCATTTGGATTAATTTCCAAGAAGCATTTAAGAAATGAGTCATTCTATAATCTGATCTTTATAATTTATGCAATAATCAGCAATAAGGAAATATGCATGTAATAACTTCTAAGTTGTATTAGCTTAACTGTTACTAATGTGATGTGCACAATTTGAGGCGAAAGGAAGAACTAAACACTGAAACAAATAAGTTGCACAATTAAGCTGATGCTTGTCAACATTTCTCAAGATTTCTTACGTTAGCATAGAACTGGAAAATGGAAATGACTGTATGGGACACTGTGGCACATAGAGGGAGAGGTACTCACTAGATAGAACTTAGAGGGTAGGGCTGAGGAAACCTTCATTTGCTGGGGTTGCACCAAACCCACCTCTGTTTCAAGTGTCCCAGAGTAGTAATAGTTAAACCTGCTTGAAATATATTGAAAAGTTCTGCTTTGAAAAAACTTTTTGTTTTTTTAATGTTTATTTGTTTTTGAGAGAGAGAGACAGAGCGTGAAAGGGGAGGGGCAGAGAGAGAAGTAGACGCAGAATCCAAAGTAGACTCAGGGTTCTGAGCTGTCAGCCCAGAGCCTGACTTGGAGCTCAAACCCATGAACCATGAGATCATGACCTGTTGCTCAACTGACTGAGTCACCCAGCTGCCCCAAGAAATTCTGCTTGCAAACATGGTGCACGAAATAGAATAAAATGACAAAAGTAAATTTGGTGAGAAAATGTGTGTGTGAATGTGTGTGTATGTGTGAGACAGAGAAAAAAGGAGGGAAGCAGGGGGAGAGAGGGAGTGAGGAGGACAGAAAGGAGGGAGAGAGAGAGACCAAGAGAGAGATAGATTCTGGACCCTTGTGTGTGCTTGCTTGCATTTACAACGGGATTGGGTGAATGGAGGCTCATAGATATTCATTTCTGTTGTGACATACCACTACTGTTTAAATTTCATTTCAATAGATAATTATGGTAAGACTAGCCTCCCAACCCATGGGCAAATCTGTAAAGAGTATACTGATCTGACCTATGAAGTTGAAAGCAAAGAAATAGGCAGCCTCTAATTACTTAGGTAACACATTTACAGGCTTATCATCTCTTTTTTTCCCTATTCATTCCTTAATAAAGTTGTCTGCAGGTAAGAAAAAGCTGCCGAGATTCATATCTTATATAGTCATAGGTGAGTTTATGACCCTTTGCTTATTAGTGAACAGAGATTTATTGAAGGAAAATGTATGATAGGGAATCTCCAAATGTAGAAAATGATAATTTTTCTAACTACAGCAACCGAACTTGAAACACTTTAAAGAGAAGTAAAGCAGTACAGCAGTGTTTTTAAATCTATAGAAGCATCAGACCAAAATGTAACTTATTTGATATTTTTGTATAAATTTAAAAGAGAATAATTATGGATATCTGAGAATATCAGATATTAATTTTAGATCGTTTAAGCATAAATATAATGCCCCCCCTCTTTTTCTCTGTCTTTGTTTATTTGATTGCTAAATTAAAAATAATACTTAAAAGATCTGGTGCAGCCTAACAGATGCTGGAGAGTTTATTGACCACTAATTTTTATTAATTTCCTCAGCATGTAAATTGCTATTCAGGAGTATTTAAGCCTTTTAACACCCGTGAGTTAGAAAAGTATTGCCATGAATCTCCTACTATAATCAAGATTAATCATTTTCAAACTGTTTTCTTTAGAGCTGTGTACCCCAGAGAGTCTGCATACTTTTAATCTGGTTTTTATTTTTATATATACTGTAGCTATTAGGAATTATGATAAAAGTAACGTGTATTCTTCAGTACTTGCAATTAAAACTACTGATACATTGTTTTATCTGCACGGAAAATTGTGTCTTGCTGATCTTACCTTATTGAACAATGTTCTGCAATTATTATGAAAGTAGAACAGGGTACCTGGGTGGCTCATCCGTTGAGCATCCAACTTCGGCTCACGTCATGATCTTGCAGTTTGTTAGTTGGTGTCTGGTGTTGGGCTTGCTGCTGTCAGCACAGAGCCAGCTTCATATCCTGTCTCCCTCTCTCTCTCTGCCTTTTCCCGGCTTGTGCTATCAAAAGAATAAATGAACATTAAAAACATTAAGAAAAAGAAAGTAGTACAAACAGTTTTAAATTCCAATTGGTCATCAGATTTCCTAAATTCTGTGTAATGGAAATAAAACTCAAAATTACATTGGATGCTAGAATAGTGATATGACTGTCATTGTCATTCATAACCTGCAATTCTAAATGTCTGTGTTCACTAAAATCATCTCATGGTTCTTATTGGTTAAAATTGCAATAAATACATATAAATTTGATTGTATGGAATAAATTTATACTAATAAAGTAATTCTTAGGCTTTTTTTTTCTTACAGCGTGGGAGTTTATTGTAAGATTTCATTTATATAAATGATTTCTGTGATTAACTAGACCCGACAAGTCATATAAATGCTTTGGGGAACACATTTGTATTGCAGATCTTCTCACTGCAAACCTCCCTTTTGAAAATTCTCACTACATAGGTATGATAACATCTCCAAAATACACTTTACTAATATAGGAATGTTTTATTATTTGGTGTGACAAGAAAGCACTTGCCTTTCATCTGTAAGGACTGCCATTGGCTGACATTTTCCAGCCACAGTGTGTTTGAGATCCCTTTGGGCATTTGCACCGGGCAGCGCAGAGGTCCCCACTGGGTTGGTTGGGAGTTTTTCAGATCTGCTCAATTCTATTTCTCCCTTTCTACGCTCCAAAGACATGCCCTCTCCCTCCCACCTCAACCCTACTATATTTATCTCTGCATCTGCCTTTCTGAGGGATCTGAAAAGCCTCATTTAGGTCAATGTTTACGCATACATTTTTATTAGTTACATATGTAAAAGTTACTGAACAAATTAACATATAAGCAGGATTGTTGGGAGACAAGAGTGTTTCTGTGAGTTCCTGTACTTGAGACAGCGATTTTAAGATTATTCAACACTTTAGGTGTGACTTTTCACATTTTATCCTCTGAAATAAGATGAAACATATCAAGTATATAAAGTTATCTTTAATAAAAATTTTTTTAGCATTTATTTGTTTTTGAAACACAGAGAGATCGAGAGAGAGAGAGACAGAGAGAGCGAGCACAAGCGGGGTAGGGGCAGAGAGAAGGAAAAACAGGATCTGAAGCAGGCTCCAGGCTCTGAGCTGTCAGCACAGAGCCTGACGCGGGGCTCGAACTCACAAACTGTGAGATCATGACCTGAGCTGAAATCAGATGCTCAACCGACTGAACCACCAAGGCTCCCAAGAATATAAATTTATCTTAATCAGTCAGCTCTTTTAGGCTAGTTGTAGTTACTGTGTTTGGAAGTATAAAGACGTTAAAAGGTAACTTCAAAATTTTTGATACATTTTATTTTTTTAAGTTTTTATTTGAATTCCAATTAGTTAACAGGCAGTGTAATACTAGTTTCAGGTGTAGAATTTAGTGATTCATCACTTACATACAACACCTGGTGTTCTCTAGCTTCATCCATGTCATCGCAAATGGCAAGATGTCATTCTTTTTGATGGCTGAGTCATATTCCATATACCGCATATTTTTTACCATTTATCAGTTGATGGACACTTGGGCTCTTTCCATAATTTGGATATTGATTATAATGCTACTATAAGTATCAGGGTGCATGGATCCCTTCAAACCAGTATTTTTGTATCCTTTGGATAAATACCTAGTAGTGCAATTGCTGGATCATAGGGTAGTTCTATTTGTAACTTTTGAAAACCTCAAAAAAAAAAAAAAAAAAAAAAAAAAGGAAAGAACACTGTTTTCCAGAGTGACTACACCAGTTTGCGTTCCTACCAGCAGTGTAAGAGGGTTTCCCTTTCTCTGCATTTCACCAATCCCTGTTATTTCTGTGATACATTTTAATACAATATATCACGATTCAATAACATACATTTTTCTTTACAAAAAATATGTAAAACTAGGTGAAATGAACAAAAAATATAACTGTGCAATGGGGAATTCAGCTACTGTGGGATAAAGTTAATGGAAGGCTTTTAATATTCTTATTTATTTTTAATTTTTATTTATTTGATATATTCTGCACTTCAAATAGTTTGACATATTTCATAGATAGCTCCTATATTGTACTGTTCTTCAGTCAAAGCATTGTATTGCTTAGAAAATACCTTTTCTTTTATAATCTATATCTCATAGTTTTAGATAACTAAATAAACATTCAATTAGACTAATCTAATTAGATTCAACTGGTTTTATCTGGAATCTTATGTATGTCATAATTGTGTGCCTATAATTATATGAGTAAATTCAAGGCCTTCTTAATGCAAATTGGGTCTGTGTAGGTGGGTGAGGATTGTCCTTTCCAGTTCTCCAAGCTTAAACTTGGACACATTTTACATTCTCCTGTCATTTTGTGGCTACTACTTTAAGGTAATCAGGATCAGGTTAATCAGGATGCATTCCTTGTCCCTATACCTTTATTTAATGTAAGGATATAATAAAAATGATTACTTGCAAAGTGACTTAGTTTCCATAGGATCCAAATTTCTAACTTCAAATCCATGTCTGTGGCTATAAGCACAAACATCATTTTGTGGGTTTTTAATCTTCACTTTTTGTTTGTTTGTTTGTTTGTTTTTGGTGAAAATCAGATATCTACCAAAACAAAGAAACAAACAAACAAAAATGCAAAAACTTAGCATGGATGTTCTATGAAGAAAACCCTCAACGAATCAAGTGGATTAAATTTTATGATATTAAGTCTTGAGTCACTGCACCTGTTTTCACATAAATATTTTACACTATTTTATGTACAATTTGAAAACAAAATGTTTTTAAATGCATAGAAAACTTTACTATATTTGAGAAAAAATTGTGATATATTGGCTAAAAATACAAAATTAAAAAAAAATGCTTATCCACTCACTGAGGGAAAATTCCTATAAAGTTTGTAACCTTGTTTTTGCTAAATGACCCATTGAAAATCACATATCCATATTCTTTGTTGTGGCATTAAATAAAATCTTACTTTTTCCTGTTTTCATGATGTAGTTCTCTAGGTAGCTGGAAAAACACACTGCCCATTCAGCAATTATACAATTCTCTCCTGGTGTAACAAATGTATTCTTTGTGTCTTTATTCTTAGGATTATTATACTGAGTTAAGAGGATTAATCTACTGGTGGAACTCTATTATTCTCTACATTAGGTCAGGAAAAAAAAAAGATTAGTTTTGTGGAGAAAAATTACAAGGCAGTAGTCACATTTGATATTTTTTTCTGTTGTTTTAATTAAGCTATATTCTGGATTCTAAAGAATAAATATATTAGTAATGAAATTATTTTGGAAGTTGGAATAAGCCCTGATATCTGGAACTAGCTATGTAAGTGACCTTATTCAAAACATTTAATCTTCATGTACCTTGTTTTCTTCATTCATGTTTCTTTACACATCTTAAATCTTCATTTCTTCTCTGTGTTGTATGGCATTAATTAATCTTCTATGTGACCTTCCAACCTCCAGGCATTCTTCCTCCTGTCTGTTCTCCACACAGGCACCAAAATCATCTCTAAAATGCATATTTTTTTCATGTTTGCCCTATGAGTAGAAATGCCAGCAGTGTGTTTCATTGCCAAAAGTGTCATCTATACCTCAAAACCTGACCTGCTTCTATGGTTACCTCCTGATTCTCTTTCTATACTTCAGATTGTAGTCACATTCAACCACTTGCTTTTTCTCAATCTTATCATTTCAGGACCCCACCATTTTCTGTAGATTTGTCCATCTGCTTTAAGCATTCTTCATGTCATCAGCCCTTAGATATTTTCTATGTATCCAGAAACTCCCAAGTTAATAATTCCTTAAGAAATATTCCCTGAATGACACAAATTCTTGTTTTCTTGCTTTATGTCCCTTTCATGTTACATAATGGTCATTTCATCATGTCTACTAAACTAATAGACTGTGAGCAATATGCATGTCTTATTATACAATCTTTGTAACACAATAGAAAGAGCATCCACTATGGCAATGGAAAGGCTTGTAGTCCTTAGTACTGCTTCTTTGATCTTGGACACATTACTACGCCATCTTAAAAACAGGATAATAATTCCTTGGTTGGAAGGAACATACATGTATGTCATTATTGAGCTCACATACCAGGTCAGGTAAGCATTTTTAGACTTTTTAACTGCAATAGCTTTTACAGTTATATTATGGCCTTGCAGTAGAGTTGCATTGATAGGGCTTTTTTTTTTTTTTCCTTGATGTACACATGTGCAGCTCACTTTATTAGTTCAGGTCTAATTTTTACCCTAAGTGCCTTTTGTGTTCAGAACTCTTTTCACTGGACTAGTATTTACCCCAAAATGGTTCATGGCAGAGAAGAAAAACTTTAAAAAATTTACGAGTTTTGCTTCTATCAGCAATATTACCCCTCGTTACCAATGGCTTACATATTTCCATTTCTGGCATTCCATAAGGCTTTTCTCTGTTGTGAAAGGATAAATATATGCCTCTTAAAATTATATGACATGACCAATTTATACCGTCTATCATTTCTAGAAACAAATGTAATAATTTTTAAAACTCCTTTTTACTGTTTATGTTATGAAATCAAATAAATCTTTAAAAACCCATTCGGGAAATATATATATTTCCCCCAGAAAAGCAATGGGCATATTATATGCAGTTAATAAAAGATAAATAAAATGACACAGGTACTGCTAATTATAATTTCAGTATACTTGATACCCCCGCTCAGCGTTTGACAAATTCCAGGTGTTCTAATAAATAATCAAGAGATTAAGTGAATGAGTAAGGGAGTTAAATGAAGGAATTAAATCGAATTAATGGCTGTAAACTGTGGTTGTTCATCAGAGTCACCTTTAAAACAATTTTTAGAAGGTGAATGCCTGCTTCTAAGTAATGATCTACCAGAACATGAATGTGAGGCTAAGACATTTGTATTTTTAAAAGTTCATGATGTCTCTGCACAGCAATGTAAATGTACTTAATGCCACTGAACTGTAAATTTAAAAATGGTTAAGATGGAAAAAGTTTGTGTTATGTATATATTACTACCATAGAAAATAAAGAAAAATAATCTATGATGTTTATTCACTATGGCCATGATTCTTAATGGTGGAATACCCTCTGGGGAAACATGAAAAGCATCAGTCACAAGAGTTGGAAGATCACATATAGATTGAAAAAATAATAGAGTCTGCACAAATGCTGAATGTTTTTACAGTGTGTTGTTTTCCTTCGGCCATAAGGTAATGACATAAAATGCCTACCTCTTTCTCTGACTTAGTCAGCTTCTATGTCAGATTATTTTATCCCTCTGAGTTTTCTTTTTTTATCTGGATCTACTTAAAACTCTGAGTCTTAAGAGCCGACACCTGGTAAAATAATGTCCAATCCCAATGTCAAAGGACAACCCAATGCCGAAGGGAGGCATAGAGGGAATAAATGGTATCCATACACAGCCAATTAACAAGTACAACTGGATAAATGCTGTCATTAGTCACTTCAGATATCTTAGTTTGACTCCTCCATAAGTAAACCATGGTCTCCAGAGAAATTCATTCTCTGCGGTATGCTGTCACAAAACAGTACACAAATGTTTGGAACATGACTCTATCAATTTTTAGATATTTTAAATTGATTGTATTGGTTTTGGTACAGTGTGACTTCTAAATATGATTATTTCTTTCTGCTCTGTCCACCAGTGATATACCTAATTGCTTTAGTAGTAGTGTTTCTGAATCTAGTTGTATTTAAGTCAAGTGATACAAAGCTTTCATTAAAAGAAAAAATAACATAGAGAAATCATTCTCCAACTTTGCTGTGCAGGAGAAACACTCAAGTTGTATGTTAAAAATGCAAATTTCTAAGCCAAACCTCAAGAGATGATTTTATAATTCTCTAAGGCGTATGCATTTTTAGTAAAACAAATGACATAAATGGTTTAAGCAAACACTAAAACCCATGTAACCACCCCACCACCATACCACCACCCCGATACACTAATATTAGATTTGGGTAGGCCCATGGAAGAAGATATGTTACTTGTTTTCCCTCACTTGACAGTTAGATATTTTTCTTAAATATAAATACATGAGCAGATGATTTAATACGTAAATGCTATACCATTCTTAGTATTCTAATGCTTCTCTTATTTATACTAATAAGTGTTTATGTAGCAAGTACTATTTTTCCTTTGTAACTAGTATTTTTACTTTATTTTTTTTAACTCTCTTTAAATAGTTTTGTTTTAAAGTTATATTCATGATGGGGCACTTGGGTGGCTCAGTCGGTTAAGCGTCTGACTTAGGCTCAGGTCATGATCTCACAGTTCACGAGTTCAAGCCCCTCTGTGCTGATAGCTCAGAGCCTGGAGCCTGCTTCGGATTCTGTGTCTCCCTCTCTCTCTGCCCCTCCCCTGCTCACGCTCTGTCTCTCTCTCTCTCAATGATAAATAAACATTAAAAAAAATTTAAAAAATGAAGTTATATTCATGAGATCATATTGCAAATAATAAAAAAAAAAACCTACAAAATATGTTGTTTGTGGTGGGAAAAAGAAAAATTTTACCTGTTGTATTAATATACATGTGTATGTGTGTTGATGCATTTATGAGTATGTATGTATTTATGTATCTGTATAAATTCTATATAAATTATTGATTATAATGAAAAAGTATTTTTGAGTTTCTGTAATGTTGCTAATAATTTTTTAGAATTTTATTTATAACTTATGATAAATTACTTTTGAAGTGTGTTTTTCTGCTTTCATGCACTTACACAAAAGTTGTTAAAACCAAACCATGCCAGTTATAAATATTTATAAAGCAACATCACATAATGAATTTAAAACCACCTGTCACTTTCTCACATCTCTGTAGATAGTGACTAATATGAACTAAATGGAAACTGCCATTTTACTGATTCTTCAATTTCATCATTTATGATAAGAAGTGAACAGAGATGGAGATGTGTTCATAAAAGTAACTCAGAGGCTACTCATGTCTTTGACTTCGATTATATTTAATTCACCTCAACTATGCCAGATGCTTTCCTCACTATTCTGCAGATTATGAAGTTATTTTGAAAGTAGCTCTTCTTCAAAAGAACTATGAACAATCAAAAGAGTATTCACTGCCATCCGTTCAAAATGTTACACCCATGTGATAACAAAGGCAATTTAGGACACATATTTGTAAATCAACAGGCAAAGATGCTTACACTTAAAGAAGGAGTGGGAATTTAGGTGGAAAGAGGCAACATCAAATCAGGCTGCAAGATTGGCAGCAAGAGATGGATCCTTACTTGCTTTTTCTTCAATCCTCTTTTAACTGCCCTGGCATTTGAAAAGCAGGAATCTGAATTAAACCCCCAGGCTGTTTCTTAAATTAATGGAGAAATTCCCCCCTCCTATTTCTCCCACCATTTCGAACTTCCCTTGGAGGCCCTGAGGTACACCCTGATTCAGTGGAACTAAACTATGAATTAAAAAGGCATAGTCACCTAATTTCTCCTCCTAGCATGAAAATTAACCAGCAGTGCCTTGGTGTAGAGAAATCAGGGCTTTTGTTTTTGCAATACTCAGGACAAGTGCAGTCATCTTCCATGACTGACCTTTATTTGGTGTTTCAGTGAACTGTTGTCTGTTCTTCCTTATCGATAATTACTTGATTTTCTGTTTTTACCACTTTGATTATTGGCTTATAATGAATTCACTTCAATGGAAAAACCTCTTTATCAAAGACCTTTTTCCAAATGTGACCTTGAACCAATGCCTCTTAAACCTGATTTGATTGTATTCTATTTATATTGAAACTGAAGAAATTGTTGAATTGTCCTTAAAGTTGAGGCTGGATAGACTCTGTGGACTCTGGTTGAGACCTCTGATTGCCTCCCAATCCCTACCCCAATGCTGGGGCACTGTTTAAGATCCTAGAATTATGGAACAGTCCTGGGGTAGATGAAGAATGCTATTAAAGCATGAATAAGATTAAATTTGGTCATTAGATACAAAGAATGGTTGCATAGACTCAGAAATTAATTTCCATTATAGAAAAATAAGACAAATGCTATGTCCTAGCCTCGGATTTGAGCTGCATACCTGCAACCTGCAATACATGTTATAAATTAACGTGGATCTTTTATACTTCAGTGATTTTCTTCATCTACAATTTAGCAATATTAACTGCTGAACTAAACCAATGTGGCTTCTGAAAAGACCACACGGAACAAAACACAAATTAAAAGATATGAGGACTTGAAAGAAAGGAATAAGTAAGGGTGTATAACAAATATCTCTGTATTGTACTGTATTGGAAAACATTTTGCAGTGGAGTGACTAGCCATTAGTTTTGTATCATTTTCACGTTCTAGAGAATGAGGAGTTAATTATATTTTTTTAAATTATTTTTTTAATGTTTATTTTTGAGAGAGAGAGAGAGAGTGAGCGAGCATGAGTGGGGGAGGGGCAGAGAGAGAGGGAGACACAGAATCCAAAGCAGGCTCCAGGCTCTGAGCTGTCAGCACAGAGCCTGACGCTGCCCTCGAACTGACAAACTGTGAGATCATGACCTGAGCTGAAGTCAGACGCTTAACCGACTGAACCATCCAGGCGCCTCAAGAATGAGGAATTAATTTTAAACCATTCTTTGATCATAACCAAATCAAGTATTACATTTTGGCTTTCCTTTGTGAATACTGACAATCCCCAACTTAACAATGGTTGACTTAAGATTCTTAGGATTTATGATTGTGTGGAAGTGATATGCATTTGCTAGAAACCATATTTCCAATTTCGAATTTGGATCTTTTCCTGGGCCAGCGATAGGCCATATGATGCTCTCACCTGACACTGGGCAAGGGCAGCCAGCGCAGCTCCCAGTCAGCCACGTGATCATGAGGGTAAACAACAGTATGCTTATAAACCCATACAACCATTCCATTTTCCACTTTCAGTAAATTACATAAGACATTCAAGACTTTACTATAAACCAACCTTTGTGTTAGACGATTTTATCTGACTGGTGGCTAATGAAAGTGCTCTGAGCATGTTAAGGTAGGCTAGGCTCATCTATGATGTTCAGTGGGTTAGGTACATTAAATGCATTTTCAACTTAAGATATTTTCAATTTAGGATGGGTTTATTGGGACACAACTCCATCAGTCAAGAAAGATCTGTATACTAATATGCTGGCATATGAGGGCTGGGACAAATAGAAGGAGAGTGAGGGGCCTGTGGTACGAACTTTAAGGGAATACTGACTTTCAGGGTCACACAAGTACCGACTCCGCACTTGTGTGGCCCGAGAGTGAGTGCCTCCTTACATTTTGCATCCTACGTTTCTTATTCCCTTCACCTGAGTCTCAGCCCTTCGACTGTGTTTGTGTTATTATTAGACTGCATGTAATGTAAAAGCACATTTGCTTTTGAAATGAGGCTAATATATTAACGTTTAGCATTAGAACACCTTGCTCATAAAAACAAATGGCTATAGAGCTGTTCATCTTTCACTCTTATTATTTGAGTGTCTTATGAGTTGGAATTTTGGATGCTACATTGTCTTGACTTATGATGTAATTAGTCCGGCAGAGATTTTCTACAGAAAATTAGTATTTGAAGATCTGCTTTTCCTTGGCTTATTATTATTATTATTATTATTATTATTATTATTATTATTATTTTATCTTTTACAAAGACTTAAAATGCTTGATAGAATACTTTTTAAAGCACAGTGAGGGTTTCAACGTCATAAAGACTCCCCTAAAGCCTGAAACATCTCTGTTGCTTAGTATACTGATTTGTGCCACACAGGAAATTTCTGTTCCAGCAAACTTATTTCAGGATGCATAAACTGTGAAGGCTTAATTCTACCTTTAAAAACCGAAATAAATGCACTAAGACCATATTATTCTGAGTTGAAAAATCATTAAAAACAAAACAAAACTCCATATCTGGTAAAGGTCAAGGCAAGGAAATTTCCTGGAGCACTTTAGCATAATGAGGGAAATCCTTCTATCTTTAGACTTCTTGATGGGGCTGACTTATTTGCTAGGCTCAGAGTTATTAGGGACAACAAAATACATTTTAGTTTATTTTAAAATCAGAAGCAAAACCAAAACCAATTAGGCCATATAATATTTGTTTGTGTTAATATACTTATAAAATAGAGTTATTAATATTTTTTAATAAAAAAAAATAAGACCATAAACACAACAGCTCCTAAGGCCAATGACAATCGTAGTGTGGCTTTGTTCATTGGCACCGGAAGAGATTTACTTCCCGGTCAGAAGCATCTCGTTTCACATGCCCATCTGACTGGGCCAAGTGCCACCACAGTTTGAATTTGAGCACAGCTTAAAAGTGAAGTGGAAGCTTAGGCGACAAAAAACCCCCAAATAGGTAGACAAGTCAAAAATTACAGCAAATATCTATTTCATATAGTGGTTAAACCTAAATCCTGAAAATAGGTCTATTTTGTGTCAAAGTTTAAGGAATCATTATTGGTTGGAAACTGCCAGTTCCTCTCAATATTAGGCCTGTGCTTCTGGGAAAAGGGTGATACAGAGAGATGCATTTTCTATCTATGCTTGAGCTGGACAAGGAAAGTTATAGACAGACCAGGTTTTCATCCAATTTGTTCCTCCATAGTTAATACCAGAATTTAGTTTTAATGACTTTCTATGATATGGTACTGCCACTTTTCCCTGAATTTGTTGCTCTCTATTTAAGTCAGCTTTTATTAGGTGGATTCATTTGCTGGGTTACTGTAACAAAGTACCACAGACTGAATGGCATAAACAATGGAAATTTTTTTTCTTACAGTTTTGAAAACTAGAAGTTCAAAATGAAGGTATTGATGGGGCCGCTTTCTTCTGAAGCCTTTCTTTTTTTTCTTACATGACTGTCTTTTCTGTGTCTTCACATGATCTCCTCTCTATAAGATCTGTGTCCAAATTTCCTGCTCCTATAGGGATGCCAGTCATATCAGGAAAAGGCTCATCCTAAAGACCTAATTTTAACTTAATTATTTATTTAAAGCTCCTATTCCCAAATACAGTCACCTTCTGGGGTTTACAGTTTCAACACATGAATTTTGAGGAGGACACAATTCATTCCACAACATGAGGTAATAAAAATAGATTAAGCATACTGTTCTAACTACATATATGTTTGATTATTATTGCAGGTTTTAATATTTAATATGTGGTATGCCTTAATATGAACTATATAGTTAGAGCAGTGGAAGGTGTTAAGGGCATAGGATTATGCCATTTAAAGTCAGAGGAAATTCAAGCCACTGTGACAAATAGCATGATAAAAAACATTCATTTTTTACTGTGACCCATAATAGCATTTCCTATAAAGCAGTGTTTCTAATATTGTGATCCATGTATCACTTACATCAAAATCACTGGGGATGCTAGTTTTTGGCTCTACTCTTAGCCACTAAAGCAGAATCTTCTAGAGGTAGGGACCAAAATTACCTCGATTTTTTTTGAAGCATTTCAAGTAATGCTGGCAATAATGATTTGAGAACTGCTCTGTAACCAAATAGTATTTATTCTCTTTTAATTTTTAATTTAATGGATGCTATAGACTGAAAAATTTTATCCCCCTAGAATTCATAGATTTATTAAGAACCTAATTCCTAATGTGATGGTCTAATTCCCAATGTGATGGTATTAGAAGGTCGGACCTTTAGAAAGTGACTAGGTCATAGGGCAGAGCCCTCATGAATAAGATTAGCGCCCTTATAAATGAAACTCCAGATAGCTAGCCTGTGCCTTTCACTGTGTGAGTACACAGTGAGAAGATGGCAGTCTATGAACTACAGAGTGGGCTCTCATCACTCATTAGGTCTGTACCATAATCTTAGACTTACCAGCCTCCAGAACTGTGAGAAATAAATTACTGTTGTTTATAAGCCACTTAGATTATGGTATTCTTTTTTTTTTTTTTGACAGGGGGGGGGGAAGTGCATGTGAGTGGGGGACAAAGGTAGAGGGAGAAAGGAAGAGAATCTTAGGCAGGCTCCACACTCAGTTGGAGTCTAAAGTGGGGCTTGATTTCACGACCCTGGGATCATGACCTGAGTAGAAATCAAGACTTGGACGCTCAACTGACCGACCCACCCTGGTGCCCCAATGGTATTCTGTTCTATCAGCCCAAACTGACTACGACAGTGGCTTTCAGATTCACAGAATTGGAATAATGATAATCAGTCATCACATCTGTTTATAATTGCTCCATTGGCTCATCTATCTATCTATCTATCTATCTATCTATCTATCTATCTATCACCTAAAATACATTGCATGCTCTTGAACTCACCAACCAAATCAAGAACTAACATACTGACAGCAATTGATATCTGCTTATATGTTCTCTCCTATCCCAGGCCCCTATCCCTCCCTATCCCTCTACAAGGGCCATTATCTGAATTAGCATATATCATTCTCTTGCATATATATACGAGAAAATATGTACAGACAGATGCATGTATGCATAAATGTATGTCTCTCTATATACAACCGTATATACTGGGGCACCTGGGTGGCTCAGTTGGTTAAGCGTCCGACTTTGGCTCAGGTCATGATCTCACAGGTTTGTGAGTTCAAGCCCCACATCAGGCTCTGTGCTGACAGCTCGGAGCCTGGAGCCTGCTTCAGATTCTGTGTTTCCCTTTCTCTCTGCCCCTCCCCCCACTTGTGCTCTGTCCTCTGTCTCTATCAAAAATAAATAAATGTAAAAATAAAAAAAATTATATGCAACCGTGTGTGTGTGTGTGTGTGTGTGTGTGTGTGTGTGTGTGTGTGTATACATGCCTTTAACTGTTTAAAACTTTCTTTTTTTAAAAAAGGGTATCAGAGTGTTCATAGTCTTCTAGGATTTGCTCATCTCCTTTTCCACAATACCAACATTGTATTGAATTTCAATATTCTAAATTTTTGCAAATAACTTTGTTATCTGTTCATTTTCACTGTTATATTTGTCCAGTTTCACTGTTATAAGATGATATTGAATTAATATATCATAATTTGTTATTCATTCTCTTCTTCACTTGGGTTAATTTGTAGCATCGCCTTTCATAATTAGATTTGCTAGTAATATTCATGCATATACATCCAAGTATACATATGTGTGGGGTATTCTTGGATATATACCTCAAAGTGAAAATGTTGAATAGTAGGATATGAGACCAACAACTTCAGGTAATATTGCCAAATTATTTTCCAGTTATTTTGGTTATTTAAATTCTGATCAATAATGTTGAAGCTAAACACTGTGGTACAAAGTATTATCGCAGTTCCTAATTTTTGTCAATCAAACAGATATGAAACAGTTTCATTGTGGTATAGATTTGCATTTCCCTAATCACAAAGAGATTGAGCATCTCTTTACATGTTTCCTGGTCATCTGTGTTTCATCTGTTCTGAAATGTCTGTTCATGTCTTTTGCCTATTTTTCTAGTATGTTGTCTTTTTCTTATTGATTTTTAGAAGAGTTTCTTTCCTTTTAATTTACCCTTTATCCTATTCCCTTGTTGTATTACTGCCAATATCTTCTATCAGTTTTTACTTTATATTTTCTCTTAATTTAAGGTACCTTTTGAAAAAGTGGAATTCTTAATTTAATTAGTCAATTTTATCAATCATGTCTTATATAATCAGCACCTTTTCTGTCTTCTTTGAGAAAGTCTTCTTTATCCCAAGGTCAGAAACATATTAATTTATATTTTATACTCAAAGGTTAAGCTTTGTTTTTGATATTTATGCTCTTGACCTACCTGGACAAAGTGTGTAAACTATGAGATAGGCATCTAATTTACCATAATTTTTTATATATAGATGATCATTTTTCTTCAGTTTCATTAATTGATTTTTGTAAACAACTAGTCTTGCATGCCACCAGAGTCATATATCAAGTTCCCATGTATTATGGGAACTCTAAACTCTCTCTAAACTCTTTATTATACTTTATCTGATAGCTTGTAAATCCCCAATACAAGACTATACTACCATATTTATTATAGCTTCATAATAAGACACAATATCTGGTAGAGTAAGTCTCCATTTTATTGTTTTCTGCAAAAAATTCTTGGCTATTATTGACCCTTTAATCTTTCATATAAATTTTAAAGTCTGCCTGTCAGATTTCAGAAGAAACCTTGTTGGTATAAAGTGCCAAAAGAAAAAAACAAACAAACAACTATTCAACCTGTGCATTCACCAGGGTCACAAAGAAAACAAAACAAAAATATGATTCTGGCCTCTAAAGCTACTCTATCAGAATATTTACACATACACATACAATATTTACACATACTTCATTTAGAAAATAAATCCTTAAATAGTATTTACTTTGAGGGTTAAAATTTACATTTGCTTATGGCCTTAAAGGAAAACAACTGTAATTTAAAGTTTATATTTTCTCCTCTATTCATGGTTTGCAGAGTGTGAGTATTTAAAATGATGCTATTTCAGCTTCATTTTTATAGCTATAATGGACTATTTTCTTGAATATGTCTTCATGCCTTTTTATTTTATAGATGTTCAAGTAACAAAGACTATAGTTTGGTTATAAGATGATTTATTTATTATTAATTGAAAATAAATGAATCTTCTTCCACAAATGTTAAAATTTTATTATTTAGCTAAATCTCAATTGGTTTAACATTCACACTCCTCTTGAAAATAACAGAATGTTACCTATAACACCACCTTGATTGTTGTAAGGGAAATAGTTTCAAATATAAAATATAACTTGGAGGCACCCACAATATGGCATTCATAATATGACTCCATTCTCTCATTGCTTCATATATTCACTGGTTGCAAGTTAGGTAGCATGTAAATCTGCAGCAGCAATTTATGGAATAGAAATCTAGTGATCAAAGGGAGTTTGCGTAGTTTCTTAAAGTGCATTATTTATTCACGGTCCATAGCTTAGATAGTGGTACAATTTGGCTTAGTGCATATGTATGTAACTTCATTGTACATCTTTAAGCAAAGAGTTTTTTTTTTTTTTTTTTTTTCAGTTCAAATTTGCTCAAGGACATAGAATGTGAGGACATTTAGTATTCTGGTACAGTGCACTCTGTTCTGCTAATCCTTTTTATGCTGAGAAGCTGGAATGTGAAAAGGTTGTAAAACAAGGAAACAAACTCAAATGGTTATTTCTTGTGTTAGTCTAATCTCATTATAATACAGCACCAATAAGCATGGTGGCTAAGATAATAAGAGTGCAACCACTCTACTTGTGTCTTAAATTCACTAAGACATCAATTTTAATTTGCATTGAATGAAAAAGTATTTATAAAGCACAAAATAAAAGAATTAAAATAATGCAACTCATTCTTCTGACCATGTTCTTTGCAGTGAGTTTTTGTTTGGGTTTAAGCTTTTACTTTGGACTAAAATCAGAAAAAATTGGATTCTAGGACTCGAGATCTCCTCCTTGAATAATCTGTAAACAGAAAGGAGGGAGAAAAACAAACTTCATAACTGAGAAAAATTAAAATCCTCCCTGTAAATGAGGTTTACACAACATCAGACCACAAATGAACAACAAGTGAGATCAAAGTATGAGTCTTCAAGCACACAGGGCATACTGCAGGACAAATGATGTCTCCAATATAGGTGAGATCAATTTCATGCACAATTTATCAGTGCTGTCATGGATGGTCTGTCTGTTCTAAGACAGAATCTAGGTGAATTGAGTTATTTACCTACCACAGTACCAAGTGGTCTTTTAGAGGAATGTTTCCTAAACCTTCCTGTTTCCTAGGGTACTTATTCAAAATACAGATTACCTCGCCCTACCTGAGATCTACCAATTCAGAAATATGGTGTAGGAATTTTGGAATCTGTATTCATTGTTAGTTAAGTTCAGAATTCTGCTCTGGAGAAAGGTAATGGAGGAGCCAACATAGTGCTAGTCATATATGTGCTTGCGTGTGTGTGTGTGTGCGTGTGTGTGTGTAGTACTACTTTATAGAAAGTAACACTTTGGTTTTTAAATATCTCACTAAAAATGCACAAACCTGCAGGAATGATCTAGTTAATATTCATTTGACTTCAGTGATTTTCCTACAAGTGTAATGATGGCTCTGGCTTTTTCTTTTTCTTTTGTTATTTTTTTGTCATAAAAACATCTATGTTGGAATGAGCATAGGCCTTCTCATTAGCTAAACAGAATGTGTGAAAGTCTCTATAGATCAAGCAAGTTCTAAAATTTTATCTCCTTCTGATAAGTGGAAAAGGATAATTTAAAATATAGTTTTTTACTTATCTCAATTAAAATAGCCAACATGAAGGAAATTTCCCATGTTTGATTTTCTCTATTAGTAAATAAAATAAAAACTATTTAAAGCAACAACCAAAACATGGCGCATGCCATTCAATAACTTCAGAATGTGTTCTTAGACATAAACATTTTATAAAGAGGATTTCAATTTAATTGTATATGTAACAATTACACAAACACATTTCCCCCTGAAAATTAGCGTATTTTGCCTATGTAGCATTGCTGTTTAGGAACATCTACTCTCTGGAAGGTGGTATATGTTTTACAGCAAGCTATCCATTTTTTCCAGAAGGAAGATGGGTTCAAAGAGATTTAGCAACTTGCTTGGAGGCACACATCAGTCAATGGAAAAGTCAGAAGTAGGGGAACGATTCCTCACTGACCGCCTGGCCTCTCATGGAAATGTATTTTTGCCATTGCTCTTTCTGAGACAACGTAGCCCTAGAGAAATCCACATTTCTTGCTTTGTTGTCCACAGTAGCCCTTCCTTTCAGCATTGTAGGTGTCAAAACTGCTTTTGAGGATGATTAGTCAAAATAAATGCATTCCCCCTACATTTTAATCTTCGTAGAGCTTTTCCACGGGAGCCATTGTGAGGGGCAGATGCTCCACAGCACAAGCCTCATCTTTTCCTCCTCCTGTGACCACCTGCTTCCTGCCTCAGCACTTGGATCCACCTCACAGCCCAGCTGCTTCCTCTGTTCTGGGCCCCATGGCTCCCTCAGTCATGGCGCAAGTGCTGTGTGAGCAGTGACCCTTGTGGCTTCCCTGTCATCGTCCAGCTGCCTTCAGCCTGAGCACTGACTTTAACAGATTCCCCTCACATTTCTGCTGTCAGCCTGACGCCAGACTTCACAACTTCCCCGGTCCATTTTGCTGGCCTCCTGCCTCTGTGAGGAGATTCGGAGATTCTCAAACACGCCCCATCTGCCCACTGATGCCTCCCAATTTAATGGCTTCCCACCTCCTTGGACTGTGCCCGCTCTCATCTCTAAGGAAAGATACAATTCTCCTCTGAAGAGGAGGAAATGAAGTGTAGAGGGCTTCTCCAAAATACAGTTGACAATGTTGTTCAACTAAGCCTCAAATTAATTTGAATTTTGTGAAAATAAGCATTAAAAATATGCCTACATCATACTTAAGTCAGATGCAAAGGTTATCTCGCAGCAGGCTTAGAAGACAAGCATAATAAGAGACAGGTAGCATAATTGCAGTAGAAAAAGCACTACTGTAAGAACTGAAATATGCCAGAGTACTGGTTCTCTAATTTCTCCCTAACTTTAGCAACATTTCTGGCCTTGGGAAGTCGCTTTGCTGATCCAGGTCTCAAATGCCTCATTAATAAAATGTAAATTGTAAAATTTTGTCTGCCTAAGGATCATGGCCTTCGCCAGGTAAAGGTTTAAATTAAATTCATTATGAAAGCAAGATAAAAATATTTAACATTTAACAAAATTTGACATTTAATTCTGTTGAAAAGATAACATTTTATGTTATAGTAGGGATGTGAAAACAATATTTTGAAAATATATAAAATAAGAAGCAAATCTCTTTTAATAAGATTGTTGGAGTTTTTTGTGTGGGTACATAGAAAAATATGCACTCTTTCTCTTTCCTTCTCTCTCCCTCTCATATGCACAAAATTGTGTACTTCTAATTACCCCCTTGCTTTTTCACTTATATTTTATATCATTTTAATTTTATTGCAAGTATAGTCTCATTTTATTTCAGTTTATATCTTAGTTGTAAATGGTTATATTATGTTCTATTAACAATTCTCTTTGTATTTAAATTTTTGGTTTTCATAAAGTTACAATCATAGAAATTCATCAAGTACTCATTACATTGTAAGTTCTGGTAAAATTATTTTCCATATAGTATCTCATTTGATGGACACTTAATATTTTAATATCCTGTTTTATTTCCAAAGTACTTAAATAAAGTAGCTTACAAGAAATGTAAAATAACATGATGAAAATAGCACCTGGGAAAATCGCTGTGATAGGAAACTAAGCATAGAAAAAGTAAACTAAAGCAAGAAGTATGAAATGCATGCATGAAGTTTTATACAACCATTAGAGATGTGCATCAAATTAGATTTGGGGGCTTTAACAGCCAAATAGGAGGGAGGGAGTGTTGGTTATCATGAAGGTAGAATTAGTTATTCAAGTCCTCGTATTACAAAATGAAATCAAACCAAATCCCTGAAAGTGAGCAGCTTCCTGGTATGGAGATGAAGCTTGGACAATAAACATGTTTGTTCATATACTTTTACTATGATTTTTAAAGTTAAAAATATGAACATATTTACAACTCTTGGTACATATTACCACATTTCTTTCCCAAAGCAGCCCCGGGCATTGTCACACAAGTTGTCCAGTGCAATAGGTGGAAACATCTCCTCTTTGTTTCATTAATTTCTATTTCTTTGATTTTTTTAAGATTGAATATATTTTTTCTCAATCTGTTTGCCTCTTATGAGCAAATACCTCCTAGTTTGTTAATATCCAGCTCATTAGATTGAATTTTCCACAACTGGGCATTTGTATCTCATTATATTATGATGGATTATGGCGGGATCGGATCCCTCTTTGTATGTAACATTTTTGGCAGAAATATCACCTCAATTTTGATATGTTCTTGTTTTTATTTTTTAAAGACTTCTCTCTCTCTCTTTTAAATGTTTATTTTTGAGAGGGAGAGAGAGAGAGAGAGAGAGAGAGAGAGAGAGAGAGCAAGCATGAGCAGGGAAGGGATGAGAGAGAGGGAGACACAGAATCCAAAGCAGGCTCCAGGCTCTGTGCTGTCAGCACAGAGCCCAACGTGGGGCTTGAATTCACAAAGAGAAATCATGACCTGAGCCGAAGTTGAATGTTCAATCGACTCAGCCACCCAGGTGCACTTGCTCTTGTTTTTACTATATTACTTAAAGTTGAAGAAAAGGAATAGATAACAGGATGAAAATGCACTTTGTCATTTTATTTAGGCCAACCAGATCTCCGGTAAGCTTGAAAACTAGAAATACTTGGACTAGATATAGAATTAATACTTTTTGTTAATTATATTTTCAATCAAAGATACATATTTTCTCTCATCCTATGACAATAAATCTTTGCTGTAATCCACTATTTAAAAAGCTACTAATTTTCCTGATATGTTTTCCTGTTGTCAGCTCATTCAGGAACATCATTGGATCTATGATTCAAGAACTCATTCTGTGAACACACTATTCTTATCACCTGCTTTTCTGTGTTGTGTTGCTTCCAAAAGAATTTAAATCCTCTGCAAGAAAGGGTGGGTGATGTTTTTTAAGTTTTTATGTTTTATGAGTTATGCTAACATTTATTTTATAAACAAAGCAGCATGTTTTCAAGGACTGCTTTTAATCAGATCGCTCTCTTAGCATGTGGCCTATTTAACCTAGAGCCTTCTGTAATGATGCATTTTTTAATGTTTCCAAGAAATGTTGGACATAGTTCTCTCAGGCAACCTGCTCATATTCCATCACGTTGACTGAGTCTGCCCCAGACACGCGGTGAGCGTACTTGGACTGCTGACATCAGGAGAAAATCATCACTGCCGCGTGTTGTGATGCTTTCCCTGGAAACACATATTTATAAATATCCTATTCTGTATTTTCTATACAGAGGTAACAGTACAGAAAAACAAGCACATGCTTGTTTAAAGCCTAGGCCTTTAGAAGATTGCTACCTGATTTTTAGCTACAGAACTTGATGGGGATGGAGAATGTCGATAAGCCTGGGGGATAGAGCAAAACAACAAAGAAAAGAATTTAAATTCCTTAGTCTGAAGAGAAGGTTGGAAGGTTAAAGACTTTCTTATTAATGGAATTCAAGTTATATAGAAGTTTTGTAATTGAGTCAAAATGAATTAACCTTTTTCAAAGGCAATTTTGATTTCTGTTCCAGTGTCTTTAAATAAGAGAAAGCGGGGGAGGTGTGGAGAAGGACAGGGTGATAGAATGTCCACGAGAGTGGAAACTTTCCTGGGGTTTCCTTTATCTCACCTCCTGATAGTGCTCTCAGGACTCCCCTATCTAATTTTTCCCCTTTCCTTTCCATCTCTCCTTTCGCCATTTCCGTCCAGAATGAAACATTGTTCTGACAGAACTGTCCCGTGTGCACACTGCAAAGAGATATTCAGAGATTGGTACCACTGCCTTCTGATGTTAGAATGAGAGAGATCAGCTTGTCAGAAGTTACCAAGCAGGATTTTAATTTGGTGTAAAGCAGACATTTCTGACAGTGATGGTTGTTAGACACAGAGCTCCTGGGCAAGGTGGCTATGCATTCTTCTCCCTGCATCAGGGTAGCCAGCTTTACCAGTAGAGAGAAAGTTGACATGAAAAGCAAGAGATGCCCCCAAATGCTTTTCAAACTTTTCACTCCAGTTTATAGTATCCAAACAATATAAACTTCTTTTTTCTTTTTCTTTTTAGAGACAGAAAAGGAGTGAGAGCAGGGGAGAGGGGCAGAGGGAGAGACAGAGAATCTCAAGCAGGTTCCATGCTCAGCATGGAGCCCGATGCAGGGCTTGATCCCACAGCCCTGGGATCATAACCTGAGCCAAATAAAAAGTGGGACATTTAACCTACTGAGCCTCCCAGGTGTCCTTAACATTTCTTAATCTAGACTATTTGTAGTGTTCTATTAACTCTAGAAAATATTGTGCTGTATGATTTTCACCAATTTTCGTCTTAGACTTTTTGTTTTAGTTTAAAATCAATCCTGGGGGATGGATTCATTATTGCTATTGATCAAGATTATAATCCAGGGGCACTCAGGTGGCTCAGTCTGTTAAATATCTCAGTCTTGATTTTGGCTCAGGTCATGATCTCACGGCTTATGTGTTTGAGTCCCACATCAGGTTCTGCACTGACAGCATGGAGCCTGCTTCGGATTGTCTCTCTCACTCTCTCTCTGGTCCTCCTCCCTGCTCGTACTTTCTCTCTCTCTCAAAATAAAAACAAAATAAAATAAAATAGAAGATTATAATCTAAGTGATCAAAATATACTTAAAAAGTAATAGAGGTTTTGTTTGTTTTTGGAAAACAAATGCAAGTCTATGCTTCTATATTTTCTTAGTTGTCAAATTAGATCAAAGTTGACTTCACTTTAAGATTTTTATTGATAATCAGTACTATATGATTACTAAGAGAAGTAGTCTAGATTTAAAACAGGTAGAGGGGTGCCTGGGTGGCTTGGTCGGTTAAGCATCCAACTTCAGCTCAGGTCATGATCTTGCAGTCCGTGAGTTTGAGCCCCGCATTGGGCTCTGTGCTGACAGCTCAGAGCCTGGAGCCTGTTTCAGATTCTGTGTCTCCCTCTCTCTGTGACCCTCCCCCGTTCATGCTCTGTCTCTCTCTGTCTCAAAAATAAATAAACGTTTAAAAAAATAAAATAAAACAGGTAGAAATTATGTCTGATACGCATACTATTGGATATTTTTTTATGTTTCCAATGCCTACTCATAAAACTATACAATGTTTACTGTTGTTTCTCCAAAAACCATAATGTAAATCTGTTAATCAAGTAAAACTAAGTTTAGTAGATATGTGGTATTGAATGAGAATATCATCTTGACAAAGTCTTAGTGTCTTGGTCAGGTATAAGAAGATATTCTCATCAACAGTGCAAAAAAGTTCCCCTTTCTCCACATTGTCAACGATACCTATTGTTTCTTATGTTCTTTTAGCTGTTCTGACAGGTGAGAGGTGCTATCTCTTTGTAGTTTTGATTTGCATTTCCCTTGTGATAAGTGATGTTGAGCATATTTTCATGTATGTATTGACCATCTGTATATCTTCTTTAGAAAAAATGTCTATTCATATCTTCTCATTTTAATCAGATTATTCATTTTTGCATGTTGAGTTTTATAAGTTCTTTGTATATTTTGGATATGAACCCTTTATCAGCTATGTAATTTGCAAGTATCTTCTTCCATTCCATAGGTTGCCTTTTAGTTTTGTTGATTGTTTCCTTTTCCGTGCAGAAGATGTAGTCCCAATAGTTTATTTTTGCTTTTGTATCCCTTGCCTCCAGAGACATATCTAGAAAAAAGTTGCTATAGCTGATGTCAAAGAAGTTACTGCCCGTGTTCTCTTCTAGGGGTACATGTGAAACTAATATTATACTGTATGTAAACTAACTGGAATTTAAACAAAACTTTTTTTTAAAAAGAAGTTATTTATAGAGATTCAAGCCTGGGCTGGGTTATTTTAAGGCAAGTCTTGCAAGGTTGAGAACTAGTAGGAATTGCCCAAAGTTTAGGGTGTAAGAGGTTTCGATTGGTAGATACTGGAAAGTGAGAGTCTTCATAAGAAACTGATGACCAAACTGTTAGTTTTGTTAAGTAAATTATTATTATTATTTTTTTTTTTTGAGAGAGAGAGAATGCATGAGTGGTGGAGGCACAGAGAGAGAGAGACAGAGAGAGAGAATCCCAAGCGGACTCCACCACTGTCAGCGTTGAGCCTGACGTAGGGCTTGAACTCAGGAACCTATGAGATCATGACCTGAGCCAAAATCAAGAGTTGGACACTTAACTGACTCAGATTCAGCCAAGCAGTCACCCCTTGATAAGTAAATTCTTTAACTGGTACAGTCATACCTTGAGGTAGCAGGTATTTTATGGAGCAAGAAGCTAAGTTATTTTGCTTGGTCTCAGCATTGTTTAACGTAGAGACAGGAGAGTATACCTGGTCCAGCATTAACACAGGGAAGAGAATTATGTCTATTTTATTTTTTTTTATTTTATATCAAATATTTCAAATCAGTAGCAACAAAATACAGTGCTAAAATTGTTATTATCATATATTAAAAACAGATGAAAGCTTAATTTTGAGATTCCTCATTTTTCCTTCATAATGAAAGAACAAATTAGCTTTTATTTTCCTATTTTATTTATCTAATATTAGTGATTCTATTGAGGTTTCTAGCTAATATGAGATATTAAATCATAGTGTAATTTTTAATACATGAATTCTATGTTTAATTGTGCTGAAGCAAAACTCTAACCTTTTTGAAGTTGTACATCCCAAGCTGATTTTAAGAATATTCATTAAGACCATGATTTGAAATAAGGATAAAGCTAGGCAATGAAACGTGCTGATAGAAAATTTACTAGAAAAATTTCTTATTAAAACAATGTATTTTTCATGTTACTGGAAAGAGGAAAGAATGTAAAATAATACTTATAAATCTAAAATACTGACTTCTTAATTGACATAATACTTTGTATAGAGCATTATGAACCACAAATATTTTGAATTAGTATTGAAATATTTTAATATTAATAGAAAAAAGAAATAAAACCTTTAATGTCTGTTCAACAATAATGGAATGAATCAACATGTGACTAAGCAGACATATAGCCATTACAGTAATGTTTATGAAAACTTTCTGGATTATGAAAAAGTGTGTATAGGATAATTTAAGTATAATAAAATCAGCAAAAAAATCACATTTTCAGTACATATACTCTTGTGGCAGACGTTATGAGTTGCTTGCTTAATATCCACCTTATTCCCCTGCCCCCCTTTTTTTTGCACTGATTCATTTGAGGGGAGAATGCCCAGCTAAATACTATCCTGCCCCAAATCCCTTTAAGGCAAGGTTGACCAGATGATATTCTGCTGTGATTTGTGGGAAACTTTTTCTTTACCAACATAAGCATTATCTCATGCTCTTTGATGCTTCCTTCTTTCTGGGTGGAATAGTTATCCTGTTGGTATCAGGTTGCTATGAAGATAAAGCTGCATGTTAAGGATGGAGGAAGAGAGAGAAAGGACATTGTCCCTGGAGGCACTGTAGCAGCTCTGGACTGCCTATCTCTACATAGCTTGTTACATCAGGACAAAGAAAACAATAGCCAAAGCTTTGGGAAATATTAGAAACAACTTTTCTTGTTAAGCTAATCGGTTTACACTGCATGCTACTGAACACAATCTCTAACTGATGTAGATCTCAATTCTGCAAATAAACAAACACATAAATGGAGGAAAGGCATCAAATATTGTAATTTATGTGTAGTGATTGTATACAATTTTAAAACTGTAATTCCCTTTGTGTTACACATCTTTAAGCATGTACGAAAAGATATTTTATTAGAAATACATCATTTTATTTATGTATATTAAAAATAAATATATTTTTATGTAAAGTATAGGTTTATAAAGTGACAAAGTTAATATACCTACATATTTTCCTGACACAGATGAGATATACATAAAAGGGACGTAGAGAATGTGATGTCTTATTTGCCAAAGAAAAAGTCTATTAGGAAACAAATATGGTTTTTGGACATACTGAGAGTCTGCCCAAACAAGTCTAACAAATGTATAAATGAAGAAGATTCAACAAATTTAGGCAGAGAAACTAGGAACCCTCTTTATTTCTTTCACAGGCTGTTTAGAAATTGAATTCAATAGAGAGGCTTGTAGCACATTATGTTTAGCAACACCTAAGGACAATTAATAAATGCTCCTAAATATGTGTTAGTGTGGTGGCAAGGTGAATGGAAAGGGAGTGATTACATTGATCAGCCCTTCACAGAAGTGATTCACGAAATAGGCCAAAGCATTATTAGTGGTTCTTTGAAAGGTGCTCTTTATTTGGCTCATGATTGGTCTCTTGTAGTGTTAATATTTTTGAAATGAAACCTGCTTTTGTTTTGTTATGAAATAATCATTTTAATGAGAGGCTCTGCTAGTTATTGCACTCCTTCTGGTGAGTATTTCTTTATTTATATTCCCACGTCTCAGCTCCCCCAACCCCTCCCTGTGATAATTTAGTAGTAAGACAAATGAATGGATTTGTTCTGCTCAAGCCTTTTTTATGTCAAAAATGTTTGAGAACCATACATAGTTCCTAAAGTGTAAGATATTCAAGATTGAAGTAAGAGAAGGTCATATAAACTTTACCTATGGAGATTTATTTTCTTTTGTTCCATAAGTGATTCAACACCACTGGCTGGACCTCTGTGTATATCACATCACTCCATTAGCATTACAGGAGGTTGAAACAATCAAATTGAACAGTTCTTTCTGTAAGTGTTTAAAGTCATCCTAGTGGGAGGGAAAATGGTTTATCTACAAGTTAGAGCTAGAAGAGTGCTCACTTAGTCTACTCCCTTTACTTTATAGAGGAGGAAATCTAGCACCTTTTGAGTCCCAAACTGAAATGCTCTCATTTTCCCCAACATTTCAATCTCTTTCTCGCCTTAGGACCTGAAAACATCTGTTGCCTTTTGCTAACATACATCCCAGTTTACTGGATAACTCGCTTTCTCTAGGAAGTTGTCCTTGAACCCTGCCCTCCTACAAATGTGGATTAGGTTTTTTTCTTTGTTCTCTGAGAGAAACCTGTACACTATTTCTTTTGTCAGTTACCACGTTGGTTCATAATTGCTGTTTTGCTTTTCTCTGTGAACATCTAGATTGTAAAACTAACCGGGGAAGATTAGGGGCTCAGCTTTCTTCTGCTCACCATGGCCCTAGTGCATAGCAAAATAGCTTGCAAATAGTAGTACTCAAACATTTATATATTGAATGAATGACTTGCTGAAAGTTAATCAAATGTGTGTGTAATTTTATGTTTGGCATAAAATATCCCAAAACCTACATATAAAATACAAAAAAATATTTTGAGAATATTAAATTATAGGTGAAAAAAGCCATAACAAAACAAAACAATAGCTCCAAATTTTAAACTCTTGTTTTAATTTAGCAAGAAATTAAACTCTTGTTTTAATTTAGCAAGAATTAGGGGCTACTTTTGATTGCATGTAGCTAGAAAAACAGTATTAATATTATTCTAAACTGTAAAATTTGGAGATGCCTGGATGGCTCAGTTGGTTAAGCATCTGACTCCTGATTTCAGTTCAGGTCATGATCTCAGGGTCATGAAATCAAACCTCATGTCAGGCTCTGTGCTGAGTGTGGAACCTGCTTGACATTCTCTCTCTCCCTCTCACTGCCCCTCCTCTGCTCACTCTCATGCTCTCTCTTTTTATCTCTCAAATATAAGAAAATACATATTAATTAAAAAAACCCTAAAACTTAAATTTTTCAAAAACCATTGTGGTTCTGTGTGGTAACAGTTTACATTTGTACAGAAAAATGGATAAATTATTATACTTACACATAGCTGCAGTGAGGATAAATGAACTATATACCGCATGCAACAATATGAATGAATCTCATGAAAACAATAGTGAAAGAAGCACAAAACTAGAAGGTGTAGGTCTATTATCCCACTTATGTTGTATTCGAAAGTAGGTAAAACTACTTTATGATGTTGGAAGTCAGAAAAACCGTTATCCTTTGTAGAAGTAGTGACAGGAAGGAAGGATGAGGGGATTTCTGTGGTGCTGATCGTGTTTGGCTTCTTGTTATCATTTCATAGGTATTCATCTTGTATGAATTCATCGTGATATACAATTACAGTCTGTTCACCTCTTCTGCCCACCTTAATTGCAATAAAAGTACATACATGTGCCTCTGCCTCCACGTACCCCAAATCTCTCCAATTTAAGGGCCAATGTAGTAGAACTGACCAATAGCATAACAGGTTATAATTCAACATATACACATCAGTTTATGCTCATTGCCATTATTGTATCATCCAGCTAAATATTTTCTTTTTCCCTCTATAGTTTGTTCTAGGTCATGTAAATCAAAGCTTTGTAAAGATTAACCAAAGATGATTACAGCTGATGAATATTAAAATTACATGTGAAAGCGTCCATGGATTTCATGTTGCTACATCTTTACCTAATGTTAAATGTCTTATTTATCAATCTTATTATTTCCATGTAAAATATAGATTTTCAACATATATAGACCATGTTGAGTAATGATTACAACATCAATCGTTTTCATATTTTTGCTTTATAAAATTAGAGTATACCCCAAATTCATTTGATGCCTTTGATACTTGACCCTCAAATTCCTTGATCCTCCTGAGTTTGCCTATGATTATGCATAGTACACTGTAGACTGACAGCTTCCCACCCTTGTCACTCTTTGAATATAGAATTTCTACAATTTTATAGGAATTTTGAAGGAGTTAACCATAACTGAGGGCAACACTTGGTGCCCAGGGGGTGGGAATCTATAGAGAAATTCTTCAGTCTCTCTAGCTACCTGTATGACTATTGCACTATGGTTTGGAGTTCCAATTGATGTACATGGTATTGGCTTTCTACATACTATACCTGTCCCCCACAAATATTTCTTCATTTTCTCCTTGTGTTTTCCTGCATCACTTCCTAGAATACCTGCATCAAAGTTCTTGCCTTAGAACCTTCTTTGGGGGACCCACAGGATACTCTTCTATGTTAGCATGTACTTATCACTATTTTTTAAAAATATGATTTGTTTTCCTTCTATTATCTTCTGAATTTCATGGGCATAGAGTTTCAGTAGACATGGAAATCATAAGACAGCATTCCATTCCACCTCCTTTCAGCACTTTTATGTAAGTATAACCAGATACTACAAATAGAATAGAAAAATTTGAGCAGTACTTGTTCTTAATTTTTTCTCACTCTTCTTCAAGGGTAAGTGTCCTAAAATAAATTAGTAGTGACTTTCCTCAGTGTTAAGGATACATTGCAGGGAGTCTGAGTTACAGTGTGAGGGATGATGCTATAATATATTATTAGCCATTACATCTCCACACAAATGTGTCCAACCTCACTCAAGGCTCTTGATAGGAGGACTGTCCAACAGTGAATTCACAAGGAAGCCTCCCATTTCTCCCTTCTGCTTTTCAGCTTGTGTAAGTCTTGTGTTTGAAAATCACTGTATTAGTCCACTGAGGCTACCATACCAGAATACCACAGACTGGGTGGCTTAAACAACAGAAATTTATTTTCTCACAATTCTAGAGGCTAGAAGTCCAAGATCAAGATGTCAGTAGGATTAGTTTCTCTTGAGGCCTTTCTTAGCTTGCAGATAGCTTCTTTCTTGCTGTGTCCTCACATGGCCTTTCCTCTGTATACACATCGCTGGTGTCTCTGTGTGTCCTAATCTCTTATAAGGACACCAATAATACTGGTTTGGGCCTCAATTTAGTTACCTTTTTAAAAGATTTTGTAAACAGAGTCCCATTCTGAGGTACCAGGAGGGTAGAACTTCAGCATAAGGATTTAGGGGAGTCATAATTCAGCCCATTAGAGCCACCTTGGTTCTAGAAAACATAATGGTGGAATTCAGTGAAAGAAAGCAAGGAAGAAAACTGGCCATTGATGTGGCTAAGCATAGAGAAATGAAATAGAGTGTTCTGCCCAGGCTAGATACGCATATTGTTGAGGAGAGGGATAAAAAACAGAAGTCCAGATCAATAATAAGGAATGTGACTTTTCTGGAGTTAGATGTCACCTCTGCTATTTTTTTTTTCCTGCCACAAATTATACTGATACAATCAGGAAGGACACAAGGGCACAGTCCTCTACATTACAAAAGTACTCATCAGTTTTTGGACTGGTATGGGAGAAAGAATATAAGGTGTAGATACACACTCTTGAGAGATTTTGAGTTCCATATCTATCAGCAACCAGTTCTGGTATTGTACCTGCTACTTAATCTCATGATTCTTTATGCAGGAACTGAGGATAATATCTCTTTTAAAGAATTCACGTGGGACAATGCATATAAATTGCCAAGCACGTAATAGACTTTAATAGATGCTCAATTTTTATCTGCATGTTCACGTTATTTTACAAATCCTGAGAAAATAGTTTATGTCATGCAAGTTTTGAAATGGTGAAGAAGGCTGAAACAAGGAAATTTTTAGTGGTCAGGGGCATGAGAATACTTAGGAGTTTAAGAATAGAAAATATTCCTATAAAAAGGGTACATAGGTAGAGACTGAGTAGAAATTTTTATTTTTTCCCACTATTCTTCACTAGTGAGTTGGGTTATGTGGAAGGGCACTGGTAGAAATGACATTGTTTATGAAAGCCAGTAATAGAAGCTACTCAGGCACCAAAAGATTAACCAAAAGAATTCATGCTCATCCTCAGAGAACATTACTTTCAATCACTCTGTATTGCCATTCTGACATTACATAGGAAACTAGAAGGCCAAAAACGAGCATCTTTTTATGGGGCTTTGTACTTGTTTGTTGATGCTTTTAGTTGCTTCCTCTTTGTACTTTTCTAGGCATTTGCCTAATGGATTTGGGGATATTGACAATTGTAGAGCCATGGATTTGAGCCATGCAGAGTAAATACCTAAATGTTTGTTTGTTCTGTGCACACACTAAGAAAGCAAACGTGGGTATCTTTTAAAATTATGAACAACCACAATAGAACTAGCCAGGTTAAGGCAGAGTCTAAATCATCCTCTAAGATAGCAGAACAAATAGCCACAGAGCTTACTGGTGGTTAGCCATTTTGCACCGACTACAGCCATATAATTCCCCAAATATTGTTCCTTCAGTTTTGTGTGCATTCTAAGCACGTCACCCTTTCCTATCCTGGAAATACCTTAAACAGTATAATTTAACGAGTAGATAAACCTCTGAAAATTTGTATTTTTCACAAGTTTTATTGTTAATTGCCCAGTACCTGCCAATTTAGGGCATACTAAATAATGTTCAAAAGCTGAATGGCTTTCTCTCCATTTCTTTTGCTTGTGCCTCATTAAATTATAGTGTAGGAGAAACTACGACATAATAAAGGCACACAAAGATGTATTGGAATATCATAAGGAAGAAAGATGAGATGCCAACTATAAAAGGCTGGGGAAGATGATAACAATGACAATATAGATAGGAAAACAAGTGAAAAGAGAGATTATCACACTATTTGGGCTCCATTTCTTTGTGATCGCTTCCAACTTCTTTCAAAGTAACTTGCTTCAGAATAGTATATTTACCTTTGAGGATATATTCATGCATGACTTCTGCCCGGAAGTTTTGTGCTTTTATTTAACCAGGCACTTTTTGTTTAGATCATATTCAGCCATTGTTCATTTGAAAAAAAAAAAAAGACTTGTGCATGTACACTAAAAGTCATGGCACATAACTCTAATGATTTTATAAACAAGCTCTCTCCACCTCCACAGGATAATCACTGTTCTATTTACAGTGGGGAAAGCAAAAAGAACCCTTCAAATTAATAAAAAGACTTCATATTTAGAAAAGGCTCTGAGACTTTGCATTTTGCATTAATAGTTCTTGGCCAAAGGAATTAATTATTTAATAAACCAGTAATATTTATTAGTATCACTAACACCAACAACATACACTTCTCCATAAAAATACAATCATAATCTGGACTTTTATGTTTCTGTGTTCAGAGTGCATAAATTTGACCTTCTAAAGGTCAAAAATATTCTTATGATTCACCCTTTAAGAATGAACAAGTAGTATAAATTTGACATACAGTGAGTTAATTTAAAAGCATATTTTATTAATAACAACAAAAACAAAACCAGTTAAAAAGTATTTGCAAAAACATGGATGGATCTAGAGAGTATTATGCTAAGTGAAATAAATCAGGGAAAGACAAAAACCATAGAATTTCACTCATGTGGAATTTAAGAAACATAATGAGCAAAGGGGAAAAAAGAGAAAGAGAGACAGAGAGAGAAACCAGGAAGTAGACTCAACTATAGATAAAAAAAACCTGATGATTAACAGAGGAGAATTGGGTGGAGCGATGGGGAAGTAGGTGAAGGGGATTGAGAGTACACTTACCATGATGAGCACTGGGTAACATATAGAATTGTTGAGTAACCATATTGTACACCTGAAACTAATATAACACTATGTTAACTATACTGGAATTAAAATGTAAAAGAACGGGTACAGAATCTGAATAGAATAGACATTTTTCCAAAGAAGACAAATGGTGAACGGTGACATAAAAATGTATTCAACATCACTAATTATAAGAGAAATGCAAATCAAAACCACAATGAAATGTCACCCCAGGCTTGTTCGAATTTCTATCATCAAAATGATAGGATAAGAAGTGCTAGCAAGATGTAGAGAAAAGAAAACCTTTGTACACTGTTGGTGGGAATATAAATTGGTACAACCACTATGGAAAACATTAAGAAAGTTCCTCGAAAAATTAGAAATGGAACTACCGTTTGATCTAGCTTTTCCACTTTGGGAATTTATCTGCAGAATATGCAAATATCAACTCAAAAGGATATATGCACCTTATGTTCATTGCAGCATTATTTACAATAGTCAAGATATGAGAGCAACGTGTGTCAATCTATGGATAAATGAATAAAACATTTTGCTATATGTATACAATAGACTACTACTCAGCCATAAAAAGGAATGGAATCTTGCCATTTATGACAACATGGATGGATCTTGATGCTATTATCCTGAGGGATACAAGTAAACGGAGAAAGACAAATACCATATGATTTCATTTATTTACAGAATCTAAAAAGCAAAACACAACAAAACAAACTTAGAGTTACAGAGAACAGGTTGATAGTTACCAGAGAGGGAGAGGGCATTGGGGTCGGGCAGAATGGGTGAAATGGCTCAATTATATGATGATGGAAGGTAACTAGACTTATGTTGGTCATCACTTTGTAATGTCTACAAAAATCAAATTACAATGTTGTACACCTGAAACATATACCAATTTTACCTTGTTTTTTTTTTAAAGCATGCCTTTATTCCTGAAATAATTTTATAGGTCAGGCTTAGGTATAATATCCCATTTTCTATATACCATCTTCTCATCTCTCTAATCTATCTTTTATATATTAATAAAATGCATTATTTTCATGAAATCTGATTTGAATATTGACACACCTGTTCTGATTTTTTTCTGATGGCTGCACATTAAAAAACATGCATGAGGGATGTTAATCTGTATTTTTTGTTTTGAAAATTTTCCTTACCCATTAATGGCAGTGCTTAAAAGCACTATACTGGATGCTTCAGAGACCAGTGACAAAATGCTTGACAGCTGTTAGAGTCAAGCGGACCATATTTCTCTTTTCAGAAAGAAACCTGAACACCAGGGATTCTCCTACTGCTACTGTCTTTTGGTGATTTAAGTGGCCTGCCATCACAAGAGAAAGCTGACATTGTTGAAGCGGCGGCCCTTTCATGCTTTTTCATTTAATTCTTTTTTTTTTTTTTGACAACTAATGTTCAGAGTTCCTTTTTTGTTGTTGTTTAGGTGAGGCTCTATAAACAGCAGAAGAATCATGAGATTTAAGGAAAGTTTTGATTATTTCTTCCATCTGTCTGCTTCTTCTAAACCAAGGATGTTTAGTGAAGGACAATTAGAATTTAAAGTAAAACTCTCTTTTTAAAGTTTCCTTTAAAATTAATTATTTACAGTATATCTGAAATATATTTGTTTTATACCTTAATCACTTAAGAAGTCAGGCATGAATATATTTTATCAGTTTATTGGCTTAGAGATGTTTGTGGAAAAACAGTAAGATTAGCCAATCAGGTCAGGAATCAAGATAGTAAAAAGTGATTTTTCTCATTTATTTTTTGGTTTCCTTCCTGACATAAATATGAAGAGGAGAGATAATCACACAAAACTTGCACTTTGTGTTTTTGTGTTTGTTTTTAATTATACACATAGTTACTTTAGAGCCAAGCAGTTCTATTATGAGCCAAGTAGCACCTTAGGCCATGAGACAGTCTAATTAAATATACACAATTTATACTTGTAGTTTCTCTTTTTCCACCTCCCTAAATGTACGAATTGCCTAAGTATATGCCCTTAAACCCTTATCTCTCCTCTTGATACTTTCTCTGTTTGCAATCCAATCCACTCCTACATATTCTACAATACTTTGAGCTGTCATCGGGCCTCCACCTCCCGATTCCCCTCACTGGTTTCCAGGCAGGCAAGCAGGTGGTTTCTCAGAAACAGCTGAGTAGGAGATTGCTACATGTGGCTGGGCCCCGGGTTCCAAAAAGAGTTCCTTTGCGAAGAGCACACTGGATATGTGTCATTGCCAATGTTACAAAACACCCCATTATCTATCAACCTGTCTTTTGCATGATATATAAAAATCTCCAAATATCTCAGTGATGCTTATGCCCCAAAGAAGGTGCTGTGTAAGCAAAAATATCAAGAAGGTGAGAACTTTTACAAAGAGAAAAGGCAATAAAAATGGCTTTATAATTTTTCAAAAGCATCAAAGCTATCCCTCGGCCCAAGGCTCCCTCCATTCTGTGTTCTCTCTCACAAATGGTATTTATCCTGACAAATTGGAGTCCTAAAGCATTTCACTCTCACTAAAATCTGTAAGATCTCAAAAAATGAATACCTTTGTAAAGCACGTTATTTGACCACAGCTTTGCCACTGTCACAGAGTACTTCTGACTCACACAATCATAAATATTGCATATCATGAAGTCTTAAACTAGAATTTACCCTTCTTTAGTGGGTTAGAATTATAGTTCGTTAGCAAAAGTGAGTCAAACCAAGTTATGTCATAATAAAAAAATACATGAATGAATCATTTTGCTGTTTAAAAAAATGTAGTGAACAGAAATGAAAAAGATGTAAGGTTTGGGGACACTTATCAAATGAAGGATAAATTCTAGTATTAGGCTTTATATTGCACTTTTTGCCTTTTGTGGTGTGTGTGTGTGTGTGTGTGTGTGTGTGTGTGTGTGTAGAGAGAGAGAGAGAGAGAGAGAGAGAGAGAGAGAGAGAGAGGGATTTTTTTTTGAGAGAGAGAGAGCATGAGTGGGGGAGAGGGAGAGAGAGAAGGGGACAGAGGATCCAAAGTGGGCTCTGAGCTGACACCATAAAGCCTGACATGGGGATAGAACCACGAACCGTGAGATCATGATCTGAGCCAAGGTTGTAGGTTTAACCGACTGACTCACCCAGGAGCCCTGGCATGTTATATTTTTTTATATAACTGCACTGTCATCTCCCATCCCACCTCGTCTTACAAGGTGATTTGCCATTTCTCTCACTGAGACTTGAGGTCTGTATTTTCTCACCTTGCATCTAGGTGAAGAATTATGATTTCTCTGACCAATAGAATACTGAAAGAGTATTGCCATGTGACTTGTGAATCTAGGTAATAAAAAGAATAGAGACCCACATGTTTCTCCCCTGAGAAACTTGCCTTGGAAGCCAATCATCAGTGCTGTGAGGAAGCCCAAGCTAGCCCACGAGGAAAAATCACAGAGCATCATGAAGGCCCCCAGCCAACAGCCACCATAATCTACCAAACACGAGTGGACAGACCTCAAGATTACTTTTGTCCCCAGCTTTTCATTCTTCCTGGTGAGGACCCAGGCAGTGTGGAACAAAGACATCCCTCCATGTCCTGTCTGAATTCCTGGCTAAGAATTCATGATCACAGAAAGTTGTTCTCTGCCATTGCATTTTTAATCTTTTTTTATACAGACACAGTGATTGGTACACCTGCCTCCTCTTAAGTGAAAAAGCATTAAAAGTGATAATGAGAGTCAAGTTATTGGTTGATTTTGCCATTAGACTGACTAAATGCACAATTGGAATCCTGTGCTAGATCTTGTTATTCTATATGTACATTTATTAATAATCTTTTAAACTGAACAAAACAAAACTTAATGAAAACTCATATGATTGTGTGTGTGTGTGTATGTGTGTGTGTTTGTGTGTACAGTTGCATTTCCATCTGTTCTCTAGTTCCTTGACCCACACTGTATATAATCTTGGATCTTTTTGTCTCTCCATACACTTTGGTTTTCATTGTCACAATAAGCCACTCTTGGTCATATGGAAAAGCATCAGCTGTTTCCTAAGGTTGTGCACAAAATGTGGATACTCTCTGAGAAGCTATTCTCTGGGAGTATCTGCTTTAAAACTCCCTGAAACTCTCTAAATTCTACTTTGTATTAATCTGCTCTGTGGCACTGGTGGAGAATATGTAGGGTTTAGCACATTTTCAATTTTTTAATATACTCTCTGATTTAATTTCCATCTATAAGACATTATGGTGAAAAAGTATTTGAAATGTTTAATTTGCTCAAATTGAATAGTGGGAAAGAATCAAATAACTACCGTTAAGATAATTAAGGAGAGAATGCAAAGATTCAGTCTTGTAGTGGAATGTAGTTTTATGGTAGAGTTATAGAGAAAAATAGTGTAATTGTTAATGTTTATCTTAAACAAATTGAAGATGATTTGACATTTGAACTTTAATTGCTTATAGCATGATCCCAAATGGTTCTCTAAAGAGATTTTTTTTCCTCTACAAACGGATTTCCATTCAAGACTATATTCATTGACTGTCTTTTAATGAGCTAAGTAGCAATAACAACAACAAATGCTTTTTATTTATTTATATATTTTTTGAGGAATAAATGTCTGTGGGCTAACATGGTCCCCTAAATATCTTAATATTTTTTCTGTCACAGTTAGTAAAATATCATACCATCAAAGGGGCAGTAATCCAAGTAAACACATTTTACATGTTATTAGGAGACAGATCTGAAGTTAAATGCTCTAAAGATCACTTATTGGAGGAATGGTGCCATAATTAGGAATGGGAAGAAATTTTTCTTCATGACCAATTTTCTAAAAACACAATTCTTTTGACATAATATGTTTTAAATTAAATTAAGAGTCAGAGAAATAAGAACATTTTAGTGAATTTTCAGAACTTGCACTAGGATAAAATTAAACCATATTGAAAAATTTTAAAACATCTATTATACATTTATATATGTATGTGTACATATGTATGTGTGTGTATACACATATATACACATATATACATTTATATATATATATTCTCACATGTACAATATTTTGAAGGATATCCTCAATGTTTTTCACCAATTTTAAACAATGTATTAAAGAAAATAACTCATAATAGCTCCATAGGAGTTTGAATATTTCTGGGGTTTGCAATAAACACAGATGTATTTATTGCAATGATTAGATATTTAAATAAATGCAGTTAAGTTATTTGAATTTCTGATTACACATTCAAACTGTATGAAAACACAAACTGTATAAAAAACATATCCCCTCTTATATTTTCTTATACATTTTTATTTTTTTAAATGTTTATTTATTTTGAGAGAGGGAGAGCTCACATGCATATGCGTGTCAGCTGGGGAGGGTCAGAGAGAAAGGAAGAGAGAGAATCCTAAGCAGGCTCCACGTTCAGTGCAGAGCCGAACACAGGCTCAAACTCATAACTGTGAGATCATGATCTGAGCTGAAATCAAGAGTTGGACACTTAATACACTGAGCCACCCAGGCGCCCCTATATTATACATTTTTTCATTCAGTGGTCTCTGAACAGAGATTCCTGAGACTCTGAATTGTCATGTAGACAGACTTACTCAATTTTTCTCCATGTGAAACTAATTCTTCATACAAATCTGAAAATATTTTGTTTGTCTAACTCATGTAATCTTGTATCTTTAAAAAAATCTTCCTAGGAAAAGCCTAGGTTTTTTTCTTTCTGTTTTTAAAAATTGTTTTAATATAATTATTGGGTCATCTTGAATATCATGAGTGATTTAAAGGAAACAGTTAAATCCTGGGATAAATGAATGTCTCATCCAACTGTGGGATCCCAAGAGTCTAAGGAAGAAAAAACAAATCAGAAAAGAATTTACATTATTATTCAATGGGAAGTAATGCAAATTGAGATCCATTTAATTTAAAATACTTTTATGTAAAAGATAAACTGAGAGATGAAAGAGTAATTTTATAAACACTGATGACAAATGGTGCTGTAATTAGAAAGAACACGTGTATCAAAGAATGTTCCTTCTCTAGTTCATTTTGAATGTGTTCATGACACTGGAACCACGCATTAAATACTGGATGAAGAAGTAAATAATAGCATGAAGAATAAAGTGAGGCTGTGTATAGGTAGACATTTTTTTCTTTTTTTCTATTTATTCGTTCTTCTTGGTAACTTAATTTTAAAAGAACTTGGAACAGGTAATGAAAAAAGGAGAACGGGTAATATATATGCATATTTGTATTAATACATTTAAGTTGATAAATTAAAAGATATCTCCTCTTTTAAGTAGGGTCCCATTAGCAGAAAGAACAACTATGAGTCATATTTAGTAAGAAACTTATTATAGCTATTCGTCCTTACTCAGTTGCGGGGGGCGTTGGTAAAGCCATCCAATTCAGGCTTTTCTGCTTCTTGTGTTGAAGAAGTCAATAGGGCCAGTGCAGGAAAGAAAAGATGGATATGAAGTGGAGTTGATCCTTGGGTAACAGACTAGAATTTGGGAGAAGAGACTGACATGCAAAAGGATGACGTGGAACCTGTGTTCCTCTCTCTCACCTCCTGCCGACTGGAAGATGTACAAAGTATGCTAGTGCTCTTTATCATCATACATGGCCCAGGGCTTGCAGAGGGTGGCAGAGGAAATGTAGCAAGAACTGACAGACCTGCCAGCCCAGGACAAACAGGATGAGCTTGCACTGATGGCAATGTTCAGAAGCAGCAGCATTACTTGACCCTGTATTAATGGGTATGATAAAATGGGTATGACAATCCTCTCCAAGGCAACAAAGATTGGTTTAGGGGCGGAGTGGAAAACTTATTACAATAGTCTCTGGTCCTTCAATACTTAACACAACTGGACAAAGTCTTTTTCCTTAACATTTAATTTCAAGAGGATGGGAGGCATAATTAGGAAAAAGGAAGCTAAAAAAAGACTCCCGTGGAAAACAACAATGAAAAGAAGTGTTGAGAAAGCACTGACACCAACCCTTAAATATCAACATGGTGACTGCTTCACTTCTGCCTTCCAAGTCTCGTGCAATTTCTATAATGGCCAATCCTAAGACACAGCACTTAGGCACTGTACTTATGAATTTTGAAGTTCCATATTTCCAATGTTTCTGTGCCACAGTGGAAATAGCATATCCTTTGGGGTCTTAGTTTCAAACACATGTCTGTACTCTGAGCTAGTTGTCTGACATTGAGCAGGTTGCGTAATGTTCTCAATCACAAAATACAAATTCCACTGTGGGCTCTCTTCACTGTTGTGAAGTTTAAATGAGGTGCCACAAGTGAAAGGACACGGTGTAGAGTGACATCAGGCTGAACAGGTGCTCACAGCTACAATGTGTGTCTTGTGCTATGCGATACTACACATAGCCCTTTAATAACATTTAAATGGTAGAAGGACTTCTGAACATTTCTAAGTTTAGAAACCATTTCAACTTTACAGTGGTGGAAACTTGTTTTTAGAGAAATTAGATAATTCATCCTACTTGGTCAGTGGCAGAGTTCTAGGAAACCCTCAGATATCTAAAATCTCAATCCGGTTTTTTACAGTGATATAATCTGTTTCTCACAAGAGTATGGATCACTATTTTTGTTTATTTACTTTTTTACTTTTTATTAAGTTTATCTATATTTGAGAGAGAGAGAGAGAGAGTAATGGTCCTAGAGAGGGATAGAGATGGAATCCCAAGCAGTCTCTGCACTGTCAGCGCAAAGCCACACATGGGAACTCAAACTCCCAAACCATGAGATCATGACCTGAGCTGAAATCAAAAGTTGGACGCTTAACCGACTGAGCTCCCCAGACGCCTCTTATTTTTTATTTAAAAACATTTTTTTTTGGATCGCTGCTTTTAATTAAATCAAATGGTTTATTTTTTTCTAGTACTTTAAGAAAGTATTTCCTTTGGATGTCCGACCAGTCACCAAAAAATAAGGATGTCTGACCAGCAGCTGGTCTGGTGTTGAGAGTCCAAGATTTGAAATCAGACCTGGATTCCTGTGATCCGGGTTTCACAGTTCACTGATCTATAATATCTTCCAAATTACTTCCCCTTGTTAAGCGTCAATTCACTTAGTAAAATGTGTTCAGAATAGTGAGATGAAGAAGGTCAGCATTTAAGACAGTGGCACACATGGAGTTCTAAGTAAATGTAGCTATTACTCTTGTTTTACTCCTGTAGAGTTTTAACATGAACATGCTAATGGCAACAAAACAGACTTGCTTGATGAGAACCCAGGGAGCAAAGTTGTGTGTGAGTTGGTTTAAAGGAGTAATATTATGCAGAAAGTCATGTCCTCTGTGAATTACCTACACTAGAGATACAACAGCTAAATTCAGGGAGGCAGTAGTGCAAGACATTTGAAAGCCAGTGGAGCACGAGGCTGGACGAAAGATACATTGTTATGTGAAAGGCGGGCTGCAGAGGATATCAGTTGAGAAATTATTATTCAAACTGAATGACCCATATGATATTGCATTGTATTATCCTGAGGAAGTCTTGCTAAAGTAGATTTTGTTATAGGACTCTGCAAAATTATTACTGCCCACTAGAAGATGCCGAATTTTTACAAGGATAGCATTCCTTCACAGTGACCGGATGATCTCAAACTTATACTGAAGAGGATTTACTGAATGAAAGAAATTTGTCAATTAGTTTTGCCTAAGATTTCTCAAGGGCAGTTATGCTAGATTCGATTTTATCATACTCCTTAATGATACTAATAACTTCTTTTTGCCTGCACTAGCTTTTTTTTTTATCAGAGAAAGGGAAATAGCAATATCTAAATCTAAAATGGTCTAAAACTCCCTAAATGCCAAGCTTTCTGATTGTATTCAACAACTTCTAATACTACAGATTATCAAATCGTACTTATACATTCTAATATTATCTACAGCTACAAGTTAGTGTCAGAATTATCTACTTACAGATTGCAATGGCCTTACTGTTGTCATTATTATCTCATGTAAAAGACTTTGAAGTTGGGGAGGTAAATTCACTTTCCCCAGGGTCCTTGGAAGAGGAAAAGAATTAAAATCCAGGGATGTTTGGCCCAAACCTCACCCACCTGACACACTTCAACACGACACTCTTTTTTTTTAAATTTTTTTCAATGTTTATTTATTTGGGGGGGGGGGAGGGAGGGAGAGAATGAGCAGGGGAGGGGCAGAGAGAGAGGGAGACACAGAACCGGAAGCCGGTTCCAGGCTCTGAGTGGGTCAGCACAGAGCCTGATGTAAGGCTCAAACCCACGAACTGCAAGATCATTACCTGATCTAAAGTAGGACGCTTAACCAACTGAGCCACCCAGGCGTCCCAATACACCACTCATTTTTAAATGTCTTTCAATTGTTAGGATTTTCTGATTGACTTTCTCTTTTCCTTCCAGACTAAAAGTTTCAGTTCAGAGCTTGTCAGCATTGCTTATCTTGCTTAATTCCCCCTTTCCTATGGGTAGTGATCAAAGTCATCCACAATGACTAGAGAGTACATCAATTTCTTGTCCAAAAAGTAATAGTGGCTTCTAGAGTGACTGTATGCCTCAGTTTTTGAGAAAGCATCTTTGTCTATGTTTGTTGTCTCATTGTACTCTCTTTACTAGGATTTTTCCTGAATTGTTCATTTGTAAACAATGTGTTACCAGTTTTAACTATTGCATTACAATAATCTGAGGGGCACTTGGATGGCTCAGTCAGTTAAGCATCTAACTTCGGCCCAGGTCATGATCTTATGGTTCATTAGCTCGAGCCCCACGTCAGGGTCCAGCTCAGAGACTGGAGACTGCTTCCGATTCTGTGTCTCCCTCTCTCTTTCTTCGTCCCCTGCTTGATCTGTCTCTCTCAAAAATAAAGTTTAAAACAAAATTTCAAATTAAAAAAATAACCTGAGATAGGTTTGTGAGACCTTCCCCAGAACCTTGTAGCCTTGGGCATAATGTCACTTAGTAGTTTGTGATATTTGTATGCAATAAGCAGAATTCTCTTTCCAACACATGATTTAATCTGAAAAAGTAACTCTCTCTTTTCCTGACTATATTTACTCTACTGAACTAAACCCTTTCTTTCAAGATAGCATCTTGCAAGCACTCGAACTGAAGGAAATGTGCTTACATGGGAGAAGTAGGGATCGCTAACTTGGTCTGGCTTGTGGCAGTGTGGAGAGAAATGGATGCTTCTGCAGGCCCCCCGGCTGCTTGTGTACCAGCTAGTTCGTATGAACCATACCTGGGACTGCACGTGCAAAAAGTCCCAAGGCCAACAGTGAGTGGGATCACTGGAAAATTTGGTAAATGCCAGGTTAGGTGCACATGAAATATGTATGAAAAATAAAAGCTAAGCAGTCATGTTGTATAGAAAGAAATCCGCTTACACTCACTGCTGAGGAATAAATCTACAACTATTAATTTTAATGTTTTCTAATGCTTTTTATATTGTAATAAACCTATTTGCCATCAGTAAGTAATAAGAGAAATGAAAGTGAATTTTTACACTGCGAGAGTAAGGAATCGTTGATGATGAAAAAGTAACGTGCGCAAAATATATCTCAAAATTTATGATCCAATATAAGGAGCACAGTGGCCACATGAGAATCAGAGGACACAAATCTGTTAAAGAAATAAAAATTTCGGCTACAAAAATCAGTTATTTTAGAAGAATGTGCCTGAAGATGACGATTTAACACATGCAGCTGAAGAAGTTGTGTTTACTCATCACTCTGTGAAACAAATTTCATTTAGTCCCAGGGATGTGGTTCTAAGTTATTTTTGTTAATTGATGATGCCAAGTTTTCTTGGTTCATATTCAACTGAAGCTATAACTGTTACTTAGTTGACTCCATTAGCAGAAGACAGCACTGGAAGAGAAATAAGTAATGAAGGATTTATCTCAATGTACCCTGATGTTACAAAAAGGATATGAGTGTTAATTCCAATCAGAGGTCATGGCAGCTATGAGGTACATTGCTCAGCAATCCCTTCAAGAAAACGTGGTGTAAGGAGTGTAGTTTAATCTAAGCTTCCCCAGATCCACTGTGACATTCCTGACAGAGCCATGCTTCTTCCAACTGCTTCCATCCATTGTCTGAGCATGGTGGTGGTACCAGGGCCACATAATGCCTGTTCAATGCAGGACAACTGTTGGACAATCTTTGCTCAGAGACTCCTCATTGGCCTGGATGAGACTCTCAGAACTGGACTGGAGTGCAGATTGAAATACTTTCTACCCGGTCCTGCTGCCTTCACACTTTCTATTCACAAGTGTCAGATATGTATTACAGTCCGAAGGCTCTCCCTGCTTTCTCTTGTCCTCTGTCCAGTGTCCTTTGCCAAGGATCCCTCCATAATTTTCTTGCTCATCAATCTTATCTTGGCTTCTATTTTTCTTTCTTTCTTTAAACGTTTTTTTTTAATGTTAATTTATTTTGAGAGAGAGAGAGAGAGAGAGAGAGAGAGAGAGAGCGAGCGCACAAGAGGGGGAGAAGCAGAGAGACAGGGAGACACAGAATCCTCAGCAGGGTCCAGTCTCTGAGCTGTCAGCACAGAGCCTGATGCAGGGCTCAAACTCATGAACCTCGAGATCATGACCTGAGCTGGAGTTGGACACTTAACTGACTGAGCCACCCACGCACCCCTTGGCTTCCACTTTTCAAAGACATTGAACTGACACAGAAGTAGTATCTACCAATGAAAATAGAAGCTGTGACTATCAAAGAAAAATTTTTGTACATACACAGAATAACTGAGCAATAATGTGTGGAAAGCTGATTTTTTAAAAGGAAAGCCACTTTCAGTGTGACAGTAGATATATTCTTTGCTCAGGGCTCACTATAATTTCAGAATTATTTGATCCCTTAAAATTCTGTGATTTTGCTTTACAAGATATCTGCTTGATGGAAAAATATTTTGATAGTTTCTATTTTGTTACGATCAACATATTCTCTATATAAAAATGAGATTAAGTTGATAAATCCAATGATTTTTAGCCTCTGAAATTGGTAAAATATACACAAAATTATTGGTAAAGATAATTTATTTGACAAATTGTGTCTTGCAAAAGTATTTGTCAAAGAACCATACGTTTAATGGCTGCAAAAAGTGCCTATGATAATACTTGGGCTGAAATATTTGTTCATTTCAACCTGGAAATTAGAATCTAGGACATCCTACATTTAACAAAGCTTGATCTGAGCTTTCTAGGTACTTTGATGATCTCTGAAAATTTAATTAAAAAACTGAATATGATTGGATAATATTGAAAAACTATACCTTCAGAAATATGTAGTGGCCGAATATAAGAATATGATTAAAATGGGTGATTGTGCAGTAACCTCCTGCTTATAATTGGCTAGAGATTTGGGAATCAAGCTGACTCTCCTTTTTCTCTCATCCAAACTGAGAAAATCTTGCCAGATCAATTTTCAATATATATTTCAAATCCAACAACTCAGCCCATATACCATAAACACGCTAATCCAAACACCATCATGTCTTACCTGGACTACTGCAGTCAACTCCTGATTTCCTAGCTTCCAATCCTCTCATATAGCCTAGTTTCAATACAATCCTTTACAAATTAATGTCTGATCATTTTTAGTTTTCTGCTCAAAACCTTCCAATGGCTTCCCATATCGTAATAAATTCCATTGTCCTTCAATGACCTATAAGGCCTTGCATGATCTCCCCAACACCAACTTCTTAATATCACTTTTTATTACTTCCGGACTCTAGTTTTCACTGTATGCAGGCGCACTGGCCTCTGTAATATTCCTTAAATATTCCAAGCACACTCTCCTGGGCCTTGAATCTCAGTCCTTTTAAGTAAAAATGTTTCCCCTACAAGATTAATCAGAGAGTTCCCCACTAACCATCCAATTTAAATTAGTATCTATTTGTTCCTTTACCCTATTTTTATCCTCACAAGTTCTACCACCATCTAATATACACATATGTCTTATATATTTATTTTCTAGCCCTCTCTTTGTAGAATGTAAATTTCAAAAAGTTTTAATCACTGTTTTGTTCACTGCTGTATCACCACAACTTTGATCAGGGTCTGGTCCATAGGGACATCCAATAAATATTAATTGAATAAACGAGTGACTGAATGATAGTTCCAATCTTGTACTCCAAAGATTGCTCCAGTTTCCTGCATTTGTAATTGCCCTTTATGCATGCATCAAAATGTTATGGATATAAGTAGGTGGTGGGAGACAATTCTCAACTGGTTTCTTGTTCTTCTGCGTATCTTGTGAGCAGAGCCACTGACTACCTTTGCTCTGGATAAACTTTCCAAGGATGTTTGTAAATAGCCTTGAAATACAGAAGCCCTATCTCCTTCTAAGGCAGAGAGCAGATTTATTTCCTGACAGAGTAATAAAGATAATCTCTTCAGGACAAAATTTGGGCAAGCTCTCTGTTCATAATAAAAGATTGGAATTCCATAAATTCAGAATTCCTTTCCTTTAACATAATCCACTTCATGTGCATCATCACCTGGCCCTCAGTGTAGCTATTGCAGTTTGGACAACTGAGGCTGATACTGACGATGTGACTACTGCTATTGATATGAGTAATCAAGTACTTAGTCTCTGATTCAGGAGTGTGGGGTGGGTCTCTTTCCACTACCCATGAAACAGAGGCAGGCTCATTTGTGAACTTGCAGACAGATTCATATCTCAAGCTTTAACAATTCTTCATAATAGGCTGAGGTCACTATTAGCAGTAATTGCTTTCTATTTTAGAACTATTAAGATTATATCCTTAATTTTTGGCCTCTAAACATATTTTGAGTACTAATCATGATGGCCCACATACCTGTGCTAGAACCTCTGGAGAGATATAAGTTGAGAAAAATGCAATTTCTGTCTTCATAGAGAAATGTATATATTTTAGACAATTTATGCACACATATGTGTTACAATTTGGCCTCCAACAAAACAAAGATTAGGACTGAGCAATGGTCAAGAAGAATTCTTGAGGACATGAAAGTGAACTAGGCCTGCAGGAATGAATCAATGTGACCAGAAGGAGAAGAGGGAAGAAAAAGGTCTTTTCATTACACTAACAAGAGAATCAGAGAATAGTAAGCAGTCTTGTTTTACTAAAGCTGAGTGTGCATGTCAAAGAGCTCTGAGAATCTATAAAGAACTAGAATCAAAGAGTTATATAATTTTAAGTTAGAAATCAGACTTACATTGTAAAAGATCCTAAATGCATTTTTATAGAATGGGGAATGGATACTAGAAACTGTGTGTGTGTGTGTGTGTGTGTGTGTGTGTGTGTGTGTGTGTGCGTGCTTATGTATATGCATTTTTTTCCAGCCAAATTTGTTTTTTCTCTTCTTCTTTCTTTATTGTCTTCTTTTTTAAGTAGAGGTGACAAAACCAGCTCTGTTTTATTGAGAGAGCACAGGTGGTCCTTTGGGAGAAGGGAGAAAATCTAGAGGCAGTTGTGTTTTGCAATAATTATGGGAAAGCGATCATTCAGATTCAAGGGAGATTTTAGTTGTCGAATAAGGCACATGTGGTTAATAATTTGGTCTCCATGACATAAAGAAGAGGATGAGCTGAAGATGATTTGGAGGCTTTCAACATGAGAAGCTGAATGGGTGCTTAGGACATTAACATAACAGTGAATATAATAAAAGCAGCATGTTTTTGAAGAGAAGGTAATGAGTTTATTTGTGGACCTATAGAGTTACAGATGTTACCAAGTACCCAGGGAGCAATATTGAGTAGACCTTTGGAAATGGGATTCTGGAGCTCAGATAAAAGTTGAGAGTTAGAAATATAAACTATAGGGGCGCCTGGGTGGCGCAGTCGGTTAAGCGTCCGACTTCAGCCAGGTCACGATCTCGCCGTCCGTGAGTTCGAGCCCCGCGTCGGGCTCTGGGCTGATGGCTCGGAGCCTGGAGCCTGTTTCTGATTCTGTGTCTCCCTCTCTCTCTGCCCCTCCCCCGTTCATGCTCTGTCTCTCTCTGTCCCAAAAATAAATAAAAAACGTTGAAAAAAAATTAAAAAAAAAAAAAAAAAAGAAATATAAACTATAGAATTGGGTTATCATAGACTAATGCTTTCATTTTTAGTATCTGTAATAATTTTGAATCTTTTCTTATTTTTGTTACTACTTCTTAAGATGAATAATACTTTGTTTTATAGTCATTTTATTTTCTAATAATTAAAATGTTGGTAAATATTTTTTGAGATTATCCTTTGGCTGAATGTCATAGATTTTTATGTGTCATATTCTCATTGTCATTTTAGCTACTTATTTATTGTTGTTATTATTATTATTATTATTATTACTACTAGAGTTACTTAGGTTGATGCCTTTAAATGTCTGGCATTAGATATTTTGGACTGAGAAACTTAACAGAAGACCATGGGAGAAGGGAAAGATATCTATCTCTATCTCTATCTATCTCTATCTCTATCATCTCTATCATCTCTCTCTCTCTCTCTCTCTCTCTCTCTCTATCTTTATATCTCTATCTCTATCTATCTATCTATCTATCTATCTATCTATCTATCTATCTATATCTGTTACAGGGAGGGAGGCAAACCTTAAGAGAGACTTTTAAACTGAGCGTGGAAGGGAGTGGGGGAGAGGGCGTCGGGGAAAATGGGTGATGGGCATTGAGGAGGGCACTTGCTGGGATGAGCACTGGGTGTTTTATGTAAGTGATGAATTACAGGAATCTACTCCCGAAGCCAAGAGGACACTGTATATACTCTGTTAGCAACTTGACAATAAATTATATAAAAAATATTTAAGTTTTTAATATTATAGTCAGTGTAGCCTGTGTAGTTTTAGGTTTGGTTTTATTTTTGCTATTTCTTGAAATTCAGCTTGATGTGCTGTCAGCTCAGAGCCTGGAACTTGCTTCAGATTCTGTGTCTCCCTCTTTCTCTGCCCTTCCCCCACTTGTGCTCTGTTTCTCTCTTCTCAAAAATAAATAAATGTTAAAAAATTTTTTAAATAAAATATTTTTACATGGTTATAATTTAATTACTTTTTGATATTATTTCTGGTTATCTGCTCTGGATATTACATCTGATTACCAGATTGAGATTAGTAATATCTTAAAAAACAAATGAAACAGCGTTCTGATTTAAAGGGATTGAATTTAACTCTTTTACAAAAAACAGATGACTGCTTTGATTTCTTACTCTTAAGTTATAAATCTAATAAATAACATTAAATAAATATGTTATACAAAATAAACCTGAAAAAAAAGAAGATTGCTTCCATTTATCAATTGACTTATTTACTTGGCTTCACATGAAGTGGAAGACTAATTTAGAATCAACTACAGAGGTGGGAATAAAGGGGAATTTTCATATACAGATGTTACTGGATACAGAACGGTTATTTAAAATTGGGTTAATTTTAGACACATTTTGTTTAACTGCATTTATTTTACATCTTTAAAAAATTGTTTTTAAAATCTGATCTCATTATTGTTATGGCTGAATAATATTCCATTATACACATACACACATATATATACATACACACACCATATCTTCCTCATCCATTCATCAGTCAATGGATATTTGGGCTCCTTCCATAGTTTGGCTATTGTTGGTAATGCTGTTGCTATAAACATCGGGGTACATGTGTCCCATGAATTATTGTTTTTGTGTTTTTTGATCACCTGTTTATCTTACCACTTTCTTGTTAGGCACTAGCGATGTTACTGACAGGGGGTCCTCAGTGTGGACGTTTGGCTTGTGACTCATATAACAGAGCTATATTGCACCACTTTCCTTCTTCTCAATATGTGTTTTCTTCTTTGCAACACATACTGTGGCCTTCATTCCCAATATTCAGACATTGTCTTTGAGTCAGCAGAGTACAGATTCTTCTCTACATCTATCCCCAGCAAGGAATATTTTGGGAGAATGAGTTACACATGGTGTCCTGCTCAGATGATTGCTCTGCCTCCTGGTGGCAAGCAGTCGGGGGCTGCCCCGCTGAGAGATCTGGGTCAAAAGGTTAGCCACCAAGTCGTCAGGAGTGTGCCTTTGAAATGTCTCACTAACCTTTTTTTTTTTTTTTTTTAATTTACATTCGATGGAATATTACTCAGCCATACAAACAAATGAAATCTTGCCATTTGCTATGACGTGGTTGGAGCAAGAGAGTACAACGCTACGTGAAACAAGTCAGAGAAAGACCAATACCATATGATTTCATTCACATGTGGAATTTAAGAAACGAAAAAAGTGAGCAAAGGAAAAAAAAAACAGAGAGAAACAAGAAATAAACTCTTAACTATAGGGAACAAACTGATGGTTACCAGAAGGGAGGTGGGTGGGGGGATGGGTGAAATAGGTGATGTGGATTGAGGAGTGCACTTATGATGAGCACCGGGTGTTGTGTGGAGGTGTACCCTATATTGCACACCTGAAACTAAAATTACACTGTACGTTAACCTCACTGGAATGATTAGAAATCATGCCTCCTAGTTGTTTAATAGTCAGTGCCCACCCAATGGCATTTTTGTTTTGTTTTGTTTTTTATAAAGCTACAATAATTTTCCTCAATTTAAGGTGAAAAAAGAAGGTTAGAGATGCTTGGTAAATTATGAGGTTTCTACTGGGAACCAAAATCTGATTAAGCCAATTAAGTAAACATGTTTCAAATTAGATGATAAAATAGCATTTATTGTTCTACTTATATGAAACAACAGATATATTAATATATTAGTATTTTCCTATATGCACACCAGGTATGTTTGCATTTAAGATATGAAACCATTTCTTGGGGCACCTGGGTGGCTCAGTCGGTTGAGCGTCCGACTTCAGCCCGGGTCACGATCTCGCGGTCCGTGAGTTCGAGCCCCGCGTCAGGCTCTGGGCTGATGGCTCAGAGCTTGGAGCCTGCTTCCGATTCTGTGTCTCCCTCTCTCTCTGCCCCTCCCCCGTTCATGCTCTGTCTCTCTCTGTCTCAAGAATAAATAAACGTTAAAATAAATAAATAAAAAAAAAGATATGAAACCATTTCAGAGAACTACTTATGTGCTTGTTTAGTTATATTGGTGCTTCCATATGCTTTGATATTTACTTCATGAAATATGACATTGCCAAAAAATTGTCTTGTGGAAATAATGGTTTATTTATAAATGTTTTTATTTATAAATGTATTTATAAATTATTTATAAATTTATTATTGACATTTAAAGAAGCCAGACTAACCTGTGAAATCATCCACTTTGATTACTCATGAAAAAAGCAGTAAGAAAAAAGTTTAAATTGTTTGAATGAGTCAATCTGGTTTTAAGAAAATAATTAAAATAAACTCTTTGTTAGACATTAGAGAAAATGAAGTTGTTTGTATTAGGGTCACTTTGACCAAATTCTTTCCTTTAAAGTAACTTATGAATAAAAATGAATAGCTATTTTTAGGTTCATGGTACATTTCTTTCATAAGACCTTAAAATATGACTATAAACTTAAGAAAATTACTTTCAGTGCAAATAGCCTACACTCCATATTTTATTTATTTTTATATGAAATTTATTGTCAAATTGGTTTCTGTACAGCACCCAGTGCTCATCCCAACAGGTGCCCTCCTCAATGCGCATCACCCGCCCTCCCCTACATCCCACCCCCCATTAACCCTCAGTTTATTCTCAGTTTTTAAGAGTCTCTTCTGGTTTGACTCCCTCCATCTCTAAATTTTTTTTTTCTTCCTCCCCCCCACCCCCATGGTCTTCTGTTAAGTTTCTCAGGGTCCACATAAGAGTGAAAACATAAGGTATCTGTCTTTCTCTGTGTGACTTATTTCACTTATCATAACACTCTCTAGTTCCATCTACATTGCTGCAAAAGGCCATATTTCATTCTTTCTCATTGCCAAGTAGTATTCCATTGTGTATATAAACCACAATTTTTTTATCCATTCATCAGTTGATGGACATTTAGGCTCTTTCCATAATTTGGCTATTGTTGAAAGTGGTTCTATAAACATTGGGGTACAAGTGCCCCTATACATCTGCACTCCTGTATCCCTTGGGTAAATTCCTAGAAGTGCTGTTGCTGGGTCATAGGGTAGATCTATTTTTAATTTTTTGAGGAACGTCCACACTGTTTTCCAGAGCGGCTGCACTAGTTGGCATTCCCACCAACAGTGCAAGAGGGTTCCCGTTTCTCCACATCCTCACCAGCATCTATAGTCTCCAAAATCTCTACACCCCATATTTTATTTTATTTTTTTTTAATTTTTTTTCAACATTTATTTATTTTTGGGACAGAGAGAGACAGAGCATGAACGGGGGAGGGGCAGAGAGAGAGGGAGACACAGAATCGGAAACAGGCTCCAGGCTCCGAGCCATCAGCCCAGAGCCTGACGCGGGGCTCGAACTCACGGACCGCGAGATCGTGACCTGGCTGAAGTCGGACGCTTAACCGACTGCGCCACCCAGGCGCTCCTACACCCCATATTTTAAACTAAGAGTCTTCTCCCTAGTATCAAATGTCACTTGATTTTAGTGATACATACTTTTTTGAAATAAACATCAGATAATATATCAAGTTATTTTGTATGAATTATTGCTTTGATAGATAATATAAACAGGTTATTTTTTCTGGCAAATCATGTAAGAAAAAGGGGGGGGGGCAAAAAAACAGACTAGTTTTTATTTATTAATCATTAATGATGCTTGATAATAGAAGCCTATCATAAAATTCAATTGTTAAAAGAAAATGTCCTATTGTTCTACTTTGTAATAGAGAGAAACGTATATGGTACATTTACTGCAATTGATGAACCAATATTGATCCATTATTATTAACTAAAGTCTGTAGTTTAAAGTAGGGTTCAATCTTTGTGTTATAATTCTATGGATTTTTGAAAAATATATAATGATATGTATTCAGTACTGTTGTATCATACAAAGTAGCTTCATTGCCCTAAAATTCATTTATGCTTCACCTATTTATCCTCCCTTCTCCTAAATCCCAGTCAATCATCTTCATAGTTTTGCCTTTTCCAGAATGTCATGTAGTTCAAATCATGTTATGTGGCATTTTCAGACTAGCTACTTTCACTACCAATGTGCATTTAAGGTCCTTCCATGTCCTTTAGTGGCTAATAGCTCATTTCCATTTATTCTTAAATTATAATCCATTGTATGTATGTACAATGTACAATTTTGTGGTTGTACTCCATTCAACCATTGAAAACTGCCATGTTGCTTCTAAGTTTGGGCTATTATACATAAAGCTGCTGTAAACATCTCTGTGTAGGTTTTTGTGTGGACATAAGTTTTTTGCTTATTTAGGTAAATACCCAGGAGCACGTTTGCATATATACACATATGATTTTATACAGGAGAGAGAGACAGAGAGACAGAGACAGAGAGAGAGAGAGAGAACTGTGTACGAAATTTCCAAACTGTCTTCCAAAGTTGCTGTCATAATTTGTGTGCCCATCAGCAGTGAATGAGAGGGCCTCTGTACCCTTGCCAATGTTTGATGTTGTCATTGTTTCAAATTTTAAACATTTAATAAGTATGTAGTGACATCTGTCACTTTGATTTGCTATTTCCAATAACATTTGATGTTGAGCATCATTTAGCATGTTCATCTGCCACCTGTATAACTTCTTCTGTGAGGTGTCTAGTCAAATATTTTTGCCCATTTTTTAATTGAATTGTGTCTAATTATTGAGTTTTAAGAGTTCTTTGTATATTTTACCTACTAGCATTTTACCAAATGTGTTTTGCAAAGTGTGTTTTGCAAAGATGTCCTTCTAATACATAGTGTGTCTTTTCATTCTTTTACCTATTGTCCACAGAGTTGACGTTTTTAATTTCAATGAAATCTAGCAACAATTTATGGAATATACTTTGGTGTTAACAATATTGAGTCTTCCTATACATGAACATGAAATATATATGGATACTATTTACATCTTATTTAGATCTGCTTTTATTTCTTTTATCAGTTTTTATGGTTTTCCTCATAGAGATTGTGCTCATACATTGGTAGATTTATACCTAAGTATTTCATTTTTGTGTGTGCTAATCTAAATGGCATTATGTTTTTTTGTTTGTTTGTTTGTTTCAAATTCCAATTTTCCATTGCTGGTATACAAAAAAATAATTGACTTTTGTGTATTATTGTGTGTCTTATAACTTTGCTATAATTTATAAGTCCCAGAAATTTATTTGTCATTTCTTTTGGATTTCCTACATAGACAACCATGCTGTCTGCAAACAGAGTTTAATTTCTTCTTTCCAAGTCTGTGTACTTTTATTTCCCTTTCCTGTACTATTTTTGCTAGGCTTTTCTTATGTTATATTAGCTAGGGCTTCAGTATGGTGTTGAATCTTGTTCTTAATTTTAGTGAAAAAGCATCTAGATTCTCTCATTAAATTATGGTATCAGCTGTAGACTTTTATAGATGTGCTTTATCAGGTTGAGGAAGTTTCCCTTTTTCTAGCTTGCAGAGAGGTTTTTTTTTTTTTATCATGAATGGGTGTTGGCTTTTGTCAAATGCTCTTTCAGCATGTATTGATGTGAACATATGATTTTATACTATATTTTTAAATTATGTAGAAAAATAAGATTAACACAATAAATAAAAATAGAGATATGCTCAATGTTATAAAAAATACTTCCTTATTTCCTATTTTATCCATTTAAAAAGTTGATGTATTGGGGCGCCTGGATGGCTCAGTCAGTTAAGCATCCGACATTGGCTCAGGTCATGATCTCACGATTTGTGAGTTCGAGCCCCACGTTGGCTCTGTGCTGACAGCTCAGAGTCTGGAGCCTGCTTCAGATTCTGTGTCTCCCTCTCCTTCTGTCTCTCCCCTGCTCACACTCTGACTCTCTCTGTCTTTCAATAATAAATAAACGTTAATTTTTTTTAAAGTTGATGTATTAAAGAAGACTATGTTTCAAAATATTGACGGTTGACCTAAATGCTTTTATTTGAGAATCTCTGTTAGAGAATGAAGGTAAAAAAAGAAAATCCCTAAAGCAAATATTCTTAAGTCTTAGGCAGAAAGAAGAATACTAATTCAAATAATTAATTCAATTACTTTCAATATTAATTTCTTTTTTTTAATTTTTTTTCAATGTTTATTTATTTTTGGGACAGAGAGAGACAGAGCATGAACGGGGGAGGGGCAGAGAGAGAGGGAGACACAGAATCGGAAACAGGCTCCAGGCTCTGAGCCATCAGCCCAGAGCCCGACGCGGGGCTCGAACTCACAGACCACGAGATCGTGACCTGGCTGAAGTCGGACGCTTAACCGACTGCGCCACCCAGGCACCCCAATATTTATTAATTTCAATTCAATGTGATCTGCAACATTTTAAGATACTAATTCCATCATTGTTTAGTTCATTCATTCAACAAATGAAGCAGAGATGGGTAGTTTTCTACCATAATATTCATTTTCCATGGCATGGCAACCATGTCATTGGTATTTGTTAGGAGATCTTTTCAAAGGCAGGTGACACAGACTCCTCATGTTCTACAGGGGACAATAGAAAAAAAATAAGTAAGCATGTAAATATTCATTAAGTGGCAGAAAGTACAAATAAGAAAAATGGGGTAAGGAGATAGTGGGCTGCATAAGGGGAGGTGCAATTTTTTCAGTGAATTCCTCTCTAATGAAGTGAGAGTGGAGCAGAGACATGAATGAAACGAGGACACAGGTCCTGTAAGTACTGGAAGAAAGGGAGTTCTGTAAAGAGGACTTAGCAGATGCAAACATCTGGGTGAAGAGCTGTGTGGTGTGTTTGAAGATTAGATGGAAGTGAGAGCACATGTAAGGGGTGTAGGTTAGATGTAGCACAGGGCCTTGAAATCATGTAAGGAATTGGGATTTTATTTTAAATGTACTAAAGGTCCATTGAACTAGTTCAAGCTGAAAAGTTGCATGAGCCTATTTCTGTTTTTTATAAGAACCATTTCGATGTCTGGGTGGCTCAGTCGGTTAAGTGTCTGACTTAGGCTCAGGTCATGATCTCACAGTTTGTGAGTTCAAGCCCGGATGGGGCTCTGCACTGACAATGAGGAAACTGCTTGAGGTTCTCTCTCTCCCCTGTCTATCTTCCACTACCCTGCTTGTGTTCTCTCTCTCTCTCTCTCTCTCTCTCTCTCTCTCTCAAAATAGATAAATAAGCTTAAGAAAATTAAAAAGAAAAACACTTAGCTGCTGAATGGCTACAAGATAAAATCAGATAAAGTCAAAGCAGGGAGACTGGTTAATAGACCATTGCAATAATTTAGACAGAAGTTAATGGTGGCTTGGACAATTGTGACACTCTTGTGGCAGTGGGAATAGAGAGAGATGTTTGGATTTGAGATATATGTTGGAGGATTTGCTGCTGGGTTAGATATGAGTTATGTTGCTTATTGTAACACTAGCTACTATAACAAGTAGAGTCTATTTTGGCTGTGGCTTATGAAAACTAAAGCTTCAGGTTGTTCTCCAAACAGCCTACTGTAATTGTTTCTGGTCAGTGTGTGTGAGTGACAGTGGTGGTTGTCGTAGTTGTTTCTACACAGTCATGCAGGTTGATGGAGGCCCTGCTAACCTCAACATGTGGCTTCTATGGTGGCCCAGGCACTGATATCCACCTGGCTGATGGAGAAAGAAAGAATGGAGAAATTAGTAGAAATTAGTAGAAAGAAATTAGTAGAAAGTTAGCCATCACTGCCATATAAAGTCTGAGGAAGAAAGAGGAGTAATGTATGCTATTAATATTTGTAGTCTATCTCCAAATATTATACTGGGTGGTTGTCAATGTACTAGGCAAGTGAGAAACCTGCAGGGCAGGCAAGAACTTGTGTTATGTAAGTTAATTTGACACATCTCAAGTTGATAGTCAAGGAGAGAAGAGGTTTTATCAGATATACATTTAGGAGTAATTAGAATAAAGAGGACATATAAAATCAGAAGACTTTATGAACTGATTTAGGAAATCATGTGAGTAAGGAAGAAAAATAAGTCCAAGGATTTTGCCACTATGGAAAGTTTACTTGCAAACCCCATTGTGCACACAATAAAATTACAGCAAGAAGTTAATGAAAGAGAGAATCAGAACTAGAGATAAAAGTCATATTAATTATTGTCCAATACCCTTTCTGCATTCCTTCTAGAAATGGTAGATAGCTCAGGGGCACCTGGGTGGCACAGTCAGTGAACCCTCCGACTTTGACTCAGATAGTCGTGATCTCACAGTTCGTGAGTTCAAGCCCCATGCCCCAAGCTCTGTGTTGACAGCTCAGAGCCTGGAGCCTGCTTCAGATTCTGTGCATCCCTCTCTCTCTCTCCCCCTCCCTCTCCCCCACTCGCTCTCTGTCTCTCTCAAAAATAAACAAACATTAAAAAAAGAAATGGTAGATAAATAGCTATAAAACTAGTTTCCTCAAGTAGCCTATTTGTGGTAGATATTTTAAACTTTTTCTATCTGGGTTCCCATATCCTAATTTTCATTCTTTGGGCAGTTTTATTCTTTGTTGATGTGCTAGCTCAATAATGGACACTTCTTAGCTCTAGGGAACTGCTCTGTTTTATTTTTAATTGAATCTGGGACTTTGAAAGTTTGAAAGCCACTTTCTTTTCACTGCAGTGGTTAAGAAGAGATTGTAAAAATAGTGTTTGTCAGAATTTTTTGCCTTTCTTTGGAGGGATGGCATGTAATCCCCGCATGAAGTTATAGAGGCTGCCTCTGAAACACACTTTCTTTGCTTCTCATACAAGTACAGTAAAACCTTGGTTTGCAAGCATAATTCATTCCAGAAACATGCTTATAATCCAAACCACTTACATATTAAAGCAGATTTCCCCATAAGATATCATGGAAACTCAGATGATTCACTCAACAACCCAAAAATATTCATATAAAAATGATTACAATAGTGTAATATGATACACAATAATAAAGAAAATACAAAATATAAAGAAAACAAATTAACCTGCACTTACCTTTGAAAACCTTTGTGGATGGTGTGAGAGAGACGAGAGAGAGAAGAGGGTTAATGTGTAGGACCATTTTCACTATCAATAATGGAATCACTGCTATCTATTGGCTCAACACAATCATTTTCTTTTTGTGCAGCTTTAACAATGAACCTATCCAATGACACTTGATTTTGCCTTCTTTTGAGGATTTCATGAAAGTATGACGTTGCACTGCTGTTAAACAGATTCATCGCTCACACTGCTACAGCCTTATTTGGGTGGTGCTTTTCTATAAAACTTTGCACTGGTTCCCACATTTTACACATCTCCCTAATCTCATGAAACAACAACTCAAATTTTGTTCCAGAGTAGGATAGCACATATTTGGACAAACTTTCTAAAAACCAAAATGAGATAGAAAGCGTCAATGGTATATTTCATTTTACATAAATGAAAAGGTTGTCAAATGCAACGTTCACTGTAATTATTACAATTCAGAGAATATTGTTACATGTGATATAACATAAAAGAGTAGTAATGAAAAGGTGTTTTGAAAACCTAAAAACCAGTAATGTGTTACTTGTGTGACTGTTAAAGAGAAAGGAATGCATTAAATAAGTGATAATACAAAAATTTAAACATGATTCGTTGAGTGATATAATGGTGCGATTTACAAAAGCAGCGATATTAGCAGTTTCGTAAGGTTTTTAAATCCCTACGTTATTCTCTCTCAACATTTTATTTATTTTTAAAAATTTTTAAATGTTTTTATTTATTTTTGAGACAGAGAGAGAAAGAGCACGAGCAGGCGAGGGGCAGAGAGAGAGGGAGACACAGAACCCGAAGCAGGCTCCAGGTTTTGAGCTGTCAGCACAGAGCCTGATGCGGGGCTCGAACTCATGGAGTGTGAGATCATGACCTGAGCTGAAGTTGGACTCTCAACTGACTGTGCCACCCAGGCGCCCCTCTCTCAACATTTTAAACATTAGTTGAGGTGATCTAAGAAGCATGTGATCTACTATACAAGAACATGCTTATACTTTACTTGGATGCCATCCATAAACATTTTTTTGGTCAACCTAATCAGGAAGGCTTTCAATAGTGTGTGTTGGGAAGAAGAAGAATTTCTAACAATCTACTTACAATAGCTAAAGGGAGGTATAAATGGTAGATGAGAGAAGAGAATAAATGAGAGATAAATGGTAGTTCATGTGGACAGAGAGTTTAGACAGGAACAAAGAACAATATTTTCCTTGTAGGAATTGCAAACTTGTAGTTTATTCAACTTATAAATTCACTGTGGTTGGCTTTAACAATATCTTAGTATTTCTCTGTTCACCATATGCTTGACTCCTCTTGTATATCTAACCTGACTTAAATATAAATATATCTAACCTGACTTTATTTGTGTGACTCATGGAGAAAATCCACTTTGCTTCTCTTTACTTTGGACGTTATAGACCTAATATGAACTTGAACTTAAAAAGCATGAGTAATATTCAAAATCAAAGTCAGTATGATTATCTCTGTTCTCTTCACTCTCCCTTTATCTTTCATGTGACTGTGTATATATTATATATGTATATACATATATATGTATATATGTATATATATGTATACATATTATATATGTATATATATGTATGTGTATATACAATTGTAATGATATATATGTAAGCTTAATGGTATATATGATATATGTGTTTAATGATATACATATCATTATATATAATCACATATATATACCAATGTATAAATAGGTTTATATATACATATATAAAAGTTTAATTTTTCTGGAATTGCATGATAATCAAAAAAAGTGTAGTTCTTTGGGGAAATTCTCTTAAAATGATAATGGTAAGAGAAAAATAAGACAAAAGTATATGATTTTGATTTTAAAGTGTATATACAAACCACAAATAAAACGTAACAATTCGGATATAAAAAGACATAGGTTTATAAATTTTAAATTTTTCTTAATATTTTACAAGAGTAGTCTATACTTAATATCATCAGAGAAACAGATTTATGTAGCTATTAAATCTAAGGGAGATTTACTTAAGAAGGCATATATTCAAAGATAAGATATGAAAGTATTGTCATAAAATGATACATATCATGTATGTTGATAAGGGAACTTAGAAGGTATGTGCCTAATTCAGGTCATAATGTGATCTAGGAAAGGGCTTAGAAAATTTCTCTGTAGGGGGCCAGATAGTAAGATATATATATATATATATATATATATATATATATATATATATATATATATATATATATATATATTTTTTTTTTTTTTTTTTAAGAGAGGAGAGAGAGAAAGAGAGCATGAGTGAGGAAGGGCAGGGAGAGAGGGAGACAGAGAATCTGAAGCTGGCTCCACACCACCATCAGTGCAAAGCCTAATGCAGGGGCTCGATCCCAAGAACCATGAGATCATGACCTCAGCCAAACTGGCCCACTCAGGTGCACCCTGTAGTAAATATTATAAGCTATGTGTATTGGAATGTTTCTAGTAACTACTCTGTTGTGGTCACATGAAAGCTACCATAGATAAACATTTCTTAAAACTTAATTTTAACAAAACAAAGCAAGCAGGATAGATTTGGGTCTAGGACTGTAGTTTGACAATCCCTAGTCTAAAATATTCCCAAGCATTGATACTACTGGCTTGTCATCCACCCAGAGAAATTTACTACATGACAAGTTTCTTTTTTGTTTAAATATTTATTTTGAGAGAAAGAGAGAGAGAGAGAAAGTGAGTGAGACGGAGCATGCAAACTGGGGAGGGGCAGAGAGAGAGGGAGAGAATCCCATGCAGGCTTCTCGCTGTCAGCACAGAAGCTGATGTGGGGCTCAATCTCACGAACCATGAGATCATGACCTAAGCTGAAATTAAGAGTCCAGTGCATAACCAATCGAACCACTCAGGTGCCCCTACATGATAACCTTCTTAAAGATAAGAGGTTTGTCATGTATCTTCATATCACTCACAACACCTAACACTTACTGGCACATAGCAGACACTTGAATATTTAATGAAAGAGTGAATGAATTGGTTATTTGAAAGTCCAGTCCAATAATACACTAACACAGTATTATTTTCTCTTGTGAGCAGGGCTGATATTCAGACAAAGCGGCTAGAAGTAATGGGAAAAACATGGTCTTTAGTGCCTGATAGAATGACTGGGTTTAAATCATTGATCTACTAATTATTACACTTTGGACAAGTTATTTAATTGTTTTTAGTTGTAAATTATCCATTTGTCAAAAGGAATTGATAATTGTGACGTATTGGTAAGATGAATTCATTAAACAATAAATCACTTTTTTTTAAAAAATAAATGACATGATAAAGAGTTGGTGCCTGGGAAAAATTAGCTTTCAACTTCTTTTTTTTTTTTTTAACGTTCATTTATTTTTGAGAGAAAGAGAGCGTGAGGGGGAGAGGGACAGAGAGAGAGGGAGACACAGACTTGGAAGCAGGCTCCAGGCTCTGAGCTGTCAGCACAGAGCCTGATGCGGGGCTCAAACTCACGAACCATGAGATCATGACCTGAGCTGAAGTCGGACGCTCAACTGACTGAGCCACCCAGGTGCCCCAGCTTTCATCTTCTTTACTTGGAAGTCACAATTTGATTAACTTTTCAGGATCACAAAATGAGAGTAAAGTCTTGATGGTGGTTAAGACCTCTTTCCCTTTTTTACCTTCCTTCTTAGATATTAAAAAATCAAGGCCCAGAAAGATTAAAGCAATGTAAAGGACCTCAGGATTAGGAATTAAGAGTCTGAATTTAGTTCTGATTTGATTAACTAATTATGTCAGATATGTATATGAGAGTTATTTAACTATTTCAGACTATTGCCTTGACTAGTGGAGACTTTAATCCTCTAACCAATGTTAATATTCTATATTTATATTGTCAAATTGGCTCACCCTTTTCTCTCCAATCCTGCTCTTTCCCTGGCCACAACACACACAATTATGCCCACCCAGTTACACAAATGTATGCAATTCTAAACATATTCAAAATGATCTCTGGGGGAGAGAACTTAAAAACAAAATTACTTAAAATACCAGAAAAGCATTTTCTGAGGCTTACAGCATATTAAAGGAGTAAAAAACAAACAAACAAATAAACAAAAAAACACATAACCAAAACAGGAATGACTTTTTTGATTGTTATGATAGGAATCCAGTCCATGATGATAGGATAAAGGTCTGTTGTGTCAGGTGTTACCACATTGCTTACATCACTTTAACATTCCTTGATGAGGCATTTCTTTCTGGAACCACTAAAGAGACCCAACATAAGTAAAGAATAAATAACAGTGTCAAAACCCATCTATTTGCTGGCCTTTTCACTGTGGTTCCCCCCACTCCTTCCTTATTTTCCCCCAAGCACAGCTGCAAGGTTAAGTAGACAGGCAAACTATAGCCATGTACATCGACTGCTGAATCACAGCTGTGCACATTTTCCCTGTTAAACTTTTTTTCTTGTTTGATTAACCCTGGTTCTCTCCTCCCACAAATGTTCAAGATGGCAACATGACAAGCCATATCTTTGCCGTATTGTGGGCGCATCAGAAACTACCTGCATACATACGAAGCAGGGGGAAGTGGTCAAAGCATTATAATATTAGTACATTTAACTTTGCCTAGTTTCATTTGCAGTCAAATGCTCTACCAATGAGCTATACCCCCTCTTGCCCTAGTTTCATTTGGGTTAAAATTAATTACAGATTTCTCACAGCTTCATTTGTTTCAATTTTAAATGCAGTTGGTTACTGATAATTTCTTGATTATATACATAGTATATATACATTGTATATATAGGTATATATGTATTTACACAATATATGTATATATTCATGTCTATGTAATATACATATATATCTATACATATACAATATTATATATACTAATATTTATACCATATATACTATATATTTATTAGGTATATAAATAGATATATTTAGTGTGTGTATATACACATATAGAGAAAGAATATACATGCATGTGTGTTTATATATATATATATATATATATAGAGAGAGAGAGAGAGAGAGAGTTTGTAAGAAAAAACATTCTGATATTTTTTAAATTTTCATTACAAAAAGAGAAAAAGAATCCCAAAGCAAACAGCAACCATTTTCAACCATTTTCATGACTAGGCATTTGGCTTTCCAGGAATATGGAAGACAAAAAAATGTTCATTCATTCTTAGTATAAATAGTAACTCTAACCCATTTTCACCTTCTTCCTCATGCTTGCCAAGCTGAAAAATGTTCAGTATATTAACTTAAATGTCATTTCTGAAAAGGGAAAAGAAAAAGTACTATGATAAATATAGCTACAGAAGCAATATAACATTTTTAACTTTAAAACACTTTTTTAAAGAGAACAAGCTCTAATGTCAGAGGGATAGATGTTAAATGGTATAAAGGGGAGGATGAGATCATCACATAGGTTTACTCTATTTATCAGAAATTTCCTTTGATTGTGTAGTACAAGAAAGAGACAGAGACAAAATTGCTGCTTTCCTTAATTTTACTGAAGAAACTGTTTTATATCTTGCAATAATAGCATGTGGATTATACATTTAAACTAGATTACAAATTGTATTTACTATTAGATGCTTAGAATGATTTTAACCATGATGAACATCACCTTTTTATCATTAATTTTTAAATTATCTTTTTAAAGTATTCCTATACTATTTTTTAAAGTTTATTTGAGAGAGAGAGAGAACATGCACATGCGTCAGAAGGGGAGAAAGAGGGAGAGAGATAATCCCAAGCAGGATCATGACTGTTAGTGCATAGCCTGACGTGGGGCTCGACCCGTGAGCTGTGAGATCATGACCAGAGACGAAATCAAGAGTCAGATGCTGAAACCGACTAACCCACCCAGCTACCCTTGTTCCTGTTATTTTCTATATTTAAATCTTGAGATATTTGTAATGGAAATTACAGGACCTTTTGTTAAATACTAAGATGAAATCCTTTCACTGAGTGCTTCTGAGACACAAAAGTGCAGATTAAGTACTTGGAAGCCTTGTTAAAAATGAAGACTCTCATTCAGATAATGTGAGGTAGTTCCTGTGTTTCTAGTTTCCAGGTGATGTTGATGCTTAAAATCCATGCAAAAAAAAAAAAAACCTGAGTAAAAGGCTTTATTTCAAATCAAACAACAATTTAATAATATCATAATAATGATCATAATGACATTAATAATAATTTTATATATGTCTTATCTCCTGATAAATTAATAGTTAATATAAAAATTAATAATTAGGCACATAAGAAAATCAAATTTACTGAATCTTGTCTATATAGAACATTCTGCTCTAATGCTGTATTAATCAATTGAGTTTCTGCAGTTGTTCTGTGGGTCACTTGCCTAGCATTGATCTCTTGTTGTTTGGCTCTATATCTGTTGATCAATGACAAATTGTTACCTTTGAATAGAGTTAAATATTTCTGAAAGCTTTTTAAGTAAAAGTCTATCAAGAAACAGCTAAAGTGTTCTTGAACTGTTATAAAGTCTTTTGGAATACCAAGGAATTAAGCTAAAAAGTTTATTTGCATCTTGAAGCCATAATTCATAAGCTGTGAATGAAAAGCCAACCACAAAAGGATGGATACATCCCATTGTAAATTAGTATGAAAATATGAATTTCATCTAGTGATAAACAATACTCACTAGAGATACTGCAGGTTAGACCAGATCTGTTCTGAAATCTAAATGATTGTACTGGGAAGTACAATGAGGGGTTCTGGGAAGATGGTTAGCTATAAAGACTTGCATATATAATAGCTCTCATGAACCCTGTGTAAAGAAAATAAAAGAAGATTTATGTAGCACTGGAATATCTCTGACAATAACTCCTGCAATGTTAGGAGTTACATTAGGATTTAATGGAGTTAATGGGTGTCAGGATGTTAAATATCCCAAATGTCCTATTCCAAAAGCAGGTTTCTAATAAGTGGTCTGGCACATACATATGCATTTGCTCTATGCTTGACTCTCTGCTTCAGACATTTCCAATGACTAACTTGAAGTCTTTCTCATATATCTTTATGGACATTTGTTTATTCTTGGGCTACACTTGTCATAGGCATGAGGCAATATTTGTGGCTGATCAAGGGTGCATAAAACATTAAAAATTTTTTTTTGGTTTTATTTTTTTTATTTTTGAGAGTGAGAGAGAGCACAAGTGGGGAGGGTCAAAGAGAGAGAGGGAGACAAAGAATCTGAAACAGGCTCAAGGCTCTGAGCTGTCCCACGTGGGACTCAAACCCATGAACCATGAGATCGTGACCTGAGCTGAAGTCAGACGCTTAACCGACTGAGCCACCCAGGTGCCCCATTATAAGACTTTTGTTTTAGGGAACTCATTTCACAGGTAAGGAGAAATAGTGGTGGGGTAGGATAAGATCAATCAATTAAAAAATACAACTACTGAAGGCTGTGCGAGACATTGTGGTAGTCACTGGGGAGAATTCAAACTAATACTATTATGAATTAAATACAATGCAATACTATTTCAAAGCACTATGTGTAGTGCTGAAGGAATTGTCCAGCCAGTTAATGCTTTTCCGCAGAGTGGTTATGAGATTATTTTTGCTTGCATAGCTTTGTGAACACTATTCTGTGATCCTACTTTCTACTAATTTGCTAAGACATAACAAATATTGTAGACTGGGGGGCTATAATATTGATTGATTGAGAAATTGATTCTCACAGTTTGGTAGGCTTGAAGTTCAAGATCAAAGGGTTGACAGGATTAGTTTCTTCTGAGGACCCTTTCCTTGTTCTGCAGATGGCCACCTTCTTGCTGTGTCTTCTCATGGTCTTTCTCCTGAGTGTGTGCATCCTTGGATATTCTTTGTATGTCCAAATGCCCTCTTCTTATAAGAACACCTGTCAGATTGGATTAGGACCCACCCTAATAACCTTATCTTAATTTAGTCACTTTTGTCTCCAAATATAGTCACATTCTGATGAACTGGGGTTTAGAGCTTCAGAATATGAATTTTGGGGTGATGGGTCACAGTTCCGCCTATTACACACTCAAAATCCTGTGTCCATAAGAGACCCAGTTCAGACCCCTGTTTTGTAGCTGAAGAGTTATAGGCTATTCCAAAAAATTGAAATGGACAAGGTCAGTAAATTATTAAATGGTAGAGTCTAGAATAAATCATAGATATCCTGAATTCCTGATGGGTTTGTTTTCCTTTTTCACTTTTCACACCACTAATGCAAGCCCAATATGCTTCTTACAAATATCAGGGGTAGAGCTGTACTTGAGGAATGAGCAGGCACAATAATTGGGGAGACAGAATTTATGGCTAATATCACTTTTTCCAATCCAGCTCTTTTAGTTGAGTGAGCTTTGTCAGAGACAGGGGGTTGTCTCATGAAGAACACTGGGATAGATTAGCACAATGAAGGTCTGAGCCTGGATTGAGTATAATGGCCATTATTTCTAACTTGCTAGTGTGAGAATAAATCAATGTTCCTACAATTCCTGTGGTTTGATTCTTACCATGTTCAATAAATAAATCATTTTTTAACAGAGCTGGGTTTCAAGGTTTTAAACATGTATTTGTGATGTTTGTTTTGTTATTTTTGGTGACAGTGGGGTAGATGACATCACATATAAAATATTTGAAAAAATTTTATTTAAGAAGCCAAAAACTTTACCATCTTGAAGGATAAAATAGTAATATTAACTATTTTTTTTTAAATAATGGAAATTTCTGGGGCGCCTGGGTGGCGCAGTCAGTTAAGCGTCCGACTTCAGCCAGGTCACGATCTCGCGGCCCGTGAGTTCGAGCCCCGCGTCAGGCTCTGGGCTGATGGCTCGGAGCCTGGAGCCTGTTTCCGATTCTGTGTCTCCCTCTCTCTCTGCCCCTCCCCCGTTCATGCTCTGTCTCTCTCTGTCCCAAAAATAAATAAAAAACATTGAAAAAAATTAAAAAAAAATAATGGAAATTTCTAAAAGTATAAACCAATTTAAATTACAAAGATTCTCTTAACAAATACTTCCTCTTTTCTAAAAACTTTCAGGCTTCTCTTAAGTTATTAATGTCTGCTTAAACTTTACTGGCTTTTCAAAGTTCAAAGGTACAAATGCAAAAATCAATTGAATTTCATATGAATTTGAGAAACTAGCAAGCTAGTTGCAAAGTAAAATAAAATGCAAAATGCAGGGAAGCTTGGTGCCTCAGTTGGTTAAGCTTCCAACTCTTGATCTTGGCTCAGGTCATGATCTCAACATTCCTGAATTTAAGCCCCACATTGAGCTCTGCCCTAATAGTGCGGACCCTGCTTGGAATTTTCTCTTTCTCTGCCCTTACTTCTCTGTGCTCTCTCTCTCTCTTTCTCTTGCTCTCTCAATTAAGTAAATAAATGGAAGAAAGAAAGAAAGAAAGAAAGAAAGAAAGAAAGAAAGAAAGAAAGAAAGAAAGAAAGAAAGAAAGAAAGAAAGAAAAAAGAAAGAAAAAGAAAATATAAAATGTTATCAACTAAACCAAAGATAGGCATATTTAGGCTAATTATGGCAAAATGATGCCAAAACGAGTTTCATTTGTAAAAACATTTCTACTCGGCAAATACTGGAGAATGTTCAAAATGACTGCATTTTCTTGTCAGATCCATAAGCTCTCGGATATATGTTTTCCTATGTTTTGTCTTAGCACCTTAGAGTCTGACCCATATGCCTATGACTAAAGAACCAAATATAAATTAGCAAGCTGCTTCTCCTAATGAAATTCTCTTTCTACCACTCCCCTAGAAAATGGCTCTGAAAATGAAAGTGTTGTATTGGAAAGTATTTGTGTAATATAAAAGGTTTAAGTCCACTCTCTGGTCAGGATTAGTTTGTGGACTAGCTATCCCTACCTTTTCCAAAATGATTGTCAGTTATTGTGACTATATTCCTTTTTTTCTCACTTTAATCTTTTCAAAATGACCTTATTAGTTAGTTACAGGATTATGAAACACTTTTGATCTACCCATGGCAGGAAATGACCCAATGGAGTCAAGCAATAGCTATTTAAGACTCCAGTGTCACCTCCATATGGTAAGACATCCTTAACCATTTTATCCAACACAGTGATCAAATTCCTGTGACCTTCCTTACCAAGACCTTGCTTAATTTCCTTTCCAGCATTTATCCTATAATGCTTTATCTGTGTATCCTATAATCCTTTATCTGTGTAATTGGGGCTTGGACACTGCCATATTCCTAACATCTGAAGGTATATCTGATATAAAAAATACCTGGTATAATATGTACATATAAATTAATCAATGCCTTTATTTTTGTAAACTATATTGTGTTCTGTGATATTATGGTTATTGTTGTTCTAATTCTCAAGAAGCCAGTGTTTGATTCAGGTATTATGTGACATCAATAATTACAATAGAGTCTTTCTCAGAGCTGCCCAATCCTCACTATTATTTTTATAATAACTGATGTCAGGGGTGCCTGGGTGGCTCAGTCGGTTGAGCGGCTGACTTCGGCTCAGGTCAGGATCTCACGGCTTGTGAGTTTGAGCCCCGTGTCAGGTTCTGTGCTGACAGCCCCAAGCCTGGAGCCTGCTTCGGGTTCTGTGTCTCCCTCTCTCTCTCTGCCCCTCCCCTGCCCATGCTCTGTCTCTTTCTGTCTCTCAAAAATAAATAAGCATTAAAAAAATTAAAAAATATAATTGATGTCAGAAGTCTTCTACCAAAGGAACTGTGTGGGGGAGTAGGGTGTATATTGCCAGGATTTTTTTTTAAAGCACTCATTAAACATTCCTATAGGGTGTTGTCAGTTCTATGGGAATATGTGATAAGATGCAGCATAGAGAAATCAGAAAAGGTAGAGGCAGGGATAGGAACACAGAAATAAAATGAAATTAGAAGAGAATTTAAAGGTATTACAAGTAGCTAATAACAAAGGAAAGAAAGAAACTTTTTTTTAATAATTCCAAAAGTAATTATTAAGAGCTTATCCATAAATATGCTGCAGTGTGTAGCTTACTGGGTATGAAAGGATGTTAATGGGAAGCTTTTCATTATTTTCCTTATGTCTGTGCATGCTTTTCATTTTGTATGATTGAAATATTAAAACCTAGACAAAATATCATTATATATAAGAACATCTAGAAAACTTTTAGATCATGACAAAAAGTTAAAAGTATAGATGATCTAAAAACATCAACTATATAAATTCACAAAATGACAGTAACACAGCTGCAAAAAGATAACTTTAATAAGTATTTGTTTCACACTCTTGATGTACAGGAGTTTCAGCTTAGTATGCCAGACTTTTAATTATTGAATTTTTTGATCTTTCTCTTTTTTTATTTTTTTATTTTTGAGAGAGAGAAAAGAGAATGAGCAGGAGAGGGGCAGAGGGAGAGAGGGAGACACAGAATCTGAAGCAGGCTCCAGGATCTGAGCTGTTAGCACAGAATCGGATGTGGGGCTCAAATCCACGAATCATGAGATCATGACCTGAGCTGAAGTTGGACACTTAACTAACGGAGTCACCGAGGCACCCCTTCAGTTTCCTCCTTTATGCAGAGTTTGTAAAATTTCCTGATTCAATTTATTAACAGCAAAAGAACAAGCATTATTAACTTATTTTCTGCATGTTATTTTCTAGGTTCAGTGTATCCAGATCAAAGCATTGATGTACTGTTGATATAGAAGTGCTAACCTGTCTGAGTACCTAGGTATATTCAATAGTGAGACATGTCCGCAGAACAGTCCAGAAACAAAAAGTCTTATAAGTGAAATTGTCCACTGGTGTTGAGACAGGTTCTAGGTGTAGGTCCCTTTCTTCGATATAAATTTACTGGGAAAGATAATAAAACCTCTAAACACAGAGTACCCCAGGTGAAGAAGCCAGTGGCAATCTGGGATCCATATTCATTCTACTGTCACCTACCCCACAGCCAAAAAATATTTGAACTGATGTGTAACCAGAATCATTATGACTACCAACATCGGTCTGTTTTCAGAGCTGTGTTCTCTAATTTTATGTACAAGAATACAAGAGAAAGAAATACTTTTTTCTAAAAGAATCAGATATTTTTAAAGGCCCTTTGTCTTCTCTATGCCATGGGGCTTAAGCAGAGTGTTGGGTCCAATGTAAAATAAAGGTTTTTGAAAAAATCTCCTAAACTCAAAATTCTAACAATTAGTAAAGTCCAATGCTACCAGTCATCACTTAGGCCATACATCTTGGTACCCTGGCTGAACATTGGGAAGTATAAGTCCTAGATTTTATGTATCTAAAAGAGAAAGCAATTATTTTAATTTTCTCTCCAGTATTTGACGGCATTCCTTTAACATAAGTTCACTAACTCAATTAATAGGAAATAAAAAGTCATTGTTCAGAGGTATGGACAATGAAAAGTATTTGAAACTTAAAGAGGGATTAAGTAGAAGGGCTAGAAGAATTAATATTTTCTGCCTGAGTTAATTTCCAATTCTATTTGAAAATTAGACACCTGTCTTATTTTCAACAAAACTCTGCTTAAATATTTCCAGTTATCAGAGAACATGCTATTCTGAAATGAGACTCTTTCATTTGTAGAGTTCTAATTATCTGGCAATATTTACATAGAACTGAAATCTGTCTGCCTATAATTATGAGCCATTATTTCTAGTTGTCCAGTATGAAAAGACAAAGGACGGTCTTTTCCCCCTTAATCATTCATTCATCCATTCATTCAGCAAATGCTTCTTGGGTAGATTAGCTATACTAGTCATTGTGCTCGGCAATAGGGGTGCAAGAATGGATAAAGAAAGGTTCCTGTCCGGGGGGAAATTTTAGAGTACATCATGTTAGACCGGCACAAACAGCATAATAGTGTAAAATAGAAGATTCCGGGTGCCTCTTTTTCTATTTTGTATATTAATTTCAAACATTATGTATCCAGTTACTCAAACCTGAAAACTAAAAGTCACTCTGGATTCTACCTTCTTTCCTCACTTCCTTAGCCTATCAATAAGCCCTATTAACTGTACCTCTAAAGTATACCTTGAATACGTCCATTTCTCTCCATATCCCTACAAACTCCACATTCCAACACATCACCATCTCTCAATTAGACTACTGCAGTAATTCCCTACTTTGTCTTCTTGCTTCCACTCTTGGTGGTCCACAAGCCTTTCTTCTCAAAGAATATAGGGTGAACTTCTAAAAATATGTCACCTTGTATGATAAATCTGTTCCAAAAACCTCCAAAGAGTTTTTGGTGCCCTGAGAATTAAATCCAAATTTCTTCCTTGATCTGCAGAGCTTTGTGTGACCTAGCTAGTGCTTTTCTTTCGCAATGTTACCTCATGTTACTCTCCCATTGAGTTTTCCACTGTACAGGCACCTTTCTTCAGGATGGTTGTTTTTACTCTTTCTCAGGGTTGATTTCTACACATAACATATCACCAGCACACGCCTAAATGAAACTTCATACAGAGACTTTTGGTAATTATTTTAGACAAGGGAGCTAACAGAAGTTCCTTCATTAGTGGTTCTTTCTTTTTTACACTTTATTTTATTTTTATTTTTTGGATTTTTCTTGTTAAGTGTCTCCTCCAACAGATTCCATAATAGTTTGTAGCTAAAGCCCTTGTGTTTAGTTCATTGCTTGATACATAGTAGTCGCTCAGAAAATGTTGAATGAAAAAGCAAGTGGATTAATCAATACATAGTAAGGGAACCAACCATGTGCTTGGCATATTTATTTCATAGACTTATTTGACAAAGTTAGCAGGTGAAACTGTGTGTGTGTGTGTGTGTGTGTGTGTGTGTACGCAACAAAGTTAACAGGTGAAAGTGTGTGTGTGTATACACGTGTATTCTTTTATGTTTTTACATGGAGCTTGGGTTTCAGTCCTGTCATCATCTTAGTTACCCTTCAGGATAAGTGATTTTACCAATATTTATCTTAAAATACGGAGTTCAAATATTCCTGCAATATAAATTGCAGTGACCTTTATGGAATAAATTTGGTAATACATATTAAAATATAATATTCACCATTTTGACCCAGTAATCCCAAGTATAGGATTTTATCCTAAGACAATTATTAAATCTGTAGACAAATATTTAAATATAAGCATTTTTCATTATCTGTCTACTTAAAAAAAGAAAAGTGCTGGATAAAATCAAAATGTGTGTCCTGTAATACAATTTAAACACATATATAGTAGGACTCCCCTGAATAATTTTCAAAGAAACATGAGTTTATAGTACAAATTACTAAATCCAAAAGTAAATAAGCCAACATGAGCAAGACTCATAAGAAGTAGCAATAGAATGAGACTCACAAAACCTTCAAATATCAAAAATTAGGATAAATGTTTTAGTTTGAAAAAAAAAATCCAAACAGTGAAGGTCAAGGTAATGAAAATATTTAGTTTAAATTAAAAATTTGATAAATAACTAGAGCATCTAGAAATGATAAATAATTTATTTTATTTAATTTATTTTTGAGAGACAAAGTGAGACAGAGCACAAACAGGGGAGGGGCAGAAAAAGAAGGAGACACAAAATCTAAGCAGGCCCCAGGCTCCGAGCAAGTGTTCAGCACAAGCCCAAAGTAGGGCTTGAACCCACAAACTGTGAGATCATGACCTGAGCTGAAGTTGGTCACTTAACTGACTGAGCCACCAAGGCACCCCATAGAAGTAATAAATAATTTAAATTAAAAATTCAAAGAGGCTTTCAGGAATAGCTAGGTAAATTGTACTAACTTTGTCACTCTGATAAATACATACATGTCTAAAAAATAGTCTTCTTTAAAGCCAGTATTTGAAATAAAATGGAAATTCAGAGGGATAAGTCTAATGTTGGGAGCCACTAGGGATGATTGCTGATGTTGTAGTTGGTGGTTGAGAGCTTAAGAGTCTGGATAATACTTTTGTCAGCCTCCTAGGCGAGGAGGGTACATGCTGAGTACTGCTACCTGCCAGGGACTCTAAAGAGGTTTGCAACAGATATAGCAGTGCCCCTTAAGTAGTCCAGCCTCCACAGGGACTACAGTCCAAGTTTGAATAATTTCAATCCTTGAAATTGAATTCAGATAATAGGATATTGCTACATTTCCAGGAGCCTATGAAAAGCAAATAAAAAATTCTCTCTGAAATAATATAACATCATCCTAGGTCTTGCATTATTTTTGTAATTTTTCAAATGCTGTGTCCTGTAAACAATAATAACAATAATATAGAATAACCAGGTACTCTGAGATAACACAAATGAATGAGACCCAGGTGAAACAGTAACCAATAGAAACAGACCTACAGAAGTTGCTGTTGTTTGGAATTATCAAATACAGATTTTGAAGCAAATTAAGTTTAATATATTTAATTCAAAAAAGGCAAGATTCAGGAGTCAAGGAAATTGGAGATATAGAAAAGGAAACAGAGTAATATAGATGTTCCATGACCAAAAAGTAAGATAACTGTATTAGAAATTCAACAGCAGATTGGGGTACCTGGGTGGCTCAGTCAGTTAAGTGTCTGACTCGATTTCAGCTCAGGTCATGATCTCACAGTTTGTGAGTTCGAGCTCTGCATTGGGTTCTGTGCTAGCAGCATGGAGCCTGCTTGGGATTCTTTCTCTTTCTTCTCCTCTGTCTACTCCTCCTATGCTCACTCTCTGTCTCTCTCAAAATAAAAAAAAAAATAAACATTAAAAAAATGTTTTAAAGAAATTCAACAGCAGATTAAAACAGAAATATAAATCAGAAGAAAATACCCAGAGGCAAACAAAGAGAGAGATAAGAAAGAAAAATGGATATCTGACATTATAACTCCTGTTTGCATGAAGCTAATTTAACACATATTTACTCTGTAAGGCACACCGCAGCCTTCGTAGGCTTAGGAACACTAAGCAACCCTTCAGCACTATGCTTTTAAACAGTGAAGTCACCAATGAAAAGCACCAACATATGTAAAATATGGCATGTAAATAGACTATGAAAAGGGAACTTACAATATAAGAGCTGAAACAAGAAAGCAAGAGGGCCGGGGCGCCTGGGTGGCTCAGTCGGTTGGGCGGCCGACTTCGGCTCAGGTCATGATCTTGCGGTCCGTGGGTTCGAGCCCGGCGTCGGGCTCTGTGCTGACAGCTTGGAGCCTGGAGCCTGTTTCAGATTCTGTGTCTCCCTCTCTCTGACCCTCCCCCATTCATGCTCTGTCTCGCTCTGTCTCAAAAATAAATAAACGTTAAAAAAAATTAAAAAAAAAAGAAGGCAAGAGGGTCATCTTATTTAACTTATCTGAGAACATGCACATCAGAGGCTCAAATATTTTACTCCTTGGTGCATGTCAGCAGGTAGCCATGAAAGTACCGTGAGTATTGATTTCTATTCTGTCTGCTATCACAGAACACCATAGACTCAGTGGCTTTATCCATAACAGAAACTTCTTTCTCACAATTTTGGAGGCCAAACAATGCAAGATCAAAGTGCCAGTCAATTCTGTGTCAGCTGAGAAACACTCAAAGATGACTGTCTTCTTGCTGTTTCCTCACATGATGGTAAGGGTGATGTTGCACTCTGGGGTCTCTTTTATAAGGACGTTAATTCCATTCACCTCCCAAAGGCCCCACCTCCAGATGCCATCTCATTGGGGATTAGGTTTCAAACTATGGATTCGAGGGGAACACAAGCATTTGGTCTATAACCTATTACAAATAAACTTTAGTGAGTAGGCAAATTCACAAATGCAGAATCCACAAATAATGGGAATTGACTATAATCGGAGTAGCAAATAAAAGTAGAAAATGGGGCAAAAACATTTGAAGAGATGAAGGTTGAGAATTTTCCAGCACTGGTGAAATATATGGATATTTATATTTGCATATCCCTAGTGCCCCCCAATAAATATAGATCCAAACACTATCACATCCAAGTTAAACTATTAAAATCCGAAGACAAACAAGTAAACTTAAATGCACCCAGAGGAAATAAAGATACAGTAGATTCAAAACATTAGAAATTTTTAACTGAGAACTAATTTCTGAGCAGAAACATTGAAATCAAGAAGACAATGGGTATCTTTATATTTATGAAATTAGGTAAGAAATAACCTAGAAGTCTAGGCCAAATAAAAATATCTTTCAAGAATAAAAGAAATTAAAGACATTTTAAGGAAAAAAAGCCACTTATCACTGACAGGTATATACTACAGGAGAAACTAGAGGAAAGTTAAGAATATTCTTCTAACAGAAAATAATTGAAGATGGAAGGTTGAAAATGTTGAAATGAAGACTAATTGTAGTAATAACTCTGTGGGTAAATATAAAGTAATAACTTACTAAATAAAAATAATGTCTAATACTCTTAACATATATTAAATCACACAAAAAACATAGCATATATATCAGTAAGGAATAAAAATAGTTAAAAATGTGAATTTATTATAAACTTTGTTAAGAGGAAAAAGGTGCCAATTGATGCTAGATTTGATTACTTAGGGATACATACAGTAATATTTAGTATAAACTAAAAAATAGTAAGATAGTAAATAACTTCTGAGTTAATAATAGAAAATGTCACATTATAGAGTAATCAGCCATTTCAAGAGAAGAAAAGACAGGAGAGAAAAGAAACAAAACAGGCAGAGCAAACAGAAAGCATGTGCAGTATACAAGTTTTAAGTTCAAAAGATCAGCAATAATATTGACTAAATACTCTTCCTAAAAGATAAAGATTGTAAAACTTAAGAAAACAGTATGAGTTTAAAAAAATGAAATAAAATTAAAAAAAAACTGAAAAAGTTATAGAAAAGCAACTCTAAATAAAGAGAACTTAGATGTATTTCAGGGAGAAATAAAAGGAAACTTTAGAAAATAATGTTGATTCAAGATAAGAAGATGCTTCAGAATAATAAAATTTTCAATTCACCAGGAAGATACAGTAATTCTAAATGACACCTGGTGTCAAGATGGATAATGACACCTGGCATCTGGTGACATATACAAAATATGGCACGCACTGTGGTAGAGTGTACCAAAACTTAAAAAGTTGACTATAAGCATTATGTTCTTCTGCCAAAATTCAATTATGTGAGAAAAAATAATAAAACCATACTGTAAAATATCCATATATTCAAAATAACTTACAGAAGAAAAAATGTTAATAACAACACCAGGAACATTTTGAACTAATGATACGGAAAGTATTACATATCACAATTGTGAATTCATGAAGTATAGGAAAACTTACATTCTTCAATATGCATATTAGAAACAAGAGAGGTCGCAAATCAATAAATACTTATCTCACAAAAGTAGAAAAAGGATAATAAGTGTAAAGTAAAGAGAAAGAAAACATAACCATAAAGGAAGAAATTAATGAAACAGAGAGTGACAGCAACACAAGATGGCTGCCACCATGGGCTCGGGAGTAAAAGTCCCTCGAAATTTTAGACTGTTAGAAGAACTGGAAGAAGACCAGAAAGGAGTAGGAGATGGCACAGTTAGTTGGGGTCTAGAAGATGATGAAGACATGACACTTACAAGATGGATAGGGATGATAATTGGGCCTCCAAGAACAATTTATGAAAACCAACTATACAGCCTTAAAATAGAATGTGGACCTAAATACCCAGAAACACTCCCCCTTTGTAAGATTTGTAACAAAAATTAATATGAATGAAGGTAATAGTTCTAATGGAGTGGTGGACCCAAGAGTCATATCAGTGATAGCAAAATGGCAGAATTCATATAGCATCAAAGTTGTCCTGCAAGAGCTCCGGTGCCTAATGACATCTAAAGAAAACATGAAACTCCCTCAGCTGCCCAAAGGACAGTGTTACAACAATTGATCAAAAAGAAAAACCACAGGCCCTCCCTCCCCACCCCATTTGGTTTAAGCAGTCTTCATTTTCCAAGGTAGTAAGTTTTCTAGATACATCTTGTAGACCTCAAAGTACTGGAAAGGAAGTCCCGTTCAAAGGCAAGTTATCTTAAGATACTGTAAATGATACTAATTTTTTGTCCATTTAGAATATATAAGTTGTGCTATAACAAATCATCCTGTCAAGTGTAACCACTATCCATATAGTTGAACTTCTGGGATCAAGAAAGTATATTTAAACTGATTCCCATCATAACTTGTGGGGCACATCTAACTCAACTGTGAAAAGACACATCACACAATCACCTTGTTGCTGATTACATGCATGGCCTGGGGTCTCTGCCTTCTCCCCTTATCCTTCTCCTGCCTCCCTGTCTCCCTCCTTCCCTCCCTCCCTGCAACAGCCTTCCAGCTTGGGGTGGCTTGCTAGAGTAGTTGTGAAGGTTTCAGGTCACAGCCTGTGGGACTTCTAGTGGGTATGTGGGGGTTCTCTAGCTGCATCCCTACTTTTTATAAGTCTTAAATGATGCCCCACCGTCACTACCCCAAACCATTGTCCCTTCTTCACTTTCCACCACCACCTTTGGCCAAAGAATAGATTGTAACCCCCTCTGTTCCCCTCTGAAATTGGCCTTTGGTGAGGAATTCAGGGCTCTCTCCATATCTTCTCCCCCACCTTAATTGAGGGGTTCAGCTTTTTCCTTCTTCCTCCTCAACTCCCTTTTTGTACCATCACCACCCAACACTTTCCACAATACTTCCTTGCTTTGGCCAGAAACCATCAGGTAAGGTTGGAAAGAGTCTCTGACTTCCCTCGTTTAGTTTTGGAACCACATTTAGTTCCGCATTTAGTTTTGGAACCTCCACAAGCCTGGGAAGGAATATTGGGTCCTCAGCCCTGCCACCCTCTGCTGTCATCATCAGCTGATGCGTTTTTTTAGCTCAGGTTTCGATAAAGTGAAAAGAACAGGGGTACTCAGACCTGCCAGCTCTCAAAGTTGTTGGTGGTTAAACTTGGAGAAAGGCCACAGAAGACACTTGTAAGCACACACAATCCTTCTGAATGAATTGTTTTCCTGTAATTGCTTTTGCTTTTAAAAATTGAAGAAGTTTTAAACAGGGTTGTCATGTGGACATCTAGTTTGGAATGTGGCAACTGGAACAAAAAGAACCTTGAATTCGGTTCATACTTTGGTTTTGGTGCTGCTGCTTCTCACGGTCCTTAGGAGGGATTGAAAAAGAAATGGGTGTGCACAGCAGATCTCTGAAATTGGCAGGCTTGACTTCGTGGCAAATTGCTGTGTTTTTCCACTTTTCTGTTCAGGACCACTATATGCGGAGATGTGGATGCATACTGAAATAAAAGCGATTCATTCTGTTCTAAAGTGTTTTGTTTTGTATACTTTAGTGTTTGTGTAAAACCACCTTTTGAAGCAGCAGCTATCAAGTCTGAAAAGCAATCGATATTTCCATTAATCTTTTTCTAGGGGAAACCTTAGTTCTAAGGTTTTAACATCCTGTAAGTAAGGTTTAACATAACAGTATTCCATAAGCAGCCTTTTTATTGTCAGACCATTGCCTGATTTTAATATAATAAAAAAAAGTGGGTTAAAAAAAAGAAACTAATGAAATAGAGTATTCGCAGAATGAAATGGTCTGTATTTGAAAGACCAAATAAAAGATAAATATCTTGTGAGGCTGATTATTAAAAAAATATATATATATAATATAAAGAATGCAAAGGGTCATCATTAAATATTACAATAATATTAAAGTAATAATAAGATATCATAAGGAATCTTATGTGAATAAAATTTAAACTAGAGATAAAAATGCATATATTCTTGGGGCACCTGGGTAGCTCAGTCAGTTAAGTGTCGGACTCTTGATTTCGGTTCAGGTCATGATTTTGTGGTTCCAGGGATCGAGCCCCACATCTGACTCTGTGCTGACAGCACAGAACTTGCTCAGGATTCTCTCTCCCTCTCCTTCTCTCTCTGCCATCCCCCTACTCATGTTTTGTGTCTCTCACTCCCTCTCTCTCAAAAAATAAAAATAAAATAAATTTTAAAAATGCATATATACCTTAAAAATATTTTATCCTATGTGTTGCAAGAGAAAATGGGAAAGTATGACATTTTTTTAATATTTAATTATAGAAAAATTTATAGAAAAACATTGAAGGAAACCTCAGCTATGTTCATAGAGAATTCAGTAACAAAAGAATGTCAGTTCTTTCAAAACTGTTGTATAGAATTAAAATTACTTAAATATAAATTCCACCAGGGATTATCATGTATTTAAAATGTAACACTGAAAATGTATTGATTGTGGGTATTATATTTTTGTGGTAAAACTATAAAGAAAATAAGAAAATAATCCACTACAGTGGTTATCTGGGGGTGACAAAGGAGAATATGGTTAGTGAAAGACACAGAAATTGGCGAAGTTCTATTTCCAGTTGGTTTGAAATAACCACATGTTCGACTTTTAAATTATTGTTTTTTTTAAATTTTTTAAATTAAAAAAAAATTAAATTTATATCCAAATTAGTTAGCATATAGTGCAACAATGATTTCAGGAGTAGATTCCTTAGTGCCCTTTACCCATTTAGCCCACCCCCATCTCCTACAACCCCTCCAGTAACCTTCAGTTTGTTCTCCATATTTATGAGTCTCTTCTGTTTTGTCCCCCTCCCTGTTTTTCTATTTGTGTTTCCCTTCCCTTATGTTAATCTGTTTTGTTTTTTAAAGTTCTCACTTGAGTGAAGTCATATGATTTGTGTCTTTTTCTGACTAATTTCACTTAGCATAATACCTTCCAGTCCATGTAGTTACAAATGGCAAGATTTCATTCTTTTTGATTGCTGAGTAATACTCCATTATATATATATATATATATATATATATATATATATATATATATATACATACACACACACACACACACACACACACACATACATATCACATCTTCTTTATCAATTCATCCATCGATGGACATTTGCGCCCTTTCCATACTTTGGTTATTGTTGATAGTGCTGCTATAAACATTGGGGGGCATATGTCCCTTTGAAACAGCACACCTGTATCCCTTGGATAAATGCTTAGTAGTGCAATTGCTCGGTTGTAGTTCTATTTTTAGCTTTTTGAGGAAACTCCATACTTTTTTCCAGAGTGGCTGCACCAGCTTGCATTTCCACCAACAATGCAAAAGAGATCCTCTTTCTCCGCATCCTTGGCAACATCTGTTGTTGCCTGAGTTGTTAATGTTAGCCATTCTGACAGGTGTAAGGTGGTATCTCATTGTGGTTTTGATTTGTATTTCCCTGATAATGAGTGATGTTGAGCATTTTTTCATGTGTCGGCTGGTCATTTGGAGAAGTGTCTATTCATGTCTTTTGCCCAATTCTTCACTGGATTATTTGTTTTTGGGGTGTTGAGTTTGATAAGTTCTTTATAGATTTGGCATATTAACCCTTTATCTGATATGTCGTTTGCAAATATCTTCTCCTATTGTGTTGGTTGCCTTTTAGTTTTCAGATTGTTTCCTTTGCTGTGCAGAAGGTTTTTATTTTGATGAGGTCCCAGTCGTTCATTTTTGCTTTTGTTTTCCTTGCCTCCGGAGACATGTTGAGTAAGAAGTTGCTGTGGCCAAGTTCAAAGAGGTTTTTGCCTGCTTTCTCCTTGAGGATTTTGATGGCTTCCTGTCTTACATTGAGGTCTTTCATCCATTTTTAGTTCATTTTGGTGTATGGTGTAAAAAGTGGTCCAGGTTCATTTTTTTGCATGTCACTGTCCACTTTTCCCAGCACCACTTGCTGAAGAGACTGTCTTTATTCCATTGGAAACTCTACTGCCTTGTCATAGATTAGTTGGCCATACGTTTGTGGGTCCATTTCTGGGTTCTCTATTCTGTTCCATTGATCTGAGTGTCTGTTTCTGTACCACTACCATAGTGTCTTGATTATTACAGCTTTGTAGTGTAGCTGGAAGTCCAGGATTGTGATGCCTCCTGCTTTGGTTTTCTTTTTCAAGATGCTTTGGCTATTTGGGGTCTTTTCTGGTTCCATACAAATTTTAGGATTATTTGTTCTAGCTCTGTGAAGAATGCTGGTGTTATTTTGATAAAGATTACACTGAATATGCAGATTGCTTTGGGTAGTATTGACATTTTAACAATATTTGTTCTTCCTATCCAGGAGCATGGAATCTTTTTCCATTTTTTTGCTGCGTCTTCAATTTATTTCATAAGCTTTCTATAGTTTTCAGTGTATAGATTTTTACCTCTTTGGTTAGATTTATTCCTAGGTATTTTACAGTTTTTGGTGCAACTGTAAATGGGATCTATTCCTTGATTTCTCTTTCTGTCACTTCATTGTTGGTGTATAGGAATGCAACTGATTTCTGTGCATTGATTTTATATCCTGCAACTTTGCTGAATTCATGAATCAGTTCTAGCAGTTTTTTGGTGGAATCTTTTGGGTTTTCCATATACAGTATCATGTCATCTGTGAAGAGTGAAAATTTGACCTCCTCCTGGCTGATATGGATGCCTTTTATTTCTTTGTGTTGTCTGATTGAAGAGGCTAAGACTTCTAATACTATGTTGCAAGAGTGGTGAGAGTGGACATCCCTGTCTTGTTCCTGACCTTAGGGGGAAAGCTCTCAGTTTTTCCCCATTGAGGATGATATTAGCATTGGGTCATTCATATGTGGCTTTTATGATCTCGAGGTATGACCCTTCTATCCCTACTTGCTTTAGGGTTTTTATCAAGAAAGTATGTTGTATTTTATCAAATGCTTTCTCTGCATCTATTGACAAGATCATATGGTTCTTGTCCTTTCTTTTATTGATGTAGAATCATGTTAATAGTTTTGCAGATATTGAACCAGCCCTGCATCCAAGGTATAAATCCCGCTTGGTCATGGTGAATAATTGTTTTAATGTATTGTTGGATCCAGGTGGCTAATATCTTGTTGAGGATTTTTGCATCCATGTTCATCAGGGAAATTGGTCTATAGTTCTCCTTTTTAGTGGGGTCTCTGTCTGGTTTTTGAATCAAGGTAATGCTGGTTTCATAGAAAGAGTTTGGAAGTTTTCCTTCCATTTTTGTTTTTTGGAAAAGCTTCAAGAGAATAGGTGTCAACTCTTCCTTAAATGTTTGGTAGAATTCTCCTGGAAAGCCATCTGGCCCTGGACTCTTGTTTTTTGGATGATTTTTGATTACTAATTCCATTTCCTTACTGGTTATGGGTCTGTTCAAATATTCTGTTTCTTTCTGTTTCAGTTTTGGTAGTGTATATGTTTCTGGGAATTTGTCCATTTCTTCCAGGTTGCCCATTTTATTGGCATATAATTGCTCATAATATTCTCTCATTATTGTGTTTATTTCTGCTGTTTTGGTTGTGATATCTCCTTTTTTCATTCTTGTTTTTGTTTATTTGGGTCCTTTCCTTTTTCTTTTTGATCAAACTAGCTAGTGGTTTATCAATTTTGTTAATTCTTTCAAAGAACCAGCTTCTGGTTTCATTGATCTGTTCTGTGTTTTTTTTTTTGGTTTCGATAGCATTAATTTCTGCTCTAATCTTTATTATTTCCTGTCTTCTGCTGGTTTTGGGTTTTATTTGCTGTTCTTTCTCCAGCTCCTTAAGGCGTAAGTTTAGGTTGTGTATCTGAGATCTTTCTTCCTTCTTTAGGAAGGCCTGGATTGCTATATACTTCCCTCTTATGACTGCTTTTGCTGCATCCTAGAGGTTTTGCATTGTGGTTTTATTTTCATTGACTTCCATATATTTTTAATTTCCTCTTTTACTTCTTGGTTAGCCCATTCATTCTTTAGTAGGATGTTCTTCAGTCTCCAAGTATTTGTTACCTTTCCAAATGTTTTCTTGTGGTTGATTTTGAGTTTCATAGAGTTGTGGTCTGAAAATATGCACTGTATGATCTCGATCTTTTTGTACTTGCTGAGGGCTGATTTGTGTCCCAGCATGCAGTCTATTCTGGAGAATGTTTCATGTTCACTGGAGAAGAATGTGTATTTCGCTGCTTTAGGATGAAATGTTCTGAATATATCTGTTAAGTCAGTCTGGTCCAGTGTTTCATTCCAAGCCATTGTTTCCTTGTTGATTTTTTTGATTAGATCGTCTGTCCATTGTTGTGAGTGGGGTGTTGAAGTCTCCTACTATTATGGTATTACTATCGATGAGTTTCTTTTTGTTTGTGATTAATTGATTTATATATTTGGGTGCTGCCACATCTGGAACACAAATGTTTACAATTGTTAGGTCTTGGTGGATAGACCCCTTAATTATGATATAATGCCTTTCTGCATCTCTTCATAAAGTATTTTAAAGTCTAGATTGATATAAGTATGGCTACTTTGCCTTTCTGTTGTTGACCATTAGCATGATAGATGGTTCTCCATCCCCTTATTTTCAATCTGAAGGTTTCTTTAGGTCTAAAGTGGGTCTCTTGTAAACAGCATATACATGGATCTTGTTTTGTTGTCCATTCTGTTACCCTATGTCTTTTTATTGGAACATTGAGTCCATTGATGTTTAGAGTGAGTACAGAAAGATATGAATTTATTGCCATTATGATACCTGTAGAGTTGGAGTTTCTGATGGTTGTCTCTGGTCCTTTCTAATCTTTGTTGGTTTTGGTATACACACACACACACACACACACACACACACACACACACACAAAACTATTAGGGACTCAGAGAGTCCCCCTTAAAATTTCTTGCAGGGCTTGTTTAGTGGTCACAAACTCCTTTAATTTTTGTTAGTCTGGCAAACTTTTTATCTCTCCTTCTATTTTGAATGACAGCCTTGCTTGATAAATAATTCTTGGCTGCATATTTTTCTGACTCAGTTTCTGTGTATAGGTCTGCTGCAAACCTGATCTGTCTTCCCTTGTAGGTTAGGGAGTTTTTTTTCCTTGCCGCTTTCATGATTCTCTCCTTGCCTGAGTATTTTGTGAATTTGACTATGATATGCCTTGTTGATGGTCAGTTTTTGTTGAATCTAATGGGGGTCTTCTGTGCTTCCTGGATTTTGATGTCTGTGTCTTTCCCCAAGTTAGGAAAGTTTTCTGCTATGATTTGCTCACATAACCCTTCTACCCCTATTTCTCTCTCTTCCTCTTCTGGGACCCTTATGATTCTGATGGTGTTCCTTTTTAATGAGTGACTGATTTCTCTAATTCTTAAATTGTGCTCTTTTGCCTTAATATCCCTCTTTTTTCTGCTTCATTATTCTCTATAAGTTTGTCCTCTCTATCGCTGATTCTCTGTTCTGCCTCATCCATCCTTGCCGCCGCTGCATCCATCCATGATTGCTGCTCAGTTATAGCATTTTTAATTTCATTCTGGCTATTTTTTACTTCTTTTATCTCTGCAGAAAGGGATTCTAATCTATTTTTGACTCCAGCTAGTATTCTTATTATCGTGATTCTAAATTCTGGTTCAGACATCCTGTTTGTATCTGTGTTGGTTAAATCCCTGGCTGTTGTTTCTTCGTGCTCTTTCTTTTGGGGTGAATTCCTTCGTTTTGTCATTTTGAAGGGAGAAAAGGAATTAATGAGGTAGAAAATTAAAATTAAAATAATTAAAATTAACAAATATTAACATTAAAACATTTAAAATACACACAAAAAATCGAATAAATGATGCTAGAATCTAGGTGTGTTTTGTTCTGGGTGTTGAAAGTGGTTTGGCAGATTAGAGGAAAAAAAGGGGGGGGAGGAAATTGTTTGAGAATTTGAAAAAAAGAATATACTTAAGTAGACTAAAATGAGATGATGAGAGTAAAATATAATTTGAAAAAAGTTACGCAAAGTAAAGAATATAGTATAAAAAATTAAAGAAAAATATTTTAATAAAAATTAAAAATTAAAATGAATTTTTCTTTCTCTATTGAAGAAAAAGAGAAAAAAGAGAAAAAAGGAAATAATTTGAAAATTTGACAAAGTGAAGACACTGTATTAGACTAAAATAAAATGATGGAAATAAAATAGAATTTGGAAAAATTTATACAAAAGCAAAAAATATGGTAAAAAATAAAGAAAAATAATTTTAATAGAAATTGAATATAAAAAGGAAGTTTTTCTCTTTCTGCATTCAAGAAAAAGAAAAGAAACGAAAAAGAAAAAAAGGAAAAAAGGAACTCATTTGAAAATTTTAAAAAGTGAATACGCTGAAGTAGACTAAAATAAAATGATGGATGTAAAATAGAATTTGAAAAAATTACACAAAAGTAAAAAATATATTAAAAAATTAAAAATATTTTTAATAAAAATTGAAAATAAAAATGAATTTTTTCTTTCTGTATTCAAGAAAAAAAAGAAGTGAAAAAGAGAGAAAAAAAAGAAAATTGAATAGATGGACCTGCTAACAGATTGAAATAGGACTGAAATTACTTCGTTTTCCCCTGGAAGTCAGACTATGAAGAGCTTTATAGTCCTTAATCTAAGCAGGTGGTGAGACTTGTGTTCTTGAAGAGTGAGGTTGGCCCAGTTGGGCGGGCCTCAGTGTAACAGCTCTATTCTCCACTAGATGGCGCTGATAGCCTACCGGGGTGGAGTGTTTTGGCGCTTGTAGGTGGGTATATGCATACGCGGGAGTGGTGAAAATGGCGTCACCCAGCTACCCAGTCTCTAGTACCAGAACTCTGTTCTCCCTGATCAGCAATCATGTACCTGTCCTCTGTCTTCAGCTTTCTTCCACTCTCCACTTTTTCACTGTCCATGACCAGGCCCCAGGCAATACCTCTCTCCTGAGTTTTGTCTCAGATGTGGCTGTTTTTCCTGGCCTCTTACTTCTTAAGGACTCGGCTTTGACCCATTGCACTCCTCTGTGGGAGGGTCTTACTGAGCAATGGCCGAATGAGCAATGGCCAAATCTTGGCTACACCCAGGAACGCTTGCTGGACCCTGTTGCTGCCGGTGCCCCGAGCCTGCAGCCAGGTGCCTGCCTGCCCTAGAAAAAGTTCGCAAGATAGTGTAGCAGCACCTCCCTGCCCACCACGGCTTCTCGCTCCCCAAGTTCACCTCTCTGTGCCGTGTACCTGCTGAATTCTGTTGTTCAGGTTATGCAGATTGTTGTGTTAATCCTCCAATCAGTTTTCTGGGTGTGCAGGATAGTTTAGTGTTGGTCTGGCTGTATTTCATGGATGTGAGACACACAAAAAACTTCCATGCTATTCCGCCATCTTGGCTCCTCCCCTAAATTATTGTTTTAAAATTGTGGGTACATGTTCCATACACTTTGTATGTGATCTTTTTATAATTTAAATCTTAAACAAATGGATAAACAATAGAACTGTAATCATAAAAATGTATAACATGCAAGATTTTTATACAAATATATGCATACATACCAACATAAATATAGATATTCTAGATGAATCTGAACCCTACAGTTTTTCTTTCAAATCTTGACTATCAAAAGTGGAATATTCTCACTTAAAAACATAGCAACTTTTCATCTACTAAGTGTTTTAAGGCTATATTTTCCTTGGAGATACATTGTCTATTTTGGGGTAAATGTCCTTGATACATGATTTTGGATTATAGTAAGCAGATACCCACCTGATGTTTTTCAGAAAGACCCAAATGCAATGAAGAAAATGACTGCAGAATCATCTGAATGATTTAATGTCTAATGTAGTTTAATAATTAGGTGTTCAGTTCAGATTAAAATTAGATTTTCTATGCCTCTGCATTATTGTGTTCATTAAAGAAAAGATTGGAGAAATATTTTGCATTCTTTTTATGTTTTGTGAAATTTTAAAGAATAATTATAGTAAAAATGACATGAATATCTCTATAACACTGAAATTTAAATTTAGATTAAAGATCTTTTAAGTCTGTTCAAAATATTAAGGCAGGGGCCATAGATGGCTTAGTCTGTTAACTGTCTGACTCTTGATTTTGGCTCAGGCCATGGTCTTACGGTTCATGGGATTGAGCCCTGTGTTGGGCTCTATGCTGACAGTGCAGAGCCTGCTTAGGGTTCTCTCTCTTCCTCTCTCTCTGCTCCTCCCCCACTGGCATGCTCCCTGTCTCTCTCTCTCTCCCCCTCTCTCAAAATAAATAAACATTAAAAAATATTAATAAAGCATATTTTTAATCTCATTTCTGTCATTTTTTTCCCAAAGAGATGATTTCCAAGTAAAAGGTGTTTTGAAGTAACAGATTCTACCACTCATATATGTTTATTAAAAAAGAATCTGTTGATCTGTTTCTCCTTTAATTGAAAGATTACAGGTGAGCTGAAGTTTTGACCATTTGAAGGATTTGCCCAAACTCCTAGTTTGGCAGATTTTGCAATTATCTGTGGCTTACCATTCTTTTTTAGTCATCACCTAAGTTTGGTGGGATTATGCAATATTTTTATTATCTTATTTGTATTTTTATGTATTTTCCAAACCTTTCTCAGAAAGAGAAAATACTGCTGTTGTAAGGAGAAATTACCTCAAATTAATTTCAGAGCCCTGCACAGAACATAAACCTCCAGTTGTGGCCTGAACGATGCTGACTTGAGTGAAATGATTACCCTCTTTACCTGGACTCTTGACTTGTGTTAGTGTGCTCAATGTTGTATTAGCTGCTGTGACATCTTTTTGGCTTATGTTGATCTTACAGTCAACCAGAACCCAGTGATTTTTTTCAGAAAGATTGTTGTTAAGGCAGAATTGTATATGAGATTTTGTTAACCAAAATGCATTTATCCGCATTGATGTAATCATGTGTTTAAGATAGTATTCTCAGTTTTTTATACATATTTCAGCAGAACAACATATAGCTAAGAGGCCTTTACTCTTACTTAACTAATAAAATCAAAGACTTTGAAAATTAGTCCTTGCAATGTCCTATTATTCCATCTCAAAGTTTCTTTGCAATATTATCTATTTTTATCTTTAGACTGAGAAAGAATTTTATTCCTAAAGTCTCTCGTATATTTTAAAAAATGCAACCTCCCATAAATCCTAACACTTTATTCATATGGGTGCCTAGATCTCCTGTATTCTTTTTTTTGTTAGTTTTCTTTATTTTTGAGAGGCAGAGAAAGACAGAGTGCATGTGGGGAAGGGGCAGAGAGAGAGGAAAACACAGAATCCAAAGCAGGCTCCAGGCTCTGAGCTGTCCACACAGAGCCTGATGCAGGACTCAAACCCACGAACTGCAAGATCATAACCTGAGCTGATGTCAGACGCTCAACTGACTTAGTCACCCAGGCACCCCAAGATCTCCTGTATTGTTAAAAAGAAAAGTCCCTAAATCCATTTCATAGCCTTTATAACACCTCTCAAACTCTCCACTTAACTCTAAATTTATTTTAAAAAAATGGGTCTCCATTAGTATTTTAGACCTTTGCAACTTAGAATCTACCATAACATTCTGTTTGGCTACTTGCACAAAGGTCACAGAAATTCTAATTATAAATGTGAAATCTTGCCCCTAGGCAAGAGCTTTATGTAGGTGAAGTTTTCTGGGCTAAACAAGTCCATAACTTTAGTAAAAGATGAATACCAGGAACCTGGACCCGCAAAGACAGGGAAATGTATTAATTTTAAGGAAATGATTGAAATTTGTCATCATTGTTTGATTTCCAGATTCTAAGTAATAAATGCATTAAAGTAATTCAGTTATTTTTTTGGTAAACAGCATAACTTTTCCTCATTCTTACAAAACATAAAATTCAGAATTCTCACAAAGTCTCCTTTTGCACTTTAAAATCCCATCTAACCAAAAATCACCAAAGCCTCTATTTTCCTTTGGAGCATACTGTCTTTTACCTTAATACCTTCCTAATTGCCTCATTTCTATTTTCCTGGCTCTTAATTACTTCCAGAGCCTTATAGAGTGTCTCTTCCCTGTTGATGCTCTAGACCTCCTCCAGTCTATCTTCCATACAGTTGTCAAAAAGTCCTTTCTATAATGTAGCTCTGAGTATATATTTTTTTCGCTGTGATAACTTGATAGGTCCACAATATTTTCCACATAAACTTCAAACTTCTTCACTTAATAAGAAAAATCCTTGTTGATAAGCTCCTTGTCTATCTATAGTTATTTACTCTCATGTTCCCATACTCCACTGTTCTCTACCTAAGTGCCCTTAATGCACCAAACCTTTTTTTTCCATTTCTGGGTCCCTTTTCCCATTGATCTCTTGGCTATAATATTATTAGCCCTACTCCTGTAGTATTGTTTCATTTAATTAACTCCTGCCCTTCCCAATTTTACTTCAAGCAACATCAGTGCAAATTCCTGATATGATCTTGAAACCCCTCTTAGGGCTCCCATGACCCCTGGCAAATTTATAGCATTTAACAGATTTGCTTATCTCCCACACTAAGTTATAAATTCACTGAGGAGAGGAACTTGCTTGATTCAATATCCTTAGTGCCTAGCAAAATGATTAACTCTCAATGGGCACTCAATAAATGTTTTTCGAAATAATATTTGTCATCTTTACTTTCTAGAGAACACCAACAAAAAGAAATCCCACAGTTAATCACCTCTGAAACTACAAATATCTTTATACATGCACTCATGACACATTATTTTCCTTATAAATAGCTTTTATTTTTCCCTGTGGATTTTTTTTGACATTTACATCTGATTTCACTCTTCTTGCTAAGATTATCAAATTTCTCTTTGCGCAACTACTTCCTCCTCTAACCCCATGGTAACTGGAGTGGGCATATGACTTGTTTGCAAATTCGACAATCAGAACATTCCTCTCTCTTGACCTAAATAATTGATCCATGGACTTTTGACCCAGTGAAAGCTATTGAGAATCAAATGCATATTTGACAGAGCGTTGGGAAGGAAGCATAGACCTTTTCCCACTGGGTTTCTATCTTGGAATTTATACAATGGGAAATGCTGTAGATCATCTTAATACTAGGTGGAGACTGAGAAGAAAGTCAGCTTTGAAGAGAGAAGAGCCAAATAATGCAGTTTAGACCTCAGTTTAGTTTCTGGATCAAGCAGGAATTTAGCTGAACACTTAATTTTTACTTGTGTGAGCCAATAACATATTTAATTTTTTACTTATTTACCTCAGACAATTTGAATTGGATTTTTCTGTCACAATGAAAAATTTCTCAACTAGAGTTAATCTCCCTATGTATGTCAACATATACCCTCATGTTGCTCTCCTATAAACACCCCGTATGACTTACCATCTATAAGATTTCCTGGTACAAAAAGCTACTCATGATTGGTTTCATATTTATCTATTCAGGCTTATATTTTTCTGTCTTCTCCTTTTCCCTTCTCTGTCAGTTTTGCTGCTCTTCTCCCTTTTGGCCATTTATTTTTAGAAACTAGTTGGATGGGTTCATATTGTTCATACTATTCTTATAATACATTTCATTGCATACAATTTATTACATGTAGCTGTTTACATTTATGATGCTCTCTCCTAGACTGCAAGTTTTTTGAGAACAAAAATTCTCTATTAGTAAAGGTTAAATCAGGGCAATAGGCAAGCAAAGTTGTTTTTTTTTTTTTTAGTCAAAAAGGTTTTTTTTTATTTTATTGAGCTATCAAATATACAGTCCATGAGTTTTGACACATATATCCACTCATGAAACCATCCACAATTAAAAACTATGGCTAATACTAGCAAAAGATTTATTATACCCCTTTGTAATATATCCCTTCATCAACTCCCAGCCACCCCTGTCCATAGGCAACTATCTATATTCTTTCACTACAGATTTGTTTGCATTTGCGTTTTCTAGAATTTTATATAAATTGAATCATATACTCTTTTTAGTCTCACTTCTTTCATCTAGCATAATTATTTTGATATCATTCATGATGTTGCATGTATTGGTAGTTAATTTCTCTTTATTGCTGAGTAGTATTTTCTCATGGATACGGCACAATTTGTTCATCCATTTACTGTAGAGGAATGCTTATTAAAAATAAAATTGATATGAACATTTGAGTACATGTATTTATAAGAATACATGCTTTCATTTAAATTAGAGAAATATCTAGGATTGGAATGGCTGGATGGTATGGTGAGTGTAAGTCTATGCTTTTAAGAAATTGCCAGGGTGTTTTCTAACATGATTTAAGCATGATAAACCAAAGAGCAATGTGAGAAAGTTTAGTTACTCCACATTCTTGCTAACATTTCACATATATATCACCAATATTTCATAGGTACCATTGCCATTCTGCAGGCTGGGTAAATTTCCTTCTATTCCCATTTATGAAAAGTTTGCATCATGAATTAATGTTAGATTTGGTCAACTGATTCATCTGTTTTTATTGGGATGATCATGTGCAACTGCTTTTATTTTCTATTTATCTGGTGAATAGCACTGATTATTTTTGAAATATTAATTGGAACTCTTGGGGTAAATTTCAAATGGGCAGGACATATCATTCTATTTAACTATTTTTGGATTCTATTTGCTAAAATTTGTTAAGTTTTGCATTTATGTGTATCAAGGATATTACAGAGTGTTTTGGTACTCACCTGATAAAAAGTATTTTTCACCTTCAATTTTCTGGAAAAGTTTGTCAATATTGGTAGTATATTTTTTTCTAAATTTGTAGTATAATTCATTACTGAAGCTATCTGAATTTTTTTTAAAAAGGTATTTGACTGAAAATTTAATTTTACTAATAAATATAGTGTTATTCAGGTTATATATTTCTTTTTGAATGAGTTTTGATAGTTTATGCCTTTTAATTATTTGTCCATGTCGTCTAAGCTGTCTAACTTATTGTCATATTGTTTATATTTTTATTTCCTCTTTAGTTTATTATCATTCTGTCCTATAAAATTTTTAGTGACATCACTTCTCTTATTCCTGACATTGGTTCACTTGTGTCTATGTCTTTTGATCAGTCTGGATAGTGATTTATCAATTTCATTGATTTTCTCAAAGTGTCAGTTTTTGGTTTCAGTGATTTTGCTATTGTTTTTCTATTTCCTACCTCATTTTTTATTTACTTATTATTTTTTCTGTTTAATTTGTTTTTGTTATTTTTCTAGTTTGTGTGTGTGTGTTGTTTGTTTATTTGAGAGAGAGAAAGCACACAAGGGGAATAGAGGGGCACAGGAAGAGGGAGAGAGAGAATCTTAAGCAGGCTCCACACCCAGCCCAGAGCCCAACATGGGACTCGATCTCAGGACCATGACATTATGACCTGAGACAAAATCAAGAGTCAAGAGTCAGATGCTTAACTGATTGAGCTACCCAGGCACCCCTTTTTTTCTATTTTTTTAAGGTGAAATTTGATATCATTGATTTGGGACCTTTCTTCATTTCTAATATAGACAGTTATTGCTATAAAATTTTATCTAAGGACAGTCTTATTTGTATTCCTTAAACTTCTATATATTTTGTTATTTTAACATTTTGTTCAAAATATTTCCTAATTTTATTTTTGATTATTTTCATACATATTATTTAGAAGTATGTTAATTAGTTTATAAAAAGTTTACATTTTAAAATTTATTCTGTTTTGATCTTTAATTTGCGTGCTTCATAGATAGTATAGTTTGTATGTTTTGGATAGTTTTAAATTTATTAGAATTTGTTTTATGGTCTATCTTATTAAGTATTCTATGTGAATTTGAAAAAAATATATATATTTTATTATTTTGGTTGACGTGGTTTATAAATATTGATTAGGTCAAGTCAGTAGGTAGTGTTGTTCAAATATTTTGTGTTCTTACTAAATTCTATTTGTGTTCTATCCAATATCGAAAGTTTTGAAATTTTCTACTATATTTGTGGATTCTTCTGTTTTCCTTTCAGTTTTATCAGATTTACCATGTTTTTGGAAGCTCTCTTATTGAGTGCTTAAATGTTTAGCATTGCTATATACATTTGTTTAATTGTCCTATTCAAACTTACGATATATTTATTTATATCCATAGGGATATTCTTTACTCTGAAATATAGTTTGTCTAATATTAATGTAGGCATTACAGCACTCTTTGGATTAGTATTAATATGGTTAACTTCTCCATTCTTTTACTTTTCACCTATATTGTTTACACTTAAAATTGTTTTCTTATAGTCAGATTGCAGTTTCTATTATTTAATTGTTACTTCTAGGCATTGTACATTTAATGTGATTATTGATACAGTTGGAACTAATTCTACTATTTTTCTATTTGCTATTTGTCCTATTTATTCATTTCTTTCTTTTTTCTATACGTTCTTTTAAGAACATTTGGGTGGAATTGGTATTATTTCTTTAAATGTTTGACAGAATTTTCCAGTGAAGCCATCTGAGCCTGTGTTATTTTGGGTCAATATCAGTTATTTCATTTTTCTCCTCATTACGGGTCACACTCCTCTCCCTATTTTTTAATGCCTGTAATTTTTTTATTCAACCTCAGACCGCATAAATTTCACCTTTTAGGTGCTGGATATTTTCTTGTCCCTGTAAGTATTTGAGTACTCTGTTCTGAGACACTATTAAGTTATTTAAAAATGGTATGACCCTTTTGAGGCTTGCTTTTATTTTATGTTTTTACATTTTTTTAATTTTTTATTTATTTTTAAGAAAGGGAGAGACAGAGTATGAGTGGGGGAGGGTCAGAGAGAGAAGGAGGCACAGAATCTGAAGCAGGCACCAGGCTCTGAGAGGTCAGCACAGAGCCCAACACGGGGCTTGAACTCACCAACGGTGAGATGGTGACCTGAGCTGAAGTTGGACACTTAACTGACTGAGCCACCCGGGCACCCTTGAGACTTGCCTTTAAAGTTTGTAAGGTGATACCACAGTGATCTATAGGCCTTTTCTTCTAAGTTTGTAGTACAATGAAAATATCATTCTGAATATTCTACACAAAGTCTTGTGAAATGCAAGATTTTTCCACTTAGACTGGTGGTAGCAAAAACTATTCCTTACCCTATGTGCTAGAGATAGGTTCACCTGTTCCTTTCAGGTAGTCTTTTTTTTTGGGTGGTTTCATCATGCAGATGGATTTATCAGTTCCAGACTGAAGACTCAACAGGGATTTTCTGTAGATCTCTGAAGTAGACTTTCTGTGTAAGTCTCTTTTATCTAGTATGCTAGCTTGCAAACTCTAGCCACCTGTGCTTTTGAGGGCACTTCTGTATTCTTGACTCATACACATCACCAGGCTTCACCTGTGTTCTCCTGTCCTTGACTGCAGTGTGGAAATTCTCTTCAGGCAGTAAGGTGGAGTAATCTTAGGATTCAGTTTGTTTTCTGTCTCAAGGATTATTGTTTTGGACTGCCTATTACCCAATTCTTAAGAAACACATTTCATATTGTATTCAGTTTTTTATTTATTTCAGATGAGAGATTCATTTCATGTTCCTCCATCTTCCTCCAAAAGTATAAGCAGAAAAAAATCACTTACCCAGGAATTAAAAAGTTATTCAAATTTTGGGAGATTTGGGACATGAGATTAGAAAAGCCATTTCCAAGATATCCTAAGTGCAAGAAAAGATGGTTGGTTTTTTCTAGTAGTGTCTAGGGTGAGTGATGTTCTGGAGGACCCTACCACACCAACTTGGAATCCAAGGGAAATCTACCTTAGAGATACTAACTGGCTGCTCACAATGTGTGATTTCCAGAAATACCTCTGAAAGCCAGTAGAAGCCATTATAGACAATCTTAACTGAGTGAACAAGTGGCAACTGTTGAAACATGGCTCGTTTTCCTCGTGAAGTATTGGAGAGGCCCTCATTGGTAGATCAAACCCAAAATAATAGTGTAAAAGAATTCAGGCAAGCGGCACCTGGGTGGCTCAGTTGGTTAAGCATCCAACTCTTGACTTCAGCTCAGGTCATGATCTCATGGTTCATGGGTTTGAGCCCTGTATCAGGCTCTGTGCTGACAATGCCCCTCCCCCGCTCCTGTGTGTGCGCGCGCTCTCTCTCTCTCTCTCTCTCTCTCTCCCTCTCTCTTTCAAAATAAACTTGAAAGAGTTCAGACAGATGTAATTTTGAGCTCCTTCTCTATAGGACAGAATATAGAATAGGCAGGATAATGTTAACAATGGAAAATAGGATACAATTCATACTTGTGTCAATGAAGCATATGATATTTGACATATAGTTGGTATTTGATAAATACTGAAGAAATAAGTGAAAGGAACAGTTTTTGTAAGGTATTGGACATGCAAATTGGTCTGAAGATCTAAGCACTTTGGAATAAGGAAACTAATATGCCATAAAGATACTGAGCAAAAAAAAAAAAAAAGTTTTGACCTATGAGTGAAATGATTCCTTTATTCTTTTTGAATAAAGAATAATAAAAAAAAACACAACACTTGATGTGTCACACTGTGTAGAGAAACTGCTGAATGTTTGACTAAATTTTCCTGGAGATCGATACAAAAATAATACAAACCTAAGACTTTTTTTTTTTTTTAAAGATCAGTCTGCTCCTTAGCCAACTTGACTTTTTTTTTTTAAATGTTTATTTATTTTTGAGAGAGAGAAAGAGAGAGAACACATGCAGGGGAGGGGCAGAGAAAGAGGTAGACAGGATTTGAAGCAGGCTCTGTACTGACAGCAAAGAGCCCAGATGTGAGACTCTAACCCACAAACCATGGGTTTACCTGAGCTGAAGCTGGACACTTATCTGAACGAGCCACCCAGGCACCCCCACAAGACACATTGTTTTGAAATGTTTATAGCTTTTAAAAATGGTCAGCTGCTGTATAAACTTGTAGTATTTTTTTCTGAAGGATCTTAAAACTGAGGATAATATTGTACAGTTTGCAGTGTTTCAAACATGTATTATAATGTTAATGAGTTAATAATAAGTTCAATTCTGATAATTAACAGAACTAAAATAAAAATAGCAATGGTCTATTATGAAAATGGTGTAGGTTTAGTTTTCTGGGAAGGGGTATAACAGGTTTAGATTACTGGATATGCTTTTGTATGCATAGTTAAGTTTACTGATATCACTGCATTATGGACACTTGTTTTCCTCTATATAAACCACAAATCAGAATTTACAAAAAAAAACTCTCAAATAAGTGGCTCTTACTAACTCTGAAACAGAAAAATATGAACCGCTCAAGCAAATGGTTAATGGAGTAAATGTCTCTGTTATCAGGCCATACATATTAGCCATCATTATTATTGTGGATTACATCAAGTGGCCAAGATAAAATATGTTCACTGAAAGTGCCTAATTTAACCAGATTGTCTTTATTAACAAGGCCCTATTAAGTGGTTTCAGCTGTAATAGCATTTGAGTTCCATTAGGTTTTGAAGTGATTTAGAAATTCAAATTATTTTTAAAAATTAGATGTCAGGGTAGTGGATAATTAGTAAATACTAGGTTGAAGTTGCAAATTTATACTGAGTAGTGGAATTGAACAGAAACACTGTGTGTTGTTGAACTACAAACATGGAGCTGAGAAAACGCTTTTAAAGCCACTTGTTTTTTGGCATGTGCAATAGAAAATATTTAAGCATTTAAAAATATTATGTTCATTTTAGTCAGATATAAATACAACAATTAAGCTAATTTTGCTCTTTTTAAAGGCTGGAAAGTGATAGGTATTTTACTTGTATGCCTACATATGGCAGCTGTTAATTACTTTCAATAAACAATTTTACCACTAATTTTTAAAAAATGATTCCTGATATAAAAAGGAAAAAGCAAATGCATAAATAAAATAGATATAAGGTGTACTCTTTGAAATTATGGGTGTGTTCATTAACTAGGTGGGAGGAATCCTTGATGATGTATACATGTATCAAAACACGACAATGTACGTTTTAAACGTCTTACAATTTTATATGTCAATTATACCTCAGCAAAGATGAAATTAAAAAAAGAAAAGGAAAGGGGAAAAAAAGCCTAAACTATTTGCTCTTAAATCGTCTATTCAACATTACAGTGCAAAAAAGGAAAGAGAAATAAACAAAACCCATTCAGATTGGGTAAAAGGAGTCAAATTATTTTTATTCTCAAAAAGTCATCTATACAGAAACCCTAGGGCATGAGCAAAAAAACAAACAAAGAATCCTGCTAAAATACAAGTATTTTAATTTTTTTAATGTTTGTTTACTTGTGAGACAGAGAGAGAAAGAGCATGAACAGGGGAGGGGCAGAGAGAGGGAGACACAGAATCTGAAGCAGATTCCAGGCTCTGAGCTGTCAACACAGAGCCCTATGTGGGGCTTGATCCACGAACTGAGAGATAGAGACCTGAGCCGAAGTCGGTCGTTCAACTGACTGAGCCACCCAGGTGCCCCAAGTATTTTAGTATTACTAGTAGTATAAACTAATAATTTCATGGAATAAAATATCAATATATATATAAAAATTGTCTTATATACTTGCAGAATATACTTGAACACTGAAATATAATTCAATAAAATACATGTGCATCAAAAATATGAAATACTTTAGAATAAATATGATGAAAATGTAAACTTATACATTGAAAATTACAAAATATTTCTTGGAGAAATGAAAGGATATCTAATAAATGGAGGTAGATGCACACTGCATTTATGGATCGGAAGATTCAATATTGCTAAACTGTCAATTTTCTCCAAATTGATGTTTAGACTCATAGCAATCTAAATGAAGATCCCATTAGGCATTTATGTAGAAACTGACAACCTCACACTAATATTTATATAGAAATTCAAGGACCTAGAATAGCTAAACCCACTTTGAATAAGAGAACAAAGGAAGATTTGCTTTACCTGATCTCAAAATCCGTTATAAAGGCAATCAAACTTCAAAAATAGTTACCTAGCATTCTATTCAATCCAGAGGTGGCTATAAAAATTGCTTTTGCAATCTATATCTACATCTCAAGCAAAAGACACAATTTTCCTAATTAGTATAACAAGCGTCAGAAATGAACTTTCAATTATTTGTGAAATGAATGAGATTGCACAGTGTGTGGATGACTGAAATAGCTAGAGACACTCCCCATACTACATGAAAGGGGAAAATAATTCTGCTAGGCACATACTATGTATCTTTAAGGATAATACTCCAAACTAAAGGGTTGGGTGTGAATGTAGAAGATGCTGCATATTTGATGTCAACTATAAATGTAATAACATCTTTCTTTTAGAGCATTAGATAGTTTACCATAAATGCATCTTTTATGCAAGGTAGTGGTCAGGACAACTAAAATGACCAAAAGCTAACTTTCTGTGGTATATAGAACAAGATGTATTGTTTTTTTTAACTCACTTGCTAATATTGTTTGAATATTTGTATGGTAAAAATAAATGTGGCAAACTTTGGTCTGAAATGTATATTAATTGTAATGTAGCAGTAAGATTTTGGTAGAGTGTAAACAATCTTTATCTGCCTTAAATTTTGCATTGACAGCAGTAGCTTACTCAAAATGCCTGAGAATTGGGTCTAACTCAATTGGTCCTCAAGTGAGTGAATATAACCTTTTACAACATTCTAGTATATTAAAATCTTCAGCAGTCTTTATTCAAATTATGCAGCTTTCATCACCTCTACTTAATGTTTCCAGACAGCTATTCATTTTGAAACTTCAAATTTCTTACACATTTGTCTGTATGGAAGAGCCCCAATATAGCAAGCTATATTCATTATTTTTAGTGTTTTATTTTTTTAAACATTGTCAAGAATGGCAGCAAAAAATGTAAAAGAAAACTTTCAAGATAAAGTTGAAAATGTCTTCTGTTTTCTGAGTGGGTCTTTGAATTTGACTTTCGAACTTGGCAAGTGTCCATTATTTGAGAGAGCCTTTGAAAGATCATTTAAGTGCATCTGAAATTGAAACATTAATGGAGAACTTTAAGGAATGGAGTTCTTTTTAGCAATATAAATTAGTTGTATGTTTTGAAGTAACTCTCCCTCTGTAGGTTCTGTTCCCTTTACATACATGTGTTCTTAAATAGGGACTCCCACTTCCCCTCCCCCCCACCTCCCATGGTTGTGTTCTGTGTGCTGTTACTTGGGCCATAGCATGAAGAGGCCGGCAGAAGACAGGGCCATACTTCTCCTCACCGAATGCCTGGAGAAGACTGAGTAGAGGCAGAACAAAGTTGGACGCAGTGCCGTACGGATTGTACTGTGAAATCTCTGATGTGAAGTTATTTCATACCCAGTATAGCCCGGAACTTGGCAAATTTTTGAGCTTGGACTTTGAATTTTTAATTCCTTTTGGGAATAGAAAAGTGTTTACACCTCTTCCTTCTCTGCACCCACAGAGTGAGGACACTGGCAGTGGTATTTATTGCCTCCTGACAATTATCCCGGGATCCAAAGCAAATGCTCTAGTACTAGGGCATTAGTTTTTGGATGATAAGACTATGTTGCTGAGAAGGGTGAAGAGTTGACTCTTTCTAAACTTAGAGAGAAGGTTCTGGCATCATAGCAGGAGGAGGGGATGCCCAGGCCTTTCCTCACTATGAATGGCAGTGTGACCTGATGTGATTGATTTCTCTCTACCACAGTGAAACAAGCCAGGAGCTGGCTTATAACTCGCATACATTTGGGAAATGCTGTAGAAGGGATGGGGCCTTTGAACTCTTAAGGAAGTCCTATTGAATGTGACATTTAAAACTATCTGTGTTGCATTTCACTTGTGTTTTTTTCTAAGCTTTTAGTAAATGTGCAGTATTGAAAGAAGCTGAGGGTCAGGTGTGAACCCATGGTTGGAAATTCTGTGCCATAGGGAAGAGCAGTGTCAGATGCAGGGAAGTCCTGCCCCGAGGCTGCAGGAGGCGAATTGCAGAAGAAAGGAGCAAGGCTTAAGGGCACACTGACAGCAGCAACATTAGAGCATGTGGGACAGTTCAGGACACCTTATGTGCTTTTACCCTAAAGTCAGGGAGCTTTGCTGACACACAGTTTTTCTGTCTCACTGTCAGATTCTACAGGGCTCTTATTTAACAGTATCTTATTAGACCTGTATCCTAAAGAAGTAATGGAAAGCATGGAAAAGGCTGTATGTTGAAAAAATATTTGCTTAAGTGTTAATTACAAGTGTGAATATTGGAAGAAATCAAACTGTCCAGTAATGGGAAATTAGGGAAATAATAATTTACTTGATAGAATAATTGCAACCATTAAAAAATGGTTATAGAGCCTTGGTAAAGACACTTATAAATTCTTATTACAAGATGTTAAATGAAAAAAAAAGAATACAAGATGTCATCCAGTGACAACAACAGTGTGCACTGGAGAAGAAAATGATACACTAAAATGGGAGAAAGGATTAGAGGAGGATGGTTGGATTATACTATAAGAAAGAGAAAAATTAAGAAAGGAAGAAAAGCAGACTTGTCTACATAGGTAGCCTAAAAACTGGGGCAAGAGACAAAGAGAAGAAGCTAATTGAAATTTAGCTGCTCCTTATTCTGTTCACAGAATAAGGATTTTTATATTTCTTTTAACCTGAAATTGTACTATTAGGTAGGTTACATGATTTACTGAAGTAGAAAGTCAAAGCACCATAGGCCAAGATAAAAATATTTTGTAAATTAGGATTTTTTATATTTGAAAGGAGGGTTTGTTGAAACAAATTCAACTTTATATCGCTAGAGATTGTGTTTTCATCCTCCTTGAACTGACAATGTCTATAAGAATTGTGCATCCTTCATGAAGGCATGGGTCTCCTCTGGGTCCTTGGCTTGATAAAAGTCAGTTCAGGGTCCTTGAGTTTTCTTTTAATACTGCCTTTTTCCTCCAGTGTCCTCACTCTGTGGGTGCAGATAAAGAAGAGGCATAAACACTTTTCTATATAATTTCCATTTTATTATATTTTCATTGGCTATTGTCCAAATGGACAACAGATAAACAGATAAACATTTTCTGCATAGGTTAGATGTTACTGTATGATGTTACCTGTGAAGAAGAACATATATATGCCTAGATATTTATATTTCACACTGTGGTTTAACACTGGGCCAATGCAGCATTATAAAGTAGAGGGCATGTGTCTTTAGGAGTTTTAAACTTCTTTTTCTTTTTTTTCCTATTTCCAGCCCTTCTCTGTGATGCCTTTTATTTCTCTCTTCCTTACTTTCTTCATTAGTTTCTACCCTCAGGAGAAGATCTGACGGGAAAAAAAATTATTCACCTTTTAAACTATGTAAACAATTAACTCTTTCTGGAAGAAGAACATTTCAAAAAGCACACAAGCTTTAACTTTTAGTAAAAATTTGACCACTGTCAAAATGACACGTAGATTTGGCTGGAAGGGTGGAAAATGTTTGAAGGTAATAAGTAGCATTATGAGAATGAGGCCAGGACTTAAAATCAAGGGCATCCCTCTTGAAGAGGAAAGACAAAATGTATTTTATCATTCACTTCACTTCTGGTCTTTTCCTACCACAGGGATGGTGCTGAATAGTAGTAAGACCAAATGAGGCAAACACACAAACCTAACTAAGAAAATGTGTTTATCTATTAAAAAAATAAAATTGGAGGCAGGAAGAAAGTGATAGAACATAATGACATCATTTAGAATAATGAAATCAAATCTGTCTACCTCATATCTCTTCCCCAATTATCATAATCATTATCATTATAGATAAAATGTATACGCTATGTACTGTATGTGAATCACCAGACTAAGAACTTTTGTGAATATTCTCAATGAAATTTCATAACAATCCGGGGAGAAATGTTCTATTATTCTCTTCTCAGGGATGATAAAACAGAAGCTTAGGAAGTATAGTTGTCACAGACTGGATTTCCCAGGAAACAGACCCTTGGGTGGAGTTTAAATGTGCAGGGTGTTTATTAGGTAGTTCTCTTGGACCAATATGTAAAGAAGGGAAGGGAAACAAGCAGAAGTGGGGAAAGAGAGAAGGTGAGATGCAGTGAAAGCTGACAAACAGTCTTAGAAGAGTCTCCTGGATCCCTGGGGCTAACACACCACTTCAAAGGTGTCCTGCTGGAGCAAGAGATTGGTTCTTTATAGCTCACTTAATCAGTCCTTAGATGTAGGCCACCTTGGGAAGAGGGTATGACTTTAGACAAGGTAGATCTCTTTACTTAAGGCAATCCTTAAAAGTACTAACATTTTTTTTAAGTTTATTTATTTTTAAGGGAGAGAGAGCACAAGTGAGGGAGGGTCAGAGACAGAGAAAGAGAGAGAATCCCAAGCAGGCTCTGCACTGTCAGTGCAGAGCCCGATGCAGGGCTTGAACTCATCAACCGTGAGATCATGACCTGAGCCAAAACCAAGAGTCCGATGCCCAACCAACTGAGCCACCCAGGTGCCCCAAAGGTACTAACAGTTAAAGGCGACTGCCAGTGGCACTCTCCACAGCTGGAGCCTCAAGCCCTTCAGTGAAGGGGGATCTGGGTGGTGCATCATGCTGTCTACCACCCTGTGTCTAGTTCAGGGTATCACAAGAGGAGCCAGGGCACTAATCCTGGGAATCTTATTCCATCTCTGGATCGCAGTCATTAGCATTCTGTTGCTTCTTTTCAGCCTAATCAGCACTGAAAGAGTCCAGTGTAATATGACATTACTCCATTATTTTTTTTAGCCTTTGTTACCAGTACTTGTGTTATAAATTCTTTAAACATTATGAGTTTTGTAAAGGAAATGTAATTGTGATAATTTTGCTAAGGTGATAAGTTCACTCCCCAAACACAATGCCAGTATTACACTTGAGAGATGGCTTTCCTTTTCTCCCACATAAATGGAATAAAAATGAAACAATGTCTCATAGAACGATCATTATTTTCCTTACAACACTTTTCTCATCAAGAGATTTTGCATTTATTTGTTAGACTATTTGGAAATGTTTAACAACAATTTATTAAATGGGTGAATAAATTAATGAATTTTTAAGAACTATGCTATTTTCACACCTTATATGCCCTCATCTAAAAGAGTAAAAGTTTGGGGCGCCTGGGTGGCTCAGTCAGTTGAGCGTCCGACTTCAGCTCAGTTCACGATCTCGCGGTCCGTGAGTTCAAGCCCCGCGTGGGGCTCTGGGCTGATGGCTCAGAGCCTGGAGCCTGCTTCCAATTCTGTGTCTCCCTCTCTCTCTGCCCCTACCCGTTCATGCTCTGTCTCTCTCTGTCTCAAAAATAAATAAATGTAAAAAAAAAATTAAAAGAGTAAAAGTTCTGGGCCTTTTGATGTCAGGGTCAAATAAGACAATTTAACTTTTAGCTATTATTTCTCAAGGCTTTTTTTTTAAGTTAAGGTTACAGTCTTAACTCTGTTTGCAGAAAGATAATGCATTGTTTAGTAACTGAGTACTTTTTTTAACTTGAATAAATGAATTTGTATATGAAACAAAAGAAAAAGTATTCTATAACAAAGCTTTTGCAAGTAATAAAAAGACTTTATATTTGCTGCCAAGAAGATTGGTAAATTAAGGATATGTGCATTAGACTGAAAATAAAAATCGTTTTTCTGGGTACACAGACATTGGCTTCTTAGTTAACAATTTTCAATAACATTGGTTGTTATGATATCTCAAGTTTAAGTCTAGAATCACTTGAGATGTATGGAATTCATGAAAATGTTTTAGTATCTTTTAAGAGTAACTACAGAATCTTGTTAAAGCCATTATACCTCCATGGAGGTAAAAAATGTCTTCAAACTACTAATTTTTGAATATATTATCTTAACCATTTGGACTCCTGTATTAGGGAAATAATAGGGAAAGGAGTGATTACTGAGGCATAACTAGCTAGAAGGTTTTTTTTTAATGTTTATTTCTGATAGAATAAACACAACCGGGGAAGAGGGGGCCAAAGAGAGATGGGGACAGGAGCTCTGAAGCAGGCTCTGTGCCAAAAGCTGAGAGCCTGATGTGGGACTCAAACTCACGAAACATGAGATCATGACCGAAGTGAAAGTCAGACACTTAAACAACTGAGCCACCCAGGTGCTCCTGGCACAAGAAGTTTTAAAAAAAAGTGGATGAATTGCAAACTGGAACTATAGTTGGCAATCTGATCTCTGTAGGAATAGATGGGTACGGAAAGATTTTAAAGGTCAATGCAATAAAATAGATATAAAATTAGAAATGTTGAATTCCACTGAGGCAAGACCAAAAATTTAGAAAGACAAAACTGAGCTGAAACTGAAAAAGAAGGAGCTTAAAGCTAATGATGTAAGAGCAAGGACTTTTTTAAAAAGGGAAAAATGGAAAGATGACAAACCTGGAAAAAAAAAAAAAGGACATATAAGCTCTGATGGTACTCATATAGCCATGTTGCCTGTAAAAACATCATTTATACACAAAGATTAAATTCTTATAAGTTCAAATAACAACACATAAGGTAATAAAAATAATAGTATTTTTTAACATAAAAACAGTTAATGTAGTATATGTTTTAATTCCTGACCCATAATAGTGAACTTTTCACTTTCTAATGCCTGACCCTTTTATTTATCAAGGGCAGATATTTTTCAGCCAACTACTGAGTTCAGAGTTACCTGGATTAAGTTTAAAATTTATTCAGACCAACTAAACTAACTGGCTTGAAGACAGAGTTAAGAAATAAAGAAAAAGTTTTCTGTAGTAGGTTCCTAGCTGCAGGCTCTTAGGTTTACTTAGATTTGGAGAAAGTATTCCTTATTTCCTACTCTTACGACCTGGCCTTATAATTTGCCTCATTATAGCTAATGAAATTCTACAAATACCATTTTTCATTCCTTGTTAGACACCTGTTGAGAGTTACTCAACTATGTTTACTTTCTGTTAAGTTCATCTGATCACGAGAAGGGGCCACAGGTTTTAACAACTTGGAGAAATAATATTTTCAGGAAAAAAATTTACATATTTGTTTAAATTGAATGTTTCATGTATTACGATAAATAAAATATATATGTTAAATAATACACAGTACTTTATAAATTTCTGGTACTCATTATTTCATATGAAGGAATGGTAGGAAAAGGGGGACAGACTTACAGATAATTGATGGTCTTTGTCAGTTATTTCTTAATATAGCGTGCAATACTGAATAAAGTATATTTATGCTTCCTCAAAGCAAAAAAAATTAAAAAAATGATTTCTATGTTTTCATTCATTCTTTCCCTGAAAATATCCCCCTGAAGATATTTTGAGTCAAAGCAGTAATTGAGTATGTTATTTTCTAGTCTGACTTATTTAGGAGTAATTTTACTTCATCCATTATTTGATAGCCAATCCTAATTTAAAAAACAAATAAGAAATAACAAACAAGCAAGTAAACAACCCTCCAGTACATCCATAGTGTATAGCATTCCTTTGTTGTGATTTTCATTTTAGTCTTAGTAGACAGTTTATATCTTAGCATTTTTCTCAATAGGATAAATTGTTATTAATATTTTGAAAGAAAGTGAACAATTTTCTAATACCATTGCTTAAATACTTCAATGGAAATTTTGCTCAGAAGAATAACCTCACTCTGTATATCACATAATCCTATACATAATTGAACATCTTGATCTCTTTGTGTCATTCATTATTTCCTTTTTTTATGTGAAATTTATTGTCAAATTGGTTTACATACAAAACCCAGTGCTCATCCCAACAGGTGCCCTCCTCAATACCCCTCACCCACCCTGACCTCCCTCCCACCCCACATCAACCCTCAGTTTATTCTCAGTTTTTAAGAGTCTCTTATGGTTTGGATCCCTCCCTCTCTAACTTTGTTGTTTTTCCTTCCCCTCCCCCATGGTCTTCTGTTAAGTTTCTCAGGATCCACATAAGAGTAAAACATATGGTATCTGTCTTTTTCTGTATGACTTATTTCACTTAGCATAACATTCTCCAGTTCCATACACGTTGCTACAAAAGGCCGTATTTCATTCTGTCTCATTGCCACATATTATTCCATTGTGTATATAAACCCCAATTTCTTTATCCACTCGTCAGTTGTTGGACATTTAGACTCTTTCCATAATTTGGCTATTGTTGAGAGTGCTGCTATAAGCACTGGGGTACAAATGCCCCTATGCATCAGTACTCCTGTATCCCTTGGGTAAACTCCTATAGTGCTATTGCTGGGTCATAGGGTAGATCTATTTTTAATTTTTTGAGGAACCTCCACACTGTTTTCCAGAGCGGCTGCACCAGTTTGCATTCCCACCAAGAGTGCAAGAGGGTTCCCGTTTCTCCACATCCTCTCCAGCATCTATAGTCTCCTGATTTGTTCATTTTGGCCACTCTGACTGGCGTGAGGTGGTATCTGAGTGTGGTTTTGATTTGTATTTCCCTGATGAGGAGCGATGTTGAGCATCTTTTTATGTGCATGTTGGCCATCTGGATGTCTTCTTTAGAGAAGTGTCTATTCATGTCTTCTGCCCATTTCTTCACTGGATTATTTGTTTTTTGGGTGTGGAGTTTGGTGAGTTCTTTATAGATTTTGGATATTAGCCCTTTTCCAATATGTCATTTGCAAATATCTTTTCCCATTCCGTTGGTTGCCTTTTAGTTTTGTTGATTGTCTCCTTTGCACGGCAGAAGCTTTTTATCTTCATGAGGTCCCAATAGTTCATTTTTTCTTTTAATTCCCTTGCCTTTGAGGATGTGTCAAGTAAGAAATTGCTGCGGCTGAGGTCAGAGAGGTTTTTTCGTGGTTTCTCCTCTAGGGTTTTGATGGTTTCCTGTCTCACATTCAGGTCCTTTATCCATTTTGAGTTTATTTTTGTGAATGGTGTGAGAAGGTGGTCTAGTTTCATTCTTCTGTATGTTGCCGTCCATCTCTCTCAGCACCATTTCTTAAAGAGACTGTCTTTTTTCCATTGGATATTCTTTCCTGCTTTGTCACAGATTAGTTGGCATACTCTTGTGGGTCTAATTCTGGGGTTTCTATTCTTTCCATTGGTCTATGTGTCTGTTTTTGTGCCAATACCATGCTGTCTTGATGATCACAGCTTTGTAGTAGAGGCTAAAGTCTGGGATTGTGATGCCTCCAGCTTTGGTCTTCTTCTTCAAAATTCCTTTGGCTATTCAGAGTCCTTTGTGGTTCCATACAAATTTTAGGATTGCTTGTTCTAGCTTCAAGAAGAATGCTGGTGCAATTTTGACTGGGATTGCATTCAATGTGTAGATAGCTTTGGGTAGTATTGACATTTTGACAATATTCATTCTTCCAATCCATGAGCACGGAATGTTTTTCCATTTCTTGATATCTTCATCAATTTCCTTCATAAGCTTTCTATAGTTTTCAGTATACAGATCTTTGACATCTTTGGTTAGGTTTATTCCTAGGTATTTTATGATTCTTGGTACAGTTGTGAATGGGATCAGTTTCTTTATTTGTCTTTCTGTTGCTTCATTGTTAGTGTATAAGAATGCAACTGATTTCTGTACATTGATTTTGTATCCTGCAACTTTGCTGAATCATGTATCAGTTCTAGCAGACTTTTGGTGGAGTCTATCGGGTTTTTCATGTATAACATCATGCCATCTACAAAAAGTGAAAGTTTGACTTCATCTTTGCCAATTTTGATGCCTTTGATTTCCTTTTGTTGTCTGATTGCTGATGCTAGCACTTACAACACTATGTTAAACAACAGCGGTGAGAGTGGACATCCCCGTCGTGTTCCTGATCTCAGGGGGAAAGCTCTCAGTTTTTCCCCATTGAGGATGATGTTAGCTGTGGGCTTTTCATAAATGGCTTTTATGATGTTTAAGTATGTTCCTTCTATCCCGACTTTCTTGAGGGTTTTTATTAAGAAAGGATGCTGAATTTTGTCAAATGCCTTTTCTGCATCGATTGACAGGATCATATGGTTCTTATCTTTTCTTTTATTAATGTGATGTATCACACTGATTGATTTGCAAATGTTGTACCAGTCCTGCAGCCCAGGAATGAATCCCTCTTGATCATGGTGAATAATTCTTTTTATATGCTGTTGAATTCAATTTGCTAGCAACTTATTGAGAATTTTTGCATCCATATTCATCAGTGATATTGGCCTGTAGTTCTCTTTTTTTGCTGGGTCTCTGTCTGGTTTGGGAATCAAAGTATGCTGGCTTCATAGAATGAGTCTGGAAGTTTTCCTTCCCTTTCTATTTTTTGGAACAGCTTGAGAAGGATAGGTATTATCTCTGCTTTAAATGTCTGGTAGAATGCCCCAGGGAAGCCATCTGGTCCAGGAATCTTATTTGTTGGGAGATTTTTATTAACTGATTCAATTTCTTCACTGGTTATGGGTCTGTTCAAATTTTCAATTTCTTCCTGTTTGAGTTTTGGAAGTGTGTGGGTGCTTAGGAATTTGTCCATTATTTCCAGGTTGTCCAGTTTGTTGGCATATAATTTTTCATAGTATTCCCTGATAATTGCTGAGGGATTGGTTGTAATAATTCCATTTTCATTCATGATTTTATCTATTTGGGTCATCTCCCTTTTCTTTTTGAGAAGCCTGGCTAGAGGCTTATCAAGTTTGTTTATTTTTTCAAAAAGAAAAAATAACAACAACACTTGGTTTCATTGATCTTCTCTACTGCTGTTTTAGATTCTATATTGTTTATTTCTGCTCTGATCTTTATTATTTCTCTTCTTCTGCTGGGTTTGAGGTATCTTTGCTGTTTGCTTCTATTTCCTTTAGGTGTGCTGTTAGGTTTTGTATTTGGGATTTTTCTTGTTTCTTGAGATAGGCCTGGATTGCAATGTCTTTTCCTCTCAGGACTGCCTTTGCTTCATCCCAAAGCATTTGGATTGTTGTATTTTCATTTTCATTTGTTTCCATATATTTTTTAATTTCTTCTCTAATTGTCTGATTGACCCATTCATTCTTTAGTAGGGTGTTCTTTAACCTCCATGCTTTTGGAGGTTTTCCAGACTTTTTCCTGTTTCATAGCATTGTGGTCTGAAAGTGTGCATGGTATGGTCTCAATTCTTTTATACATATGAAGGGCTGTTTTGTGACCCAGTATGTGACCTATCTTGGAGAATGTTCCATGTTCACTCATGAAGAAAGTATACTCTGTTGCTTTGGATGCAGAGTTCTAAATATATCTGTCAAGTCCATCTGTTCCAATGTATCATTCATGGCCGTTGTTTCTTTACCGATCCTGTGTCTAGATGATCTCTCCATTTCTGTAAGTGGGGTATTAAAATCCCCTGCTATTAGCACATTCTTATCAATAAGTTTGCTTTTGCTTGTGATTAATTGTTTTATATATTTGGGGACTCCTGTATTTGGTGCATAGACATTTATAATTGTTAGCTCTTTCTGATGGATAGACCCTGTAATTATTATATAATGCCCTTCTTCATTTCTTGTTACAGCCTTTAATTTAAAGTCTAATTTGTCTGTTATAAGTATGGCTACTCCAGCTTTCTTTGGACTTCCAGTAGCATTATAGATAGTTCTCCATCCCCACACTTTCAATCTGAAGGTGTCCTCAGGTCTAAAATAAGTTTCTTGTAGACAGCAAATAGATGAGTCATGTTTTCTTATCCATTCTGATACCCTATGTCTTTTGGTTGGCACATTTAGTCCATTTACATTCAGTATTATTATAGAAAGATATGGGATTAGAGCCATTGTGATGTCTGTAGGTTTCATGCTTGTAGTGATGTCTCTGGTACATTGTGGTCCTTGCAACATTTCACTCACAGAATGCCCCCTTATGATCTCTTGTAGGGCTGGTATAGTGGTGATGAGTTCCTTCAGTTTTTGTTTGTTTGGGAAGACCTTTATCTCTCCTTCTATTCTAAATGACTGACTTGCTGGATAAGGGATTCTCTGCTGCATATTTTTTCTGTTCATCACATTGAAGATTTCCTGCCATTCCTTTCTGGCCTGCCAAGTTTCAGTAGATAGATCTGCCACTACTCTTATGGGTCTCCCTTTGTAAGTTAGAGCCTGTTTATCCCTAGCTGCTTTCAGAATTTTCTCTTTATCCTTGTATTTTTCCAGTTTCACTATGATATGTCATGCAGAAGATCAATTCAAGTTACGTCTGAAGGGAGTTCTCTGTGCCTCTTGGATTTCAATGCCTTTTTCCTCCCCCAGTTCAGGGAAGTTCTCAAGTATGATTTGTTCAAGTACACCTTCAGCCCCTTTCTCTCTCCCTTTCTCTTCTGGAATTCCTATGATATGGATATTGTTCTGTTTGATTGCATCACTTAGTTTTCTAATTCTCCCCTCATACTCCTGAATTTTTTTTTATCTTTTTCTCAGCTTCCTCTTTTTTCATAATTTTATCTTCTAATTCACCTATTCTCTCCTCTGCCTCTTCAATCCAAGCTGTGGTCGCCTCCATTTTATTTTTCACCTCATTTATAGCATTTTTTAACTCCTCATAACTATTTCTTAGTCCCTTGATCTCCGTAGCAATAGATTGTCTGCTGTCCTCTATACTTTTTTCAAGCCCAGTGATTAATTTTATGACTATTATTCCAAATTCTTGTTCCATTATATTACTTAAATCGTTTTTGGTCAATTTGTTAGCTGTCACTACTTCCTGGAGTTTCTTTTGAGGAGAGTTCTTCCATAGGTCATTTTCGTTATCCCTGGGGTGGCGCTGAACTTCAGGGCACTTCCCCTGTGCTGTCTGGAGTAACTTGTGTTACTGGGCTGGGCCACAGTCAGACCCAATGTCTGTCCTCAGCCCACCGCTGGGGCCACAGTGAGACTTATGTGTACCTTATCTTCCCCTTTCCCAGGGGCAGGACTCACTATGGAGTGGAATGGCCTCTGTCCAGGCTACTTGCACACTGCCAGGCTTGTGGTGCTGCTTTGATGGGATCTGGCGAATTAACTGGGGTGGATCCTCTTCCGTGGGCATCTTGTCTAAGCTTGGCTCCGGAGAGTCTGTTCTGCTAGTCTTTTGGTGGTTTTCTGGGTTATTAGGCAGGTGTGGGTGGAATCTAAGTGATCAGCAGGACGAGGTGAGCCCAGCGCCCTCTTATGCTTCCATCTTCCCCCCAGACCATTCATTATTTCCTAATCTCCTTTATAACCTGACACAGAATTATTCAGTCTTCTTTTGTTTTTGCCATATGTTATCTGGTTCATTAAGTGTTTTATCCACTTAACAGAGTTGTTTCCGAAAATCTTCCCTAAGACTTGTCTCTTCTTCAAGAAAACTCACTCTTTGCAATCTCAGAACAACTTGCGATGTCAACAGTACTTCCTTAACCTTACATGTCCAAATATTTTACCCAACCACACCCTCTCTTTGAAGTTCTATTCAATAGTTGAAAGTCTTCATTGGAAACACCCATTCTGAATCTTTAAAATATTTTTTTTTAAGTTTATTTATTTTTGAGAGAGACGGAGACAGAATGTGAGTGGGTTAGGGGCAAAGAGAGTGGGACACACAGAATCAGAAGTAGACTCCAGTATCTGAGCTGTCAGCACAGAACCCAACATGGGGCTTAAACTCACAAGGCTTGAGATCATGACCTGAGCTGAAGTCGGACGCTCAACTGACTGAGCCACTCAGCCACTCAGCCAGGCTCCCCCTATTCTGAATCTTGCTAACAACTTACATCAGTGCATCTGGCACTGAATGAGTTGTTTTTCCCTCAATCCTATTTTTTCAATGCACTCAATTTTATTAGTGGATCATTTTCTTACTTATTTTTTCATATTGTATTTACTTTATATTCACATTGTACAGGAAAGATGTATAAATATTTTTATTGCTTTGATAGGTTTAAATAAAACAGATAGTCTTGGTTGAAGATCAATGAATAGATCTGAAGGTGAAATGAACAGAGGAGAAAGATTGGGATTGATATGAGCTTAGTTCAGGGGAATGTTTTGGAGACTTTACAGAAAGAAAAGAGACCTAAACATGGGGTAGATATGTTTTTATTATCTATAATAAGTTGCATAATGGGCTTTTTAATAAATTATTTTCGCATTTTTGAAAGAATAGTAAACATTTAAAAAGCTTTCAAATACTTGTTAGATGTTAAACTGATTGGCATTCCTTTGAATTTTGCACTAAGCTCAGACTAGACTGCAGGTAGCTAGGCTTTATTGGGATTACATGCACTTGGCTCATATTTCTCTCATATTTTTATCAAAACTTCCTAAAAGTTAGAATTTCCATTATTATAGTTTCCCCAGGATATTTAGTCTTTAATATTTGTTGAGTAGAAAATAAATGAGTGATTGCAGACTCACATAACCTCCTCACAGTTAAAGCTTAATATATTTTCCTCAAAGCTTCTTCTTTTAATTTGAAATGTATTTCAGTGTCTGTATCTGTTTACTAACCTAAATTGTGAGTTTATCCAATTTTAGTAACTTCTGTCCTCTTATAAACGTCTTTCCATATACTTCATGTGACATTTTTCATTAATGACTTTGACTCATCTACCTTCCCACAGTCTAATTTCTCTTTTCAAATATGTAAGACTTCCGCCTCCTTTAGTTCTGTGCCTTTATGATAAAAGACACAGGACATGTTGAACCAGCTCACCTAGTGTAGGTCTCTTGACTAGGACCTGGGGTGACTTGCCTGCCTCTTCCTCCCTCTTAAGCTCTGGGGATTTTTCCTAGTAGGATGGCTTTAATCTTGATAGAGGTGAAAACATTTGAAGCATGCGTATATTTCCAAGACTTTTATAATGAGGCTGAAGATTACTAAAGTTGTGACTCACTTAACTTCAAAGCAACACTAAAAATAGTCTCATTAAATATCTGGAGTAAAGAAAGAGACTAAATCATGTTTAAGAATTAGTGGCAATAGGAACACCAGTGTGGCTCAGTTGGTTAAGCATCTGACTCTTGATTTCAGCTCAGGTCATGATCTCACAGGTTTATGAGATCACTGAGGAACCTGCTAGGGATTCATATTCTCTCTCTCTCTCTCTCTCTCTCTCTCTCTCTCTCTCTCTATATATATATATATATATATATATATATATATATATATATATATATATATATATATCCCCCACTCTCTCTCCTCTCTCTCTCTCTCTTTCTCTCAAAATAAACAAACATTAAAAAAAGAACAAATTAAATCTCTAGACTCTGTCCCTGAAGACATACAGACAGTGAACTAAAGACTTTAAAACAATGGCCTTAAATATACTAAAACACTTTTAACAAAGAAATAAGAGGCAATACCTTTCCTCTGCAAGAATAAGACAGTTGGGAAAGAACATCAGCTGGTTTCCATTTGGTGCTCTTGGCTTTTGCATGAGTTCTAATTACAACAGCAAGCACAATATTTAATTCAACTTGTTTTCATTCTTTGACACAATGGCTTTCAAAAATTTTTGACTCTTACTCAAGTATATTCATTTATAGTACACATGAGATGAAAACACACACACACACACACACAAAAGTGAAACAGAAGTGCTATGAATGCATACTTTAATTCACTTCATTATTTATTCTATATTTAACATATTAGCATTACCAGTAGTAATATCAGTAGAATTTACTGGTAAATTTATTTCACAGGCTTGAAAAGATCATAAAAAACACTGAAAAACACCGCCATGGCAGAGATAATTAATTAACTGGTTTTAGCAGCACATGGGATGAAGGACAAACACAAAAGGAGGCCAGGATAGGCAAGAGTATATTTACTCTATGTCTTTCCTTGAGATACTACCTATCTATGTGAAATTACTTTGTACTTTCTGGTTTTTACAATAAATTTTAAAATAATCATTTTAAAATGGAAAAGCCTTATCTTTACTATAAAAATTATCATCTCTACTAGGAATTTATACATTTGGAAAATATTTCAGTTTGCAGTGTGAAAGATTGGCAAACTATATCTTGCTTCATATTTCCTAGTAGTATCTTACTTCAAGAAGTACTTGTACACATATGAAAAAAAGATAAAATTGGATAGCGTAAAACCTAGTGGTTAACCTTTTAAAGTCTTTAAATTTTATACTTTACAAACAAATTATTATATCAGACTTAAAAATGTGACACCTGGTCTTCAAAATTTGTTGTAGAATTCTCAATTTACATTAATAAAGATCTAACTATCAGGAGAAAATGGATTTACTCAACCACTTTTTTAAAAAGCATGATAGTTCATCATGTACTGTTACTTTCTGTCTCCAACTGTTAGTAGGAAAGAAAACATAGATTGTCAGATTCACAGCTTGGTTAATATCTTCAAGATGTATAAAATGTATTAAAGATTTTTTACTTATATTCTAGAATTTAGATCAAAGGTAGTTAACTAGTTTTCACTTCTGATTGATTGAAAGAGGCTATCACCACACATAAATAAAAAGAGTTTTGTTTTGAGTTCATTACATTCTCGTGTTTCTAAGTCCACATCACCAAAATGGCCACATCATAGTGGCTGTGCTAAAATAAACTGATATTTACTCAATATCTGAGGATGCCTGAAGGTGAGAATAATGCTGAGACTTGAAGTCATGGTAAGCGTATTCCTTATTTTATAGAATCTACTGGTCTGTGAAGTATGCTTTTAAGAGTAATGTCCATTCATCTGTCCATCCATTCATCTATCCATCCATTCATTCAAAGGCATCCAATGAATATTTTCTATGTTTCAGTGTGTTAGCTGAATATTCAACAATAAATGGAGTATGTAAGATCTTTTTCTTCTGTTTTTGTTTGTTTGTTTGTTTGTTTGTTTTGACTCCCTTTGACTAAAGATCACGTTCATTTTATGTGGAAAACAATTTGCTTGTCATTGGTTTTCACTAATTGCTGATGCCTATATGACTTTTCTTCAGCTGTTTTCCTTTAATTTTAGTCAATGTCTAGACTGTGCTTTGGAATAAAGTAGACTAGCTGTCTCAACCTTCCCAGAATTGTAAATTGATTCCTGCATTGGGAAAATCCTAAGCCCAATGATGAACAACTAATTAGGGCACTTGATGTGCCATAAATTAGAGTGACTCAATTGGCCTGGAGGATCTATTGGGAAGTATGCTTACTGACATGCTATCAAATAGATGTTGTCTATCTGGAGGTCAGCTTCAGTTGGTTTGGAGGCTTCAGTTTGTCTCTTTGTGAACCTCTGCCTGGGGCTGCATGGGTTTATTCCAGCATTAAAGCTGGGTTCCAGGGTTAATGTGCTATGAGAGCCGGGCAGAATCTATAATGCTTCTTATAACCTAGTATTAGCAGTCCTAGAATATCACTTCTGATGAATTCTGTCAATAAGGTAAATCATCAAATGGAGAGAAACTAGACCTCACCTATTGATAGGAAGAAAATCAAAGGTTGTTTTTTCATCTCAATTTAACATATATATTAAGTATGTTCAACACCCTATTCTTAGCTTTGTCTTAGATATGGTTTTGAATCTAGAGTTTGTCTTTCTTCTTTCTCCTTTTCATATTTCCTTCCTTCCTCCCTTCCTTCTCTCTTCCCTCCCTCCCTTCCTTCATTCCCTTCCTCCCTCTCTTTTTTTCTCCTTCCCTTCCCTTCCCTTCCCTTCCCTTCCCTTCCCTTCCCTTCCCTTCCCTTCCCTTCCCTTCCCTTCCCTTCCCTTTATTTTTCTCTCTCTTTATGTCTGCTACATGTTTTCAGATCTTATATCAATTTATGTGTCTCCTGAGCCCTCTCTTTGTTTCTTCTCAAATGTAGTCTAAATTAATTAGATTCAAGTCAGGTTTCCAGAATCATGTCTTTCCCCTTCACTACATTTCATAAAAATTTTGTTTGTTTGTTCACCGTAAAGAAGGATGAAAGATGTTTCTCCATCTTGCCTGAGCCAAAATCATTTGATGTAGCCCGAACATTGTCGTTTTCTTCATTTGATTCATCTTCCAGTTTTGTTGTCTTTGTGGATCATACCATTTTAATTGTTTTCTATAATTTGTATATTGAATGAAAATGACTTTATTTTTTAAATGTTTTATTTTTGAGAGAGAGAGAGAGAGAATGAGCAGGAGAGGAGCAGAGAGAGAGGAGCAGACACAGAATCTGAAGCAGGCTCCAGGCTCTGAGCTGCCAGCACAGAGCCCAATGCAGGCTCAAACTCACAAGCCATGAAATCATGACCTGAGCTGAAGTGGGACACTTTACCGACTCAGCCACCCAGGAGCCCCCAAAATGACTTTAAATTGAATATCCCAATCTAAAATTATAGATGAGATTCAACATTGCTTTTAAACCTGGGAGAAGTCATGCTAGTAAATGGGGGCAGAGAATTATATTCAGGCAGAAATTAGTAATCAGTTGTCCTTCCTCATTCTTTTTATTTTTTCCTGGGCACTTCTCTATCAAACCATATAAGACATTTGTTTTCTTTATTTTTAAGAGGGGAGGCTGTTTACTGATACATTTCTTGTAATTATTTTCTGTTGTCTGAAGTCATAGTCACCTGGAGGTTTTATATTGTCTCCTTCTAAAGCTTGAGGTTAAATTTGAATGCATTAAGTCCTGACTACCCAGTCTAGCTCTGTTAGTATGGAAAGGAAACATTAGAATTCATGTTTACATCAACATCTTGACTTAAAAATATATAATAATTCTTTATTAATAAGTTTTATACAAATCGATGCTGATGCACGTGTCACACAAGATGTCCAACGCATCCTGAGACGTGGGTGAGCTTTTCACAATACGTAGGGATTGACAGTGATACCTCCATCCTTTTGCTTAAGTATGTTTCTATGCATTATGATTTACCTGTGTCCAATTAGGCGGCATTTAAGGTTATATTATGTATTTCAATGAAGTTATCATCTTATAGACAAGAAAGATATTGTGTAAAATAATTCCTCTGGAGAAGTAGCAGGTTGAATCAGCAGAATTGAACAAGACATTATTAGCATAACTAATATTTCACATAGATTATGAATTCAGCCAGTATATTAATATACATTCTTTTTTATTAATATACATTCTAAAAAGAGAATATGATCGAACAAAAATGTATCCCCAAAACTGCAGTTTTCAAGAGGGCTTATTGAATATTTTCACAATCAAAAAAGCTTCTCTCAGTATCAAGAGAATTTTAGTTAAGTATAACTGCATATTTTAAGATATTACTTAGCTTCTCTATATGTAATTTTATAAGTTTGTATATGTTTTAATGCACATGATACAGTGTTTTATAAAAATTATATCAATTAATATAATAATTTTATATTGTATATTGTATATTGAATTTTTACATATGGTATATGTGTAAATATTCCATAGTCAAATTGTTGGCAATTAAAAATTTTGACAAATGGCCTCTAATTCTTTGTAATATTTTTCACAGCCCTTAGTGATCAGGTTCTATACTACCAATATAATCACTGTGCAAACTGTTGGCTCCAGACAAACAAAATAATTTTTTTTCTATTCATTGGTGTTCTCCTTCCAGCTGAATTTCTCAATCTTTTGTACATTGTTTTCATCATAAGACTTCAGTGATCATTAAGTCAGCTTTATTATTATTATTAATTGCTTCATTACATTTTGATCTTTTCTTAACTCCTATAGCAAGGAGTATATACAGTCCTATGTCTTGCATTGTTATTTCCTAATCTTTCCAAATAGGTTTATAAACTCCTTGAAGTTAGAAACAAATTAAAAACAATACCAGAAAAAAAGTAAGATGTGGTCTGAGAACCTACAGAGCAGGAACTAAGCTAAGATCAGAGAAAACGTGCTCAGAATCTGAGGTGGAATATAAAACTGCTTGTATAGTTTGTTACCACATTTCAAATTTAGGGTACAATCATGTGACAACAATTTGAAAATTAGCTTCAATGGACCATTCATAAATTAAAATCCAATTTTAGAGTCAGTGAAGGAAAACATTTTCTTATTTAGACTACATGCCACAAAAATGATTTTCTATACTTAGTTGTATTAAGATATCCTGGATAATTTATCCTGATGTCAGCTGTCTAAATAAATAAGTAAAATCTCTTATAGTGTAGTCTTTTCTTTCCTCAAAACAGCTTCATTGGAAGTCAAGTTCACTGTAGCTTAATATGATGTAAATAACTTCAGACTTTCAGACTTTTCTTATAGTGTTTTGGTGATTGTGATTATCAGAATTCATGAGAACAGAACTGAATTTCCTTGTATATTAGAGTGTTTCACTTTTATTCACTCATCTTGTAGTCATCATCTGTTTGGTTCATGGTTTCCTCTTTCAAAGAATATTTATGCTAAAAACTTGAAACACAGATGTTCTTCAAAGCCCTGAATTTTTAGAGAGATGATAGCATTATTATTTGACCATTATTGAGTGCATACTAAGACTACTGAACTAAGTATTTTACATAGACTCCTTCGGTCCTTCAGTCATTGTCTTTTCCCTTCCTCATCCTCAAACAGTGCCTGAGACAGACAATCTAGTCCACAGGTAGTTTATTTTGGAGGTTCTAGGTTGGGGGGGGCAGGTAGTAAAAGAGAAGGGAAAGTAAAACAAAGAAATTCTGTAAGGATGGGTATTGAGCTGTTTATTACAGTGGATAGTGGAGTTTCAATCCCATTAAGGACCTTTTGAGGAACTCTGTAGAATGCACCTCAGAATCACGCATCCAAAAGATGAGAATTGAAGCAGGTATTTAATGAGAGCTTCTCTATACCTCCAAACTGTGCCTTGTGTTCATTGTAAAAGACCTCTTCTCACTTTGGAGAAAGACATAGGGTCACAAAGAAGATTCCTCTTGCCACCAAAGTGGGATGCCAGTTTTGTGTTAAGGAGCTGCCCCCCCATTGTTCTGTTGAAGCCATGTGGGTGAAGAGGGTACTATTTAATTTAGACTAGTAATTTAGAGCTGAAAAAAACTTTCCTAGAATTAAGAGAAGTGAATTATGCAAGATGACAAGTAGTAACTGGTAAATTCAGGATTCAAAATCTATCCCTTTGGCTTCAAAATCAGAGCTCTTTTGCAATATAGACTAACATATGCAGGTTCTTGCCTGAAAAGATGTTAAACAAGTTCTAGCAGTAACTGCTATCCAAAGTGTTTTAAACGTGTCATGAGTTTTTTATAGTGGTTAAGGACACACACCCTAGAACCAAATTGGCCTTAAGTTTCAGTCCCTCTACTTCTTAGCTGAACTTCTAATGACAATTACTTAGCCATACTCACTTTCCTCATTTGCAAAATAAACTTTACAATAATTTCTTGTTCATAGAGTTTTTGTGATAATCAACTGAACCTCTTTAGGTAAAACACTTCAATATTAATCTGAGGCACAGAAAAGGTTATAAAATGCAAGTTACTTTCAATACTATTCTAGTTCTTTTCAAAATGCAATGCTATTCTAAATGAGAAGAAACCGGTATTTTAGAAGACTTAAAGATAGATTGTGAATTTCTGAGTGGAGGGGATTGTGTCTTGTTAATCCTGTCTTTTCTCACTGCCCAGCAGTAGTTTTGTGTAACATGTGACATCACACCTACAGAAAGAAACAAACAACATCCGTTGTTTCCTGTGTTGATAATTTTAGCCATTCTGATGGGTGTGAGGAGATATGATATCTCATTGTAGTTTTGATTTGTATCTCCCTGATGATGAGTAATGTTGTGCATCTTTTCATCTTTTAGTCCATCTGTATGGCTTCTTTGGAAAAATGTCTGTTTATGTGTTCTCCCATTTTTAACTGGATTATTATTATTATTATTTTGAGTGTTGAGTTTGGTAAGTTCATTATGTTTTTTTTTTTGGATACTAACATTTTATCAGATATGTCATTTGCACTGCTAGGTGGTATTTACACAAAAAGATCCAAAAATACATGATTTGAAGGGATACATGTGCTCTAATGTTTACAGCAGCATTATCAATAATAGCCAAATATGGAAAGAGCCCAAATGTCCATTGACTGATGAATGGATAAAGAAGAGTTGACGTACATATACAATGGAACATTACTCATCCATCAAAAGGATTGCAGTTGTTGTGATGAACCCTGAATGTTGTATGTAAGTGATGAATTGCTAAATTCTACACCTGAAACAAAAATAAATAAATAAATAAATAAATAAATAAATAAATAAATAAATAAAAAGAAAAATAAAGAAAGAAAGAATCCTTATCAAACAATATTTCCTAAAGTGTGCTCTTAATAATTGTTGTCAGCTGAAGTCCAAACTGCTATAGATGTCAACAATTTACCTGAAACATTTAGTTGGTTCATAACTTTATGATAATACAAATTAAAAAAAACGAAAAAACCCTACTATATTCTAAAATCATCTTCAAATAATATATAATGTAACTTTATTCTCTGTTAATTTAAGCATAACTACAGCAAATTACAGATTCTATGCAGTGAGTTGTGAATAAAATTTCTCCTATTCTTCTCAATAGTATTATTTCCTAATTTGTTCTTTGGAAATCCTTAAACCAGTACAGCTGGAACAGGAATATATATATAATAGTAACATATATATGCACGTATATACATATACATATATATATACATATATACATATACATATATATATATATATATATATATATATATATATATATATATATACATATATATAGTGTTTATTTTTGAGAGGGAGAGAGCTCACGTGTGCACAAGTTGGGGAGGGGCAGAGAGAGAGGGAGACACAGAATCTGAAGCAGGCTCCAGGCTTCAAACTGTCAGCACAGAGCCTGACATGGGGCTCAAACCCATGAACTGTGAGATCATGACCTGAGCTGAAGTCGGATGCTTAACTGACTGAGCCATGCAGACACCCCTGGAACAGTAATATTTTTATGCAATATGTAATAACTTCTTTTTCTGGAAGTCTCCAAATGTTGTTAATCTGCTTTTATGTGTTTTAAACAGGGGTCACATTTTCATATCCCAGGATCCTTAATATTATATGACAGAACAACATCCTTGCTAAAGAAGATTTTCCTTTTTACATTGTACACCTCAAACTGCCAAATTCTTGCCCTGTTTCTGCATACTGGGTGGGGGGCTTGGTGGGTATTGGAACTGCAGCAGTATCTCTTTTGACCTGAGTATTGTGTCCTAAAGCAGTGTGCTCTGTCATATTCTGTTGTGTGCATCAACATGTCACAGGACAATAAGGGATGGGCATGTTACTGGCTCCTTCCTCCCTCCTTCCCTACCTCCCTCCCTTCCTTCCTTCCTTCCTCCCTTCCTTCCTTCCTTCCTTCCTTCCTTCCTTCCTTCCTTCCTTCCTTCCTTCCTTTCTCCCACCCTCCCTCCCTCCCTCCCTCCCTCCCTCCCTCCTTTCCTCCCTCCCTCCCTCCTTCTCTCTTTCCCTTCCTTCCTTCCTTCCTTCCTTGATGGGAAGGGAATTTCCTGATTGGAGTCTGAAGGGGAAATGATTGCCCATTTGCCAGGCCATAGACAGCATACGCTTCTTGGTTGTCCTGATTAAAAAGGTTTGTTAGCAAGATTTCTCAAGAGAGTTTCTGTTTAACCCCTCCATCCTTGATCTAGAGTAAGCTGCTTTTGCCTTTAGCAAGTACTCAATACCTATCTTTTGAATAAATTACTATGAATGATAACAGTTTTATTTCCATATTTAGTATGAGCTGACAACTGAAGCAGTGTAAAATGTAATAAAAAGTAGCAGAATGTGGTATAAATTATAATAAAAAAATCAATGCCAAACATACATAAAACTAAGACATTTAAAATTGGTATAAAGAAATATAAATAATTTATTTTCACATTTTTCTCTTTCCTCAACACAGTACTTTGAATACTGTATCATATGCCATCTGGTTTAAGAATGGGAATGAAATGAATATAGAGTTTAATAGTTGCTACTTCAAATGCAGTAGCTTAAAACAATATTTATTTATTAGTGTTCATGAATCCATGGATCACCTGGCTTGTTCTTTTCCTCTTGGCTGAGCTCACTCATGAGTCTGTGGTCAACACTATGTTGTGCAGCCAGCTCTAATAATTTTAGGACTGTATAACATGTTTGCCAAACACTTCTAAGTCACTCTATTATTTCCTTATCTGTGGTAATTAGAGTCTTCTCCACATCATCTCTCATCACCCATTAGGATTTCCTGGACTTACATTGGCAGTGACCTGGTTCCAGGTGGAAGTAAGAGCTTTGAGGTCCGTGCTTAGATTTTCACCCAAACATTCTATTGACCAAAGCGAAACACCAGGTTAGCCCATACTCAAGAGTGGGGAAATATACTCTTCCTACTGGTAATGGGGTTTCAAAGTTACACCGGAAATAGCTTGGATATAAAAAAGTATTGAAAAAAATTTTACAGTCTATTACCATAACTTTAAGAAAATGACTAAAATATCTATTTCATAACATGCTTTGCCTTCTGTAGAGAAAACTAGTAAAATAAAATACTTTTAAAATAGTATTGTGTGATCTTTTGATATTTAAAAATTATATTCTAGCATTAAACTGTTATGTATTATCTATTAAGAGACTACTACTGGCTTCTTCTTTAGGTCTGTTTCCTTTAAACTGGAATAAGTGTACGTTGAGAGTACATAACGATATTGCAAGGGATAAATGAGCAAAGATAGTTTCAAGGGAGTAAGATTCTAAATACTGATACAGAGTGGTAAGTTCTGAATTTAGACATATGTGAGTGGCAAAATACAGTGTCTCCCCATGAAGAATTTAGAAATTATTGGGGAAAATAGCTGCAAAGTCACTGTTGTAGCATCCAGTTCATTGTGGAGTGAGCATAGTGAGAGAAATATAGACACATGTAGAGCTCGTATAGTGTGCTTTAATGATTTTGCAGTTTATCATGTAGGAGATGGGAAGGCTTCAATGTGAGGACTTAAGTAGTTTTAAATCCCAGCAAGAAGAAGGAAGAGAACTAGCATTCAGTCTGCACTTGCTATGTTTGACCCCTGATGCTACTTGTCAAATTGTACCTTATATTATTTTCACAGAAATCCCAGAGCTGATCTCATTTCCAGTACCAATGAGGATACTGAATTAGACAGGTTAATTGATTTACCTAAACTCATATGTCCTGCAAAAGTTTCCAAGTTTTAAAGCAGTCTGCTTCACTATTCCATTTTCCTTTATACTAAAGGTTTGTTTAAAGTGGTGTTGAGTGGCATTGAGTTGAAATTTTTGGCAGTATGATAAATTGGGAGAACATTAAAAATTCCAGATTAAATGTAATGAAGACTTGAGTCAAGGAAGTTACTATGAAAAGAAGAGTAGTAGATGCTTGGCATATAATTTGGTGAATGTCTTTTAATCTGTACTGTGGCTCAGAAAGTTGAATGCCCTCAAAAAAAATTAAGTACTATTAAGTACCAGTTAAGAAACTGGTTACTACCTATATGCAAAAACAACTTGGTGAAAGATAGATTATACTTAAGCTAAGACTGTTTTATGTGTTTTCACAGTCATGGGACCACTATGTTTTATTTTGTCTCATTCAAATACTTGACTTATTCTGCTAAATGGCTGTGTTACTATTTCCATCCTATATATGAGGCAGAGATATATTTCAGTACAATTTTGGAACTTTTTCATTGAAAAATGTGTATAGGTGCAAAGGTGTCATTAGACTTTATTTGGCAGTAAGCTATAAAATATTCATGCACGACAATATTTCATTTTTCTGATAATGTGAGAATAGTTTTCATGCTCATTGCAAATGCTCATTCTGAAATAAAATATTTTCTTCCTTTTACATATGTATTATACAACAAAAATATTTTAAGTGGATACAACAGTACTCACTGAAAGTGATTCAAATCAGACACATGCCGTGATACAAGCCAAACACTTTCTTCTTCTTTTTTTTAATTTAAAATTGTTTCCTCATAGAATAAGTAATATTTTACCCTTGAAGGATTTTCTTTCTTTCATTTGTGGAAAGACCAGATGGGTCTCACAGGTCATTCACAGTTATGAAAGAAACAAAAAAAAAATCTCTCTTCAGAGGTGAGATATCCTTTATTTTTCACTAGAAAACAAATTATTTGCTTGGATGGAAACCTTTTGTATAGCAGTGTAATTGCTGATATCTGTGGGGTGTCTTGGAAAATGAGATGCTCTGTCTCAAGGAGTTATAACTTATCCTTGTGCATAAAATCTGAATAAATAAATGGGAGCAGACCTTGGAATTTCAGAGAAGAGATACACAAAACACAGCTGAGAAATCAGGGCTAACCCTTAAATCCTAACAAGTGAACATGATAAAATTACTTACCTGTGGGATTAGGTTGGTCTTTCTTAATGTTATACACAGTTTTAAATTTTTTTTGTATATTTTTCATGGAGATTTTGATTCTCTCTGATCTCCAAAAAGTAGATTATGTACATCACATGTTTAAGATATTAAAACTAATACATGTTTAAGATGTTAAAATTCAGCCATCTTTAGCCATCTGATTTTTGTTTATTTAATTGGCTTAATAACTTTGTGATCTGTATGATAGTAGGTAAAAAACTTACTAATTCACTCAGTGTTTATTGAGTGTCTGCTATGAGTCAAGCTCTGTTCTTGAAACTGTGGGTAGAGCAAAGAACAAAATAACAAACATGTATTTTATCTTTTTTTTTTAATGCTTATTTTTCAACTAGAGAGAGTGCAAGTGGGGAAGGGACAGAGAGAGAGAGAGAGAGAGAGAGAGAGAGAGAGAGAGAAGATCCTAAGTGGGCTCTGCACTGCCAGCAGAGAGCCTGATGTGGGGCTCAGACACATGAACCGTGAGATCATGACCTGAGTCGAAGTCAGACACTTAACTGACTGAGCCACTCAGGTGACTTAAACATGTATTTTATCTTGAAGGTATGGACTACTAGAGGTAGAAAGAATATAAACAAATTATTATATAGTACGTCATTTTGTGATGTTGTTTTGAAGAATTATAGGGTTGTCCAGAAAGCCCTCTCTGAAAAGGTAATATTTGAATAAATATTTAAAGAAAGGGATAGAACAAGCCAAGCAAGTGTCAGAAAGAAAGATGCCCATGACAGAAAGAAAATCACATGCAAAGGGCCTGAGGGCAAAAGTGATTGGTGTGTTCATGCACATCAAGGAACTGTGTGAGTCTTTATAAACAGTTGTATTATAACTTTACACTTATGAAGAAGATAATGGAGGATAGTCATATAATTAAATATATTCATTTAATTTTTATTATCAAATTCTTATTCTCCTTGCACCTATTGATGTCTATGAATTTTGTCCAATTTGCAGTTATTTGAGAAATTTAAGGTAATACAGAAACTTAGGATTTTCCTTCCATCTGCTGTTCTATCCATTCCCCAATATTGGAACAGGATTGAACATTAAAATGTCCCAAAGAACTGAAAATAAAAGGAGAGAAATATGGCCACTTCTAGAACCTAAGTTCATATGTCATACCTGTGTCTGAAATATGAAGGGCTTTGACCAAAAATAATTTAAGTGGAACCAAATTGAAAAAAAATTAGTGAAAACTTAGTAAATTTTGTGTCTCTGAGAAAGGAACACGATATCACAGGGAGTGAGTAGAGGAGATCCTAGCCGTAGACTTTGAAGGACAAAGGGAATATTAGGACTAACTGTGGGATGGACAACATTCGTCCTGGATCATCTTTAGGCTGAAAGATAAGCACTTTGAGGGGCACCTGGGTGGCTCAGTAGGTTGAGCATCCGACTCTTGGTTTTGGCTCAGGTCATGATCTCACAGCTTGGCGAATTCTAGCCCCACACCATGCTCTGTGCTGACAGCATGGATCCTGCTTGCAATTCTCTTTCTCCCCCTTTCTCTGCCCCTCCCCTGCTCATGCTGTCTCTTTTTCTCTCAAAATAAATAAATAAACTTAAAAAAAAGATAAGCATGTTGATAGCAATAACAGGAAGAAGGCCAGGGGTACATCAGGTCAGGAAGCCTAAGAGCAGGGAGTCTTCTGGAATCACAAATACTACTAGCACGTTGACTTTTACAATGGGAACCAAGTCAGTAAAAGCACACAAAGGTGTTCACAACATAAAGTATTTTCCAAACAAGGAGATTGACGCATATATTCTAACACCACAATTCTCCCAATTCCCAATTTTTACTGAAATTACTTAAATTAATATCAATGAGTCTTCTAGAAAGATCTGACAGGTTTTCTAATCCAATCTGGGAAAAGAGTGAAAGCATATAATGAGTGGAGAGCCCAGTCCTTCTGTTTTTGAGAAATGCTAGATTTAGACAGACTCATATTGTTCACTGAGTAAAAGTGGAACATTTGGGGGAAAAAAGATTACTGTATAATTTTTAAAAAAAACTTAAATATTAACCACTTATTTCTTCTTGGAACACCCTGTGTTCCCCTCTTCTCCATTTCTAACAACTTGCCATTAAGGGCAGGAACCTTAGACTGTTTACTGTTTACTGTTATTTTCCTAACACCTGAAAACAGTGTCTGTGTCACAGATGTTCAACAAATCTATAGAAAACAGATGATTAACGTCTCTGACTTTTCTTTGTAACGTTACCGTTGGTAATTCCTTCTTAGTCTGCCCAGTCCTAAATATGGCTGGTGTCTTGGGCCTTCTCCGCTCACTGTCCCCCAGCAATCCCAATATCACGTCTGAATGATGTACTGATGCATGAATTCTCTGAGTAACTGTATTTGCAACCGTCTGCTTGATATTCCTACCTGAGTATCAAAACCTCAAATTCGGCATGTCTAAAATTAAACTTACTGTCTTGCTTATCAATCTGATCATCCTCTTAGATCACCCATTTCAGCCAATGGTGACTTTATCTACCCATTTGTTCAAACCAGAAACTTTGTTTTTATTTTTGCTTTCTTTCTTCCCTCCATGTCAACAACAATAGGTTCTCTCTAAATCAAAAAGTAAGTGCTCCAATCCATCAATTTTTTCTGTTCCCATTATCATCAACCTTGTTCAAGTCATTTTTGCCTCTCACTTGAATTACTGCTTGTGCTTTCTAACTGCTCACTGTTTAGCATCTTCCAACATGATCTCTCCCAAATGCAAATCTGCTGACAGTTACTTGCTTACCTAAAAGTCTTTCATGGTCTCATTGCTTTTATGATGAAATTCAAAGTTCTTATCATGACTGTAAAAACATTTGGTTAACTTTTTCATATTTCTCTCTTTGGTCTCATTTCTCTCCACTGAACTTTTAGAAAACTTTGTTACAGGAATTGAACTTTTTTTCTTTCTATTTTTTTGTTTGTTTTCCCTTTCCTGAATATGGTGCTGTTCTCTCTTATATCTAGATCTCTGCACATAAGTTATTCTCTGTCTGAGAAACATTTCTGCTCTTCTTTCTCCTGTCACCATCCTTCATCCTTTCCTCAGTCTTAGTTTTGGCATTACTTGATCTGGGAGGCATTTTATGATCATAAAATCTGGGTTAGGTTCTCATTCTTTATGTACTAGAATTTGGCAATTCTATCCAAGCACTTATCAAACTGCCTATTGATGTGCCTAGATCAATAGCCCATTAGAATGTAATATTTATGAGGACAGGAATATGATTCTGTTGACTGGTAAAGTGAACGTATATTGTAAGTACCCTTTGAATAGTTTTGAATGCAGGACTGGATGATTGAAGATATAGAGAGATGTTAATTGAGATTACCCTTGGACAATTTGAGTAAAGATTTTATAATATCCTGCCGTATGCTTTTCTATTTTAACTATTTTCAACTACATGTTGCAATGGTTAGTTTTATGTGTCGACTTCAAATGTCTAGATAGCTGATAAAACATTATTTCTGGGTGTGTCTGTGAGAGTGTTTCTGAAAAAGATAAGCATTTGAATTGGTAGACTAAGTAAGGGATATTTCCTTCACCAATGTGAACTGCCATCATCCAGTCGTTTAAAGGCCTGAATAGAACAAAAAGGCGGAGGAAGGGTAAATTTGCCATCTGTTTGTTCTGGGACATTTAGTTTATCTTGCTCTTAAATATTGGGACTCCTGGTTCTTCAGCCTTCCAGCTTGGACTGGGACTTACACCAGTGGCCCTGGGTCTTGGGCCTTTGGGCTCCAGACTGAATTATATCACCAACTTTCCTGGTTCTCCAGATGGCAGATCATGGGACTTGTCTATTACCAGTCCTCTATAATCCTATGGGCCAATTTCTGTAATAAAATTTGTGTCTCTGTCACTATGTATCTCTCTGAATGGATAGATAGGTAGACAGATAAATTTATATATATATATATATATATATATATATATATATATATATATATATAAAACTTAATCTCTCTGCAAATATATATATATATGTATTTTATATATATATATATATGTATTTTATATATATATATATGTGTATATATATATATATATATATATATATATATATATATATTTGGAGAACCCATGACTAACACACATGTATTACATGTCTTAAATATTGATTAACCCAATTGTAACATTTCTGCATGCTTCAGGTTTTTAAGGTGTTCACTGAGACAAAGCATACTACCAATTGCATATATATATATGTGTGTGTGTGTGTGTGTGTGTGTGTGTGTGTGTACGTGTGTGTGTGAACTAGTTATATTTTTAAAATTTTTTTTGCTCTTCTTTCAACCTAATTTAAAAATAGTTATGGCTATTCTTTCAGCTGGAAGGGAGCTTGTGTATGTCAGAAAAATAGCATATTATAGTATTCCTTTCTTAATTTAATTTTTGAATCCTATATAAAATAGAAGTAAAATTTACTTTGAATATACTCATTCTTTCAATGCTATCATAGAAATACTATCAATTTATTAGTCTAAAAAAATCTTAATATCTTGTTTCCTCTTTCTCCAGGACCTATTCATTGAAAATGGCTGCCCTAAAATTTTATTCTTCTTGGGCTGTTAACTCTTTTTTAGGATTATATGATCATAAAATTCTCCTTAATTTTGCACCTCTTTGAGTTGTCTTCAGTAAGTTTACTTCAGTAAGTAAGTTAAATGCCTGGTAACAGAATAAACTATCAATAAAATATTACCAGCTGGCAAGTATATTCTTAATCAAATAACAAAATGAATTTATACAGCATCACTGACCATATGTTCATCATAGTTTTGCCCTCATATAGTGCAATACTTAAAAGCATTGACAGTAACTGTGATCTATCTTAGATTACTTAACTTGTCTGCAAAATAACTTATTTATCTATAAAATAAAGACAATTAATTTCCTATCTTACATTTCTTATGAGAATTTAAATGAGGTGATACATTTAAAACAAATACATCATACATAATAAACACTCGATAAATGTCATCTCAAAGTGATGAAAGGCATCTTGCCCATTGTTCCCAACAACAGTGTATATGTGTTTTTTTTCTTTTAATGATTGTTATTCATTTACTTTTTAATGTTTATTTCGTTATTTTGAAAGAGAGAGAAAGAGCATGCATGTGAGAGAATAAGGGGAGGGGTAGCGAGAGAGGAAGAGAGAGATTCCTAAAGCAGGTTCCATGCTGTCAGCTCAGAGCCAGACAAGGGGCTGGATCTCATGAACATTGAGATCATGACTTGAGCCCAAACCAAGAGTTGGACGCTTAACTGACTGAGCCACTCAGGTGGCCCTCTCACACACACACACTCTCTTTTTTCTGTTTTATGGAATAATCTTCATTGGGTAATGTCATGACAGTCCCTTTTCTGCCAGGTCTGTAGAGGTTTAAAATTCCTCTAATGTTTTACCTCAGAAGGAGTTGCTACCCATCATTGCTGACTTATAGAGGAAACTGTACTAACCAGGTATTTTAGTTTTCAGTGATTACTGCTTTAAACCATTTTGTTTGAAACACATCCAGGAACTTCCTGTCAGAATGTCAATTTTAGAGGGGATTAGGCACAACATTTAACTCTTTCAGTTTCATGGGGTGCCACTTGGGAAAGTACTTCTGTCGGGATTGAGGGGCACTCTAGACTGAGAGGATTAATGAGTCCTCAGAAATGCCTCCCATTACTTCCAGGAAAAATTCACGAGAATAAATTGGCCATCGAATGAAGATGTGAGGTTAATATACGTACACACTTAAAGGAAATCACTTTCTCAAAATCGGTGGAATTAGTCACTATAGTCAGATTTGAAAGCCCATTGTTACGATTTATTTCAACATTCACTGAATGTCAGTAGTGCACCAGACACGCCAGAGTGACACAATTCTCTGGTGATATCAGTAATTATGCAGGTTAAACTAGTTTTGTTACATATATGCCAAAGCCCAATTTTTAAGCAACTTCATTTCACCTACTTCAGACTCAAAGTCATAGAGGACATCACGCACATACAATAAAAAGCTTTAAAAAGTTCACTTGTTTGCTAGCTATCTATGACAAGCTTCAGAAACTTGAAAAGGAAGAGTGCTGACAAAGCAGAGAATACGGGTACACTTCTTTTCAAACAATAACCCACAAATGAAAGAAGAAACTAAAAATTCAACCAGAAATAAACCCCTGATTGTTCTCCTGTCAGCCTGTCACCTACATGAAACAGCTGCTAAAGCAAAGACAGATACAGCAGCTGTTGCCACTAAAAGTACTAATGCTGAAGCTTTCCACAAAGACTTTTATTTTCATTAATATAAAACCGTGCCGACATGTTGCATCAATCCAGTGACGCCGTCCATCTCCTTTCAGCTCTTCACAAGGCTTCTGCCAGTGTCATAGTCTGGTCCAGCGTAGTACTCATATCCTTTTATTGGAACTCAAGCTCTGCTCTCCCCCATTTGCTATATTTTATCAGCGAAAAATATGTAAAGATCTTTCAAATAGGCTATCACGACTGATACAAAATCAAAATCCCTCTAAATGTTAAGCACTAGAAAAAGGTGGGAAAAGTGTCTTGCCTTCAGTGTCTTCACAAACAGCTAATCTTGCCAATACTTTCCAGAGAGAGACACAGCAAAGGGAAATATCCAAAAACAAACACACAAACAAGAAACCTGAAAATCCAAACATGAGGTATATAAGAAGATTTCAGACCTCAGCTCTTATAACTCCTTAAGTTCCCGTACCTCAATTTCTTTGTGCGGCTCCCTGGGCCTGGAATACCTTTCACATCCCTTTTCAACTTGGCTACTTCTAATTATTCCTATAAATTCTTCAGAGATGCTCCATCCTGTTTTCGGTTCCCTTAGGCAGAGTTAAATAATCCCTTCTCTATTTGTTATAAACTTTATATATATTTGTCTATATAAGCACTTCCTATATTGAAATGTAAAGGCCACTTTGTTTTTGAACCTCTGAGGGCATGAACTTGCTTTTAGCACTTGGTAATTCCTCTACCTAGGTCCAAGCCTGTTCAACATTAAGTTCAATAAATATTTGATGAGTGAATGAAGGAGATAAGAAACATCACCTCAATAGAAATTAACCGAAGTGGAAATTGTTATTTCCTGTAACTTGTTCTGTAGAGCCTAATGTAGAGAAACTTTTTCTACCCAACATAACAGATGTGTGGAGAAGAGCTATTACAGAACTCGTGCAAGTCAGGGGCGCCTGGGTGACTCAGGTTAAGTGTCCGACTCTTGATTTCGGCTCATGATCTCATGATCTCACAGATTGTGAGTTTGAGCCTCTGGGTGAACTCTGCACTGACAGCACGGATCCCGCTTGTGATTCTCCTTCTCCCCCTCTCTCTGCCCCTCCTCTGCTTATGCTCTCTCCCTCTCTCTCTCTGTCAAAGTAAATAAATAAATATTAAAAAAAGATAGAAGGACCAATGAGTAAAAAATACTGAGAACAATCAACCAAAGGTTAACAATAGGTATGCTAACAATTAATAAAATCCAAAAGTGGAATGAGACAGGCTAGAAAATAGTGAATTATTTGTCAATAAAGATATTAAAACACTTGGTAGAGGAAATTCAAGCATTAAAGGGCTGTAAACTAGTTTTATTTTAAAGACTCTTCCTTTAAATTTGGCAATGCTAATATTCTGGTTAACAAAGTTAGGGTAAGAGTTTAGGCCTTGGGTTTTCAGCATATTTTTAGCTTTTTTTTCCCCCATCTACTTTTAGTGCTTTAAGGAGACATTTTTAATGCATCCTTTCATAAAATTAGTTCTGCTGTGGGAAATCCCAGGTTTATACACAGTTCCCTGGCATGGGAAGTTAAAATACAATTGCTATAGATTTTAACTTAGTGTTTTTAATAATGTGGAAGTTACCACTTTTATAGTTAGTGCATAATTCTCCCTAATATCTGAAGCACTTTCTCTACAAATGGCAAACTATATATATATATATATATATATATATATATATATATATATTGCATTTTTCAACCTTGAAATGTCTGTTCTCACCACTTTATTGTGTTGGAGGCTCACCATTCAACACAATAGGAAAAAAATAAAGTGCATCCAAATTTGAAGGTAGTATTAAAACTGTCCATTCTCAGATGACATGATTATCCATGCAGAAATTCAAAGAAATGTGTTAAAAAAAAAAACAAAAAACTGTGGGTGCCTGGGTGGCTCAGTCGATTAAGCATCCGACTTCGGCACAGGTCACGATCTCATAGCTTGTGAGTTTGAGCCCTGGGTAGGGCTCTGTGCCAACAGCTTGGAGCATGGAGCCTGCTTCAGATTCTGTGTGTGTCTCTCTCTCTGCCCCTTCTCTGCTCACACTCTGTCTCTCAAAAATAAACATTAAGAAAAACCCTGATAGATATAATAAGTGAGATTAGCATATTGGCAAAATATTGCATCATATATGATAGCATTAAAAACATAAAATATTTACATACCCAAAGCACATGTATAGAGCCTTTTTACTGAAAACCACAAAGCATTGCTAAGAGAAATTAAAGACCTAAATTATAGGAGAGATAACCATATTTGCAGGAAAGAACATTCAACGTTATTAAAATGCCAATTATCAGTGCAATCCCAATTAAAATCCCAGCAAGCTTTCTTTTAGAAATTGACAATCTGATTCTAAAATTTATATGAAAATGCAAAAGATCTAGAATTGTCAAAACACTTTAGGGGAAAAAAATCAAATTTGGCCTATTAGCCATTACCTGATTTGCCTAATAACTTGTATTCACTCCAATGTTTGCTATCAGTATCTAAAGACAACCACTGATAATATTGTAAAGTGTTCTTTTGCCATGAATATATTTATTTAAAAATAATTTTGAATTTGAATATATACTACCCCATACATCTTTCCCAACTTTGTAACATTTCCCCATTTTATAACATTGCTGTGTGTTACATATTATTTAAAACAGTATTATCAATATTCTCATCTAAAGAATGTCTTTTATAACTATTCATTTTGGCAGTTTGTTTTTTTTTCTTATTTTTGCATATAATCCTATACTTGAAGCTTTTTTTTTTGTATTTATTTCCTTAACATGTTTTTCTGGAGTCATAATGACAGAATCAAAGTGTCTGGACATTTTATATCTTACATATAACTATAACTATATATATATATATTTACATACATTTAAAATATATTTTATATATAATAGTACAATATTATACAAATAATTGTATATATAATTCAATTTAAAAAAATTAATATTTATTTATTTTTTGAGGGACATAGAGAGACAGAGAACAAGTTGGGGAGGGGCAGAGAGAGAAGGAGACACAGAATCTGAAGAGGCTCCAGGCTCTGGGCTGTCAGCACAGAGCCCGACGCAGGGCTCGAACTCACGAACCGTGAGATCATGACCTGAGCAGAAGTCAGATGCTTAACTGACTGAGCCACCCAGGCGCCTCTATATATAATTCAAATATGCATTAATACACATCTAAATGTTTATACTTATAATAAGCTAGTCTGTACATCTATCTCTCTCTCTAAATATATAGTTTCCTAAGTGGGTTTTCCTAATTTACTTTTCTTGTATTGATTTTTAAAAGTAAGTTGTTTATCTCATGTTTATCAGATTTGGGTTTTAGAATTTTCAAGCTTTGTTAATATGCTATGAAAAATGATGTATATTTAGTTGTCATTTCTATGGTAACTATGATGATCTTCCTTTCATATATTTGTTTACCATCTGCATTATCAGAGGTGTCTGTTTCTGTCTAAGCCCTATATGTCTACTCAACCAGTTAATTTTTTTTCATATTGGTGCCATTTATATTATAATTAGAAGACCTTTTAATTTTTTTGTAGTAAATGTGAGTTGTTTGACTTTAATTTTAACAAAGAAACATTAAAATCTCTCAGTCAATTTTTTTATGATTTTGCCAATAAATCATGTTTATGATTTATAAATTTCATAGCTGGAGTGTAATATTCACTTGCATCTAGTTTTCTGATCACTTTATTTCTTACAACTAACCTTTTAATTTTACTTGATATTTCCTTTAGTGTATATTGTGAAATGAAAATGTAATTTTTATATCTATTTTGCTTTTTTCCCAATTGGTAGTGAGCTGCCCCATAATACTTCATGCATACATCCTCCTTGACAAATGGTCGGAAGTACTTATTTGGAGCTTGACGACTTCTGGTCAATATCACTTTACCTTTTGATGTCTGCCTTCTAAGTCAAAGCTTCTCAGATTAATTTCCAATTTTTTTGCTGTTCTGAAGCTTGGTAGGGAGGAAACTTTGCACATTAGTCTTACTATACTTGTTTGGTTATTCCTAAAGCTTGCCAGTTCAATGTACATGTAATTTTCTTTGGAATACATATTTTCAAATGCCTGCCAGAATGGTTAGATACCCATGTCTAATTTTGTGTTGTATTGGTGTTTTTAATCTTTTACAGTGTGATAGATGAACTAAATCTCATTTTCAGAATTTGCACTTCATACAATTCTTCTAAGAATTGTTTAAAAATTTTACTGATTTTTTTTTTCTGAATTGACTTTGTAGTTTCATTGACCTTGCCTGAAGTGTTCAATTTTTTCACTCTATTTTTATCTTTTCCTATGTGCATTAAAAAAAATTAACATTTATTTATTTTTGAGACAGAGAGAGACAGAGCATGAACAGGGGAGGGTCAGAGAGAGAGGGAGACACAGAATCCAAAACAGGTTTCAGGCTCTGAACTGTCAGCACAGAGCCCGACGCGGGGCTCGAACTCACGGACCGTGAGATCATGACCTGAGCCGAAGTCGGAAGCTTAACCGACTGAGCCACCCAGGCGCCCCTCCTATGTGCATTTTAATGCTAAATTATCTTAAATATTTTTATTGCATAATAAAACTGAGGTACAGGAAATTACATAAAATGAACAAAGAACTTAATGAATTATCATGAGGTAAATATGCTTATAATATTGATCCAAGTACACAGGTTGAAAACTGGAATTTTGCTGGACATTCTATGAGACCCATCCCAGGAACAACCTCTCTGCTCTCTCCCAATGAAACCTCTATTCACAATCTTACAGTTTCTTTATAACTATATGACCCATGCATGCACTTTCATTTTTATATTGGTGGCTAATATCTACATTTGTTACTTCATATAGTACTATCAAATGCTTATGTTTTAATTATATCAGTATGTCTGCACTTTCCACTTAACAGAATGTTCTATAAAAAGAAGTTTCCCCTCAACTGCCAATTTTTCTACTATAGTAGCATTTATAGAAGAAAAAAGGATAAATTTCTGAATTATTTACATTTATTTACCAGTTTTCTAGACAACGAGTTGTTATCCTCTTTCTGAAGTGACCAGTTAACCCTCCATCTTTCATGTGCAGTTGCTTTTGTTTCCCATTTTTTCAATTTTTTCCCTGTTTTCTTAATCTTTATAAAATTAAGTCTCAATTTTCTTCTTTTTTCTTATGGTTTGGTGTAAATCTTGGAATATTTTTCTTAATCTGAAATTGTAAAAATATTCACTTATATTTTCTCCTAGCACTTTTAGGACCTTCATAATCTTATGGCCATCTACAGTTTTAAATCTTTAATCACTTTCGACATTTTTCTCCAGAGGCCGACCTGACCAAAGCACTGGTCCGAGTGAGGGCGCCTCCCGTTGTGAGGGAGGCACAGGTGGTTTTAGGAGAGGTGCAGGATGAGCCCCATAGCACTGGGTCCCCAAGCTCTGAAGCAGCGGGTCTAGGAGGGGAAGCAGACAGAAATCAAATAACCGTGCACATCCATGTGTGATGATGAGCTATGCCAAGTGCCATGCAAGGAAGCTCGGGGCTTTGACAGCAGATGGAATGAGGCCCAGAGTGTGTCGGGATGGTGGATCGCCAGCAGAAGAGTGAAGACCAGAAACTGGAATGCCCCCTTGTTATCCTTACTCCACCGTAGCCAGCATGTAGCATACATAGCCCACTGTGAGAAATCAGGGAATCCCTTAGAAGACCCTGGCACCCCAGGGAATGCAATAAAAAGGATTCCTCAAATGGACACAGAACCCAGACTGTGGGGGGCAGAGGCACCACCAGCCATTCTAAGAGTCCCGACTGCTCCCAGGCCTTAGGCTGCCAAAGGAAGAGTCTCTCTTCAGATGAATAAGCTGCTATGCCAAGTGTTGTGGAGAATGGCATTTATAGTTACAGGGTGGTATTTCTACCCTGTTAAGTAGAGGACAGGAAAGGGGAACCTGAGAGAGATAAACATGACTGAGCCACAGGGCGCCCTTTTTTCCTCCTTTCTTTTCCCCAGGATCCACACTGGTGGTGACTGTGAGTATTGGGTGGGATTTCCAACACCATCAGGGACACCTGGTTGGTGTCTGGATACAGGCCAACTTGACTTCCAAACCAGGTCCTGACACGGAAGGGTCTCAGTTTCCCTATGTCTAAAATGGGAATAATAGCCTTACCATGAATTTCTCAAGGTTGGAAGGACAAACCGATTGTCATAAACACAAAGCAAAGGGTACCATGTCGAAAGTGGGAAAATGGAGTGGAATAAGTAAAAGGCCTGCTCCTGGCACGTGTGCGGAGTTAATAATTGTGAATTCCTTAATCCTCCCATTTCCCAGACCTGGGTCTCAGACGTTGGTGATTAGGAAAAGATACTGGGGTTCACCTCCTACCTTCACTTTTGAGTGGAGTTTCTTGTAAATAGCTAAAGTCATTTTTCTAAAACAAATTAATACAACTCAAAAATACCCAGAGTGTGGAAAGCGTTTTTAAAATATTGAGATGAAATTCACACAGTATAAAAGTAACCATGTTAAAGTGTACAACTAGTGAGTTCTCTGAAAGACAAGACTCTTGATTTCAGCTCAGGTCAGGATCTCACAGGTTTGTGAGATTGAGCCTGAATTGGGCTCTGCGCTAACAGAATGGAGCCTGCTTGGGATTCTCTCTCTCTCTCTCTCTCTCTCTCTCTCTCTCTCTCTCTCTCTCTGCATGCTCTCACTCTCTCTCAAAATACATAAATAAACTTAAAAAAATGTACAACTAAATGGCATTTAGTCCATTCACAGTGTTTGTTGGGCAGCCACCATCTACATTAAGTTCCAAAACATTTTCATTATTCCAAAAGAAACCCTGTACCTGACAAGCAGTCCCTCCTGTTCCTCCCGCTGCTCAAGATGCTGGCAATCACCAACTGCTTTTTGTCTCTGTGGATTTACGTATTCTGGATACTTCAAATAAATGGAAGCAGATGGAAAAAAAAATCCTCCAAATGAATTACAGTTCTACAAACACATAAAATTCATTTTTATTAAAGTATAAGATGCATACAAGAGAGTACAATTCAGTGAAGTTCCACACAGTATACACATCCACGTAACCAAGTAGTTAAGGCTCACTTTCAGCATCCAGAAACCTCCTTCCTTGTCACTTTCAATTCAGTAGTCCCAGTTTCCTACTCCTCCAAAGAAATCACTATTCTGAATTCTAACTTCAAAGATCACTTTCTCTGCTTTCAAAATTTATGTAATTGAAATCATAATATATGTATTCTTATGTATCTGGCTTTCTTTGCTGAATGTTATGAATATCTCACCCATGCCCTTAAGTGTAATATAATTATTTTTCATTGTTTATAAAACATCCTTGAATTAATACACCTTATTTTCTTAATCCATTCTACAGTTTATAGGCACTGTCTTGGTTCTAGTCTTTGATTATTATATTTTGATCATATTTGATTATGTCTTTTGGTGCACATACATATGCATTTATGTTTTGTAAAAATCTAGGAGTAGAATTACTGTGTTATAAAGAATGCTTTAATCAATATTTCTAGACAGATATACAAAGCATTTTTAGCAATTTATTTTTCCACACTCACAGGTAAGAGACTTTATTTCTTCATATCCTCATCAAAACTTTCTTTTTCATTCTATTGTTCCATTTTGTTATTGCCCACCATGATTGCAATGTTTTAATTAATAATTTTGTAAAATATTTTCTAATTTATTATATGATAGACAAAATAATTGGCATTCTAAAAAATAGACAAATGCATGGTCAACTGAAATTTGAATAATGGCTTGGAGCTAAACATGAATGTATTCTCTGTAATTTCTCATGGATCAACTAATCTCCAATACATAGATATGAAAATAGAAGGTAAACCTATAGAAACTCAGGAAAGCATAATTTTCATGAAAATGAAGTGTAAAATATTTTACTATCTGACAAGCTGCAGTAATGAAGAAATATCAAATTTTTGATCTCTTCATGCATTAAGTAGATTACATTACCACCACCACTTATAGGCACCAAATAGTCATGTCTGCTTGTGTGTAATCAGTTCCATAATAATGAGTCCTTTGTTAGTCAATACATTTTTATACTAGGTATAGTGTAGTTGCTTTGGTATTAAATTTATTTTTAAATTATAGGATAATTTTGAATGCCTAACATATCAAATTCTATTTCCCCTCTAGTGTGCCAATCATCTTGAGTAGGTAGAACTGTGAAATATTAGGTATAAGAGCTTAGGAATCTATTTTTTCTCTTTCTTACTTGCATTTTTATCATGTTGCCTTCTGTATGGGAGGCTCCATTTGTACAGCAACAAATACATATTTTGGCATGCTAAAATTATTTAATTTCATTGAGGATATGTTGAGGATAAACAGAATTCATTCTGTCTTGCTAAGTGTGTCATCATCCCTTTTCTTTTCCAAGTTAAAAACATTTCTCACTGAGTAAGATTTTTATCCTCCATTCTCACTAAAGCTGGGAAAATATTTTGGCCCAAACAACTGTCATTATTTAGAAAGGCATGTACTCTATAGTCTCAATCATTATACCTATAAAATTATATAATCAGAATTTAACAAATGGAAACTACTATAAAAAGGAAGCTATTAAATTATCAAAAACCAGGAAAAATATGTAAGTTCTTAGAATAAAAGGAAAAAAAGAATTCAAAACAAAATGAGATGAAATTAAACATGACATAAGGGGAATTGTAAAGCATTCTTTTCATGTGGCTGGTCTCAAGACAGAAAAACAACAACAAAAAAGAACTAGGTAAAGTGAATAACACTAAAAACAAAACAAAACACCCATAAAACAGATGTTGCTTTTTCTAACCTGTGCCATTAAAAACAATTGAAATAGGGGGCTCCTGGGTGGATCAATCAGTTAAGCCTCTGACTCTTGGTTTCTGCTCAGATCATGATCTCATGGTTTGTGGGATCGAGTCCTGCATGAGGCTCTGTGCTGACAGCACTGAGACTGCTTGGAATTCTCTCTCCCCCTCGCTCTGCCCCTCCCTCCCCCTTTTCGCTCTCTTTCTCTCTCAAAATATAAATAAATAAACTTAAAAAAAATTGAAATGGGAACCTATAGAATAAAAGGCCAAAAAACTGAGGTGGAATAGGGGAAGGAGTGGGACAGAGGAAGTACACCAACGTACAGATCCTGGGTATGTCAAACTTGTTAGGCACTGGTGATTTGAGTCCTAACAGAAGCTAGTAGGCTTTATGTCTTATAATTCATTGAGAATCACAAAGACATCTGATGAATCTTTTGTAGATAAAATAGAAAAATGAAAAAAATGTTATGCTGAAAACTATATATTTATCTTATTTTCTTCACAATCTTGGAATTATGCTTGCATCTTAACTAACAAAAGTGTTTTGTTTTTCCCTACCCTAGTGGTTAGAGAAAGAATGGCCCATAGGATTTTTTTTAAGATTAAAAACCCTTGTCATACCAAATAATGACTTTGGAAGATCCAAGGAAAATAATAAATGTAATCAATCTTCATATTAGCAAGACTTTTGACTTTGTTCCACATGACATATTCATCAATATATTGGAAAATGCTCACTGTTCAACTGAACTATTAGACCCACAGCTAATTGTAAAATAAGTGTATAGTGATCTAAAACATCATTATTAACAGTTCAGGGTGAGAATGGAAGACATAATAAGAAATGCTCTATAGAGATTTGGCCCAATTCTATTTGGCCTTTTCATTCATGACCAAGATAGCATGGAAAATGTACTCTTTAACTAAGTATAGGGCTAGCATACTAAACCACTATAAAATATTAGAAAAAAAGATCAGAAAAAATCATAAAATATTTGGTGTACTATAAGCCAATATTTAACAAATACAAATTGGAAAAATAGTTTGTACAAACATAGCAGTAAATAACTCACTTCTTTTGTAAAGTGTAAGTTGAAAATATGTTAACCCTATAATACTGTTTATAAAAATCAGAAAGTGTGTTTGCTGGAATGCAAACATACATTAAACCCTCTTAAACTCTTATATTCAGCTGAAGGTTCGACTTACATAAAGCACATTTTGAAAAAAAATAAAGGTGACAATAGAAAGGAATGGAAACTTGTATTTACAAAAGGATATAATCCATTGGTGACACAAGAGTATGTGAAGCTAACAATGAACAAAGGCGTGTTTTAAGAAAGTTCTGAGTATTTTCTGCTACCATGAAATTCAGAATATATTTTATATATTTGGGACTTAATTGGGAGGTTTGACAAGAAAAGAGTACTATGGTTTAGGATTAAAGGTAGGAAGCTTTTTACTCTTTAGTCTGGCAATTTTCAATGATTAGTTGAATTTCTCTCAGCATTAAATTAGGTCTTGAACCTGCTTCCATTTTGTGACCCAGGATAGTCCTGATCCTTGTAATAAAGAATCTAGAGATGATAATCTTTTGTATTGATTGGTTACTCCACTTGTCATGGTAGATATAGGTAGGAGGAATCCTAAAATAACCCCCAATCATGCACACACTGTGCAATCCATTTCCCCTGAGTCTGTTATTCCTTCCAACCAAAAAAAAAAAAAAAAAAAAAATGTGAAGAAAGTGAAGGGATTATGTAGATATGTGAAGGCCCCAAATCAACTGACTTTATATTAATAAAAGGATATATGAATCAAGGGAGATTATTGATGTTAATCAAAAGGTAAACCCTTTGGAAGAGAGTCTAGAAGTTCAAGACCCAAAGCAGAAGAGATTCTTCTGCTGACTTTCAAGAAGAAAGCAGCCATGAGTTCTGTAGCTGCAAGGAAATGGGCCTGCCAATAACCTGAGGGAACTTGGAGGCTCTTTTCCTATTCAAGCTTCTGGTGAGAATGAGCTCTGTACCACCTTGGTTTCAGCTTTGTGAAATCCTAAGAAGAGGACCCAGCTATGTCATGGCAGGACTCCCGACACAGGATCTGTGTAATAAGAAATGTGTGTTGCTTTAACCACTAAATTTGTGGTAGTTTGTTATGTAGCATAGAAAGCTAACAGTAGATTTGGCTCAGTGACAATGTTAAGATTTAAGACAGTTAGCTTCAGGGCGCCTGGGTGGCTCCGTGGGTTAACCGTCCGACTTCAACTCAGGTCATGATCTCGCGGTCCTGAGTTTGAGCCCCGCATCGGGCTCTGGGGTGATGGCTCAGAGCCTGGAGCCTGCTTGGGATTCTGTGTCTCCCTCTCTCTCTGTCCCTCCCCCGTTCATGCTGTGTCTCTCTCTGTCTCAAAAATAAATAAACGTTAAAAGAAATTTAAAAAAATAAAAAAAAGACAATTAGCTTCTTATTTCACAATAAGTTTAGTTCCACTTCTTCACATTTCACTGGCCAAGGGTATTAGGATTACATTTCACTCTAGAATACCCCACCAACTCAAATCAGAAATAATTCACATAAAAGGGTCCTTACAAATTTATGTGCAAGGCCTTTGTGAAAGTCTTGGATGTGTACAGAGCTAGGACTCTGGGAATTTGTTGTCAGGTTCTTTTTCCACTCTGCTGAAGCGTATTTACTTCAGATCTCATGTTTGCTCTCTGAGTGCCCCTTGGATTTGTACTTTGGATCCTTGTTTCTAGAAATGTTTTGCAATATTTGTGTTTTCCAGGGTTCTCTCAGCAACATGGCAAACTCATTTATTGTCACTTCCATTCCCATATTTGTTCAGAACAGAAAGTCAGACAGAATTGTAGATAATTCAACAAATGCACTTACAGTTGAAATTTCTTGTGCTTCTCTTGTGGTCTGTCTCTACCTGCCACTTTCTTCTTGCCCTCTGGTCACAGAATTCCCTGCCACACAATGCTGTCAGCAGCTCGTCATATAAATAGCAATTTGTCTACTTCTTTGTACTTTGGGGCAGACATCTTAATGAGGAGAAACTACCACAAATTGGTACTCTTTACAGACTATTCATTTGGTGAATCTTTCTTAACTATTTATTATATATCTATGTAGTGCTGGCAACATGAGTGTCAGAAAGGGTCCTTTAAAATAAAATAATAAATTTCCATCTGAGATTAATATACGTTAGTGGAAATGGAAACACTTTACATTTCACCGTTTAATCACATCAATGGATAATTGGTTCCATTATACTCATTTATTGTAATAATATTTAAATACATATTGCATTTGGAACCCTGAAAACTGAGTACTCTGTCCTATAATTCGTCTTTGTGGTTAGGTAACTCCCTGGCAGACCTGTTATCATCTAAGCAGTAGAACTGAATAGAGATGAGGACATAGGCCCTGAATTTCAGCCTGGTCTCTACTTCTTACTGAGTTAAAAAAAAAAAATACTTCATTTCTCTGTGCCTTAGACAACTTGTCTCTCTAGCAGGGACAATAGTTGTATTATCTATTAAAGATATTGTTGACTGAATTAGTTAGCATGTATAAAATAAATTGACATCAGTTTTTGGACATGGTAAGCACTCAGTAAATATTAACTATTATTATTTACTATTACCTACTATTTATTTTTATTATTCAATTAATATTACTATATTTCCCTGTCTTGCCTGGATTATAATGATCCATCACAAGTAAAATTATAAGGAAGTTCATATCTATTCTTTTTATTTAGTCAGAGAAGTAATGGTGTTTACTTCATCATTTTCTTATTCAGCTTGCTGTTTTTTCAAGTCCTTCAATTCTAGCACATTCTCGTAGACATAAACCTTAAACTACTCTGGCTGCCAGATATAACCAAGTGATCTTATTATAGACCCCTCTGAAATCTCGGCACTTTGTAGAGTTAGTTTTTAAACAAAGCAGCAAAAACGTTTATACAATATGGGAGGCTGTGTTCACTTGCATTAAAGGAACAAAGCAAAGTTCCTGTGAAATTATGTACATATATCTTCTCAGGAGAAAAATACTTCATTACAAAACTTAAGAAAATTGAGTAGCTTAAATGATTTAAGATGATTCAGGATATAGGAATATGATCAAATCAGAGAATTGTTTTCTTTCTTTTCTTCAGTGTCCCTGTGCACATTTCCCCCTTTGCTTTCTAAAATTCACAGTGACAGAAACAAGTAGCCATTATGAGTTATTAGTTCTTGTGGCTTAAAAACTGATTTAATTTTATTTTTATTTTATTTTATTTTATTTTATTTTATTTTATTTTATTTTATTTTATTTTATTTTATTTTATTTTACTTTATTTTATTTATTTTATTTTATTTTATTTTATTTTAAACGTTTATTTCTGAGACCGAGAGAGACAGAGCATGAACAGGGGAGGGTCAGAGAGAGGGAGACACAGAATCCGAAACAGGCTCCAGGCTCTGAGCTGTCAGCACAGAGCCCAACGCGGGGCTTGAACTCACGGACCGCGAGATCATGACCTGAGCCGAAGTCGGCCGCCCAACCGACTGAGCCACCCAGGCACCCCTAACCTGATTATATTTTAGTCTGAGTGTGATACATTCAAAATGTCCCTTTGTCATATTTGTACATTTTAATCCTTATGTGCATGTGTATATTAGTCAAGATTATTCAGAAAAATAGAATCAATAGAATGTATATATCTATATCTAGGTGGGGGAGGGGGGTTGACTTATTATAAGGAATTGGCTCCTGCCTTTATGGAGGCTGATAGGTCCTATGATTTGCAGTCAGCAAGCTAGAGACCCAGGAGAGAAGGTATAGTTACAGTCCAAAGACATACAAGCTGAAGACTCAGAAAGAGTCAATGTTTCAGTTCAAGTCCAGAGACAACAAAACAACACAGACACACAAAATGGCGTTCTAGTTCAAGACAGGCAGGTGGAAGAAAATTCCCTTTTATTGATGAGAGTGTCAGTTTTAATTTGTTTTTAAGTTTATTTATTTATTCTGAGAGAGAGTGCACATGCAGAGGAAGAGCAGAGAGAGGTGGGGAGAGAGAGAATCCCAAGCAGGCTCCAGCTGTCAGCGCAGAGCCGGACATGGGACTCAATCTCATGACACGTGAGATCATGTCGTGAGCAGAAATCAAGAGTCAGTTGCTTAACTGACTGAGCCACCCAGGTGCCCTTCAGCCTTCTTTTTCTATCCAAGACTTTAACTGATCGAGTGGAGCCTGCTCATATTAGGAAAGGCAATCTGTTTTACTCAGTCTACACATCCCAATGTTAGTGTCATCTAGAAACACCCTCATAGACACCTGCAGAATAACGTTTGACCAAATGTCTGGACACTCCATAGCCCAAACAAGATGACATATAAAATTAGCCACCACAATGCATGTATGCAATAAAAATGATATCAAACATTTATAAGTTAGTAGAATTTGATGAGATCCGAGAGAAACCCTGAAATTGGAATTAATGGCAAAACTCCTTTTGGCTTTAATTTTTCCTTTCTTCATCTAACTTTCTCTTCCTTTCTTCAACATAATTTATTAAGATACCACTAAAGATACACACAGCATAGTTAGATAGCACACAGTACAATACTGTAAATTCTGATGATGCAGTAACTATTATGAAAGGCCATAATTAAGTGACTATGGAATCTCAAAAGAGGAAGAGACTTAACTGTCTAGATATGCCAGAGTGTTTCCCTCGATTAGATGTCAAATAAGTTGCGATTCAAAAGATGATTTTATGTTTGTAAATCAGCCTGGATGCATGTAAAAGGTCATTAAAGTCATAAGAAACAGGTAGAAGACATTATGTAGTCTATTTCAGGAAAACCAAATTGCTCTGTATGACTGTGGCAAAGAGCATTATATTTTATGCAAAGGCATTTGAACTTTATCCTATATGCAAGTGGAGCATTGAAAAAATTTAAAGTAGATTAGTATCATAATTATGCATCTTAGAAACATCCATCTGGCTGTGGGTTGGGGAGAGTGGAGAATAAGTTCGAAACCATGTTAAAATTAAAGACATGTGAAACAAGAAGTTTTTTTCTAAAGGAAATGATGATAGTCAAGGTAAGAAAGTTACAAAGAGGGTAATAATGGCTAAGACAAGACAGAACTGAAATAGATGGACACAGAAGCATAAGGACTCCAATATAAATGTTAAAGAAAATAAATGAATCTCTCACCTATGTTTCCAGTTTGAGCAACCAAATTGATTGTGGAGTCTTCTACCAAAGTGACAAATACAGGGAAAGGAGAGATTTTTTTCAGGTTAAGTAACTAGTGCAATGAAGGACACTTAAATTAAATTGACTTGTAAGTCAGTAGGGTGAACATATCCGGTAGAAAGTCACCACAGTATTTGTAATTGTGACTACGGGTAAGGTTGCTGAAAAGTAGTACATGAAACAATAATAACAAGGGGGAAAGGCAGAAGGCAGAAACTCAGGGAACATCAATATTTATGGAATGGTTTGCCAACAGAAACCCACCTAGAATACTAAGAATAATGGCTAAAAACAGTGAAAAAAATGCCTAAAAAGAACATTAAAAACGTGATACAGACTTAAAAAAAGGAAAGTGTTTCAAGGTGAAAGTGGAAGACATCTAGGAAATTTCAAAAAAGAAGTTGACTACAATCATATTTAAAAGTGTTTTTAGGGGCACTTTGGTGTCTCTAGACTCTCCAGTTAGTTTTTCATATTCCTGGCATATCTAAATTGTTTTACTCAGTATTTGGTAATATATTTGTACCAATGCCCTATCTTGTAACAATTAACAAATCTTGATACAAAGTATGTTTGACAATGGAGTCACTTTGTTAGTAGTATTAACATTTCAGTTATTTTAAACATTTTGTTTTGTAAATAGAAAAACAAAACACTCAAACAGAGATAAAGTTTAAGGTTCTTGGCTATTTGTGACTGCTTGATCATTGGTAATTGTGTCACCCTACATCATTCTAAACCGATGTAGCAGATGTATCTTGAGTCTCTAGAGAGTCAGAAAAGGAAAATTAAATCAGTGCTAGATTTTTTTTTATTGCTTGAGACATATTGGAAATGGGCCTGTTTTCCTTGCTTCTAAATAGCTATGGCTACCTTCGGTTTGTTAACTACATTTTGGAATGCTTTCATTGTTTTTATCTTATACACTTACCCCTCTATGCTTCCTTTCTTTGGCTGCCAATGTGTTTAAACTCATTTTCCAAAAGAATGTTTAGTTTGTAAAGTATGGCTTGCGAAAAAACAAAGTGAACTAACTGGAGGCCTAAAATGAAGAGAGGGAAGCACTTTTCTCTCCAGGAGCCACTTATTCCTTTATACAGCTTCCCCTTCCCTCCCCGTTAATAGACACTGTTAAATGAAGTGTCTGGCTTTGTCTTTCATGGTATTTTCCCCCATTAGAAAAGCATTTTGTTTATACGTATTAAAAATACAGTGGCTACTTTGGCATATGTGTATCAATTAGATCCTTCCATCTTAAATTAGGTCATAGTTGGAGACACATAAGCTTCCAGCACTATATTCTCCACCATTCTAGAATCCAGGAGTGGGGATATTTGAAATCCAGAAAATGAAAATTATCTCTTCATGAGGGATCTTGGTGTGGAGTGTGAACTGATAGAGTTTGGTGGCGATTTGTTATTGTCATTCTTACTTGTTCTGATATACTTGTCTGGATTACATCATTTTGCCATTCTGATTGCTTTAGTTTAGAACTTTGGTTGCTATGATACTGTTGCATAAGGCAATGCATCTTTTCACCCATATTTAGTGCCCAGAATTTTCATTAAAAAAATTGCAGCTACTTATTGCACAGTAGTTCAATGTGTAGTGTATGAAAGAATTAGGAGTAATTTAGAAGAAACAATATATTATTATTCTGTAAGGAACAAAAAGTATTTCTGACAAATTCATTTCACCAGGGGACTTGGGAAGCTCATCAACTTACATCTGTTGCTAAATACAGCAGAAAAGCCATTCTCCACCCGCATATTGAGGAGACAATGGAGAAAAGGATGTTCTTACATCTGTAGGTCTGTATGTATTTTTTTGTGTGTTTTTGTTTTTAGCGTAGTTAAGACATCTGACTCAACGAGTGAATCATAGGAAGAGCTATTGTCAAGACATTGAAACTTATCCCTGCATATTTCATCAAAAGAAACAGAAATATCACTTAAACATATTTCAAATGAGTACCACTCGTACACCATTACAAAAATAAACAATACGCTCACAGTGTGTTTAGAATTTTAGTAGTAAAGTCATTCTTTTTGAATATACTTGCTAACCAAGTTTTAACTAAAAACATGTTTGATTCTGTCATCTTAAGAGGACTAGCTATAGAAAAAGTCTGAAAGGCACTAACTGGCCACATAATCTCTCATTTTCCTAGAAAAGGTACCATTTTACTGTCATATAGTCAATTAAAAATTTAATTATGGAGTGGTGAAAACAATAACCAATCCAAAATATAAGTCTTGATAAAGTATTAGAAGAGAACTGCCAAAATTGTGCATGAACCACATTTAGATTTGAATTTAACTTACTAATAAGACATTTAAATAAAAGAGAAAAAAACCTTCAAGCTTTATTCTAGCTGACACACTAATGTTTATAATAAGTATAGATCAAAGCTAGGGTAAATAAGATAGAGAAACTTTATTGCTGACAGAATTCTTAATATTTGCTTTAATATGAAATAATAAGAAGCACTCATATTCACTTTATTCTGAAGTGCTGATTACAAGCTGCGGTGAAAATAATATATTTTAATGTACTATACTCTTATTTAGAAAAATCATATGTAATCTTTAATAGAAAGAACAGAATGTTTATATTGAACTATATGTTTCAGCATCAAGAATTACTTTATTTAAATAAAGCATATGAAAATATGAGCTGCACTGAAAAAGAAAAATCAGTCTCTTAATTGTAGACTAGCTAACAGAAAATTTTGAGCATAATATATTACATTTGAAAGAATAATTTACCCAAATGATTTATGTAGGTGCTACAGAATTTATGATTATGTTATTATCTATCAGAGAAATATTATGGGTTTTCTTTATCTGAATCCAATGACATGGAAGTTTTTCCCATCTTTCTTACAAATATGATTAATGAGTAATTTACAATCCAGGGCAATAGCATGCAAATATTGTTTGCTTTTGTTAAAAATAAATATAAAGCCTTCTAAATATGCTTCCCAGAGTTTTCTACTTTATGTATATCCAGCCTTTAGAAAAATAGGAAGAAAAATGAAAGCTTGATGTCTAAAATTATAAATCCATATCATAAAGTAAATAGAATTACTTTGTTTTTAAAAATTAAAAATATTCTCCATGTTTACAAGTTCTTTTGAAAGTGAATCTGTCCTCTCTAAAAAAAGTCACTAGTCAATTAGACTACTTTCCTTGTCAAATTAATATTAATGTGGTTTTCATTCTTAATTCTCATTTATACTCTTAACCTCATCCCCCACAGGAAGTATCTAAGCACTTTAATATCTAGTCATACTCTATAATTATAGAATGTAAAATTGGAAATCCACATGATACTCCTCCTAGCAGTAAAAAAATAAATTTTTTATAGGCTTAATTCTGTTACATGCAAAGGAATTAAATTGTTTTCCTAACTTGAACAAACATTTAAATAACCTAAATATATCTATTTGAAGACTATTCATATATGCAGCATATCAGTACACTGTATCGAATTTTTTTTCTTTATCTCAGGTTTGCGTTTGTATTCAAGTATTACTAGTCATGATTAAAAATTCTTGTAAATTTTCCCTAGGATCTTACTTTGCTACTAAAACATCATGATTATCAGCTTATGTGCTGGGTAAAAATGTTTCTCCTTCCTTGCAGTCTGTAGGGTACAACATAGAGAGCGGGGTTCATAATCTTGATTTTGAGGAAGGATGGGAGGGACTGAATTTTAGAAGATATTTCTAGAATGATAAGCATAATTTGGGGACAGATGCGTTTGCTGCAAGGCTTTAAGATAACCCAAGGTACGGTATGCAAGTGATCTCTTAATGGACTGTTACTGACCTAAAGTGGGGATGACTCATAATTATGTTAGAGTTTCCTTAAGAGAGCTTGGGAGATGAAGGGGAAGAAACATGGTATTCCAATTCTTCTCCATTGTGTTTCGTTACTTTATTCCTCAATTTGAACGATTTTTCTAGTCTGTAATTTTAATGTCTAATGAGTATGTTATAAATAACTATTCCTTCACTCTCCAGGTGTTTAATTATCAAACAGCATAGGAATCTTTTGTACTACTATTTTCTTTTTATATTTTATAATGATATTAGCCTGCCAGGACAATTATTTTAGTTATTGTCCTCAAAATATATGTAACTCATTTTAACATAAAATTAGTTCTTCCTTACAATTACCTCCTCCCCAGCACAGTCTGTCTTTAGCAATTTAGCATAGATGAACTCTTCCAGCATTTAAATTGTGATTCATGCTACTTGCATTCCAAGTTAGGGTTTTGTCTGTCTGCCTGTCAAAGTATGCCCGTACTCAGGTGGATATCCTTGCCCTAAGGCACTTCAGTGCACCTAATTTTATTATAATAGTCTGGGTAGCAGCCCAGATCTCTGAAATAGCCCCCATGTATCATTTCCACAAAATGTTGACTGTTCCCACTCTTCTCCATGGCCATTGTTCCTCTGCAATTATGGATGGACTTCTCAAAGTAAAAAGAAAAACACTGCAGAATTTAAACAATCTAACATAAGAAAAATCTTTAATGACAAAAATATATCTTCTCAGTAACTAAGTTTTTAGAAATGCAATAATGTATTCATTCATTTGATTGAAAACTTCTACTAGTTACCAGAAACTGGGATAGTTACTGGAACTTTCACTGAATCACTTGCAGTTGAAGACTCTAACTCTCAAATCTCAATTTGTAGAACTGGGATGACATGAAAAATCAAGGGGAAATATAATAAAAACACATGACTACCTACTACATAGGATATATTATATAAATGGTGGTTATTAATGTAGGCTTTTTATAGTAATACAAAAGAGTGTAGATTTTATAGCCAGACTATTTGAATTTAGTTATATTCACTGGTTATATGAACTTAGACAAGATACTCTATTAAATAAAAATATAGTTTTATCTGTTCCTTAGGGTTGTTATGTCTCTAACATTTTGTCAAGTTGGAAGTTCAAAGAATGTGTGTAAAAATTTTAGGAGAACAAAATAAAAAGTCTTGGTCTTTTTTAAGTTATTCTTTGTGATTTTATTAAATATCAGCACCATGCAATATAAAGTACAAAGAGGAACAAAGGACAAATTTCCATATATGCAAAAAAAAGCAGAAAAACATTTTGAAATGGTTGTGAAAATACTCAGCCATAATAAGGATTTTCTACTTTCATATGTTCTGCTTTTAAATAAACTCACTGTATGATTTAGTGTTTTTAGTTTGTAAATATCTTGTTTGTAAATATCAGCCATTAGAAGCATAAAGACTATATGTTAATTTTAGGAACATTAATTGGTATTTGAGAAATACTTGTATAGATAAGGACCTCTGTAAAGTTTTTATACCTGAAAAACATGATATTTGTGTGGCAAATTTACCTACTATGTATCTGTATGTTAATAAATTGCAGATAATTAGTTTTAGGAAACTGATGCAATGTCTGGGGTTTCTCGGCTCTAGGATTCTTTTATTTCACTGTTTCCTCTAACTCCCCCACTGTTATAATGAAGTTGCTGAGAACTAAGGAAAAAAATAATTTAGCTAAATGTAGCTTTTAAAAATTCCAATTTTCTGCTGAATCCTAATTACTTTCCTATTCCAACCTCATGGAATTATTATCATGGAAGCCTTCTAAATCTTTTCTTTAAACATGTATTCATTTTTGAGAGATAGAGCATGAACAGAGGAGGGGCAGAGAGAGAGGGAGACCCAGAATCTGAAGCAGGCTGTCAGCATAGAGCTGGACACAGGGCTTGAACTCACAAGCCCTAAGATCATGACCTGAGCCAAAGTCTGACACTTAACCAGCTGAGCCACTCAGGCACTCCAGATATCATGGAAGCCTTCTAATGTCCTCTTTACCCTCTGTCTCTCAAAGTCTGTACCTGAAACGGTTTCATGACAACTTGTATCATACCCCAGTCTTGCTTCACCTTCCAAAACAAGGGCCTATTCAGAGGAGTTCACAATCAGCCAAAATTTCATCACTCCAGCCAGTATCATTTGAGGAAACAGTGCTAAAAGGAAGAAATGTTCTTTGATTACCATATTCTTTGTGCTAGATTGAATTATGTATACTGGGGTTCTCATATTTGTTCCTAGCTTTGAGCTAGTGATGATATTCAGGGAAGGGAGCCAATAATGTTACACTATTAATTTTCTGATGCACACCAGAATTCTCTTCCCGTAGGAGGTTGAGGCTAGAGAGAAAACGACAAGTATATATAATTCCTTAGCAAATATTGTGATGCTGTTGTATTATTGTAAGCAAACATTTACTAGGAGTGGTTTTGGGAAAAGCTGGTAGGCTATTTCATTATTCTGGTTTAGTCAGAGTTACCACAAAGATAATCCTGACTTAAAAGAAATAAAAATCACTGCACAGAAAGATGTTAAACATTTATACTACATATGTGTATATTATAAATAAAAATGAAACAAAAGTAAATCACTATGCATAGATATTTATATGTATATATATATATTTGTGTATGTACATATACATATATTAGTATATATGTATAAGTATATCGATGATTTTAAAAGCGTTTTTCATACATTTTTAATATAGAAACTACAGTATTGAAAAAATCAATTTTTGTTACAGAGTTGCAATATTGATTATTTTCTTACAGTATCTATCAAAATGATGTCTGAGTATCAGTGAACTATTTTTCATGAAAATTTGATGAACAGATTATGGACATTAAATGTATATTTAACAAGTTCCATTTTTTTTAGAATTACCCCTGTCCCCTCTCCAAATCAAAATGCCCAATTTTAACTGGTCTCCCCCAGTGACTATTGTATATATGTATGTAATACAATTATACAAAAAGTGAATGTACTTTGAAAATGGATATACATGTGTTATTTCCTTGATCTTTCTTTTCAAACTTCCATGGTGACCCTGTTCAACCCAGTGAGTTGTCTTTGAAAGTAAACCTGAGACCAGCTCATGTGAAAGTGTAAAATCTAACACTAACAGTGTTGACCTGTAGCTAATCTCTTTATAAAGTCCAATTATAGGCTTATTGTTACTAGTACAAAATAAAGGGTTCAATAATAAGATTATTTCTACTTACTTCAGAAAAAAATTACTTGAGTATGATTAAATTGATTCGATGATTAAAAGTACTTAGAATTACTTCAATACCCACAAACTAGGTATGGAACAAGACAGCCTGAGAAAATGCTTGGTCACAGTACAAAACAGAACTAGGAGACAATATTGTCAATCTTTTAGAAACCACAGAATCTGTTTATTGGTTGCAAAGATTTGACTGTGTGTGTGTGTGTGTGTGTGTGTGTGTGTGTGTGTGTGTGTGTGATTCTATTAATTATATGTCCTTTAATTTTGATCCTGAAATGCCATGTATTACCACTCTTTTTGCTATGTGACTCACAGTACAATGGCATAAAGAGTGATGCTGGGAATATCATAGCTCCTTAGCATCCTTTGTGTTACGTACTTAAACTGTATTTTAATACATGATTAGATACAGTAGATTTTCATAAAGGTAACAATTCACTACTCTCCGAATTGATTCTTTCTGTTGAGCTCATGATAATATAATTCTTATTCTAGTCTACAGGGAAGGAAAAATTTTCCTCTGTCTAGCTTTGATTATTTCTCAAGAAACAATTCTAATATATATATATATATATATATATATGTATATATATATACATATATATATATATGTATATATATATATATTTTTTTTTAATATGAAAGTTTCCTTCAGCAGCACAATGCCAATGACTAACATGATGTAATAGGCACAAAGTACAATAACAATCCGGATGCACTGCTAAAACCTAAGCCTTAGTCTCTTGTCTGCATGTATATATTATAACAAGTAGTAACCTTTTAGGTTATCTCTACAATGGAGCAATTGCTATAAATGAGGTCTATAAATGAGGTCTGCCTGTAACTTTCCTTTATACAAATTACCAAATTGTTGAAATAAAACATTTTACTAACGCTTCCCCTGTATCTGGAAATTCTATTTTAAGAAAACCACAGATCGATATAGCTTTGCTTATTAAAATGTTCTCATTTTCATGTTGTTTTTTGATTAAATGATTCATTGCTGTCTTTTTATTGTTTTGCCCGAAATAACTGAAAATGAATCAGATTTACTGCTAGGTGATTAACCTATACATGGTTAATCATGGTGATAAAATAATCCTGACTTATCATATCTTATTAAATATAACACAATATAATATAATGTAATATAACAATAATATAATGTAATGTAATATAATGTGATATGATAATTATATTCTGTTCCACAAGATTTATTTAGTGCCTACCTAGTGCCAGACATTGTTATGTGTGGCAAGAATAGAAATTAAGAATAAGAATTTTGAGACCATATGGACTATTTGGTCTGTTAATATCTCTTACTATCTTTATGGATATGAGTAATTTATCCTAATATCTGGAAACCTTAGTCTTTTCATGTATAAAATGGGACTGATAATACCAACATGATAGTGTCTGTGTGTGTGTGTGTGTGTGTGTGTGTTGTGTGTGTGTGTGAAATTTAAAAAAAAAAAAATGCAAGCAAAGCTCTTATCCATAGTCTGCAAGCCCTCCATGGAGATTAGCAGATAACGATCACAGCAGTTTGGAAAAAAAAGGTTAGAGGTAGACTCCGTTCCATTATTTTCACAAAAGAAGCAGGCATGTAAGTAAACAATGTAACAGTAAAAATGCAAAATATTGAAGCAACATAGGAAGAAAAGAGATTGAGAAACTCTTAACTGAGGACATGCTGCTTAATTAGATTTTGAAGGTGGAAATGTAGTTTCAGAGAGAAAGAAAAGCAAAACAAAGTATCTCACACTGATGAAATGTGGTTAAAAAACAAGGAGGAGCAATGCAGCATGGATCTCAGTGGGTAGGAGCCATCAAGAAGTTCAGACTGATGGGAAGGTCAAGTATGAGGGAGTCAGATTTTTCCACAAAGCGTATGTAAAGACTGTTCCTATTTTTTTTTCTTCATGGACAGATGATTTTCCCTTGTAGCTCTGAGAAAATTTCACATAGTTTTTAAAGGCTCATTATTTATCCAAACATCATTTATGGATGCCATGTAGAGTCTTGTCAAGTGCATCAAGTTCAACCATAAGTATATTCTCTTTTCCTCACCTTCACAAATGCCTTTTCCTGGATTCTTATTTCAGTTAATGTAACTGTACCTAGGAACCCAACAGATACACCTGTGATTTCTGAGTCCTTTTCTTCACTCTGTAGAAGAATTTTACCCAAGGTTCTGTAAATTAATGCCTAAAATGCCTCTAAAAACCCATTGACATTCTAATTGTCTAATTCTAATTGTCTTCATCCAGTTGGTATCATCTCTTGTTCATATTATTTCAGTGGCCTCCTAATGGCATCCGTGCTTCCACTCCTTCTTCCTTTCCAATATCCACAGTAATTATGATCATTTATCAAAACATGTCATTTCTTTTCTGGCTCATCATAGCCCAAATGAATTCATTACCATTCACAATCTGGCTTCATTTTTGTAACTTCTCCCCAAGTGGATCTCTGACCCCAGATGCCCTATGCATCTAGATGTCTTTACTCATGCCTTTTCCTTTGCCTATCCTTCTTATCCTTTCTACACTTGACAAATTTCTGGTCACCCTTCAAGGCCCAGTGCAAATATCCTCTCTTCTATGAAGTCTTAACAATCTCATTCTTTCCACTCAGAGATTAATTTATTTCTTTCCCTGTGATTCCCTATAACTACTTTAGTCATAGTTCTAGGTTAGCACTTATATTGTAGTATAGTTGTTTATAAACCTGTCTCCTTTTTTATATGGTGTGCTGCCTTAGACTAGGCTCATACTAATTGCTTTGTTCTTCACAACTTAGCAGAGGACTCCTGGGATATGAATAGCGGTTCATTGAATGATATTTTGTGTCTCTAAAACCTTTTTTGTGTGTGTCTGAGTACAACACAAATATAGAAAAAATTGGGCTTTAAAAATGAACATTTTTATCTTTATTTCTTATCACATAATGAAAAGTTTTGAGGAAAAGTAAAAAAAAGCATACCAGAAAAGTATATTTCTTCTAGTAAACCTCCCAAGACATTCTGACTGAAATGAAATCATAATGATACTACTTTTAATTTGGAGTTGTTTTTCTTCAGGTCTTGTTGTGAAATCTATCATGCTTCGAGACTTATGTAGAAAAATTATTATCACCTTTCTTAATTCAAGCAAAAGACATAAGTCAAAATATATAATGTGTACCAATTTGTATAATTTTAGAAAGAATACAAATTTAAAAATTATATACATAATATATATTATATATGTGTGTATGTGTGTATATATATATATATATATATATATATATTCATCACTAGTTTCTATTTCTAGTTTATTACATTAACTATGTCTTATATAAGAATAAGAAAAAGGGGGTGCCTGAATGGCTCAGTTGTTTAAGCATCTGACTTCTGCTCAGGTCATGATCTCAGTTTGTGGGTTTGAGCTCCGCATCTGGCTCTGTGCTGACAGCTCAGAGCCTGGAGCCTGCTTCATATTCTGTGTCTCTCTCTCTCTCTGTCTCTGCCTCTCCCCCACTCACAGTCTCTCTCTCTCTCTCTCTCTCTCTCTCTCTCTCTCTCTCTCTCAAAAATGAATAAACGTTAAAAAAAAAGAATAAGAAAAAATATATATGGGTTGCTGCCATCAGTGCTGTAACTAAACATCTAGCATGGAAAACATCTGAAAAATAATATGCTATTTTTATTTCTGAATAACACAAATGATTGTGTCAAACATGTTAGTTTATAGCATATGCACCTTTTCCCAGGTTCTCCCTATCTCTTGCAAAAATAAAATAAAATTACAATAAATATAAACATACACATATAATAGGTAAAATAAAATAAAAATAAATGAAGCTTAATTTAAAATTTTAGGAAAAATCTGAAAGAAAACAACCATCCCTATTATGGGACAATATAATGTGCTTTAAAAAAATAATTTATATAGGGAGTAATGGCAGTATAATTTTTTAACTTTTTGTTCAAGACCATTCTACATGAGAACTAAATTTATGACAAGGACAATTTACACATAACATTAGGGAATATTACTTCCTTTGTTTAAAGTGCTAGGGTAACTATTCATCCTAGGTTGGATATTTTGATGTGATATAATGCTATATTTCTAAAATCATGTTGCTTGAAAATACCAGTCTCCAGAATTCATGAATCATCATTCCTGGATCTGAAGCCCCCTACCCAGGAAACAAAACTTAATGAAGGGCAATCAGCAGCAAAGAATAAAGACATCATTATATTTTTGTAATTTTCCTCTAATAATTTGTTATTAATTTATGGTACAAACGAGGGTTTAATTTTCTAACTGATATTAACTTTATATTTAATTAAGTAAAACTAAAAGGTCATCAATTCATACCTCTATTTTCCATGTCCTAATCAAAATCTATTTCTATAACTTTCCTAGCTGTTTTATAAGTTCTTGGCATAGTCAAAGATTTTCCAACCAAATGCATTATTGAGAGTTAGACAAAATACATGGGGGGGCATGACTTAAAGTAATTTCACAAATCCCCCAATCATTTTCCTGAAAATCTATAGAGATATCAGCTTGGTATATTGACCCATAGAGTGGAATTTTTATTTATGTTGTTTAAAACTGTTCCAAAACAGTGAATTTCTTTGGAAATCACTCTGAACAGTCAGAGACATGCGTCATAAGTAATGGATGCACGATTGATAAATCAATACTCTTCAGACAAATACGATATTACCATTCATTCTAATAATCAGAAATTCTACAGAATGGGGAGCATAAAGATATTACAACAAAGGTGGGGGAATAACTTACAAAAGAAAACTCAACAAACCACTTCTTTCAAAAGAAAACAGCATGTTTCTTATTCATCATAGTACTTTATTGGATAATGTAAACCAATAGATAGGAAGAAAATGACTTTAGGAGACCACAAAAGCAATAGGTTGAAATTGAATATTTTTCTATTGGATAATAAAAGAATTGGACTTTTTTTTTAAAAGAAAATGACATTGTTCATAAAATGAAAACACTGAGACGCATGAAACTTGTTGAAAATTTTCTAATTAGATCCTAAATTTAAATTCCTGTCATATAAAACATAATACTAATAATAACAGTAAATAAATAAATTCCTGTTATATAAATCTATAAGACATTTCAGTAACTAGAGTGTCTTTTTGTGAAATATTCTGAGAAAATGCAAAGACAGAAACGTCTCATGGAAGTGCTCGTATAAAATGTGATAGAATACACCTGAAAGCCATGATGGTTAAATATCTAAATCTTCTAAAAAGAATTCCTATCCAGAATTTTTAATGAAGATTAAAAATGTTAAGGGAGAATATGTTCTTTTGTTTTTTTCCTAAGGCATATTGCCTTGTATTTTTCTTTAACCCTCTTTAATACAATAAGAGGAGCTTTTGCCTCTGTTTTGCTCAAATTATTTCTGAAGTATTTAATTTGCACCCTTGGTACAATAATCTAAAACAGTAACACAAACATAATATTTTCCCACTTGCAAACAAGGACAATGAAAACCAGAGAGGTTAAAATATGTGCTTAAGGCATGGAAGAAAAATTAGAATGAAGTAAGACTCCAAATACTTAAATAGTTCATATCTAATGCTGTGTAGCCATATTTTGGTGTTACTGTACTATGGATGAAATGAAATTCACTGAATATTTTTTGTGATTCCTATTTTTCTTTTTAGGTGCCTGTTTTTGACAATCAAATAAGAAATGTCTGTGTTTTGTTTATTTATTTTTTTCTGAAAAATAAACCTATACCTGTGATTTGTTGTTTGGATTTTAGGAAAAAAATGAGTACTCTTTTTTGTGCATTTGAATATAAAGTAGAAAAAGATTTTTAAAAAGGACTGTTAATGATTGCCTGCCATAATTCCTTCTTCAGGGAGGTTGTACACTTTTTATTACAGATATGTGAATTTATGTAAATATTTATTAAATTTTTTCAGTAGTTCACCATAATTTATTATAGCTTACCTTTAAAACACTAGTTTGTTTTTTATATGTGGTAGAATTAAAGGATTAAAAGTGTCAAAACACCAATCAGGTTGCAAATCATTATTAGTTACTAATGCTGTGTAGTAACCATTATAAATATCTATGAAAGTATTCCTAGGTAAAAATATGAACAGGAAATTCATGGAAGAGGAAATTCTAATCACTAATACACTTATGGAACAGTTTTTCACCTTGCAGGATCAGAGAATTGTTCATTAAAACATGAGTGGGATACTGATCTCCTCCATGAGATCGGCAAACAATTCAAATATGATAATATCAAGTGCTGACAGAGAAGTCGGTAAGGATACAGGTCCTCTCTCATCTGATGGAGAAGCACTCAGAACAACTGGCAGTAGCCACGAAATGTTTACAGATACATTCTCTATGACTCAGCAATTCTAATTGAGGCTAGGAGAAATCCTCCTGTAACCATAGGAGAAAAAAAATCACAGGGACATCCACCAGAGCATTGTCTGTAAAAGAAAAAGAGGCAAATATACATCAATTAATAGAAATAAGTCAAATACAATAGGTTGGGATCGTGTATACTACTTTGCTAGGACAATGCCAGATTTAAAAAGAATATATTTCTGTGAGTTGTCTTCTTTCCTCCTAAATAATATGCGAATTTCCCATGATTACGTGTGTGTATGTGTGTGTAAAACATAGAAAACAATTCTGAGAGACATATAATAATTTGTTACCAATAAGAAGATTGAGATCAGTGGTATTAAAAGTAGTATTTGCAGTGATTTTTTTCTTATGTACAATAGTTTGGTTTTGGTTCCATGAAAATGTTTTTGTATTATGTGTATAATTGAAAATTTCATTTAACAATTAAGTTGGGGTGCCTGGTTGGCTCAGTCGGTTAAGCATCCAACTTTGGCTCACAGTTCGTGAGTTGGAGCCCCGCATCCGGCTTTCTGCTGTCAGCACAGAGCCCGCTTCAGATCCTCCCCTGTCCCCCTCCCTTTGCCCCTTCCCCACTCTCTCTCTCTCCCCCTCTCTCTCTCAAAAATAAATAAACATTAAAAGTTAGCTTAAAATTAATATAATAATACCTTTAAGAAAACAAAAATATAGTCCCAGGGCTAATGTTCTTCATTTAGTTTCCATTTAACTTTGTGTCAGCATTGAACTATAACTTTTCAGCTCTAGATGATCTTTGATAAAATTATAATTCTTCTATCTTGAAATAAGTTATGTCTCACTTTAAACTGTCTTCAAGTGCATGTATCACAATGTTATTTCTGAGAAATAACTGCTTTATATTTATTTCTGAGAAATATTCTTCTTTAATAATAGGTATTATAAAATACTCTATGTCCTTTGGGTTCTGCATAATACTCAGGTTCTTTTTGTTGGGTAATGATAACCTCTGGAGAATTTGGAGGTAGGTGAAAATTGGCTCTTGCCCCTATGGTCTTGCTACATGCTTGAAAGGGAAGAAAATTTTAGGTAAATTCTAGCCATGTACACAGAAATTTATTAAGCAACCATTGACAAATAGACATAAAATAGTTCATGCCGCTTATTTTGTAAGTCCAATAAAATCCCAGGTCTCTGAACTTTTGATGCTTCAACCACACCTTGAATCAAATGTTTATATGAGGCAAACATGCTAATATTGCAGAGATAGGATTTGATTTGATTTTCCTTTTAGTTGATAACAGTAATTAGAAATTTTGAATCCAATGGCTGGACACAGACTATCTAATGATCAAGTTTTGTTATAATTTTCTCCTCTCGTCATAATGCAAAGTTGAGTAGTGATTTTTAATTATTTTAGTCAATTTACATATTTTGAACACTATTAATTTTACTGAGAACCCATTGCTAATACTCATGATGGTGAACAAGCCATTAATTTCACCAATAGAAACATATTTCTAACATTCATTATGGTATTTGGAAAAGGACTTAGTATTGATTGACAAATGGATAGTAGAAGTGCTTTAAGCAATTACTCTCCGTTTAGATTTCCTAAGTTTAATTGCAACTGAACACCCTTAAAGCTCAAATTCCTGATTAGGGCAACTGACTAAACTGAAGTGCAGTATAATTTATCTAGTGCATTAGCAGTGTTTTAAGTATCATCAAAACAATGAATATACTCAGTTCATAAAAATACGTATTATGTATTAACTGAAATTTATTGATATGACTGGAGAGTTTGGAGTTCATCACTGTGCCATAGGACTGTGATTGAGAACTAGCGCATCACTGAACGTTTGCTAAGATTCATTTCTTTTGGCTTAAAAATGTTTTGTTAATTTCACAGGTAACTTATTTCCTTATTATTTGCTTCTGTTACTGTAACAGTCAAGAATCTTGGTTACAAAGACATAATCCAACTCAAACTGATTTAACAGTTCATTAAAAAAAAACACACACAGAATCAACAGAAATAGCAGGATCTAGGTTTGTCTTAAACTTGGGTGCATCTCTATTGTTCCATGAGTTTCCAAGACACTTCCTACTTCCTATATTAGTTCACCTTCAGAAGGGCATCCCTTTAATAGCAAAATGGTTGCCGGGCATCTTTCCAATATACCATCCTGATTGGTCAGCATTTTGAACAGATTCTATGCTTCACTCTGATTGAGCCATCTTAATCACATTGTCCTCTCTGATACGTCACTATAATTTCTGATAATTTACTCTTCTGTGGCCAGGGAATGGATTGTGATGATTGTTGTAGTGGGATTCATGCTTACTTTCTTAGATGGGAGTTAGGTTAATCTCCCTGGAATAACATGTAGAAACTGTGGGCAATAGTAAAGAATAAGCAGTAACGATGAGTGTTTAGGAGGAAACAGATATATATCCACTGAAGTTACAAATCTTCTACTGTCTCCCAATGAGGATACTATGATAAACCCTTTAATTTTAAATAGCTCAAAGATGGAGGGGATATATAATAAATAAATATATAATTGTTAAAATATTAAATAATTTGTTCATGCTCCTCCACACTGGACTTAGCAGATGTCATAGAAAGAGATAATCACTTTCTACATATTAACTTAACACACAACTATTACAAAAGGACCATATAAAGAGCACTTCTAAATATTCTTTTTGATCATTCTTATGCTACACTGGTAAAAGATGGATGATGTTCTTAAATACATGGGTGTTAATCAAAATGCCATAAACACCATACAGAGAAGGCAAAGGGAAGACACTCATACTTTTTCTCCAGAGTGCATTTTTCCCAATTAAAGGTAGAGATAATTTAGGAAACAGAATCCAGTTCTATTGGTTTCTGAATTCTTGCTATTTCCAATGCTACTTTTGTCTTTTTAATCTTTATTTTTTTATTTTTTTGAGAGAGACAGACAGAGTTTGAGTGAGGGAGGAACAGAGAGAGAGGGAGACACAGAATCTGAAGCAGGCTGAGGTGTCAGCACCGAGCCCGATGTTGGGCTCAAACTCACAAACCGTGAGGTCATGACCTGAGCCGAAGTCGGATGCTTAACTGACTGAGCCACCCAGGTGCCCCTATCTTTAAAAAATACTTGAATGGAGAAGCAGAATTTGGTCATTTTATTGTTCTTTTACCTGGTCACACAACTTTACTTTCATTACAAAATTAATGTCTCTTTGTACTCAAAACAAAAATTCTCATTTTTTCCAAGTTGTTCAAGTAGAATACATTTGTAATATGTCCATTTATTTGATTTAAATAATTCATGCCCAGTTAGGCATAAACTCTTATGTTGAGCTCCCCTTGCCTCTAGTAATGCAGAAAAGAACAGAAGCTAATAATAATAGGTGCAGTCACATTTAATTACTAGAATTAATGTAAAGACTTTGTAATTACTTTCTATAAAGCTTTTTTTTTAATTCAATAAAAACAGGCCAGAAAAGCAGCTAATTTCAGAAATCCTGTGGCTTCTTGCCAAAGGTTTAAGCAACCGGTGATACTCAGGGTCATTGGCTCTCTGAAAAACCAAGGGTGCCTGCTAGTTGTAGGTTTCAGTAACACCATTGGGAACTTTCAATTTAACATGATACTTAAACGGCCAGTGGGAGTATTCAATAAGCTCAATCAATGTTGAAAGCAAAGTGCTATTAAAAACATGGGTAAACATTGATTTTGGGCTTGTGGTCCATTTAGGAACTGTTCTTGGGGAGGTCTCTACCACCTTATTCCTAGAGAGAAGTGACTGCTACGGTAACACAGAAAACTGCACACAATAATTGTCACATCAGCGTCTGGCCTATGTTCTTGAATGATTGCATTTTTAAATCATGTAGCATTTTCTTAGTATCCATCTTAGGATGAAAAACCTCTTCAAGATTTGAGGCCTGGTGTGGCATGCATATCTAATTTTCAATATGGCTGTAATTTTTAGCTGTGCAACAGGCAACAAATCTTATATTTCGAGCATTCCCATTAGTGTCACTTCTGAATCCATCATTATTCAACTTATGTCTACTGAAATACATTTTGCTGATCTGGACATAAATGGGCTGTGAATTGTAGCTGCAGATGGCTCAGAAACATACTTTATAGTGAGCAAACTTTGGATGACTGAAAGAAAATTGACAGAAATACTACAAGGAGAAATTGTATATCATTTCAATAACTGAGGGAATAAACTGAAATCAAAACAACAGGAGCAATAAGAACCTGCTCCCCAACAAAAAAATTGTGACATCTGCCTGATGGATTAACATGAGTTTGGCCATTTCAAGCAAGAAACAGAAGACGTTTCTGTTCTCCCTGTTGTAGAGGATTTCCTGGCTGGTCATGGGGCTGGCAGGATCTGAGAGACTTTGTGCTTTCAGAAGTGATGCACTTTAGGGAAGGCCAGTGTGTGAAACTGAGTGAGTCCTTGAGGGGGACCGGGAACCTGCTGAGTAAACCAATGTGAATGCCAAGTCCAGAGGACAGAACTAGATGGTAAACAAGAGCAACATTCTAGCTGGGAACCAGATTGTGTCTGGGGCAGATTGTGAAGAAGTGAAGAGAAATAGGGCCAAGCATTATGGAGAGGTATTTAGCTGCTGTATATGAATAATTGCTTAGAAAGTGAACCCATTTAAGTGTTACCAAAAGCTATTTCCAACTGTAAATTCATAATTTTATATATAACCATTTTAAAATCTCTTGTAAGTGAACTACAGAAATATTTGCTGTGGTGAAATCTCTTTTTTTTCTGTTGCTATTGATCTAAGAGCTTTTAGGTTCTTCTCTTTTGGTTTTATATATCATAAGCCTGTGTCCAGAATTAAGTCTCCTTTACTTACCTCTCTAGACATTTGGTATTCCTGTTCGATTTGGAAGATTCTTCCAATATTTAGGGGAATAATTTCTTCATTTCTACTTCTGCTTTTTAATCATTTATTAGTTTAATATTATCTCAGCTTACCAATGCTTTCTTTTTTTTAACTTATTTTTCACACTCTTTCCTCTTTGCCATCTCCAACAGAATTGCCTTTAATTATTAAAGTTGTAAATTATATTTTCAAGATTTGCAAATTTCTTTTGTGTTCTCTGCAATTCTTTTCTTCAAACTTTTCTTGTTTATATTTTACAGTCTCAATAATTTATTAAGCAACTCTAAGACATAAATTTGACATATATAAAATTTCTCCAACTTTCTCCTTGTTTTCTGAAATAGTATTTTCTCAAAATTCCAGTGACCTTGGCTTTCTGTTAATTTAAGAACAAAGAGTTGGCTTGGTTTGCAGCTTCTTCTCTTTGGCTTAATTTCTCAATGTGTATGCTTTGCTTTTCAATCTGTCAGATATACTTTAATAGCATTTGCATGTTGATCAATATATGTAGGTGTCTGGGGATTCCTCTGTCAATATGTAAGGAGGCTCAGTTTCTCAAAGGTCCTGTTTTCTTGATCATAAGGCTGACTGGCAGTTGAAGGTATGTGGGAAAGCTGTTAAGACTCACAGGCAAGCTTTGGTAAATGTATGGGGAGACAAGAAGGAGGACTGCTACTGATTCTACCTCTCCCCTGCAAATCTCAAGTGAGAGGAAATGATTCTGAAGTCTTAACATCATCTTAGGAAACTTCATTTTTCTGTAGACATGCCCTTTCTAGAAACAGAGCTCCAGATTTTACCCTTGACAAAAATACCAGGTGCTAAATCCCTGTATATGCTGAGTTGGGGGGGGGGGTGGAGGGTATATAGGACCAAATGACCTAAAAACTTATAGCACAGAAGACCTTGAAATTCATCAACCTGTTTTCTATCCACTCCTCACTCCCACTTTCAAAACTTACTTGTCCCAAAGTCACAGGTTTTTGCAAAATGTCTTCCCACCTCTCCTCTTGACTTCTTAGATTTGTGTGCTAGATTACAGCTTCTTCTATTCTGATTAATTTCTTAATATGTATGTCTTGATTTTCAACTTGCCAGAAATATTTTAACTGTGTTTGTATGTGGCTGATCCATCCTTGTTATGGACATTATTCTCCTCACTGTTACAGATTTTAGCATTTTGGACTTCTTTGCAATAGATTTAGGGGGAACTGGAAGGCAGATGAGGTTGCTCCTGCTGCCACCCTGAACTAAATTTTAGAGCATGATTTTTTAAACTCAAAGATTGCATTAGATTTCTGTTATTGCTGTAATGAATTACCACAAACTTAGTGGATTATAACACGAGTCTTTGTTTTGGAGTTTGGAAGTTTGGAGGTTAGAAGTCTGAAAATGGACCTAATATCAAAGGCTTGGCACCACTGATTTCCTCCTGGAGATTCCAGAGCAGAATATATGCCTTGCTTTTTCCAGTGTCTAGAGGCTGCTCACATTCCTTGGTTCATGGTACATCACCCCAACATCCCCTTACTTGTCACGTTTCCTTTTCTGAGTCTACTGTCTCCTTCTTCACCTTATAGGGATGCTTCTGATTACATTGGGACCACATGAATAATCTCGGCTCCAGAATTTTTTTCTCAAGACCTCCTTAATCACACATGCACAGTCCCTTTTGCCATGCAAGGTCATATATTAACAGGTTCCAGGGATTAGGATACAGGAATCTTTGAGGGGCCATTATTCTGCCTACCATAATCATGTACATGGTTTTATGTCATCAATCAATATCCTGGAACATCATAACTGATTCTTATAGAGATATTCCATCAATTATATATCATAATTTAGCCACAAATGTATTTTCTGTGGCATGCGTTTGACCTAACTGGGGATACAGATAAAACTAGGAATTATTTCCAATAATAGCTGAAACTAAGGAAAAGGTTTAGAAAAGCCAAGACTGAATTATAGCTACTTATTTTTGACCATTTCCAGTGGTTTCTGTGTTTATTATAGATCTTTTTAGCCAACTGGGCTTCTATCACTTTAGACATAAACTGCTATTCCCCTAAAATTTTATCCATAAAATCAGTAAGAATCTGAAATGTTATGTAGTTTAATATCTCATTTTTGAGAAAAGAGTTCCAAGAAATTATACTACTTCTTCAACAAATTAGTGTAAAAGCAGAGATAAAACCTAAATTCTCTGACTAATGTGCATTACGTAAAAAATTATAAATTATTTTAATGTCTGTTCTTATGATTAATAAAGATTCCACAAAATTATACATGCAAAGTCATGTTCTTTAAGCAACCTTGGAAATCACAGTCTTTTATGTTTCTTGGATATTTGTGAAAAGATTCAGTATTTTATTTTATTTTTAAGTGTTTACTTACAAGAGAGCATGTGAGTGCTGGAGGTGCAGAGAGAGAGAGTGACAAAGTTCCAAGCAGGCTCCACACTGACTGCAGAGAGTCCAACGTGGGGCTCGAACTCACAAACTGTGAGATCATGACCTGAGCTGAAGTCCGCCACTAAACTGACTGAGCCACCCAGGTCCCTGAGATTCATTGCTTTAAATTATTAGGTTAGATTGTGTAGTGGTAACAAAGTGGTTAAATCCAAGTATCCATGAGAGGAAACTTGACAGCATTCAGATATATTCTGTGATCTGTGCATCAACTTTAAAAATTAAGAACACACATAAATGTAACTATCAGTACCTGCATAAAACTGAAACTTTAGGATTTCCAAATTTAGCAGAGACATAGCGCCTCCAAACTTGTAGTCTTTGCCATCCCTGAAACAATTTCATCTAAGCAAATGGTAAAAGAGTAAGGGAGTTGGCTGAGAGAGCTCTCATAGACTCCATGAAGGCCAGAGTTGAACCTGATGTTTATCTTATGTTTTCTACACTTTTAAGCCCGGTTTTGTATTTGCTGGAGCTCAGTTAGCACTGGCTGATAGATTAGGTGAATTCTCAGAAGCTGTAAAAAAGGATATCATTGGGAAGATGAACATGAGAATGTCCAACTCAGACTCCAGGCTACTTTCTTACAGGATTCCATGGTATCAGAGTGGTTTATGTCTCCGGTGACTCCTGAAAATGGCCTCTCTGCGTAATGAAAAAACGTTGAGTTGTTGAGACTATTTTGACCACAGTTTCCTTCCTAGAGAATAAAGGCAACACAGAATGACTATTCTCTGAAATTCTTAAAGGCAAGATACACCTTATAGCCACTGACTGTTGACACAGGAAAACATCTAGTGTATCTATTGATTTATAATGAAAGTCTTGTCTTCACAACCAGATTGTTTATAGAAAGTAGGCTGGAAAAATAGTGGGCTATTCTCCAGCCCATACCAATCATTATTTATGAGTGACTTCAATTGCTGAATTAAAGAATTGTGATACAGATCTGCAAAAATGCATCATTAAATCACTGCACTGAATTTTAAAGGAGAAGGCTGTGAAACCCTGGGGTGCTACAGGCAGCAACCTAATGTGCTGTGAAAACACATTAACTTAGAAGGATCTGCTCCACTACCACCATTTGACCCAGAAAAACGAAACAAGACAAAACACACGCACACACACGTGCACACACACACACACACAGAGAAAAACAAAAACAAAAACAGAAAACCTCAGACGTAGAGAATGTTTCATCTTGTAGCAGACTGTGTAGCTTAAACAATGAGCATTTATTTCCTACATTGCTGGAGACTAGGATTGTTTCCTTCCAAGAACTGTGAGGGAGAAATTGTTCCATGCCTGTCTCCTAGTTCCTGGTAGTTTGCTGGCAATCTTTGGTGTTCCTGAGCTTGTAACAGTATAATTCCAATTTTCACATGGCATTTTCTGTGTCTCTTTGTCTGTGTCTCTGTATCCATTTTTTTGTTTCTTTTTAGAAGAACACAGGCATATTGGAGTCATGTCCATCCTAATGATTTCATCTTTACTTGATTATCTGTGAAGCCTCTATTTCCACATAAGGTCACAAGCACAGATACTGGGCATTAGGACTCCAGCATCTTTTGGGGGAACAAAAGTCAACCCAGAACACTATCCTTTGAAGACTATCTCATGTCTGACATGGAGCTTGCAGAAGAGGTGGCATAATTGCCCTTGGTGTCAATTATGGGCTACACATAGGATAAAATGCCTACTACTATGTCTGCTGCTTTGGGGTGTTGTAGAACGGTGATGGCAGCATGGTCAGAATTAAATGGGAGAGAGCCATTTAAGCCTGCACATGCACCTCAAGCCCAAGGTATTGCAATGTGCCATTGGAGGACATAAGTACTGGTCTAATCCTAAATCTGACATGGGTGAGAGTTAACTAAAAATCCTAGAGTTAGGTCCATTCTGGTAGCCTAATATTGCATGATCCTATAAAAGTATGGAAGTACTTTTTGATTTTTCTTTGGTGGTATGGAAGAACTTTTGATTTTTAATTTTGTATTTTTGCTTCTTATTGCTTATTTCCGGGGGAATCTCTATGGTGATAGACACCAGCTTATCTAGAAGAAAAAAGTAATGCACCAATATCATTTCATTAGGGAATTAAGAAGTGCCTCCATACAAACATACTGTTGATGATATGATGTACAGCAAAGTGACAAAATTATTTTCTGTTTTGGTTTGTATTAAAATCTTTGATATTAAACAGGAATTTCTCTTAGATATTGAATCAAGTGATTAAAAGAACTGAATGGAATAAAGATTCCATTTTCATACAGTTAGTAAAAACAAAGTGGTAAGTTTTCTCTTTATAATGATTATGATTGCCTTCTAAAAATGGTGTCTAAGAAGACATACCTGGGGCACCTGGGTGGCTCAGTCGGTTGGGCATCTGACTTCGGGTCAGGTCATGATCTCACGGTCCGTGAGTTTGAGCCCCGTGTCGGGCTCTGTGCTGACAGCTCAGAGCCTGGAGCCTGCTTCAGGTTCAGTGTCTCCCTCTCTCTCTGCCCCTTCCCTGCTCATGTTCTGTCTCTGTCGGTCTCAAAAATAAATAAACGTTAAAAAAATAAAAAAAAAAGAAGACATACCTTGCCACTGTGGTCTCTAAGTCAGGGGTACATCAAAAAAGAAAAGCAGCTAAGTAGAAATTACTAATGTCAACGATGTTAGAGTCTTCACTGAAGAAAACTTAAATAGAAAAGAACTATAAAACTATATCCCTGACAGAAAGTCTAAATTAAAACATATTTTAAAAACTTACTCTCAAACTATGGGTTCTTCATTAGCAAGAAGATAGTTGTTCCAATCTCAAAGTATGTGAAGTTTCAAATTCTAAGGAGAATACATGTGCAACAGTATAATTATCTAGAATTAGTAGATTTCAGGGAAAAAAAAAAGGTTTTCTTTCAGTGAAAACTTATTATTTCACTAAATGAATCATAGTTTGACTAAATTCAGTTTTCTCATTTAGTGATAATTAAGCTTTTAAAATTTGGACTTTATCATAGTCTAGAGGAAAGATGATGAGTAAAAATATCTAAACAGTTTTTTGTTTGTGTGTTTTTTTTTTTGGTTATCTTATGCCTTCATGAATATTTATTTCATGGAACCAGACTCTGGTTCTTAGTATTGTATAATCTGGATATTGATTTAATCAGTCTTTTAGCAATGGTTCATGTGCTGGTTTATTCATCCAAATAACAATAGGTTAACTTAAAAATCAGAAAGCAATTTTGTAACTGTGCATGGAGACATTCAAATGTTTAACCATGATCTCCACTTATATCTTAAGAATATTTAGTGGTTTCCTGCATTCTATAGAGTTAAATTTATTATATTTTTCTTGACATGTAACACTTTGTGACTTTATTCCAAACATGTTTCTACCCTTATCTGCTATTACTCCCCTCTACACCTGCTATACTCCAGACATTTTTCTAACTTCACCTTTTCCTGATTGTATTTGTTAACTACATTATACTGTACAAATGGTATTTGTACTGTTGCTTGTTTCTAGAGCTTTTCAAATCCTTTTATATTCAGCTCACATTGTCTCCTTTACAAAAGTTTGTCTTACTCTAACTCCAGCATCCAAATGCCAAATGGTGCGTTATCTTTTTTCTATATCTTTTTACTTAGTATTGTAGCAATATTTCATAGATTTATTTCCCCTATGATTATATACTTTAAAGATAGAAAATAAGACACCAAGCCATATTTATTATTACATTCTTCATAGTTTTGTGAAAAATTTCCTACATTTAGTATTTTCTCAATAAAATAATAATTTCATTGCATATGCTGAAATTAAAAAAAACAGGCAAACAAAATGGTTATATCAATTAATCAGTTCACAAGCTTATTAAGTGATTTGACTTGAGGAATTTGGAGAATAGTACTAAGTAGCATTGATAAAATCTTATAGTTTAATCTAACCCTCTACACCAAAAAGAAATATTTGCCAAGCATATACAAATATTTACCTTCAATTTGTGGTTCCTATTTTCTAAGTAAGAGCCATCATATTATATAATGTTTGGCCCATAAGTAGGCACTCAATGCATGTTGCCTGAATGGATGCCAGTGACAAATTCTGGCCCTTTGGCTCTCTCCTTTTCTTCCCCCAGTCTTCAGGCATGCCTTAGCCTTCTGCTGACATTACATAGAAGTTACAATTAATTAGGTCACAGTTTATCCTACATTGGCTTTATTTTAGTCTTTTTAATGAGATTTGAGAATCACCCTTGTGTAATTATTCTCACGTTTAGGAGCCATCTGTTAGAATGGGTCACTTCTGCAGATGGCTAATCTCATTAATTTATGTTGAATCTTTCCAGCTTCAATATCAGAGTGAAATTTTACTACTAGTTACCAATCTTTGGAGGAACACCTCATTTGGAGTCTTCAGCCATCTATGATCTGGAGAAGGAACTAAATGTACCCTGATTTATATGCAAATTTCTTTTACAATGAGAATGATTCACATCATATGAAGTACAAGTCAAATTGACACCACATTTAGATAGCCTATTGTTACTCCTCATGGAGAGCCAGCATGCCATTTTAAAAGGTGGTAATTTGACACTTAATTAGTGCTGACTCAAATGGTGACTCATGACAACTATGTTCCTTCAGATATGACAAATGATGAATACCATTGGACTCCTATATTTTCACTCAGTTCTAAACATAGCAGAGTTTGAACCTGTATGGAAGTGTGTCCACACTTATCTTTAAGAACAATATTTGGTCTGCACCTTTCAGTTACTTTGTCTTTCTACACTGGTTAAATAGTAATGTTATTAAAAACGGTCCTAAATTGTATATTTTGCATAAATGGCACTGAGCAGTTGCACATATACACAATCAAGAACATTCAAGGATTTTAGAGAAAGATGGCATAACACTAATTTATCAGAACTTGATATTATAATATATATATTATCTTCATAAAAGTGGAAAATTAATGTCACAAAAGTTAATAATATTCTGAAGAGAGATCACTAAGTGTTAGAACTGAAGCAACCTTAGAGACTTTGTTCTCAATCACTTGGCTTTTCGAAAAGGAAATAAATACACAAATCTATTGTGACCTACACATGGCCAAACTGCTAATTATGGAAAAACGGGGACTATAATCAGGTGTCCAGGGTGGCAGAACTGTGTATGTATGTGTGTGTGTGTGTGTTTTATATAGACTTTATTTTGTGAGCACTTTTAAGTTTAGCAAAGTAGAGTATAAAGTACAGAGATTTTCCATAGACTCCAGCCCCACATACGCTTGGCCTTCTCCATTGTCAACACGCTCTGCCAGAGTGGTACATTTGTTATAGCTGATGAATTCACACTGACAGATCATAATCACCCAAAGTCTATAGTTTACATTGCCAAGTAACCCTTGGTGTTGCGTCCTGTATGGATTTAGAAAAATGCATGGTGACATGCATCCATCATTATAGTATCATACTGAGTAGTTTCACTGGCCTAAAAATCCTATGTGCTTTGCCTCTTCATCCTTCTCTCTCTGTCATGTGGCAGCCACTATATATGTTTTTTTTTTTATTGTCTTCGTAGTTTTGCTTTTTCTAGAATGACATATAGTCGTAATTATGTAATGTATCACTTTTTCAGATTGGCTTCTTTTACTGAGTAATATGCATTTTCTATTCTTCCATGTCTTTCCATGACTTGACAGTCATTTCTTTTTAGCTCTGAATAGTATTCCATTGTCTGGATGTACCACATTTTATCTGTTCACCCCTTGAGGGACACCATGGTTACTTCCAAGTTTGGGCAATTATGAATAAAGCTGCTATAAACATCTGTGTGTAGGGTTATGTGTGAACATAAGTTTCCAACTCACTTGGGTAAATACAGAGAAGCACAATTGCTGGATTGTATGGTGAGAACATTTTACAAGAAAGCACCAAACTGTCTTCCGAAGTGGCTGCACCGTTTTGCATTCTCACCAGCAATGAAAGAAAATTCTTTTTGCAAAACATCCTCACCACCATTTGGTATTATCAGTGTTCCAGATTTTGGCCATTCTAATGGGTGTGTAATAATCTCATTGTTGCTTTAACTTGCATTTCCCTGATGATATAGGATGTGGAACATATTTTCTTGTGCTTATTTACCATCTTTATATCTTTGGCAGGGTTAAGATCTTGGCCCGTTTTTTTTAATTAGGTTGTTTTCTTACTATTTTAAGAGTTCTTTGTATATTTGGGATAACAGTCTTTTCTCAGATATATGCTTGCAAATATTTTCTCCTACTCTGTGGCTCATCTTTTCATTATCTTGACAGTGTCTTTAACAGAAGAGAAGTTTTTAATTTTTATGAAGTCCAGCATATCAATTAAATCTTTCACAGATCATGTCTTTGGTGTTATATCTAAAATCATGGTCATAATGTCATCTGTCCAGGTTTTTTTTTCTTATGTTATCTTCTTGGAGTTTCAGAGTTTTGCATTTTACATAGGTCTTTGAGACATTTTGAGTTGATTTTTGTAAAAGATGTAAGGTCTGTGTCTAGATTCATTATTCTTTCATGTGGATTTCCAAGTATTCTCACACATTTGTTGAAAAGACTATCTTTGTTTCATTGTATTTCTCTTACACCCTTGCCAAAGATCAGTTAACTATATTTATGGGGGTTTATTTCTGGATTCTCTGTTCTGTGTCATTGATCTATTTGTCTGTTCTTTTACCAGTACCACAGTGTCTTCATTACTGTAACTTTGTAGTAAGTCTTGAAGTCGAGTAGTGTCAATCCTCCAACAGTGTTCTTTTTCAATATTGTGTTGGCTATTTTGAGTCTTTTACTTCTCCACAGAAACTTTAGAATCAAGTTTGTTGATATTCACAAAATAACTTGCTGGAATTTTGTTTGGGACACTTATTGAATCTATAGGTCAAGTTCAAAAGTATTGATATCTGGATGTTATTGATTGAGTCTTGCTGTCCATAAACATAGGATATCACTCTGTTTATTTAGTTCTTTGCTTTCTTTCATCAGTTTTGTACTTTTCCTCATATAGATATTATGTGTATATATATAGATATAGATATATAGATATAGATATATATGTCTATATATATAGATATAGATATAAATATAGATATAGATATAGATATTTAGTTTTATATTTACAACTTAATCTTTCTGGGTGCAAATGTAAATGATATTGTGTTTTTTTTAAGACCACTTGCTTATTGCTGGTATATAAGAAAGTGATTACTTTTGTATGTTCCCTGTATCCTGTAATCTTGCCATAATTACTTTAGGATATTGGTGTGTAGTTGTCTTTTCTTATAAAGTCTTTACTAGTTTTAGTACAGGATAATACTGGTTTCGTAGAATGAGTTAAGAAGTATTCCATCTGCTTTTATATTCTGAAAGAAAATGTAGGGAATTGGTATAATTTTTTTTTTCCAAAGTATTTGTTAGACTTCACCAGTGAACCCATCTGGGCTGGGTTCTTTCTATTTTATAAGGTTATTAATTGTTGATTCGATTTCTTTAATAAATATAGGCATATTCAAATTGTGTATTCTTATATGAACTTTGGCAGATTATTTCTTTCCTGGAATCCATCAGTTTCACTGAGGTTATAAAATTTATGGGCACAGAGTTGTTCATAGTATCCCTTTATTATCCTCTTAAAGTTCATGGGATCTGTAATAATATCCCCTCTCATTTATGATGTTAGCAATTTATGCCCTCTTTGTGTGTATGTGGTTTCCCATCATTATTATATTATTTTCTTTATAAATGTATGACCATAATTTATTACAGACAATAATCCTGTCCAGATTCTCTTACAATAGTTCCATTTAAAATTTCACAAATTAACATTAGTTATCTCTTTCCCCCCCTCATTTTCTGTATGTCTGAGAGACTAGGTTTCTTCAAATACATAGAGTAGTCCTGAAAAAAAATTATGGCTCACAATATAGAAATAAATTTTTATCAGTACAGAATCTTTCCTGATTTTATGTTACTTATCTATGATAACTAATCAGCAATACTTTTAACATTTCCTTGTGGCTAATAATTTTCCCTTCTGAAGCTGAAATGGATAGAAAATGAGAAAGACATTAGCAAAAACAGAATATGATATCTTCATTAGCAGGTGTGATTGCATCAATGCACAGGAGAGCTAGAAAACCTGATTCAGATTTTGGATTGGCCCCATGTGAGATGTTGCCAACGAGGGAGTAAAGGGCAATGATAGAATCACTTTCTGGCTCTAGAAAATTGTCCTTGGAAGGGCTATGTGATATTCTGCTTACATTTATTTGTCTAAAGTAAACAACAGGGGCGTTTCTGATTTTGATGAAGTGGGAAATAAAATCCCTCAAGAAAAGAGCATTCAAATATCATGTCTAGACCTGATGAATGGCATGAGGGATCAAACCCTTCTACAAATTTGGGTAGCAAAATATTTGAGAAGAGTTACAGAATCAATTTCAGAACCTAGAATTAACATATATGAAAAAAAGCTATCTGTAGACAGTAAGGTAATTAACATTAAAATGACTAAAACATCAAGAATTTGTTTCTGTTTTCTAATTAATTATGAAACCTATAGTTACTATTCTAAAAAGATTTCTTATTAATGCCTGACACTTGAAATTAATTCCTTGGTGCCTTATTTTTATAATCTTTAAAGTCCTAATTGAATAATGATAGAATGAAAGAAAGTATGCAGAAGTATAAAGAGAGAGAGAGAGAGAGATGAAAAAGAAGGGGAAAGGAGAGGAGAGGAGAGAGGAAGGGAAAGGAAAGGAAAGGGAAGAAAGAGGGAAGAAAGAAGGAAGAGAAAGAAAAAAAAAAAGCTTTTCATAGGTGTTGTGGTGTGAATAAATATCCTGGTTTTTCCAGAACCAAGGGCTTTCCTTCTGTGTGGAATTTTCAGTGCTAAAACTGAGAAAGTCTGGAAAAATGATCACTTTACTGGAACACTTGATAAAGAATATGCATAGAAAACAGCATCAAGGAGTAGAAAGTACAAGTTTGCCTGTCACGGTTTTCTGTATACTGAAAGAAAGACATGCTATTCCTGGGTCAGAGACAAAGGACTCTTGCTCATCACAAAGGGAGCAGTATGAATAGTGGCGTTTTCTCCTTTTCATGACCTGAGTCCCAATCCCCACAGGGTGATGTGAAAAGTTTAAGGGTGCACCTGCACGTGCAATGAGTTGTGTTACAAGCAAGGAACTCTGGGCTTAGGGAAACAAATCCTTTTAAATAGCTAATGAACCTGATTTTTGTTCCAGAGGGAAATATTATCTTTATTATATTGGACACCAAGAATGCCTCTTCTTGTCTCTGGATGGAAACATTATCTCTACCTTCCAAGGCTTTTCATTTACACAGACATCCATGAACAGATAATCCAGAATACAGGTAGTCAGTATCTCTGCTGGCAAGACGTGCAGAAATGCGACAGACCCAACAATTTTTGTAGATTTTTATTTTTATTTATTATTTTTTTTAATATTATATTTATTTTTGGGACAGAGAGAGACAGAGCATGAACGGGGGAGGGGCAGAGAGAGAGGGAGACACAGAATCGGAAACAGGCTCCAGGCTCCGAGCCATCAGCCCAGAGCCTGACGCGGGGCTCGAACTCCGGGACCGCGAGATCGTGACCTGGCTGAAGTCGGACGCTTAACCGACTGCGCCACCCAGGCGCCCCAAATTTTTGTAGATTTTTAAAACTCTTACGGGTCGTTTAGCATTTTGAAGGAAACTTGAGAGAGAAAATTCAATATTCTCTCTTCTGTGATGTATTTAACATATAGGTATTAAAAAACTTTGACATAAGGAATAGTGATGTAGGGAGTTAGAACAGCGGCCTAGGAAAATAAAATTGCTTTTAGTCATGCATACGCAATAATTACAACCATAACTTCACAAACTGTGGTTCATACAGACTGATCCACAGAGTCAGGAGTGGTTGGAGGACACTGATGCTGTGGTTATACGTATAAAAATAATGAGTCCTCCAAATTGTCTGCATATTGCTCATGAAATGATAGCAAATCCTGTGATTGCAAGTGGGTTTCTTATCTTCTTTGTCTCGAACGTGCTTCTGGGGACTTGGGTTGTACTTTGCATGGGAAAGTAGGCTTGACATTCTGTCATATGCCTTCTCCACGACCCAGTTTTCTTTGACTGTACAATTTGCCTAAGACTGCATTTCACCTGCCCAGAGAGTCTCAGGTAGCCTTGTAATAAAAGCAATATAGCTGACTGATGAGTTCTAGATTTGTCTGTCTTGTCTCAATAATTAACATGATGTTATATCTGTTGTTAGATATATTATAAGGCAATGGTCTCCAAATGTAGATTTTTGCTCCCATGGGACATTTGGCAACATCTGGAGACACTTTTGGTTGTCACAACTTGGGGAAAAGGGTTTTACCACTTGCATCTAGACTGTAGAGGTCATAAATGTTGCAAAAGACCCTATAGTGCACAGTACACTCTCCCACAATAAGGAATTATCTGTCCCAAAATGTCAATAGTGCTGAGGTTGAGAAACCCTACTATAAAGTACTGTATATTGTTAGCCACTTTTAATTCAATACTTAGCAAGTATTATAATTCTATCAAGGGTATACAAATAATTATTCTCATGTATTTTATTTTGTTACCCCTTCTGCTACTGGTTGTGTATACATGTCAAAAGGAGTATCGTAGGTTTCTTCAAAATGAATTGCTGACCGGTATATCAGATAAAGAATGTTCATCTATCTAGAAGTGATTTAAAATATACAAGACTACAAACTATTGTGTGTTTGACTGTTAAAACTCTTTTCAGTACATCCATTTCTGTTAAGACTGAAGAACTAAGCTTGAGTCAGGGAGAGGTTCATGAGGTGCTAAATCTAGTGGATTTTTAATTATTTAAGATGTACCTTTTAAAAAATAGTCTGATTTCTCAATAACCCAGGGACCATTTCTATTATTTATTTGCCACATCAGGTGTTTTATGGTCTGCACTGCATTTGTTGACACTTTAATCATTGAATGTTTCTCGGTTTATCATATTTTAACATGAGGCATCAAAATCTTTAAAATTTATTCTATTCAGCATCTATTTGGGCAATAAGTAACAGAAGAGCTATTATTATTGGCAGATGGATTCAACAGAAAGTATAATTCAAGGATAAAAAGTTTTATCAATGGCTGAGACTGTTTTGGCTGCTGTTTCTGCTGCCTAGCATCTATAGTTGCTGTCCTAGTGGTAAGTATTTGGAGCAGGTAGGGGTTCAGAGTGTTAATCTACTTAGACAAAAATCTAATTGCTGCTCCTTCCCTTGAAGCAATAAAGCTTCATTTGAATCTGACATTCCATCTGTTAATCTCCTTGAAATTTCAGATAAACAAACTGAAAGAAATCAATCACCATCCCACAGTATGCTTTGTGAGTTTCAGGGATTCCTGGGAGGCCACAAAATTGAGTGTGATCACCAATCTCAAATTGGAGTTCAATTACAAGGTAGGAAGAGAATAGAAAGGACATGAATTATCACTACTGAAGCATAGATGGAGCCACTTGTGAGTGGATTTCAAATTCTGCAACCAGTTATCTTTAATTTCTGAAATTGTAATAAATTTTCAGAGGTTGTAGTGGATTTTCTTCTTATCTGAATGGGAATGTCCTGAAAACTTATTTTAGAAAATTGGTCAAGTAACAGGTTGCATGTGGCTTGCTAGGGACATATCTAAGCCCTTCTGCACCAAAGTAAAATGGAATTAGTCAAATGAGTTTTAAGTGTTTTTAAGTAGTTTTCTCTGGGAATTATCAGCATGTGGTTCAAGTGTAGAGTTGTGGACTATGGATGGTCAACATATTTACTTACAAGTTACAGTATTGCAAAATGGGTATACTATCCAGACACTGCATTATTTTTTTGTACTGCTAGTCTGATTTTAGAAACATTTTCTTTAATTGTTACTTGCTTTTTAAATATTGTTTAGCTACTTAAAAAAAGTCTGCTTATGGCAGGATTTTGCCTTAAATCCATTCAAAGTTGTATATTTGTTTTTCAGTGAGAAAATTCTCATCCTACCCTCTCCCCAAAAAACCTACCCAGCCCCAATTCACAGGGGTACACCTATCACATAGCAGTTGTGGATTTTGGCCACTGAAAACTCACAAGTGCTCTCTCATGGCTTTCAGACAAAGGTGGGCCTCCTTGCCAGGGAACTTTCCCCTTGAGTCTCCTGGGTCTCCTATAGCCATGCCTGACTGTCATGGAGGTACAAATATTTGGCCACCTTGCATCTAGGTGGAATTTTGTGGTGTAATTTGTGGATCAGAGATTCCTGTGGGATCAATCTTAAACTATACTTAGCAGATAACACATCAGTTAACACACCCTCCAATGTGCGCACACCCATGCACACACACACACACACACACACACACACACACACACACACACTTAATCCTATTTTCTTCACTCCCTCTTCTGTGAGCTTCCCCCCAGTTAATTTCCTAATAAGAATCACCCTCTCACTCTCTGCTTCTTAAGACCTAAAAGTACCTACTGATAGAATAAAAATAGTATTATTTATGTATTTTGTTCTTAATATAATTACCTGTTCTCAAGAAAATTGCAATATCAATAGCTAATATTGATGAGCAAATTTCTCTATTCTATCCAGTGAGCAAATTACATAAATATATCTTCTGAATTTGCATCACTTAAAGCACTATAAGTGGTAGTTGCTATTTTTTTCTATTTTACATTTGAATACACTGAGGCAAACAGAAATTAGTTTGCAGAGTAAATTAAATAAGATCTATGTTGCATGATTGCAGAATTTTTTTATATTCTATATGCAAAAGAAACAAATCTAAGATTTAAGTCAGTACAGTATTTATTAAAATGACAATTGTGATGGATAGATGATAAGTATTATGGAGAAAAATAAAACATTAAGGGAGATTGGGATTTGAGTAAATGATCATTTAAAAAAATGTTTATTTATTTTGAGAGAGAGAGACAGCAAACATAAGCAGGGGAGGGACAGGGAGAGAGAGAGAGAGAGAGAGAGAGAGAGAGAGAGAGAGAGAGAGAGAATCCCAAGCAGGCTCTGTGCTATCATCCAGAGCCTAACACGGCACTCAAATCCATGAAACAGATCATGACCTGAGTTGAAATCAAGAGTCCAACACTTAACTGCCTGAGCCATCAAGTGTCCCAAATGTGTGTGGTTTTGAGTATGTTTGCTGGTAAGGGGTGGGGGATTGCTTGCTATTTTTTGCAGTTCTCTTTATTAAGAACTGAGGTATGAAAAAAGCTAAAGAGTGAGTTACCTATGCAGATATCTTGATGAAAAAAGTTCTCAGCAATGGAACAGCAAATTAATTTTTTGTTCTTTAAAATTTTTTTTCAACGTTTATTTATTTTTGGGACAGAGAGAGACAGAGCATGAACGGGGGAGGGGCAGAGAGAGAGGGAGACACAGAATCAGAAACAGGCTCCAGGCTCTGAGCCATCAGCCCAGAGCCCGACGCGGGGCTCGAACTCACGGACCGCGAGATCGTGACCTGGCTGAAGTCGGAGGCTTAACCGACTGTGCCACCCAGGCGCCCTGCAAATTAATTTTTTTAATGTGTATTTGTTTTTGAGAGAGAGAGAGAGAGAGAGAGAGAGAGAGAGAGAGAGAGAGAGAGAAATGGAAGCAGGGAAGGGACTAAGAGAGAGGGAGACACAGAATCCAAAGCAGGTTCCAGGCTGTGAGCTATTAGCACAGAGCCTGACGTAGAACTCATGAACTGTGAGATCATGACCTGAGCCAAAGTCTGACGCTTAACAGACTGAGCCACTCAGGTGCCCCTAGAAAAGCAAATTTAAAGACCCTGACAGGGTTGATGTGTTAGATGGTGTAAAAGGAGGTTACATAGGCATGAGCAAGGGTGAAGAGAATGAGAACAGAAAAGGCATTTTCTTTTATTCTAGGTGAGATGGGACACAAGTGATGTCTTGAACACAAGAGGCACATAACCTGCCTTCTATTTCATTAAGGGACCCTTGGGTTGCTGTGTGTGGTTCAGAGGTAAGAGTAGAAGCAAGCAAAGCAGTTAGAAGATGTATACGATTATTCAAGAGATAAAGAAAATAGCTTGGATCAATGTTGGATCTGTTCTGATGCGTAGTTTCTTTCCCCACACTAAACAATTATCTGACATCAGTTGAGTGTACTACCGTTTAACTCAATTCTGACCCTGTCTACCTTGTGATAGCATCAGATCCCACAGGTTAAAGTCTCAGTCCTGCAGGATGCCCCCACCCCTCTACTCCTACCTCTGAAGTCAAATGCAAGTACATGTTATCACTTGCTCTTCTGACCACCTGTCTATAGATTAGAGATTCCAACAACTTCCTCCCTGGGTTGGATTAATTTGTTAAGGTGGATCACATATCAGAGAAGCATTTTACTTACTAAGTTTCCTGAGGATTATGAAAGGATATAACTCAGGACCAGCCATATTGAAGAGATGCCAAGACAAGGTAGGACAGGTACAGAACTTCCATGCTCTCTCTGAGCATGCCGCTCTTCCTGGGTCTCTATGTGTTGACCAATCTAGAAGCTCTCTGGACCCCATCCTTTTGGGTTATTATGGAGGCTTCATCACTTAGGCCTGGTGAGTTAAACTGTTGGCCATTGGTGATTGAACTAAACCTCTGGCCCTCCACCTTTTCTCTCCTACCTGAGGAAGGAGTAGGAGGGCTGGGGATTGGGACTGAAAGTTTCATCCCTCTAATCACCAGTTTGGCTCCCTTGGTAGCCAGCCCCATCTCTAGGTTACCCAGGGGCTTCCCAAATCATCTCATTAACATAACAAAAGATGCTTTTATTTCTCTCATCACAAATGTGATGTGGAAATTATAAGAAGAGATCAGATTCTAAATACATTTTGAATAAAATATTTACTTATGTAGAGTTAAGCAGAATGATTTTTCCTGGTAAGCTGCCCTGACAATTTCTCTTAGGGAGGCACTTGCCGATATTGAGACTAAGCCTTAATAACATTTCTTGGCCTATAGGTTGAAATATAGAACTCAGAATGGCTGAGTGCCAGGATTCCAGGCAAGACAGGAGGAACTCTGCATAATAAAATGAGAAGAATTAGGACCCGGGGCATGGGGCAAGTAGGGGTTTGAGAAAGAAACAGAACATTGGACGGGGAGCCAGATGACATAATGCTGATCGCTGCCCCAGGGATTCCTCCCCACTGTTTCCAAAATCTTCAGAGTTCCTACAAAAGTCTTGAGGTAATTGAATTTCTTGTGGAGAAGCAGCTGTTTCAAAACTAGGTTGACACAGGGATATGGCTAGGCAGCATCAGGGACGAAACAGTCGGGAGGCCTCCTGCCGTGCTGGGGTTATTAGAAACTTAAGGAATACTCAGTGAACTGAGTTCATTAGTCACTTTGACAGACTGCTCACCACCAAATCCCATATAAATCCCATACAGTTGTACACGTGTGTGGCTCCATCGTTAATAACAGGAAATTTACATGTTTTTCTAGTGGGCATTTATAACTGGATATTGTACAGTTATCATCTTCCTGACATCAGTTCCATGCTGCATTCATCACTCCATCTCTCTCTCCTCTCCTTCTCCCTCTCTCAGCAAGAGAAGGAACTCAGCAAACCAGTAGAGGAAAATTTCCTATTGTCTTTTCTCTAAAGTCAGTCTATATACTTATAGGACAAACCTATAGACATTAACCTAGACCACCACCTGAAGCATGTTTAAATAAATAAACATTTAAAAAAATGTGAAGTTACTTCAGAATGTTTGCTAGATACTCTTCATTAAGCTAGAGGAAATTCACAATAGAAAAAAAAAGTTAAATTTAATGGACAGACACCCATGTATTTTATAACCTGAATATCTTTGCACTGTTCTATAGGGACTAGGTGATGGGCAAGTCTATAGCATACACATGTCTAAATGTATAAATGTTTAGCTTGACACTTGAACAAAATAAATGGCACACCAAGTGAATTTTTACCTGTGATTTGCTACCATGACATATACATGAATTGAAACCACTATAATATACAGCATAGTAAATAATTTCATATAACTAGTGATTTTACAAATAGATCCTGATCGTGAGGGGGAAAAACATTCTTAAATTCTTTAATAAAAGTTCAAAAGTGCTCAATATTGGTTTATTTTGAAATGTAACATCACATTGTAAGAAAAAATTTTTATTTTTATGACATTTTAAAAACAGCCGGAGTATAAACTATGCATAAATTCCAGTAATGTTTATGTTGATTATCTCAGTGAAATCCAATATCACAATCACATCATCAAATAATGAGATTCAAGAAAGCCTTATTGTTCAAACAGGTAGCTCAGTGGGATCAAAATAAATGTAAAAGAGTACAACCATTGTTTTCCAATAATAGCAAGAATGTGAAAAATAACCTTTGCAGAGGGACAAAATGACATTCTTCATAAATACTTTTAATGTGTAATAATACAAAAAATGTCCTATTACCTCCAAAGTGATAGATCACACTTTGAAAGTCTCAGCAGTAGCTTAAACCAACTTAAAAAAGAGCAGTATCATTTGTTAGCTGACACTTCAGTCAGTGTGATAATTTTGCAGCAGTTGTAAGCACTCTAACTTTGCTTCTTTTTATATGAAGATGCCAATTTAATGCTTTATCACTTATAAATGTTAATATTTATAATGATAACATTATAAGTATTCTATTTATGTAGGCAGTTATAGCTACTGTCAGTGGGTAAACAAAATCTAATTTTATTGTGATGTTTTTGGAAGAAAAAAACAAAATAAAAATTCAAAGTAAAAGCATATACCTCTTATTAATGTCTTTTATGCATACTATATGGTAGTAATCTGGCTACATAATGTTTGCACTTACTAAATTTTATATTCAATATTTCCATTCATTATTTTCTTACAATAGCTACAAGGCAGAATTTAATAGGTAATGTAATAGGCCCTACTTTAAAAAATATGGAGAGGTTATCAATGTATTGTGTAATGGGTACACTAGCTTTATTTAATTTTATTTTACAGCAATTACAGTCTTACACTTCTTACTGATTTCTTTATATGCTCAATAACCTTAAATGTGTCATTTCATTTTGTCATATGTGGAAAGCATTATTAAGATGACATTACAAGAAATTTGTAAATCTATTGAACAAACAAAGCAATAGAAAAAGGTGAATAATGTAGAAAATTTTCATGTTAGAGTTGATTTGCCCAATAATTTTATTCATAATTTGTAATACATGCATACATACATACATATATAGATGAGTCTTTAGAATACATCAGTACATGTTCAATCCTTACAGGTTGGTCACTCACGATTTTTTAATACAGGATAATCTCTTAAATTATTGTGTTCTCTAAAACTTTTATATAATTAACATCACTAATTTAGAAAACACAAACAGAAGTTAAAAATGGAAACACAGGAAATTTCTGATGGAAAACTAAAACAAAGAGAGAGGAATAAGGCAGAATAAAATGGAGTGAGGGAAGATTATTTCAGACAAGACTATGATAATTAGTAAGAAAAAAATAAAAGGGCAGCAGTTTCTTGTTTAATGATTGGGCATAAGCATCATGTCCACTTATAAAATCATCTCCAGATTCATTCTGGAATCACAAGATTTTTGTGTTTATTATATGGATAAGGCTTTTTCAGCAACTAAATTTCTTTTTAAAACAGTTGAATACAGAGCTGTATTTTCCTGAACTATAGAATATGGTTGCTCATTATATTGCAATCTACATCCTACAAACTTTGTTTTACTATTCCAAAATGCAGAAGAAAGACAGGCAGATGGCAGGAAGAGTTGAAACTGTCCAAATTACTGAATGAAATTACGTATTGGAAGATGAGAAAAAGTCATGTATTTTTAGGTTTGCTTTATAAAGGAGTATATTTTAATGTTAAGGATAGAATAATTAATTTTTCAGGCAGAGAGATAATAACTTTAGTGATAGAAAAGAGAGAAGATGCTCAAACTCTCATCTCACTGAATTGCTGTATGCATGAGTTATTCCAGGTCAATATTTTGAATTTTTTTTAAGTTTATTTATTTATTTTGAGAGAGAGAGAGAGGGAGAGAGAGAGAGAGAGAGAGAGAGCGAGAGCGAGCATGTGCATGGGTAGGGGCAGAGAGAGAGGGAGAGAAAGAATTTCAAGAAGGGATTCTGCCTGTCAGCACAGAGCCTGACACAGGCTTGAACCAATCGTGAGCCTGAGCCCAGATCAAAAGTCAGACACTTAACCAATTGAGCCACGTATGCATGCCATCCAGGTCAGTATTTTGAAGTGAAGACTGAAAATGCCAAAAATATGACAGAAGAAAAATTTTGGAATTATGTGAAAACAGGTGAGCTCTACCCACCAAAAAATTTTGTATCTAAATACAAATGCTTGCAAAAATTTGTGATACTCCAAAACATTCTGGCAAAAACTAAGGAATAAAAAGAGTTGAAAATACGGGTGAATCCTCAGGGGTAAAGGTGTAAAATTAGGAAGTTAACCTTCCTGAATTTGAGGGAAAGGGTCACAAACTAGGAGATGGATGTCTTTTTTCTACTGAAGGGCAAATGCTTCAATTTGAACATTTTGAACATCATTTTGAACATCATTTGTTCAATACGAACATCATTCTTCAATTGAAGAACAAAGATAGATAAATGAATTGTTACTCTTTGAAACTGTAGTGTCCATTTATTTTGTTTATTCCATCTCAGTATGCATTGATTTTAGTATAAAGAATTCAAAGAAAAAATGTTTGACAATCAGAAAAAGCACTGACATATATTAGATGTTGCAGATTTAGTAGTTCCTACCCAGTCATAGTTCACAAAGCATGGGTCTAAATATGAAATGTAAAAATATTTTTTTTTGAAAAAAGACTTGAACTCAATACTAGTGTATACATCTAAAACACCAGGCTTCACAGCGTTTGATATTTGCTGTTAACAACACTTTCGCTGCTGTCTCCAGTGGCAACGGCCCCTGGTTGCCTAACCATAGGTTCACAATATGCTCATCCTCCTGTCTTTAAATGTGTGTGATATAATTTCTTTTTTGGTATTCTAATGCATCATGCTGATGAGATGATGGACAAGAAGTAAGGTGACATGAAAGGGCTTTCTCAATGGTGATTTTATGCAAAGAAGGTAATAGTTTATATATTTATTCATTCATTCATTCATTCACTCATTCATTCATTCGTTTAATTAATTTATTTATTTGAGACTAAGTAGGGTAAGGGCACAGAGAGAATCCCAAGCAGGTTCCGCACTATCAGGGCAGAGCCCATGCAGGGCTTCAACTCACAAACTGTGAGATTATGACCTGAGCCTAAGTAAAAATTTGGATGCTTAATGGACTGAGCCATCCAGGCACCCCAGTTTATTTGTTCTTTTTATAACGAGTTACCAAGGAATGTCAAAAGGAAACAGTGATGTAACTCTTAGTTCTCTGTCTCATCTGCATGGCCAACACTATTTCTCTCCATGATCATTCTCATGTATTCTCTATCCACTGAGTAAAACTTAATTATGTAATATCGGATGCATGAAAAATTGTAATATTACAAAATTAAAATTCAAGAATAGAAGATTTACATCTGTTTTATAATTATCTGCCATTTACCGAAACACAAGTATAATTCAATAATGAACTGTTAAAGTTGGAAGGGGCTTGGAGACCATTTGGACCAAATAGCACATTTTTTAAATGAAATAGTGTTTTAGACATCACTGAGAGAACTTTTTTCTACTCTTTCCATTTACTCTTTGTGTGTATGTGTTTGTGTATTCAGAATGTCCTACTTTATTTGTGTTAAAGATAAAATGAAAATCTCTGAACATATGCAACCTAGGAATTAGATTTATTGATATCAAATTATTTGAGAGAAATATATCTATGCAGATTTACATTACCTACTATTTTCTGACTTTTGGAAACAGATGTGAACATTTTTACCAGGAAAGATGCTATATTGTGTCATCTTACTACTACTTATCTTTTTTCCTTTTTCTATTGTGGTCTGTCCATTTACTTTTTACAAACAAAATACTTATTTTTTAATTATCTTACTACTAAAATTATTGATGCTTTCTTGAACTTATGCATGCATTTGGTCTTTTTTTATACCTTAATATGTTGATGCCTCTGGCCTACCAGTAAGCATTTAATGAATAGCTACTGTGTACCAGGTGCTGTGCCTTATGATGAGTACATTTAATTTTAGTGATAAAGTTAAGAAGATAGTTTTTGTAGACTTTAAGATATTTTTAACATTTATTTATTTTTTGAGACAGAGAGAGCATGAACGGGGGAGGGGCAAAGAGAGAGGGAGACACAGAATCTGAAACAGGCTCCAGGCTCTGAGCTGTCAGCACAGAGCCTGATGCGGGGCTCAAACTCACAGACCACCAGATCATGACTTGAGCTGAAGTCGGATGCTCAACCGACTGAGCCACCCAGGTGCCCCAAGTAGACTTTACTTTTAGAACAGTTGTGGTTCATAGCAAAATTGAATGGAAACTACAGAAATTCACATATGGTCCTTGCCTCCACACATGCTTAGTATCTCCTATCGTCAACATACACCAGCAGAGTGGCACATTTGTTATAATTGATGAACCTACACTGATACATCATTATCACCCAGAGTCTGCAGTTTACATAGTTGACTCTTGTTGTTGTACATTCTATGGGATTGGACACACTTATAATGACATAATTCACTAAAAGATATTTTTTTTCACTAGAAAATATTTTAAGATAACTTCTTGGGGTGCCCAGGTGGGTCAGCTGGTTAAGCATCCAACTCTTGATTTTGGCTCAGGTCATGATCTTACTGTTTGTGAGATTAAGCCCCTTGTCAGACTCTGTGCAGACAGTGTGGAACCTGCTTGGGATTCTCTCTCTCCCTGCCCCCCTCCAGCTCATGCTTTCTCTCTCTCTCTCTCTCTCTCTCTCTCTCTCTCTTTCTCTCTCAAAATAAATAAAACACATTATATAAAAGATAACTTCTTGAAATATTATTTATTCTCCATCCCCTTCGTCTTCACAATACTAACATTCTATCAATGCTTCTGGGAGCAACCACAGGATTCTCTAAGCACTGCTTTCAAGCAGAGACTGACATTGTTAAGGACAAAGTGTCAAATAGCCTTTTGAAAATTCTAGCAGAGTCGAGAGCCTTGGAAGCCAAAGTACTTTGGATTTGCAAAAGCCAGACTCTGTGAGAAAAGTCCAAAAGCATTGTATGGATGATAAACAGCCCAAATCCTGCATGTTAAGTGTAACCCAAGAACTATAGAGCTAGAAAAAAAATGCAGAAATTTGTAAGAAGAATTACTTGTCTAAATGATTTGAAAATCTTACAAGTGGAAAGCTTTGAAGAACTGGAATGACTGTGGGTTTCATAGGCTTCATTTTCAACACCAAAGCAACATGTCAATACACTTTGGCTTTCAGTCGCCATCAAGTAGAATACTGGGAGTTATGGAAGAGGGAAAATCCTAAATTGAATGAATGGTTGCTGAACCTAAATAGAAATTTCAGTAGACAGTGATCAAAGATATCATGAATTGTCAAGAGTATGATCTGTGTCATTATTAGAAAGGAATTTGAGCAGTTAGATTATTATAAAGCAATAAATAAACTTGCATTTTTGCATCAGAGTTAGCATGTAAAGTTAACAGTTGCTAAACACAAAATGGGAATTTTTTTCTGGAATGAAATACATCTGGAAAATAGGAGCCAGCGAGTTTGGATCCAATAACTTTTTTCTTTTACTCCACATAGTTTCATAGTGATGGTTCTCACTTTACTTCTCCTCAACTTTTGACTCTCTTTTCAATATCACTATAACCCAGACTATTTTTACCTTCTAATCTCTCACCCATGGGACTTGGCATTAAGTAGCAGGATTCTAATTCTAATTTACTTGGAGAGATGATCTGATGGGCCTATCTTCTTTTGGTTTCTACCCTATCAGTTCTGGTTTGGTGATTGTAGGTGAGGTGGGAAGAGACAAGCAGTTGTATTTATTTTGTAAATATGGAGACTAGGACCAGTTCTATCAGGTAATGGACAATTATTAAGAGGATGTCCGTTGAATGAGAAATCTAAGATATGTTCATTGTAACTTTATAATAACATTCCCTTCATGAAATTGAAAAAAAATATATACAAGAGAACACACATGCCAAAACCCCATACAAATATTATAAGCATTTACAATCATATCTACGATAGTAATGTTTTCTTTCTTTCTCAGCATGGGGAAAACTTTTTGAGACCTAATCCTCAAACAAACCTTACAAACTCAGTTTCTTTTGACAAGTGAAAATTTTTATTTCTCAATTTATTTACAAGTTACATTAAAAGTGGGATTTAGATTTTTACACAACTCACTTGATTATTTTAACATTCAATTATCTTCTATCCGATAATTCAGATAAATAAAAAATTGGTCCATCCACTTTTTTTGATCACAAAGGATAAACATATTTGTCTGAGTTTAAAATACAACTCTATCCAAGATTCCATGAGCTGACATAAATATTATGCTTATTTATAGTAGATACACATACAATGTGTGACATGTAATAAAGATATAAGTATAGGAATACATCTGGAACACCTGGGTGGGTCAGTAGGTTAAGAGTCCTACCCTTGATTTCGGCTCAGGTCATGATCTGATGCTTCATGAGTTCAAGCTCCGAGTCAGCTCTATGCTGACAGAGCGGAGCCTGCTTGGGATTCTCTCTCCCATTTTCTCTGCCCCTCCTCTGCTCATATTCTCTCTCTCTCAAAATAAATAAATAAATTTAAAAAAAGGAAATACATATATTCTAACTTTTACTTTGAAGCTGCTTTCTTTTAAGTAATCTGTTTAATATACAGACATATTTGAAATGTTGTGCTATCTAGAGTAACTAACTGCATTTCAACTCTATGTGGCTAAACACTTTCACAATAAGGGAAGCTAATAAAGTTTTCAAAATTGCATACTTTATTAACATGTGAGGAAACTTATTAAGAAATGATGATAAAAAGAATGAAGTGACTATTTACTGTCCTTTTCCTACTTAGTGATTGCTTTGTGTTTTTTTCTTTTTTAATCTACAACTACAAAAGCTTTGGATATGTTGTCTTCAAATTTCTGTGAAAATCTCATCTATTAGCCTGCCTCCACTTGTATAATACTTAAAGAATGTGTCATATTTATATAGGGATAATTCTCAAGTAACGCTGAGAGAGCAGATGGTTGGGACTAGGGAGTCTCATTTGCGAATTTTGGTCCAATATCTGCAAGATTATCTTGCAAAATCTTCAAGAAAGAGGCAATTACCTATATATCTCCACAATAAAGATAGGGCATTCAGTAGAATGAATGATAGTAACCCGGGAGGTAAATGGGTTGTCAAACTCTGTCACCTTATCACTGAGGATTTCCTACATAAAAATGACAGGGAGGATATGTGATAACCTTAGACTTAACTGATAGTAGAGCAAAAAATAGAAAAGGATAGTCACCTCTGTAGAGTAAATCTGATTCATTCCTCAGTGTGGGAAGGTGAGCTGTCTTACAAGTACCCAAGGTATTGTTACAGATTCAGAATGGTAAAGATGGCACCTTTGTATTTGTATTGGTGGAGGGTGATAATTACTGTTCCAGGAGAATATTAATACCTCTCCTCTTCAAAAGGCAGCTTCAGAGTGGGAAGCTGAACTGTGGCAGCTACCCATGTGCTGTGAATAAGGGATGCCAGCTCCCTCAGTTCCACAGGGCAAGTGCTTTGGCCTTAACTTCCTATCAGACGATTAACTCCTCTGGACGAACTCATTGCAAATCCAGAAACATAAACAGACAAACATCCTGCACAGGATTGATTAAAATGCTGCCCACTAAAGGATATAAAATAATCTATTGTTACATTTTTCTCAATTTAGCCATGGATTAAGGTATTACAGTGCCTGCTCGAAAGGAAATGGACACAAAATAAGCACATAGGAATAGAGGAAATTATCAGAACATCTCCCCCAGTGGGGTCATGCCAGTGACATGTGTGGAAGGCATACTGTCACGGAAAGTGAATATATGTGGCTGCCCCACCTAAATTATTCGGGTGTATAGAACCCCACTTTGTTTTTAGAAAATCATAAATCTTTATTAATAGGTTAAAAATTCCAAATGTGAAGATATTCCTACAGAAAACCTTAGCACTATCAGAGGTTTTTCAAGGGTCAGTGGTAAAGTTGTAAAGATCATGCCTTAGATGCGGTGCCTCTATATGCAGATAAGAAGTGTTCATCTTTTCCTAAGCCCAGGAATTTACTCACTTGCAACTATTCCTCCCAATATACTGACATGTTACATGAATTCTGAAATAAGGTTAAGATAAATAACGGGTAAATATCAAAAGTTCTAGGAATACATTATTGTAGGAAAATAGTATTGATCTCCTACTAGCTGTTTCGAAAATCATGTTAGGCAGGTAGTTCCTTCTAGTTTAATTTTAAAATAAGCATCTATTCAGATAAAATGCATCTGGAAAGAAGCAAATTTATATAAATTACATGACTCAGCTCCTCACTACTTCTCACTGTGAAATATAATGTGTCAGAAAAATACAATAACTTAGAGTACCCCAAACTAAGCTATTATCCAAAAGCCCAGTGTAGCTGATAAAGATACACTCTTTAGCCATGATGGAGAGCAAGAGCTATAGCTGGAAAGATACTAAGGGGGACAATGCAGTATTATTCACGATTTACTTCTGAAATAGTCTTTCCCAATAGAGAGATGGAAAACCACTTTTTAAGGTGGCTAAGAGCATTTTGACCCTCAGTGCCCTCCATTTTTACTTTTAAATATTAATTTTGCCACTATAATTGTCATAAATGCCACATACCCTTTAGCAGCAGAAAAAGACAGGAGCACAAAGCATCCAGTGTTGCAAAGTTAGGGAAAGCAATTGGCTGGGGCAGGAAAAGCCACAGAAGTGATGCATTATGTGGTTGACACATTTCAGCCATGATTTTTCAATACGGAATTGATTAAGGACAACTTAAATACTAATATTTCCACCGTAGTTTTTCAAAAGAATGATGAAGTACCGAGAATTCTTTCTTCTGCCCAGAAGTCAGAATAAAAAGGTTTTTGGTCAGATACCAGAAATTTTGGCAAAAGCCTATGTCCATGTGTTTAACTATACCTAAATATCAAAAAATCTATTTTTTACTGTAGAAATATATGCATAATATAAAATATACCTTTTAAACTACTTTTAAGTGTATAGTTTAGTGGCAGTAAGTACATTCACATCATATTCCCAAACTGGAACTCAATCCTTGGAATAATAACTCCCATTTTCCCCTCTTCCCTAGTCCCTGGCCACCTCCATTCTAATTTTTTTAAAAGTTTGTTTATTTTGGGGAGAGAGAGAGAGAGAGCGCGCGAGTGAGGGAGGGGCAGAGAGAGGGAGACACAGAATCTGAAACAGGATCCAAGCTCTGAGCTGTCAGCACAGAGCCCGACACGGGGCTCAAACCCACAAACTGCAAGATCATGACCTGAGCTGAAGTTGGACACTTAATCAACTGAGCCACCCAGCCGCATCAGGGGCCACTCTACTCTACCTTGTGTCTCTATAAACTAGGTACCTTTTATAAATGTAATTATGTAACATGTCCTCAAGGTTCATCTATATTGTAGCATATATCAGAATTATTTTTTGTTTTGAAGTCTGAATAACATCCCACTGATTGTATATACTCCATTTTCCTTACACATTCACCCAGGGATAGACACTTGGATTGCTTCCACCTTTGAGCTACTGTGAATAATGTTGCTATGAACATAGATGCACAAATATCTCTTTGATTCTCTGCTTTTCAATTTTTGTGTATATATCCAGAAATTGAATTGTTGGGTCATATAGTAATTCTATGTTTAATTTTTTAGGAACCACCATACCAATTTCTATACCCGCTGCATCATTTCCATTCCCACCTGCAATATACAGGGTTCCAATTTCTCCATATCTCCATCAGCACTTGTTTTTTTTCCTAGGTTTTGTTTGCTCTGTTTTGTTTTATTTTTTGAGCAGAGCCATCCTAATGAGTACAAAGTGATGTATCACTGTGGTTTGATTTACATTTTTCTAATGCTAAGTTATGTTGAGCATCTTCCCATGTGATCTTGGGCCATTTATTTATGTATCTTTTTGGAGAAAATGTCTGTTCAAGTCCTTAGTCCACTTTTTAATCAGGTTATTTAGTTTTTGTCATTGTCGAGTTGTGTTTGTTTATTTATTTATTTATTTATTTATTTATTTATTTATTTAATTTTTTATTTATTTTAGTTGTTATGGTGGAAGTTATAATATGCATTCTTGCCTTTCTGGAGTCTACATTAAATTTATAATTTTACCACTTCCCAGTAAGGTAATCCCTTTATGGAATAAATATTATTGATTCATGATTTTAATACAAATAATCACAGGTGACTACTATGAAAATTAAAATGGTTGCAGTACCTGCTGGATTCATCAAAACAGAAGAATAAAATGAAGGAGAAGGAAGGGAAAGGGGAGGGGAGGAGAAGAGGAAGAAAAGGAGAAGTCAAGAGCCAAATAAAAATATCTATATGGTGAATGAAATAACAAAAAAGAATAAAATGACAAAATGAAAGCCAAACATTTAATTAATTTTAGTAAATGCAAATAATTCAAAATTGAATTTCCTGATTGGCAGGAAGAAACCATTTATACCCAACCATTGTGTATTTACATAGTTTCTAATTTAAAAATAAAATAATATAATACAACAATATATTGCCATTTGAGTAGTAGGTTGGCCACATAGGATAAGAGTGGATATAACATAATCCAGGTGGTTTCTCCTGGTTTACAGTCCCTAAGTGTAACCAAGGACCTGCAGTTTTCACACATCTGGAAATCGCAATGGTTACCATACCTCTGGGTACTTAAATTATGATCCCAGATGAATTTATACTAAACATCTAAGTGCTTCCCTTCAAGGGATTGCTTATAAATATTGTTCTGCCCTGTTTCCTGAAAGAAATTCAGACACAGTCAGTCCACACTATGCTCCCATAGGAAGAAGCAGAATCCATGGCTACCTGTTTTTCAAAAAATGTCTGTGTTTGTGTGTTTCCAGAATTCCTGAAAGCTCATTTTTCCATATCCTCCTATTTATTGACCAAGAACATCAAAACAAAACAGAGAAAAAGATGACATTCTCAAAAACACATCTAAATCAAGGGACACAGAAAGATATTAAATTCAAAAGTAAAGTAAATGCATAGAGACATAATGTAAGTGATGAAACAGTAATACTAGAAGAATTTAAAGCAAAAATTGTTGCAGGGTACAAAAATATTTTTCACATATTGAAATAGACATAGTTCATAAAGTTATAAAGGCTTAGTACTGAATAAAATGATCAGGCTAATGAAAAATAATTTTAAAGAAAAAGAAAGAAAAATAGCATAGATTATATTTTTAACGCACTTTTTGAATCCCGGGCAAAAATAAGCAAAAATAATGATAAAGCAAACAAAATGCTATAATGTAAAAACTAACAATGAATAAACATTCAGGAATCAATGTAATATTTAGAAACACTCATAATATACAGAGCAAAGTGAAAACTTGCCAATTATTTTTCCAAGTAGAATTGTGTGGATAAATTTATGACCAGAATTCAACAAGTTGAGAAATTAAAAATGTTTAAATAAAATAAAAACTTTGAAAAATATAGCAAGAAGAGTGTCTGGGTGGCTCAGTGGGTTAAGCGTCTGCAGTTCAGGTCAGGATCTAATGGTTCATGAGTTCTAGACCTGTGTCAGACTTTTGGCTGTCAGTATGGATGGAGCCTGTTTCAGATATTCCCTCTCTCTCTCTCTCTCTGTCTCAAAAAAAAAATTTTTAAATGTATAGCAAGATATTTTAACTAAGAAATAGTAATCTGAAGTTAATGTGGAGAAGTAGCTGAAAATAAATTAAAGACATGAAGGCACTTGTTCTTCTATATAGTAGATACATGATATAACTAGAATAATTTTAAAGATGAGCTATGAGCATCTATAATAGAAGGATTGGGGGGTGTCAGATATAGGTGATTTTGTTGAGGAGTGCACTTGTGATGAACACCGACTGTTTTATGAAAGTGATGAATCACTATGTCTTACACCTGAAAATAATGTAACAATTGTATGTAACTATACTGGAATTAGATTAAAAGAGAAGGATAGAGGGATGGGCAATACGGGATGAAGGCGAGCAGGCATTACAGGCTTCCACTTATGGAATAATTCACACAGATGAATGGCACAGCAGAGGGAATGTAAATAGTGGTATGGTAAGAGTGTCATAAACTGACAGATGGTAGCTACACCTGTCATGAACATAGCATAACGTATAGGTTGTCAAACCACTGTGCTTTACCCCTGAAACTAATTTTTTTTTAATTTTTTTTAACATTTATTTATTTTTGAGACAGAGAGAGAGAGCATGAACAGGGGAGGGTCAGAGAAAGAGGGAGACACAGAATCTGAAACAGGTTGCAGGCTCTGAGCTGTCAGCACAGAGCCCGACACGGGGCTTGAACCCACGGACCACGAGATCATGACCCGAGCCAAAGTCGGACGCTTAACCGACCGAGCCACCCAGGCGCCCCGAAACTAATTTTTTAAAAACAGGTAAGTTTCACAAACAAAAATCTCCAAAAATGGACATTAGAGACAGCTCATATATGTGATAAGATTTAAAATTAAACCACTCCTGATGAACATCTATTTAATAGCGCCAGGGTACATTTTAACTACTTGGATAAAAATAAAGTCTTTAAAAATACCATGTGCAAAAAAAATATATGTGTTTTTTTGTACACACACACACACACACACACACACACATATATTTAATGGAAGGATGGATTGCAGGAAGGAAGAAAGAATAAAAGGAAGAAAACCCCCAATTGATTATATGATTAATTCTGGTTCTGAGAAGAGATTGTCTAAGTATACAGCTATATGGTATATTTCCCCCAAAATCTATATACTTCTTTTATTTATACAATTAAAGAAATATGATACATATTTATTTGTAAGTACATGAATATCTAATTCCATAGTACAATGTGGTATCAGTTGATTTTGCAAAGTTGTATATTAGCCAAAACCTCAAGAGGTAAGCTAACTGTGCACTCTAGATCCCATTTCTCCAGGGACATGAAGATTTTGACTAACCCTGTCCTTACAAAGCCAGAATAAAGACTTCCATTTTCCAGTATTACACGTAAGTGGCTTGGGGGTCGCCATTCCATTCATTTTTTTTTTCAAATGCAGAATTAATCTTTATTTATTTATTTTTTTTATTATATGAAATTTATTGTCAAATTAGTTTCCATACAACACCCAGTGCTCATCCCAAAAGATGCCCTCTTCAATGCCCATCACCTACCTTCCCCTCCCTCCCACCCCCTATCAACCCTCAGTTTGTTCTCAATTTTTAAGAGTCTCTTATGCTTTGGCTCTCTCTCCCACTCTAACCTCTTTTTTTTTCCTTCCCCTCCCCCATGGGTTTCTGTTAAGTTTCTCAGGATCCACATAAGAGTGAAAACATATGGTATTTGTCTTTCTCAGTATGGCTTATTTCACTTAGCATAACACTCTCCAGTTCCATCCACATTGCTACCAAGGGCCATTCAAACAAGTGAAAAGCTGAACAGACTGAAAAGGAAACAACTCTTTTTGGATCCATAAGAAGGGTGAGGATATAAGACAATTTATTGCCCTTAAGACTGGAGAGACAAACACGTGAATATAGGGAGTCAAGGCTAAACCTGAGCAGAGGCTCTAGGCGGAAGTCACAAGGGGAACCAGTGCCCAGGTAGGAAAAACCGAACTATAATTGACAAATTGATGGAGGCTCAGTGCAGGCCAGTGTGAGAATTAAAAACTCCAGGGCTTTAAAAATCATGGGGCTGCCCTCATACTTTTGTGCATTTTACATGTAGGAGCTTAACCAGGTTCTCAGAGTAAATTTGGAGAAAAATTCCTTCCTGCTTCCAGCAAGAGAAGGGAAAAAGAAACTATTTGAAATATGAAAGAACATTCCGATCTTCTTAGCAAGGCCTGCCATCACTTAGTTAACCAAAGCCTCACTTACTGGGGTATTATCACTGCCTAATTCACATGTGGGAAGAGAAATACCCAACTCCAGCCCACTCTAGCCATCCTGTCCCATGTAAGTCGGGAGAAAATCAAACAACTGAGGAACATTTGTGAAGTTCTCAGTCCAGGGTCATAAACTCCCTAAAATACTGAGACATAATCATAGAAGACAGAACGTCTCCACTTTTCCACGTCACCACCATATTACTAAAGGCTGTTAACAGCAGTTCTTTTACCTCGTACATCACGTCTAGCTATCAAGTCAAAACTTACAGAGCATGCCAAATCGCAAAAACAAGCAAACAAACAAACAAAACAATTTGAAGAGACAGAGCTGGAATCAGAACCAAACATCACAGGAATGTTAGAAATATAGACTGGGTGTTTAAAACAACTTTGATTAATATCTTTAAGTGATCTAATTGGAGAAAAAAAAAACAGCATCCAAGAACAGATGAAATATGTAAGCAGAGATTTAGAAATTGTAAGAAAAAGATAAAAAGCAAACGCTGGTGATCAAAATCATTCTGACAGAAATGAAGCATGCCTTAACGGGCTTATTTGGACTGAATATGACTGAAGAAAGAATCTGTGAGCTTGAGAAAATATCAGTAGAGACCTCCCAAAGTAAAAAGCAAAGAAGACAAAAAAAATAAATAAAAAGAATATCCAAGAACTGTGGTACAATTATAAAAGGTGTAACACACATAAGGGGAATAACAGAAGGGGACAAAAAAGAAAGGACAGAAGTATTTGAAACACTAATGACTGAGAATTTCACCAAATTAATATCAGACACCAATCCACAGATCAGAGAAACTGAGCGAACATCAAGCAGGATAATAAGAAAAAAAAAAAAAGAAAGAAACACACAAAACCTACATCTACACATATCACTTTCAAACTACAGAAATAGGAAAAAGGAAAGGCATGAAGACAGGAAATCAGAAAGGAAGAACAACTCTTGAAAGAAGCCACAGGGGGTAAAAAACACAAGTTATTTATAGAGAAACAAAGATAAGAATTACATCTGACTTCCCAGAAATCATGCAAGCAAGAAAAGAGTGGAGTGAAATATTTAAGTGTTGTGAGAATAAAAGCACCAAGCTAGAATTCTGTACTCTGAAATTATCCTTTAAGGTGAAATGGAAATAAAGATTTTCTCAGACATACAAAAATTGAGGGAATTTGTTGCCAGTAGACCTGCCTTGAGAGAAATGTTAAATGCAGTTCTTTGGAGGGAAGGAAAATAATATAGGTCAGAAATTCAGATCACCATAAAGAAAGGAATAGCATGGAAAAAAGATTAAGTGAAGGTAAAATAAAAACATTTGTTTCTTAGTCTTAATTGACAGATAACAGTTTGTTCAAAATAATAGTAACAATATATTCAATTATGTATCTTATGTTTATATTTTTGTGTCTATATATCTGTATATGTATATATGTGTGCTTATATCTAAGTGAAATGAATGACAGCAGCGATATATGGTATGGAAGGAAGGAGAGATAGAAAGGGGAAAGATGGGGAGGCGGAAAAGTAGGGTTATTTTGTTGTATAAGCTAATCATACTACCCATGAATCTCTGTAGTGTTGTATGAAAGTGGACTTGAATTAATTGTAAAAGTATATTGCAAACTCTAAGGCAACCAATAACAAAAAGCGTGGAAAAAAAAGCATAACATATTCTAAGACAAATGAGAAAATACAATCACATAACAAATACTTCACCAAAGAACATATGTAGATAGCATAAGACATAGATGAAAAGATGTCTACGACATATGTCATCAGGGAAATGCATTTTAAATAATAATGAAAAAAATAATAATGAGATACAGTTTCACACCTATTAGAACAGCCAAAATCTGGAACACTGACATCAAATGCTGGCTAAGATGTGAACAACAGGAACTCTCATATATTGATGGTGGGAATGCAAAATGGAAAACCCACTTTGGAAGATAGTGTGGCATTCTCTTACAAAGCCAAACATATTCTTACCTTACAGTCCAGTAATGGTGCTTCTTGGTAATTACCCAAAAGAGTTGAAAACCTGTCTGCACAAAAACCTGCACATGGCAGTTTGTTTCTATCTTATTCATAATTGTCAAAAACTTGGAGGCAGCCTAGCTGTCCTTTTATTGGTAAAATAAACTGTAGTACATTCAGACAATGAAATATTATTTAGTGCTAAAAAGAAATGAAAAGGCACCTTAAATGCACACTAGTAAGTGAAAGAAGCCGATCTGAAAAGACTACATCCTATGTGATTCCAATTATATGGTATCCTGGGCAATATTCTATGACAATAAAAAGATCAGTGGTTGACAGGAAATTTGGGGAGAAAGAAGGCAGAAGAGGGATGAATAGGTAGAACTCAGAAGATTTTTAACATAGTGAAAATACTCTGTATGATTTCATGATGGATAGGTACATGCCATTATACATTTGTCCAAACCCTTAAAATGTACAACACCAAAAGTGAACTGTAATGTAAACTAAGGACTCTGAATGATGAATGGTCTATCAATGTGGGTTCATAATTGTAATAAACATAGCACTGTGGTAGGGATGACGGTGACATGTAGGCATGTGTGGGAGCCAGGGTATATAGGAAATCTCTTTACCTTTCTCTCAATTTTGCAGAGGATCTAAAACTTCTCCAAAGTAACAAATTCTTTAAAAAAAGTCATGGGGATCATTTTAGGACAAAAGGTCAAGAAGGATTTTGAGGAGAAGTGAGGAATTGCATAAGAAGTTATGTCTGTATTATCTAAAGCTAACCTTGGTACTTAAAACATTTTTGGTTATAAACTTAAGAAGCAAACAATTTCAAGTTGGAAGGAAATAAATTTCTATCTTATCTTTGAATTTTAATAGTGAAGATAGGATCGCTAAATTTGTGTTGACCAAGACAAACTGAATTTAATTTGCTACTAGCATTTGTTTTGCAGTTTCAGGCTGAAATATCAATACAAGGCAAAGACACAGAAGAAAGGCACATAATGGCTTGAAATGTTTGCCTAAGTATACATTTCACCTGTCTGAATATTAAGCACAAAATGTTAAAATTAATCTAGAATGCCAATTAAAAATTAGAAATAAATATTTACAACATACATAAATAGAAGTATATGATCTCTAATAAAATGATCTCATGGATACCAATAAAGCAGGGGAAATTCTCTGGTGAAAATAAAGGCAAAACACAACAAATTACTTAAAAGAAGAAATGAAAAGTCTTGTAGACTTATTTAAGATTTGTGCTTCACTTGAATTAAGAAAAGCAAATGTAATATATTATGTGGTGGAATATATATGTGGTGGAAGATTGAGTGGTAAAACCACTTTTCCTGCTCTATGGGTGACTATATTAGTGTATAAATTTCAGAGAGAAATTTGACAATGTTTGTATAGAGGTTTAGAAACATCTATGACCTTTACTTCGATTTTTTTTTCCTGTGGCTACATACTAAAGGCATAATCAGATACTATTTGCAAAAATATTTGTGGCAACATTATGTGTGATAGTCAAAAGAAAAAACAAACAACTTAAGTCTTCAGCAAAGCGTAAACATTTGTTAATTAAATTATAGCAAAAAGATATTTATGATAAAATTACAGCACTAAATTAACTTTTGGCACTAATTTATAACAAATATGCTTTCAAAAATACATGAAAATGTAGGAAAATAAATTTGAATAAAATGTTAAATAAAAATTTTAAAGTAATAATATGACACATCATAGTGTTGATTTTGTTTTAAGAAATATCTTTGAGAAATAGATTAGGTAACAGCCCATGAGAACCTCAATCTGGGGATTAAATCATTTTCCCAGTCTCTGTCTCTTCCTCATTCCAAAGGTGTTCAATGTCTACAGTGTAATGGTTACTTAATAAAAATTCCAGATCTTGAGAATATAGACAGGTTTAAAATATGGATATAGTGGCCAGACAGAAGAAGTCATCATCAGGCTAGAAATCTTGCTTTCAGTTGATTTATTTTTTAAAGCAGATGCTAATGAGGAGAGAAAAATAAACACATTACTCTAAGAGCTGTAGTTGTGGGTGATCACTGAGCATGAACTTAGGGGGAAAAGTAAGACATAATGTGCAGAGGCTGAGAAACAGAAGAAGAGAGAAATAAGACTGTTCTTTTACCCCTTCCCTCCTTTTTTTTTAAAGCACTTAAGTGTTGATTGCCGTGTTTAGCATTTTGCTTCTGAACTTTGTTTTAATCCTCATGACTCAGCACTGAGGCTCAGAACTCGGATTTAAAGCTGAGTCCTTGAGAATTCAGTTGGTGAGACTTTAGTATCTCTCTTATCCTTTACTGCTTCAATTGTAACTTGCACCCTCAGCAGCATCCTGGAGAAATGTCTTTCAACCTTCATCTTGAACACTGATTTATAATGAAAATAATGTAACATTGGTGTCTGATCAGGAAAATATTCTATGTTTTATAATGATGACTCAAGGCAAGTGTAATCAAGATATATTCTAAGTATAGAGATTCCCAAATATCCATATCTTGGAGGAATTTTAGTGTTCAAGTAAGACAGTCTAAATGTTTTAGATATGAAAACTGAATCATAGAATAGAACATTGTTTAATCCCGTCTCTGTGTCTATCAGTTTCTCTGGTCCTTTATTTATTTTTTTTACAAATACAGGCAACAGCAGCAATCCTCCACACTTTAACTTGTATCATTCACTTTTTTTTTTTTTTTTTTTTTTTTTTGGGACAGAGAGAGACAGAGCATGAACGGGGGAGGGGCAGAGAGAGAGGGAGACACAGAATCGGAAACAGGCTCCAGGCTCCGAGTCATCAGCCCAGAGCCTGACGCGGGGCTCGAACTCCCGGACCGCGAGATCTTGACCTGGCTGAAGTCGGACGCTTAACTGACTGCGCCATCCAGGCGCCCCTCATTCACTTTTAAAGTAAGTATAAACAAGGGCACCTGGATGGCTCAGGTCATGATCTCCTGGTTTGTGAGTTTGAGCCCCCCCCCATAGGGTCTGCACTGACAGCTCAGATCCTGAGGCCTGCTTTGAGTTGTGTCTCCCTCTTTCTCTCTACATCCCTGCTCATGCTCTGTCTCTCTGTCTCTCTGTCTCTCTCTTGCAAAAAAATAAATAGACATTAAAAATTTTTTTAAATAAAATTTAAAAAATAAAGCAAACATACACAGCCCAACTTCTGCGTAATTAAATCTTCTCAAATATTTTTTTTCTTAAGTTTCCTGGCAGATAAATCTTCTAGTTTACTTGTATACTTTACTATTAATAAACAAAGATATTTGAGGTAAAATTCACAAGCTGTTTTTGTCATTTTGCATAGATACTAACAGTTTCATTTAAATATCCAAATGAAAGTGAGGGAAGTAATATGCCATGTGATAATTAGAAAATCTAATTAGAAAGAGATATTTTCCCTAATGCAGTTATGTTGATATAAAGAAAAGGAACAGAATAGGAACTGAAGAGCAAAAGGCAATATAAATATGCTTTTTATTTATTTATTTAAAAAATATTTATTTATTATTGGGAGAGTACAAGTGGGGGGAGGGACAGAAAGAGGGGGACAGAGGATCCAAACCAGGCTCTGTGCTGACAGCTGTGAGCCCAATGTGGGGCTCGAACTCATGAACCATGAGATCGTGACCTGAGCTGAAGTTGGAGGCTCAACCAACTGAGTGAGACAGGTGCCCCTAAATATGCCTTTTAAAAAATGAATTCCCAAACCATTCTGTTTAAAACTATAGATACTACTTAAAAATTATATAAATGTGGGATTGAATGGTAAAATATTAAAACACATGCATTTTTCTGTTGACAGTTGCTGAGAGCATATCTTCACTAAAATTTCCTTACCAAAAAAACTTTAATTCACTTCAATTGTTACCAAATAAAGTGTTGCATTTATTGATATTTACATATCAGTTACTTATATGTATTTTACAAGAGTTCCTAAACTATATCTTTGTAAGTAAAGTGTAGGTTTGTATTGCCTGATGACTCATTTCCAGAATTTGAATTTAAAAGATATAAAAGAGTATAATTTACTTGTGAATTCAATTGCAAATAACTCAGTTTGGTGTTTGTACTTTATCTTCTCTCCTAATCCACCCAAAAACCTAATCCAAATGAACACAGAGTTAGTCCATCTCATACTAGGGCAAGGATAATGGTAACTGCTTTAAGCTTCCTTAACTTTAGCCAGCAGTGATTTTTCAAGATATCCAGTCTCTTTTTTTGAAAATCATGGGCACTGAAAGCTGTTAAAGACAGAACTGCATTCGTATGACAGAATAATATTTTGAAATCATTTCTTTTTCTAGAACAACATAAACTACTTTTTGACGTTCTTAACTTGGTCCTAGACTGAACTCTGTGCTATGACTCACATCCACTGTGTAGAAGGAAGGAGGCATTACAGGATTGACCTGCCATATTGGAAGTGTGGAAAGCCATGTACAAGGGACATATCAGACTCATTGTATTTGTCTAAGGGCATAGGGGAAGGGGTACGAGTAGAATATTTTATTTTTCAGAATAAAATCGCACAATTAGCACCTAGAAATTATAGAAGCATTTTTTTTAAACAGGAAAAACATATAATTGAAAAAAAAAAGAACAGCTCTGTATGTATAGAATCCATGTTGATCACAGACAGGTAGGATTTTTTTTTCTTTCTTATTTCTCAAATTACCTTTTCTTTATTGTATTCACCACCCCCACTCCCACCTCATGAAAATACCAAGGCAAAGGAATCCTGAGGCTGTTGCCTAGGGAGGAATCAGCTTACAGTGCCTTCTGCTTTGCTGCTTCACTAACCTTTCATCCACTGTAAGCATCTGGAAAATCTACATTAATACTTATTGTGGCTTAAGAGACACAGATGGGTGTATGTAAATGGAGTAGGAAAGATCATATGTCAGGCATTTGCTCCACGTTGAATTGTTTTATAGCTTCCGATCTCTTTCAGTGAGAAGTATAGAAAGCAATATTTTGCTCCACAGATAACATGGAACAGTGTTGATCAGTGGGTCATTTCTGCAGCTGTGGGAAAGATATAGTCTCAAGAATACAGAATAAAAAATAATAATGATTAAAATTAAGAGGTAGACCAAGTTGGAGGAGTGCTATACATTTGCTCACCGAGGCAATTGTGTTTAGATTTGGTTTTTCTAGTTTGGATAGATGGATAACCATCAAGAGAGGATGTAAGATATGGGACCAATAGCCAGTACTTAAAATAAAGCTTAAATTGTGATATGTGTAGTCAACTCTTTATCCACCTCACCTCCTTTAGAACAAAATCTTATCTACCTCTCTTTTCTCATGCAACGCTCAAGGTTATATGTTGATCCCTTAAAAGGACAGCCCACCATTCTGAACTGTTCATCTTTTCCACAGATGTTAGGTATAGGGAGCACCTACAGCACACTGGGACTAGCACAGTTGGAGACAGGCGTGGGTGGAGATTATAGGAAAGTGAAAAGTAGTTTGAAGACTGGGGGAGTGAATGTAACAGATTAAATGGTTTCAGGTTTATAACAGATAGAATCAAAATAAATGCTTAGTTAGGTGTTCCTGGAAAACTGACTGCAAGAAATAGCTATAAATTTTAGAGTAAGAGTATTAAGTCCAAAGCTGTGAAGGGTTTGAGATGTTATCCTATTTTCAGGCTAACCAGTTAGCCTGACAACATTTCTCTTTCTTTCCCTCTTTGTCTCTTTCTCACACACACGCACACTCTCACACACATACTTTTACACACATATACACGTAGGAAACTCAGACCATTGCATCAGAGAACAGATTTTGTGTTTCCTCATAGATCAATCTTATCAGCACTGGATCCCCATGATCCAGTTTTCCAAGGGCCCAGACAATGAGACCCAGATGTCACCTGTATGTGCAGTAGGAATTGTAGTGCTGGAGAGGAATCACAAAATAAGGAGACTCAGAGCATATACAGGGTGGCTGGCATATCTACTCTTCCTCCCTTCCAGAGAGAGAGAGAGAGAGAGAGAGAGAGAGAGAGAGAGAGAGAGAGAGAGAGAGAGAACTGAGAGATTTGCTTTGCTCTGGAATATAAACAAATCCTCTCTGAAGAAGATAGAAAATGTCTCTATCCTGAAATGTTAGTTAGCAAATGACTCCAGAGCAAAACCGATCTCTAAACTTACAAATTATGCTCATGATTTAATTATTCAGTCTTGACCAGGCAGCAACATGAAAATATTTGCAGAGAAGAGCTGTTTCAAAACAATGAAAATCTGTTTGGCAGCACGATTTGAAATAGGTTGGTTCACATGCCAGGGAAAAACAAAGAAACAAAACCGGATAATAAACTCTTAGAGGATAGGGATGATTTCTATGTTTTTATAACCTCTTTTATAACCCAATATTATTTTAGAAGTTTATAATACTGAAATATGTAATATAACATATTAGACATTCATACTCCATTTTTTCACCCAACTGTATTGTAACATATTTTGAACAAACGTGACTCATGGAATTCAACCACGAAGTGATTTCACTTTTGTCTTCCAATATCCCTTTAAAACATTTACTGTGGGATATTTACCCACTACTTCTGGGAAACTCAGGAACTCCTTGTTTTTCCCCCACCATTAAACAAAAATCCTAGGTTTAGTAAATATTAATAAAAATAAGCACTAAGTTACAAATAACAATTTGAACCCCCTACTTGGAATGTTCAGTCATCCGTAATAGTGTGCCCAACTTTATTCAGAATTGGAGTTTTTCTTTCTCCTCTCATGTAAAAAAGGCTGAATATAGCTATATGATGCCCAGAAAAGGGAAATAGTTACTGACTGCTTTTTGTGTTATTCACCTCTAAAACTTAACTGTTTTATTTCTCCAAAGTTGAAGCTGGAAAAGAGAAGTGAGAGAAATAGTAAATATTTTGCTTTATCAACAGTTTCACAATTGCTGGGTCCTATAGATAGTTAAAGCTGAATTTGTCTTAAGTGGCACTTTTCTGTGTATGGGGATACATCATTACTGGAGTTGTCTTAACTGCATCCTTTGACAACGCCCTCTTAATTCCACTGGTTGCTTCCACAGGGCCTAGAAATGTTGTAATTGACTTATGCTTCTGATAGTTGTATAACCATCTTAGTTATAGTCCTATTTCACAGTTCCTAAAGGGAATCCATGCTGGGGTATTCTTAAGTGTGGCACATCTCTGGTGGATGCACATTCACAAAACCTTTGATGCAACCGCGGCTTGAGGTACAAGCAGATCCCATTGGGCCACTTTCCCCTGACTCAGCTCTCAACATTGAACTAGCAGCCCACCTTGCCCTTTGATTTCTCCAGCAAAAATTAGGAACCAGTCTGCCCTATGTCACCTCTGCTTCCTCACACTGAGCGGGGCAAGTACTAAAACCGCTAATCTCCTTAAGACCTTTCTCCTTGAGCATGAGGTGGAGAAACAATGTTTATCTTCTCTCCCACTTGGTGAAGCGGAGTCACAGAGACTTTCTGCAAAGAAATTCTCCTTACAAATCCCCTTTTCCGGCATTTATCCCATCTGTAGATTCAGTATAAGTAAGGGGTTTAAGACTGAATCTCAGCTACCTCCATTAGAGCATTTTGAAAGGCAGTCTTCTTTAAAATACAGAATGCAACATCCTCATGCTTTCAGCCTAAACTCAGTCAGGAAGTGTCCTATTTAACTTCCTATTACTATGCTATAGGCTCCTCTAATATAGTAATTTGCTCTTGTGTATCTTTTTTATACCACAATCTGCTGGGTTTTCAGGTGATAAAAAATAGCTATCTGTGAACTAATAATATCATCATTTCAAATGTGTTTGAATAATTTTGTATTAACAATGCAATTTGTAGACGCGTGTTGAAGATTCCCTCTGTATGGACAACAGGCTTTGGCATGAATATTTCTGTTCTTCTTTACTTGCTGTGTCAACTTGGTTACGTTACTTTACATCTTTTTCTGAGTTTCAGTGTTCTAATATATATAGCTGGGATGAAGCTATTTTACAGTGTCTTTGTGAGAATTCCATACAATATATGTAAAGTTGACAGGGCCTGGCACATGGAAGCATATAAAATATTGCATATTTTGCTACTAACATTTCTCACCAAATTGAAATTCTGATATAGGTGGCAAAATATAGTTAGAATTCTGTCTCCATTTTTGCCCTGCTAATCTTTCAGTGCAAAACTAATAAAGGTGAAAATCAAGGTGGAGGGAGAGACAGAACATAAAAGGGAATGGATATTTCTCCTTCTAGATGATCTCTCCAACAAGTAATTCATTATTGGCTGTATCCCTGGTGATTTTGACTTTGAAACACTCTGTAAAAATGGTTCATAAGATATATAGCCTAGAGTAGGTATCAATTGAATTAAGAAAACATTTTAAAAATACTTGGGAAAATGAAAATTTTCCAAATTAGAATTTGATAAAAAATAAAGCATAGTTTTTAAAAACATGATTTAAAAATATCATATTCAGATATTAACTTGTGAAATATTGAATTATTATCCTTTGTGTTGGACACAGGAAAATAAAAAACAAACATACGTTTAAGCTCGAAAAAGAACAACTATTTGTAATCAACATTGCTTCAAAGAATAATCTTTATGGAAATGAAAGTCTGGATATCTGGATAATTATTGTTCTCACTATGAGATACAATAGATTATTGTTATGATATCAAAAATGTATGATAGGATTTTAGGAAATATGTTGTCACTTATTACTATGTATGCAAGATAATCATTAATGCTCAAATAATACTTGTATATTATAAAGCTTATAAATGGGAGCTAGAACACAAATCTATAGCAGTAAAGTAGGAAAAAGATCTCAGATGCTGCATTTCTCTCTAATAAAGCTATGCAGCCTTTTAGTTAGGGCTAAAACATTCTACTTCAACTGGCTTTTATCATGTGGAAATAACTAAAAAAACATTTGTGTGCGTTCAGACCGTCATGAAGGCCAACAGCTTTTTAATGCAGAGGCTATAATTTGAATGGTGAAAAAGAAAGGTTTTGAGCTTGTGAGGACTTAGGTTTTTCAGAGAGATTGCTAACATTTCCAAAGTATGATTTGATAGACTCTGAGTTCTGGTAATGAATAGAGATATTTTATAGTTACATGTATACAGCATAACAAAACAACTTTGAAAATGCTTTCTTCATATTATTGTTTTAAATATATATAAGACAATTCTTTACTGTGAATTAGTACTATCACCTAACAATGATTTGCTAATTATATAACAAAGGTATATTAGATTTTTAGCAATTGGAACAGTACTATAAATTAATACATATTATTACATACAAATGCAATATAGTTCCATTTTAATCTTTAAATAATTGCTAAGAGAACTATTTTCAATGATATAAATGTTTTTGTACTGTACAATATGGTAGCCACTAACCACGTGTGACTATTGAACATTTGAAATTTAACTAGTGTGTCTTTGGAAATGAATTTTAATTTTATTTAACCTTCATCAATTTAAATTGGAATTCAAATCACCATATGTTATCAGTACCTTCTGTATTAGACAACACGCCTTTAAAAACTCAACTACATACATCAGAAACCTGATGATCAAAGGTTCAGCTTACAGTGGAAATCACTCATCAAATGCTCCTAATCATTTCTAAATTACTTGCTGATTTTTCAAAATTGTATGAAGTAACATCGTTAGGTAAAGCATGCCCTTCTCTGGTCTCTAATCTGAGAAAAGGAATTGTGAATTGCGTCATAAATACTTATCCTCTGAATTTCCCAGCTTCCAGCACTTTGTGCAGCCAGAGGGCAGCCAGGCGCCCTGCCACCTGTCCTGTAGATGGTACATACGTTATCTCAGTGCCTTCCACAACGACTGGTCTCAGGAAGACTTTGTGACTATTGCAAATGCTTACAAAAATGCTGCCTGTTTTGTCACCTGCTTCACTGGCCCCGGGAAGTTGAACTCCCTTAGGGCAGCGTGTGGAACTAGTACATGCATTCACTCACCTGTGTACTTAGTGACCACTACTAGCAATTCTTCCAGGCCCCATTAACTGTCACTGTGCCCACACTATGCAAATGTGTGCCACAATCAGTATGGAAATGTATGAATATTGAACAATTGGTGCAAACTTTGTTGATCATAATCACTGATTACATGGGCTTAGGAATCACTGCTCTTCTAAAAAAAACTTTGTTGATTTTTTTTTTCCTGGTGTTTATCACTTTAGATATTAGCAGAGATTGGATTTTATTTTTTGTATATATCACTTAAGAAATTCATACAATATTTTGAGGAGCTGATTATGTGTAAGAGTAGGAATGAAAAATGAGGGGGAAAGCATGTTTACCTGGTAGAAACAACACCTTTTAACTTTCTGTCTAGATGATTTCTGTTTGGTTGATTTATTAATACATTTTGAACTTTTCTGATGTAGTTTAACATCTGTTCAATTATCATATTCTTAACACACATTTCCTGAGCATGTTTTCTGCTCCATCTTCCCTTTGTTCTCTTGGACAAATTGAGTGATGTTGATTTCATTTGGGATGTGCAGTATTAAAGGTTAAGTGGAGATTATGCAAGTGAAGTAAGCCATCAGGATAACATTGGAGAAGTTCAAAGGAAAAATAATGGGGAAAAAGGTGTTCAACATAGAGAGAAAGAGTGGTAGGAAAGCAAAAGGAGGACATATTATATAAAATGGAATTTTTTTTTACCGATCTGATTTTTTTCATAAAATTGTGTCATTCCAGTACAAATCTGGTAAATATCACACCACTATTGCCTTACTTTGATGAAAAAAAAATAATAGTACTGAAGTTATGCTGCCCGAGAGAATTTCCCATTTTCATCTTTCTGTGCTTTCTCCAATTACTTAAATTTGCAGCATAATCTCTTAACAGGTTTACCTCGAATTTCTCATTTTCGGAATTAAAATTAACCTTGTTTTTGACTTTGAAAGCTTTCTCAAGGTCTCATGTCATTCATTTTATAATTTGTACCTTTCAATGTTTCCTTATCTTTATCTTTTCATTTTTTGCATAGCCTTTAATAGACAATCACCTAATAAAGATAAATATGGGATCCAAGCTGGAATTCAGTTTCTGTATATTTTCTTTCTCTCCCTCTCATTGTGAGAAGTGAAACTATCAAACTAACCACTAGTATAGAAAGCTTACGTTCATGGCTAATATCAGACTGTCTTTAATAGGGTACAATTATTAAATGATGACCTAAGCAAAACACATACACATGCATAGCTTGCCCATTTGACTCAATATGTTAGATCTGTGGGTTGTTTTATTACCAATTACTTTTACTGACAAGCTTTATTATATTGAATCAGTTAATTCTAAGTTCATATTAAATTTTACAAAGTCTTTAATTATGTTTCATTTGTTAATGCAAGTTACCGTGGACATCAAAATATAGAGAAAGAATTATAAATTTCCTTTACAGAGATGTTTGAATGAAGTCAGTTTCAGTATCTTAAAATGGAAATGCCTAACAATAAAAATGTGATTTCAGTTGCTATCATTTCCTTAATTGTATAATGAAATGCAATGGAAAGATTTTACATGTAAAACAGTAGAGACAAAGCTAGGAGCAGAAAATGGCAGGAGGGACACCCAATATTTAACTGTAGCCATGAAAACTTTCATCAGGACTATGGAAACCTATTCTTTGTGTTTTATATTAGAAATGTAATACATTTCAATCTTAACTTGAAGATCTTAACTCTAAGATCTTTAATCTTAACTCTAAAACTTGACTCTCAAATTTTAGAAAGACTGTTTTAAAATTTTTTTAATGTTTATTTTGGAGGGAGAGAGAGAGAAAAAAATACAAGCAGAGGAGGGGCAGAGAGAGAGGGGAACAGGGGATCTGAAGCGGGCTTTGCACTAACAGCAGTGAGGCCAATACAGAGCTCGAACTCATAAACCAGGAGATCATGACCTAAGCTGAATGAAGTCAGGCACTTTACCCACTGAGCCACCCAGGTACCCTGAGAAAGACTCTTTATGCCTTTCTCCCAACATAAGTCTTCAATAATCAGAACTATTTTACTGATCTGAGAACATAAAATTAAACTGAGGCATAGAAACATCAATTATAGGTATTTTTATTTATTTTTTATTTTTAAGTTTATTTAGTTATTTTGAGAGAGAGAGAGAGAGAGAGAGAGAGAGAATATGAGAAGAGGAGGGGCAGAGAGAGAGGGAGAGAGAGTGAATCGTAAGCAGGCTACACATGGTCATCACAGAGTCCTATGTGGAACTTGATTCCACGATTGTGAGATCATGACCTGAGCCGAAATCAAGAGTCAGATGCTCAACCAACTGAGCCACTCAGGCACCCCAATTATAGGTATTTTGAAAACACGATATTGCTTGCTGCCTTCCTATATCACCTTTACACATGACAAATATAAACATTTAGTTATCTGTATATGGCCATAATTTTATCAGGTTTCATTCACACACACACACACACACACACACACACACACACACACACACTCATTTTTTATTTATTACTAAAAAATACTTTCCCCTACATGGCTTTTACATTAAATTTTTGCTATGATTTTATTCTGATGGGTTTTGTAGCACATCACATAGAACAAGAAACTGGTAGAGAATTATTTCCATATGTAGTACCAACCCCCAAACACCTCAGGTAATTATTAGAATAGAGTGAAGGGAGGTTGTAATGGATCAAGCTATCCTATTTTAACTGTACTGATTATATTTCACTGGCTACATGGGCCCCTTGTGGATTGTATGAATTAATATGCCTCCAAAAAGGAACAGCCTCACCCTTCTCAAAGAGTAGAGTTAGTTTCTGTGTTTTATGCTATCACTTCATAACTTAATGAATGAAAGTTAATTCTCTCCACGATTATCTATAACTCAGACAAATCCCATATGCATATTACTGAACCAAAAGTATCAGTTATCACCATGCTCTTATTACAGACTTAGTTTGCTAAGTCTTTAAAAACAACCTGAATTTGAAAACGTCATCACAAACTTGTGTGTTTAACGAATCATGGTGCAGTAATTGCTCATCACATTCCCTTCAATATTTCTTTATTGAGAGAGGAACCACACATGTTTATGTTGATATAATACAATCCTGATGATTCGTTTTTTTAATTCATATGTTTCATTTTCTATAGACATTATTTTTTCCTAAGGAAAAGTTATTTTATTTAACTATACAGCATGAATTGAGTTTCAGTGGTGATTAATTATATAAGCAACAGCTTTCAGTTAAACTGCCCTGACCACACTTAGCAACTTGAAATCGCTAAAATAGAAACCACTTTCTTAACAACGTGAAATATTTACAACATATTTAATTAAGATATCCTTAAATGAGATGTATAGTGTTTTAATGGAAAGTCATCTTAAGTACATTTTATAAATGGAATTTCTAAATAAGATTTGGGTAATACGAGGCAAAAATCTGAATAGACAGACTTGGAATAACTGTATGAGAGAGTTCACCTCAAAGATGAGTCCCTCATTCAAGATACAATAACCAAAATAAACTGTAAGTAATTTTATTTCTCTAATTTCTTCAAGATTTTATCATGTAACTCAGAATTTTTGAGCTTTTACTGTGAGCAGGAGGTTATTAAGTGCTGTGAATTGCTTTTCTAATATTGTGATATCTAGTAAGACATATATCTCTGATATATGCAAAAAGAAAATTTTGACTCCGATTCCACAACTTCTTGTAAATTAGCAAAAACGATGACTATTGCTACTTCCCAATCTGAATGTTTTTCATAGTCATATCTAGTGCCACCACAAGAACTGAAGAAGTGTTTATTCAACATGATGTTTTGTGCTTAGGAATCAGAATTAACCATTGAAAAGTAGTATGTTTGTAAATGATTTATCCCAATAAACGGACCCCAGTAAGCTTGAAAAATGTAATAAGAGGTGCCAGATCACTACAACAAAAGAAATATAGAGTAAGAGTGTACTGGTTGAATTTACTCACTAATTCATTTCTTAAACCAAAATTTATTATACATCTATTTAATATAGGCTTGCACTGGCTCAGGAATGGCTCACGTGCTGGTGAAGATGACTGTATTCCTCCACTCAAAGACCTTATAAATTTTTAAATGAGACTTACATAAATAAAATTTATATTGAATCATAGTATATTCTGTATTAATGTGTGCCTAGAGAGCTTTAGAAACACAACAATAGTGCATTGGGAGTTAGCAAGGAATATCGTGGTAGACAATTATGTGGCAGATATAAAGAACCTGAAAACAACTTATGATATTTCTAGAAAACTTTAATCATGGTGTGTTTGTAGAATCCTTGCAGTAAATGAATTTGGAGATATTAATAAGGAGCACCTTGTAGTTCTGTCATGATCATCCTCATTTTTACTTTACATTACAGGGATAAGCCAAATATTGTACTTAGTGTTGTTCTGTGTGTGGGGAGGGGCTATTTGTATTTATTTAAACATAGAGTTTTAAGTGTTATTTTGAATCCTCATCACTAATAGCCACTGTCCTAAACGATTGTTGAACTACATACTAAGTTGACTTTAAGGTGGGCAATGATAACTGACGATAGCAGTATAGTATATAGGAAAATACAAGGCTGAGGGCAAGAAACTCTTTAAAAGATTCTTAAGAGTGCAGAACTTTGTTAAAATTTTTTCTTATTACTATGTGTACAGCACTAGAACAGTGCTTGGTGCATCAGTAGACATGGGATAAATACTTATTTTTTATTTATTTATGTTAAGAGAGAGAGCGCATGCATGTACATCCATGAATAGGGGAGGGTCAGAGAGAGAGGGAGAGAGAATGCCAAGCAGGCTCTGGCTATCTGTGCAGAGCCTGATGCAGGGCTCAGTCTCACAAACTGATCACGACCTGAGCTGTGATCAAGAGTTGGATGCTTAACTGACTGAGCCATCCAGGCACCCAACTTATTAAAGAAAAAAAATAGGTATCACAATATCGCACTTCCTGAACACTAAGGCTATTGCTACTAAAAGAAAGCAGGGAAAAACTTGTGCAAAAAATGTTTAGAAAGTGGAATCAACAAATAGATTAGGTTGGGTATGGAGAGGAAAATAGATAAGTAGAGGATGGTAGCCCAGTTTTTGACTTGAGTTACTGAGTAAGATGTTGATTATTAACTGAAATAGCAAATACAGGGAAAGGATGTTTTCACTCTAAAGTTTCCTCAGAAGGTAATGGCCAAGCATTACCCATCTTACCTACAGATTCCATATGTTAAGATACATATTGCCTGAAAAAATTGCCTTCAGAAAAGCTATGTACATTCATTCTATGTATGACTCATATGGGTTAGTTTTCACTTCCCTTTTGAAAGAATATTCCAACTGAATATAATTCTCCTTGACAGAAAAGACAAGAGAAAAATAAAGGTTTGTAAAGCTACTTTTTTTTTTTTATCATCTGGCAATTTAACTCTATGATACAAGCTGTGGGTAAATTTTTTTCTTGTCCCTTTTCACACTTTAAAATTTGTTTAAATGGCTGGCTGTACCATAATTTTATGATAATATTGTTAATTCACATAAATGTGTTTTCTTTCTATTTCTCAGATTTATATAGGTAATTTGCTAAAAGAAAGGCAGCGGGAATAGATTAGATACATTTTGGAAATTAAATTGGCAATGCTTGTAACTTATTGGATGAAGGAAGTAAAGGAGAGTAGATTCAGAGGAAGAACTTTTAAGCAGTAGAAATGAGGTCCAAGTTAGAAAATAAAGAAACACAGAGGGTATTTTGGGTTATTTTGTCTAAGGTTCGTCAAGCTACTTGTACTAGTTTCGTCATCAGTGAAATATTTTACTTTGTGAACAAGCAAAAAGTGAAACACATCTTTCATATAATACAATGGCTTCTTCCAAATGTTTTCTGGAAATAGTTCTGAAGAGGAGAGATGGTTTCATTGACAGATTTTACGAGACATCATCAGTATATTAATCTCTGGTGATATTGTTGTTCCCGCTAAACAGAAACCATCTTATCAGCATATATCTATATGTCCTGTGGATACTGTTTCTAGCTGTCGCTCCAGAATTATAGGACCATATGTTGCTCGCCCTGACCATAGGTATTTATGGCATGCTGTGTGTTTTACTTGTACCTCAGTTGACATAATATTTTTCAACAAGTTCACATGGTACTTTTAAAGGAACTTCGTTCAACTCTTGTAGACAAAAAGAAACATTTCCTTGCTATGGTCATTCAGGATGAGATGGTTGCACCAGAGGTCTCAGTAACACCGCTTCAGGGAAATATTTCTAGGATCTGACACATTCAGTAGAGAAAAGGAAGATGAAAAGCTGGCCTTTTTTTCTCAAAATGTGATAAAAGCAACATCATACCACAAGAAAACTAACAGCGAATGGAGGTAGGTCCACCTATGAGACCTATAGGTCAACACATATTCAAGTGCAGATCAGAGAATGAGCTTTCCCAGAAGAGGAAGCAGGAGATCTGAAAGAGAAATCTTTTCATAGAAAGGAAGCGCTCTATTTAACAGAGCTTGACTTCAATATCAGTCAATTCAGGGGGTTCTACACGGAGGAAGCATCTTAGCCCAATGTCCAGAGAGAACAGGCACTTCCTGGACTTTTGAGTGAACGTGTCATGAGGTCATTTAAAAAACAGCTACTCTTTCTTGGATGTATAACATGAATCATACCACTGGGGAGAATTTCTTTCTCTGGAGGGAAATTAGAATCATTATACATATTTTTTTAAAGCCAACTAATGAAGCCCAATTGTAACATAAAAATCATGGGTGTATTCCTGAAACTGAAAAGATCATGACAATTTATGCAGAACACAAAACATATTCTAATGGGAGAAGGTCACTTTGAGCACCCACGTGATTGTTAATGCAAAGAAAATCCAGCATTGCTTTAAAAGGAGGTACAAATTTTGAAAGTACATTTTTAGAGGGGAAATAAAAAGCTGTAAAGCTACAGGTATGAGAAGAGAACATAAGATCAGGAAAATAATCCTGATATGAAGAAGTTAGAGGGAAGCTAAAAACCTCTAAAACCTGTCAAGAGTTCTATAACTAAAAACTAGTAGTAACATGTAAATACGCCATAATATGTACTATTGTGTACTTAAATATAATCTTCAAATAAAAGGGTTCTATTCCACAAGTGATATAAAAATTAAAACATGTTTTCCTTAAAAATGCATTAAATGCTATTTTATCTATAGGATAATCCACAAAGTCCTACATGACCCAAAATATAACTGAAATTAAATTATTTTATATATTTTTCTTCCAACCTTCTTATTTTAACTATATTATAAAGATAATGTTCTCCATCCCATTCTTTTGTTTCTCCTTCCAATGTTTTAATTTGCTAGTTAAAGAGGCTTTTGTGATATCTTGGATTACTTAGAAAGACATGGCCACAGAATTGGGGATGTATCTCTGTCCTAACTTCTATGCTATAGACATGGAATTTTAGATTCTAGCTAAAAAGAGACAAAATAATTGAAAGAGAATTTTAAATTTTATGATCATGGAAATTTATCTCCAAAGGCCATTGATTAAATGTTCAATAATTTTGTGTAAAGCCAATTTATAAAGTAGATATGTGGTTATAAACATGGAAAAGTGTGGGTAGTTGAATTTTGTGATTCAAACAGAATCAAGTCATAGTAGAATATCATAACAGAATGTGGCTTCTTTTGGTTTTTTGGTTACAAGTCATAACAGAATCAGCAATCAAAAAAGATGTCAAAGATACGTTAAAGGATTGAATGTAGCAAAATGAAGTTTAATAGAAATAAATTTAGCAACAGACTTGTGTCCAAAAAATCCATCTGTACAGTGCAGTATGTGAGAGACCAGTGTATGTACATATAAATACATTTGGAAGCTTTCTGACTGTGAAGTAAATGTGAGCCAACCAGGAGATCTGGTTGCCAAATTGATACAGTCTTAGATTTCATTATTAGTACTAATTGGTGGGGAATGGTAGTCCCACTCCACAATCTGTTGTCAGACCACAAATGGAACTCTGTGTTCGGTTTTGTTGTGTGACAGTTTAAGAGGCAAAACACGACACATACTCAGAGGCGAGTAGCTAGCGTTTTGAATGGATTTGTAGCAGTGGCATACAAGGAATGATTAGAAGAGGCAGAAACACTTAATATGAAGAATGGAAGATTATGGGACAGCAAATAGGCCCACACTATGAACCTCAGAGGCCCCAGCACTTTATGAAACCAAATCTCTCATAAATAATTCAAAATATGAAAGCTCAGAAACATGAAAGATGTGAATGGAAGTCTAAAATAATTCTATTTTTTTCTATTCCTATTAATAGTATTTTTGATACATCAACACTCTGAGTTATTTCAGAAAACATTATTACATTTTTTTGAACCTGTTTTGCTGATGCCCTAAACACATAATGCAGAGCATCCTGGAGACAGAGTAAACTGGTTAAGAAGATCCAGAGTTTCCAAATACCAGAAGTATTCAAACTCTTCAAACTCTGAAGATAATATATTCAATATTCAAGTATTTAAAGTGTAGTTGAACCAGAAGACTGCCAAAGTTTCTTCTAAATCAAGCATTACTATTTCTGTTCCTAAATAATAATTTAGTAGTTCCTATTAGTTCACATTTATATATAAATTAAATCTATTACATAGAAACTTTCAGATCAAGTAAAACTGAGACAAAATAGGTTAATAAATGTTACTTTACTCATAGACTGCTTTTGAAGATTATTGGTAGATCATGCCAAGTGAGGCACGCATGTATCATTTGAACACAGGGAGATATATCATATTTTTCTATCTGTTTTGTATCATAATTTGATTTGTAGTCTCATTTTTAGTTGAAATTCTTGTTTCATGTACACACAAAAAACAAAGCTTAATTCATTTAGAATGACTTAAATATATTTAGTCTCCAAAAGAACACAAGTTGTTTGTTGTTGTTGTTGTTGTTGTTGTTGTTTTTTGTTTGTTTTGTTTTTTATTCTTGGGGAGAAATTCTAAGTTCAAAAATCAATAGTTTTAGATTTTATTTCAGACATCAGTTGCTTCAGAAACAATAGAGAAATCTCCTATAGAAGTTTAGAATGACTAAAAAGCAATGCGTAAGTGAATATCCCTCTTTCCTTGTATCTTGGATGATTAAGTTTGAACTTAAGGTATATCCTGATTCTTATTTTCATTTAACCATTTTGTTTTATACCATTAAAAAATTGGGTTTAGCTTTTATCAATTTTTAAAAATAATTTGCTAACCAATACATTTGAAACTAAGTGCTAGAAATTAAATTTGTATGACAAAGAATATTCCATTTGAATCTATACTCCTTAGAATCTATACTCCTTAGAATGAATGAACAACATTCATTTATTTGTGTAAGCAGTCAAACATATGAGCCCAAACCTTATATTTAAGAAGTAGGATTACATGTAAGTAATTACATATAAGTAAAATATAATTTCTTCTTTTCCCTCCCTCTCCTCCTCTTCCTTCTTCTCTTCTATTCCTTCTCCTTCTCCTTCTTCCTCTTCCTCCTCCTCTTCTTCCTCCTCCTCCTCTTCTTCTTCTTCTTCTTCTTCTTCTTCTTCTTCTTCTTCTTTTTCTTCTTCTTCTTCTTCTTCTTCTTCTTCTTCTTCTTCTTCTTCTTGTTCTATTAAGTTTATCATTGTTACTTTATTTGCATTGCTGTTGCTGTTATTATAAAACTGAGGTCTCAGAAAAGGTTACCCTTCCCTCTATTGCTATGGAGCTGAAATTATTGACCAGCTCAATGCATTTAGCTTTTCTTTTTCTTTACTCAGTTGATTGGGCCAGAGGTGAACATATGATATCCTAAAGTGTAAAATGGTCCAATAAGTTTCTCTTAGCTCGGTGTTAGTACTTAAAGAAACCAGGATAGCAAGCATAGAATATATTATATTGTATCAACTTAGTACCTGATGGTATTAATCAATTTGGGGCAGCCATTACATTCTATGAAAAGGTAAATCATGAGGGCCAGAGATAGAGAAAGAAAAAAAATAAGCAGAAACCACAAGATGAGAATGGAAGGAGAGAGAAAGAGGGACAGAGACAGAGAAAGAGAGTTTGAGAGAGACAGAAAGACAGAGTGAGAGACAGACACAGAGGGAAATAGAGTTTTTTATACAGATTGAATTTCATTTACTTAGTTCCTTCTGAATGTTTACACTATTCTCTGCCTTGTATATTCCCTAATTAATTTCATCCCAAATTTAGTTTGAATATGTTCCTGTTTCTGAAAAGTAAAAAATCCTTAGTCAAAACATACAAGTAAAAGGAACCCTACATTATTTTAATATTCCAGTTGACCCTTGAACATTTCAGGTGTTAGGGTCATCAACACCCCTCACAATTGAAAATGAATATATAACTTCTTTAAGTTTATTTACTTATTTGAGGGTAGAGGGGCAACAAGAGGTGAGGAGAGAGAATCCCAAGCAGGCTCCATGCTGTTAGTGCAGAGCCCGACACAGGGCTCAACCCCATGAACTGTGAGATCATGACCTGAGCTGAAATCAAGAATTGGACACTCAAATGACTGAACCACCCAGGCATGCCTGCATATATCACTTTGACTCTCTAAAAACCTAACTGCTAACAACTTACTATTGACTGGAAGTCTTACTTATAACAAATAGTCAATTAACACATTGTGCCCATTATATGTATCATCTACTGTATTCTTACAATAGAATAAGCAAGATAAAAGGCAGTGTTAAGGAAATAATAAGGAACAGAAAATACATTTGCAGGACCATACTGTATTTATTGAAAAAATATATAGATATAAGTGGGCCCATGCAGTTCAAAGCTATGTTGTTCAGGGGTTAATTGAATTTTCCTTATATTACAATTGAAAAAAAAAAGATTTAGTGAGACTATACCATGTGTTAACATTTATCCTATAGAAATATTCTTTTGTAATCTCATTTTTTATAAATGAGTATTTTTATTGAAATGCAATGAACGCACAATAAAATACACAGATTATAACAATTCAACTTGAAAGGTGAGTGTATCACCTTTTAGGAGTAGTTTATTCCTTTTATTACTGACTGGTATTTCATTGTGTGTATATACTAAAATGTTTTATTCAATTTTCTGTTGATGAACATTTTCTTCCACTTTTTGGCTATTATGAATATAGACACTATAAACATTATGTCTTTCTGTGCATATATTCTCATGTTTGTCTTGAATAAATGAGATTGGAATGCTTGTTTAAATACCAGAATACTTACTCAAATTGGTTGCACTGCTTTACATTCCCATCAGCAACGTATGAGACTTGTGGTTGCTCTGTATATTCTTCAGCACTTGGTATTGTCAGGTTTTGTTTGGTTTGTCCATTATAGTGACTGTAAAATGTAGTCTCGTTGCAGTTTAATTAACATTTCCTTGATGGCTAATGATGATTAGCTGCTCTGCATGTACTTACTGTTAATTTGTGTTTTTTAAATGTTCATTTATTTATTTTTGAGAGAAAGAGAGCATGAGTGGGGGATGGGCAGAGAGAGAGGGAGACACAGAATCTGAAACAGGCTCCAGACTCTGAGATGTCAGCACAAAGCCTGACATGGTGTTTGAACTCACAAACTGCGAGATCATGACCTGAGCCCAAGTCAGACAGTCAATCGACTGTGCCCCCAAGTGCCCCTATTTAGGGTAATTTGTGTATTTTATTTTGTAATATGGCTATTCAATTATTGGCCTTAACATATTAGGTTGTTTTGATAGACAGGAAACCACCAAAATCCTAGAGGAATCCTCTTTGACCACGGCTGCAGTAACTTCTTACTAGATGTGTCTCTGGAGGTAAGGAAAACCAAAGGAAAAATGAATGATTAATCAAGATAAAAAGCTTCTGCACAGGGAAGAAAACTGTCAATAAAAATAAAAGGCAACTAACATATGGGAGAAGATATTTGCAAATTACATATTGGATAAAAAGTTAGTATCCCAAATCTATAAAGAACTTATCAAACTTAACACCCAAAAAACAAATAATCCAGTGAAGAAATGGGCAGAAGATACAAAAGACACTTTTCCAAAGAAGACATCCAGATGGCTAACAGACAAATGGAAAGATGCTCAACATTGCTCATCATCAGGGAAATACAAATCAAAACTACAATGAGATACCACCTCACACCTGTCAAAATGGCTAAAATTAACAACACAGGCAACAACAGATATTGGTGAGGATGCTGAGAAAGGGGACCTCTCTTGCCTTGTTGGTGGGAATGCAAACTGGTGCAGCCACTCTGGAAAACAGTATGGATGTTCCTCAAAAAATTAAAAATAAAACTACCCTATGACCCAACAATTGTACTACTCTAGGAATTTATACAAAGGATACAAAAATGCTGATTCAAAGGGGCACAGGCACCCCAGTGTTTATAGCAGTGCTATCAACAATAGCCAAAACATGGAAAGAGTCCAAATTTCCATTCATGAATAGATAAAGAAGATGTGGTGTGTGTGTATATATATATATTTATACACACACACACACACACACACACACACAAAATGCAATACTATTCTGTGATCAGAAAGATTGAAATCTTGCCACTTGCAACAACATGGAAGGAGTTAGAGTGTATTATACTAAACAAAATAAGTCAGAGAAAGATAAATATCATGATTTTAGTCATATGTGGAAATTAAGAAGCAAAGCAGATGAACATAAGGGGAGGGAAGAAAAAATAAAATGAGATAAAAACAAAGAGGGAGGCAAACCATAGAGACTCTTAAGTACAGATAACAAACTGAGGGTTGCTGGAGGAGGGGCTGGTGGGGGGATGGGCTAAATGGGTGATGGGCATTAAGGAGGGCACTTGTTGTGATGAGAACTGGATGTTATATGTAAGTGATGAATCCCTAAATTCTATTCCTGAAACCAATACTGCACTATATGTTAAATAACTTGAATTTAAATTTTAAAAAGTATGTTGTTTATATATATTTTTTGATGATTTTTAGGATTTCCTTATGCACTCTGAATACTGGTCCCTATGTTCTGTGAAATTTTTTCCCAGCCTGTGCCTTGTCTAATAATTTTCCTAAACATATTTTTTGATGAGGAGAAATACTTCATTTGGAACATGTCCAATTTATCAATTCTTTTTTTTCTTTTATGGTTTGTGTGGAGGGTTTTGTTTGTTTGTTTGACAGAGAAACAATTTTTTCCCTACTCTGAAGCTACAAAGATATTCTTTTCAAGAACTGTGTAGGATCTGAGGTTTTATCCTATTGGCAAGCTAATAAATTAAGTCATTACAGTTTCAAGGATGCTATTACAATATCTAATACTCAGGTGTCTGACACAAAAGATTTTATTAGTCAAGAAACAATAAACAGCATGAACATTCACATATTTTTGTTAAACACATTTGACCCCAAATTCCATGAAGTGATATGGATGGATGTCTGTATTGATGTCTGTATGTTCAGAGGGTGGAGTTGCCAAAGAGAAACTCTGAGCTTAGGCATCCTAAATCTTTAATAAATGCAGTAAGCTCTGAGCTCTGTGCTCTGGAGGGAGACCTTATCTTAATTATAGCCATCCGTAAGCATATCTTTGTTCCAGAGGAGATACTATCTTTATCTTCCAAGACTGTACCCAAGCTTGCCTTTTGTTCTGGAGGGAGATACTACCTTAATCTTCTAAGACTGATTATTATAAAATATTTAAAAGGCAGTCCCGGGACACCTGGGTGGCTCAGGTCATGATATCATGGTTCGCAAGTTCAAGCCCGACATCAGGTTCTCTGTGCTATCAGTCCAAAGCCAGCTTCAAATCCTCTGTCCCCTTCTCTCTCTGCCCCTCCTCCTCTCTCTCTCTCTCTCTCTCTCTCTCTCTCTCTCTCTCTCTCTCTCTCTCTCTCTCAAAAGTAAATAAACACACACATGTGCGCGCGCGCGCGCGCACACACACACACACACACACACACACACACACACACACACGGGAAGTCCAAAACAAAGTGTAGTCCAGGTAGGGAATTGTGTTACAGTTCTGCTAGGTTTCTTCCTAGAAGTTTTAAGATTTTGGGTTCTGTGTTTAGGTTTATGACCCATCTCAAATTAAATGTCGTATATGGAGTGAGAAAAACATCATGTTTTTGTTTTTTAACATAGGTATTTAGTTGTTTCAGAGAAATGTGTTAAAAAAAAAACTTTCCCTTTTGAATTGATTTGGTGTCTTTTTATAAATTCAACTGTATACACATATTTGGACCTATTTCTATCCTCCCTATACTGGATTTATCTATCCTTTCATTGCTTTAGCTTATTGTAGAAAAAGATACGGTTTTAATACAGTAGTTGTTGCATAATGGAATTGACTTTCATTGTTAGGATCATTTTCTAAGTCAAAATGATGATTCTGCTTGAAATAATGGCTTGAATAATCTGTTCTCTCTACCTTTACATTTTATCTCCCTGGATTTTATTTTCCGTATAAATGCCAGAATGATCCTTTTAAAATGAAAGTGAAACCAGATCTTTCCTACTGATCATTGATTAATTCAGAGCTATTACAAGTCTTCACAATGGTCTAACAGCCTTATGTTTTCTGGACCCTTGCTTTTACTCTGGATTCATCTTCTGTCCCTATATCCCCACTCATTTTACTGTAGCAATTCTGGTTTCTGCTGTGTTCCTTTGAATTAGAAGCAGGTTCCTGCCTAAGGGCTCTCTCCATGGTTTACCTCTTAGCTTCCAATAGTTCTCTGCTCACATGTTGTCTTATCTGTGAGGGCTTTCCAGACTACCCTATTAAATTTGAAGAATCACCCAACTGTCCTATATTGCCTCTCCCTCTTATACATAATTACTATCTGGCGTATTTCTTTATTTCTTCTTCTGTTTCCTCCCACTAAAACACAAAGACCGTGAGGGCAGAAATTTTGTCTCATTTGTTCATTTCTAGAATTATATGCCTGAAATACATACTAGAATATTGTAGATAATCAATAACATACATTGAGTAATTTAACAAATTATCTCTCACATTACCTGCATCTATTCTCAGAAATATTTTAGTCTTTTTATTCTTAAGTGTGTTGCAATAGGACAGGCATTCATTGTATCACATCACTTCATTGTGGAAATAAACCTCACAGAGGTTACATGACATGCCTAAGGTCACTTATCTTGTAAGATCCCAAAGAATCACTCTGGACTTGATTTTCAGTGTTTTCCACACTAAATGTTCTTCTTTAGGAAAAGTGTGTGTGTGTGTGTGTGTGTGTGTGTGTGTGTGTGTGTGAGTTGACAATATAAATAGAGATTTGCTACAAAAAGAACACACTCTTATTTATGGGTCATAAGATTTTCTTTTCAACACACTGCTCACATGCTAATTTAGCATGTATAAGCTATAAACTATAATAAGGAATTTCATCATGTACTTATTTAATTTTAACAAAATTTTACTTGCCATTAATTTTGAAAAGAAAAAGGATGGAAATGCCCAATAAGGGTGTACTACACATCACAGATTTTTCTTCATTATAATTAAGAAACATAGTTTCTTTGTTTTTCTCTTTTTGTGGAGAATCAGACGTCATCATATTCCTAAATGAAAAATGTGGACTATGAAAGCAGATGTCCTTCACATTCACTTAGGAGAGAAATAAAATATTCTAAGTAGATCACTCTCAGATAAATAGAATTAATTCTACCTGGTTGTACAGAAAGAAGATAGTTATTTCAGAAAATGACATACAATTAATTACTTTAAAAGGCTGCAAAACTCAATAATGAAATCACAGTGTTGAAAACCCATACATGACTGTAATATCAATGACAAGAGTCAGAATTCCCAGGACATCTAAGACCACTCGGGAGTAGAGTAAAATGAGTTTATTTAAAATTTGTAAAACACGCAGCTCTAATCCAATATGGTGTTCTTTTCTTTTTTTCTTTTTTTTTCTTTTCTTTTTTCTTTTCTTTTCTTTTCTTTTCTTTTCTTTTCTTTCCTTTCCTTTTCTTCTTCTTTTTTTTTTTTTGAAACTCAAATTTAACTTTATTTAAACTACTTAGATGGGGTTTTGTGAAACTGCTCCAAGATTGAGTTTTTGGATTTACTACCCAGTGTTTCATTTGGATAACTAATAGGTAACCAAGCTTTAACATGATCAGAACTTTAAAAAAATCAAGTCACTCCCCTGTTCGAATTCTATGGTCACCACAAATACATTAAATCCTATCTCCTGAATATATTTGCTCTTGCTTCCATGCTTGATTCCAACCTTGTGCACCTCTCAGTCATCATTTTTGCTCATCCCCTTGCTCAGTCTTCTCTCCCAGGTGCCTATTCTCCTTTCTGCTTCTCAAACACACTAAGGTCAAGACCTCTTTCCTTCCCTTAACTTTTGTTCTGAATTCTTTTTCTTTCCAGTTTCGTTTGTTCAGTGCTCTGTTCCTCATTTCATTCGGTGGTCCAAATCCTCTTCCTAAAATTAGTCTTCCCTGATTTTTTAAATAGGTCAAGGGCTTTTGAGTAGCTCAGCCAGTTGAGGATTTGACTCTTGATTTTGGCTCAGGTCTTGATCCCAGGGTCATGGGATTCAGCCCCATATGAGCATGGAGTCTGCTTAAGATTCTCTCCCTCTGCTCCTCCCCTGTTCAAGCAGATACACACTCTCTCTCTCTCTCTCTCTCTCTCTCTCTCTCTCTGTAAAAAAAAATATTAGTAAATAAAAATTCAAAATCTTCCCACTCCCATCACTCTCTCCACTTTTCCCAATTTGTTACCTTTCTTGTCATTATGTCCTTTGTATATTCACTTGTCTGTTGTCTGTCTCTCACTCAAATTTAAACTCTTGGAAAGTAGAAGCCTATCTTCAATGTTTAGGATATGTTTAGCTCATTCATTAGGCATATATCATATGACGGTGGAATATATGGCCAAAAAGCAGGTTGGAAATTCTTAATGTTTGATTCATAGTTTTCATGTTCAAAATATACATGGAAAATAAATTAATAAATTTAAAAGGAAGCTATTTCAAAGCTAAAGGAGGTAAAGCTATACTACCAAAGTCTAAAATTGAAATGGAATTACTTAGATATTTGATAGGAAGTGGCATGGCTTCCCCTTCACACATTAGTTGCTGACTTGGAGTACTACTCTACAGAATACTCACTTGTATGTTTGAATTCCATGGATTAAAAAAAAGCTTTTATATTAACTAACTACTGAAGAAATCTTCATGTATTAAGCTTTCTAATGTGTTACTATTTACTAATTTAATGAGGATGGACAATCTCAATTATTATAAAAGGCTTCATTAAAAAATAAATAAAGGCCTTGCTATCACTGCTTTCCTTTAGATTATTGTATTTATGACCCTCTTATATCTGTTGTTCAGGTAAAAACATCATAACTAGCTAGAATGTCTTCAGAACATTCAGAAAAAATAATCTAAAAAACAGTAAAATTTATAAGTAGGCAAAAAGTAAGAATAAGAATTATCTCAGGAATTTGAACAAAATACGCTCTAGATTAGCCTAAGAAAATATTTTATTTTATTTATTTTACTTTATTTTATTTTATTTTATTTTATTTTATTTTATTTTATTTTATTTTACTTTACTTTACTTTACTTTACTTTATTTTATTTTATTTTATTTTATTTTATTTTATTTTAATTTATTTTAGGAGAGAGAGAAAAAGAGAAACAGGGAGGGAGGGGTAGAGAGAGAGAATCCCAAGCAGGCTCCACACTGTCAGCGCCGAGCCCATAGCACGGCTGGAACCACAAACGGTGAGATCATGACCTGAGCCAAACTCAAGAATCAAATGCTTATGCGACTGAGCCACCCAGGTGCCCCAGAAATTCTTTTTACTTTATTGATTTTGCTAAATTATACTAGCAAGCTTTCTACTATACCCATTTTTTGTTGGATGTTTGTAAGTGAACTTATGCTGAATGGCTCTACCAAGAAATTTTGTCTGGAACAGACAGCATGATATTCTTTTACTTGTAACTGATGATAATGTTACTTGTATTACACAACCAAGTTGAAATATACTTTCAGATAAAATTAAATAAATAAGATGATAGATTTAATATAAAATGGATGAATACGTATGCTACATCTGTAGATGAAATCATCAAAAAAAGAAGGGAATCTCTTATATTTTCTAAGTCTTCATGAGTAAGTAGCAAATATAAAATTTTAAGAAGTAAAATATTTACTTTTAATTATTTATATATAAATGTTAGTATAAAGTAAAATATTTTAATTATATATATATATATATATATATATATATGTAAGAAATTTTGCTAGGACCTATTATTGATAGAAACTTAAATTATTTGCCTTAAGATACATAGGGTAATACAGTGTTAGAATCTAATTAAAATTGATACACCATTCACAGAGAGGAAGGAAAAACAAGAAAAGAAACTAAGAAAAAATATTTATTTGTTTATTTTTAATGTTTATTTAGTTCTGAGAGACAGAGTGAGAGCGGGGGAGGGTCAGAGAGAGAGGGAGACACAGAATCTGAAGCAGGGTCCAGGCTCTGAGCTGTCAGCACAGAGCCCGAGGTGGGGCTTGAACCCATGAACTGTGAGATCATGACCTGAGCTGAAGTTGAATGCTTAACCAACTGAGCCACCCAAGCGCCCCAAGGGGGAAAAAAAAATTGATCTAAAATCCTATAGATTCTTTGGCTAAACAATGTTTTCAACAGTTAAAAAGCACTAACCTTTTTTTTTTTTTTTTTTTTTGTGGAGAACTGTATAGATGTTATTTTAACATCTATCTCAAGCTAAAGGAAATCACATTTGAATGTAGAGCAAGTCTTTGTAAGGAAAGATTTAATATGCTATAAGTATCCTCCATTTAAGCTCTTCTGGCCCTTTTAATTTGAAATTTCTTCTCCTATTGCCCCTTGTCATATCTAGGATGGAAAATGTTCTGGCTGTACAGGTGTGCTGAATGCTGATGATATAATTTGGGAGTTTTAATTGCTAACTTAAAATAAAATCTTATACAAATCTCCAATGATCTTGTAAAGTCATTAGAAATCTCCCTGGAAAATATAAATCTTTTAGAATTTAATATATTGGTTTTTACCATAATCAGAAGGCATGGGGATCATGACACATAGGAGGATCTATTTGTTTTATTATAAATGATTTATGTAGCCCATTTTTGATAATTAATACTTCTATAATTCTTTCTAAAATGATTTATATTATGGGTAAATTTTCAGTGGAATTAGAATCTATAACCTGATTTCAAGCAATGGGTTGTCTCCAAAATTTTACTGTTATTCTCAGTCTGAGTTATGTAAGAAAAAAAAATGGTTCTTTTTTCTGTCTATGAAAAGTTCATGTGCAATCAGAAAACACTAGAAATAAAATTTAAATTAGATATTGCATGGTTTAGCTCTGAAAGTTGAAGGACAGAGAGGGTTTTATTGTTTCTATTGCCTTATAGGAATACATTTTTAAAGCTACAGAAAACCTGTTTTCTTTTAATTATTTGTTTCATTTTATTTTCCTTACTAGTTAATAGTATATTTTGCTTTTATTATTACACTCAGTTATAAGAAAACATCAACAAAAGATAGTGTTCAGAAAATTGATTGAAGTAATTCATTTCATTTAAAATAATGTGTAAAACATCTCCTTTCTATACTTTCTAGAATATACCTTATAAATTCTATTTTCCAGATGCCCCAAGAAAGTATTACTATTCTACCATATGCCATTTTGAGTTATCTATCATATCACACTAGCAATAATATGATGTTACTAAGTGAACCAAATATTGGACCTGAAACTTTTGACAGAGTAAATACAGGGCTGTCACCTTAAATATGTGGCACTCAGAGTTCAGCAAAGTATTCAGGCTATGGAAACCACATGCAGTTATATACATAGCCAAGGTCCACAATTCCAGGAAATGAGAGATCTATTGATTTTTTAGATAATAACATGGCCGAAATGCCTGAATTTTCTTCCTAGATAGGATTTAGTACTTTTCTTTTCCTGGGATCAATACTCCCTTTGATGTTCATTCTCTTTAATAGTTATGAGATCATGAAAACAAAGTAGTGTATAATCAAACACTAACCTAAGAGGGGGAAAAGGTAATGATGATAAAGGACACACATCAATGTTGATTATCATTATTATTTCAGTAATTTTGTGGGGAAATTTAAAATGTTTATTTTTTTTAATTTTTTTTTCAACGTTTTTTATTTATTTTTGGGACAGAGAGAGACAGAGCATGAACGGGGGAGGGTCAGAGAGAGGGAGACACAGAATCTGAAACAGGCTCCAGGCTCTGAGCTGTCAGCACAGAGCCCGATGCGAGGCTCGAACCCACTGACCGTGAGATCGTGACCTGGCTGAAGTCGGAGGCTTAACCGACTGCGCCACCCAGGCGCCCCTAAAATGTTTATTATAAGCCTATAATAGTATTCTAGCATTTGTCCACTTTGTGATTCCTTACTACTTTATTCAGATTGTTAGTATAAAACCTTTTGTTACGTTATTTTTATTTAAAATTTTTTTTTTAACGTTTATTTATTTTTGAGACAGAGAGAGACAGAGCATGAACAGGGGAGGGTCAGAGAGAGGGAGACACAGAATCTGAAACAGGCTCCAGGCTCTGAGCTGTCAGCACAGAGCCCGATGTGGGGCTCGAACTCACAGACCGCGTGATCATGACCTGAGCTGAAGTTGGACGTTTAACCGACTGAGCCACCCAGGCACCCCGTAAAACCTTTTGTTACTTTAGAATCAGTCTTGTGTTGGACTGTCTCCCTGGTACATCGTGAGCTCCCTAATTGAGCCAATATTCTTATTTATTTCAGAAGTTCAAGTTCTAATCCCAGAAGCTATCACATACAAGGGCTCAACAGGTTTGTTTAATGAATTAGTAAAATAACAGATGCTGTAGATGTTTCATACATACCTCTTTTCTTTCCTTTAGCAATTGAGACACATTGATGTACTTTCAGAATAGGAGTATCTGAAAGATACAGGTATTCAGGAGATAGGGAATTGGTTAAAACATTGTATCTGATACTTAAAAACTTAAATATTCCTGTATAGATGATACATTCCAGATAGATATTTTAAAACATCCACTGGTATTTTTCTACCACAAGAGGACGTTTTGTCTGTAGATACTGGTATATCTTTAAGGATTTTTCCAGACACTATGTTTTCTGACTTATTCATGTACATTTTACTGCAGCAGCCATGAATACATGTTTGCTCATTATCAGATGTAATATACACAATGATAACAATTTATTGTTAATCAAAGTAAAACACAATTAATAATTACAATCTCTTTAAAAAAATTAAATACAAACTTCAGGGTAGGATTACATATAAAATGAGCCACTTTCTACTTTCATTAGTGCTAATAACAGAAGTTATTTTTTGCCTGTGAGATAAAGAAAATATAGAACTGGCAAAACAAGATTGGAATCCGGAGTCGCATACAGTGTGCAGTGATACATAGGGATTTATGGGTCAGCCTTCTTGAAAAGGTAACATCTGTGCAAAGGTTTGAAAGAGATGAGGGAGGTAGCCAAGGGGTTATATGGAGAAAGAACGTCTCGGCAGACCGAACATCTACAGTGAAAGATCTGAGGTTAAATATGTGCTGGCATGATCAAGGAACAGGAAGAGGAAGAAGATCAGAGTGTAACAGGTTAGAAGTTCAGGGAGGAAGAAGATCTGGACCATGTAGGAGTTACAGAACACTGGTTTGGTATAAGTGTGAGTCAAATCAAGAGAAGGTTTTGGGTGAAGAGGTTAAGCAAATCCCTTATGGGAACTCCAGAAACCAGAAATTACAGAGCCATTGACAAATACAAAACTGTGAATAGCTGCATTGAAATGAATAAGGCCTGTTCTCTTTACCTTTTGCCCCAACCCCAGCCCGACACTGTTCAGCCTGGCTTGTGGCTTCTCCCTTGGGGAGGAAAGAGAAAAGCGGAAAGTGTGCCCAACATTCTTGCTCTTGGGAAGGCTGCCCAAGGGAATGGTTTATGTATCCCCTGATTTGAAGTGCTAATGCACAGTCTGGATTTCTGGGGGCTGCTGAAAGCAAAGGAGAGCTTGGGCGGCTTGTGACAGTAGAGGGCCTGTGGCATCACAAACCAGAGGTTAGCCCAGTTCAGCACGACTGGGAGGAGGCACTCAACTGGTGACTTTCCCCACAAGAGGGAGTCAGGAGGGGAGCGCATGTGTCCAGTGTTTTGACATTTTAGAGAGCTGTAGGAGGGAGTTATTATTGCTCTGTTTATACAAGAAAAAATACGACTTGTACCTCTTTTTGAGCTAGAAAATGAGATTATAACTTTTTTAGGAGTTTATGATTGGAAAAAAAAGAGTTATTTATGCCGATTTATCTCATATAGTCCCCCTTTGGCTTTGCTATATTTGGTATTTAACAGTCATAAATTTACAAAGATACGTATTACTTTATTTTATCAGTTAGTATTGCATTTATTTATTTATTTATTATTTATTTAATTTATTTATTTTTAATTTAATTTATTGTCAATTTAGCTAACATACATTGTATACAGTGTGCTCTTGGCTTCGGGGTAGATTCCCATGATTTGTCACTCATCCCAAAAAAGTGCCTTCTCAATGCTCATGACCCATTTTCCCCTCCACCCCTGCCCCCCCATCAATGCTCAGTTTGTTTTCTGTATTCAAGAGTCTCTTATGGGTTTGCCTCCCTCCCTGTTTGAAAGAATTTTAAATTGAAAGCCAATTTATTTCTCTGAATATAAATTGATTCTTCCAAATAGTGCTATATTCCTAATATATATTATAATTATTTCTACTTTTGATCTTAAACATAAATAACCACAAATAAATATTTCATCTCTTCTCACCTATTATAATTTCCTATTGGGATATTTTTATAAATAAGATCTCAAAATTAATACATTTCTACTGAAATAATTCAATGTGTGATAATTATACAAATATAATTATTAGGTAAATCTAGATCACCAGTATTACAATCCATTAAAGGGTTCACAATATATCATTACAAAACAGCTAACTGTGAACACATTTATAATGACATCAAAACCTTGATATTGAACTGGGAATATGTTCAGTGCATAACCACTTTCAGTGAAATTTGCTATAAAAATGGTTACTTCTAAGAATTTGTTACTGATTATGAATTTAGTTTTACTTAAGCTTTTGTTTTAATATCATTGGCACCCAGAAAATATTGACAAAATAGGCCTTTTTTTTTTCCTATAAAGACTGTAAGTCCTTACCATCTCTCTCATTTTTGCAAACCTAATAAAATAAGGTTTTCCTTTCCCTTCCCTTGCCTTCCCTTGCCTTCCCTTCCCTTGCCTTCCCTTGCCTTCCCTTGCCTTCCCTTGCCTTCCCTTGCCTTCCCTTGCCTTCCCTTGCCTTCCCTTGCCTTCCCTTGCCTTCCCTTCCCTTCCCTTCCCTTCCCTTCCCCTTATATCTCATCCCTTCCCATCCCCTCCAATTCCTTCCCTTCCCCTTCCTTTCCCCTTCCCTTCCCTCCTCTTTCCCTTCCCCTTCCCCTTCCTCTTCGCCCCCTTTTCCTCTCTCCTCTCCTCTCCTCTCCTCTCCTCTCCTCTCCTCTCCTTTCCTTTTCTTTGTAGTAAGAAATTTCTGGTATCCCCACAGGGTCCTTTATTTAGTTTTCCTTAAGATATAAAATGAGAATATCAGGCTTGCCCCTCAATAATTTTGCTGACAAATAAAAGTCATATGGAAAACAATATCCCTCTAGACTCTGCCATCAAAAGTGAGTCACTTCCTATACAAAAAGGCCTGTTGTATGGAAAAGGTATGTTTCTGGGAAAGAGAACTAAAGCAGAGAGAATCCTAATTTGGGTAAGGAGAAGACAAAAATATCTTGACTTTAAATAGAAAGAAGAGTACAAACTCTTCTTATGAAAAACAAAAAAAGACACTGAAGTTCCTGGGTTGATCAGACACACCTAGGATGAGCTGTAGTAGGGATTGTTTAATTTAGGTTTAGGGTAGCTAGATAGGTTTCTCTCATGAAGCTTAGAAGACAAGGAAAGAAAAAAGGTCCACTCACATGTTGCCTCCTGACTCTTCTTTTTCAGTCCTAGTCTCTTAAATACATATAACTTTGCCTCTGAAAATTTTACACAAATGGGGAACATAAAAGAACAGGTTTAGTCTGGCTCTTTAGAACTTTTGAGCTTTTCAAGTAACCGTTTTTCTAGCTTGAAGTAAGTGAATAGAGATGGTGGCCAGCAGCAGGGTAGTGGGAGAGAAAAAATGATGGCCTACTCTACTGGAGTACATTTTGATTTGGTAGTAGTTCTTGGTCCAGATAGTTTTGTGACACTTTTCTTTGTGTTATTACCTCCATGGAAGTAAGTTATTTTTTAATACCTTAGCTAAGTCAGTTCATAAATTGAGGCTGCCTCTACTATGCTAATGATATATATCCGATGTTCATGCTGGAGCCAAGTCATAGACAATTAAGCACGATCAGTACGTAAGGAAGAAATTGTATGTTAGACATATGTGATGATGCACCTGTGTTGGCATTATCAGCAGTTAAATTTGATCTCCCATAGAGAATATTGTCATTTATATTTTTACTTTGTTACTTTGGTATCCAAATTTATGTACTTGGCTCTGAGTGTAAGACTAAACTCTGATTTTCATTACACATTTTCATTTTTTATTTTCCTTAAGCAACTGTTTTTCAGATCTTCACACATTCACTCACAATGTCAGCTCCATGATTTACAGAAATCTGTCTGCCTTGCTCAGCATTGTATTCCTAGGAACAAGTTTGCACATAGTAGGTATTAAATATATATTTTAAGTTTATGTATTTATTTATGCATTTATGAATTTATTTAGAGAGCACACACAAGGTGAGGAGAGGCAGAGAGAGAGGGAGAGAGAATTCCAAGAAGGCTCTTTGCTCTCAATGTAGAGCTAAATCCCACAAACTGTGAGATCGTGACCTGAGCCAAAATCAAGAGTCAGATGCTTAACTGACTGAGCCACCCAGGCACTCCAAATATTTTTAATAAAGTAAATGAATGAGTAGATGAATTGATTTTTTTTGTAATAACTACTAATTTGTATTAAAACTGTGGGAATAAAAAAAATCTTTAGCTTTGTCATAAAAGTTAACGAGTTATCCAGTTACCATGCAAGGATTATCTTCTCTGTATAAACATTTTTTACAATACAACTAAGAATATTGAATATTTTGCTTAAATATATTTATAGAATTAAATGACGCAAGGGATATTAACATTATGGAATGATATATAGTCTGTACATAGCGTTTATGGGGACTATTTTTGTGTATAGTGTATATGGGGACTATAAACATACTAAAGTTTGAAATTATTCTCGTACAGATCTCTGACATCATAACTCTTCTGAAATATGTCCCTTAAATTGCTTTATACCACTTGGTCTGAGTTGGTATAATGCATTTACTAACATTACTTGAGAGTTGTGTTTAATGGAAGTTAGTATGGGAAAACGGTGAAGAATGTGGGTTCTAAGGCCAGAAAACCTACACTCAAACCAATTCTGAGCTAGCTGAGTGACTATGAGCAAGCCGTTTAGTCTCTCTGAGCCTCATCTCTAAATACGAATAATAGTAAAGTTGTGAATGTTAAAATAAAATAATGCACATAGAGTCCCAGGACTATGCTCAGCACTTGAGAAATACTCACTAATATCATGATTTATTAGTATATTAAGAAACTTTATAGAGAGAACTAGTGCTTGGAGAGAATTAGTATGTGGAGAGAGATAATACAATTAATACAGTGTCTGATGTCCCGTGGACATCAACTAGGAGAGTCTCTGAGTGACTGCAGGAAAAGTTGACATCACAGTGCCTATATGAGTTCATGGTGCTGTTTCTTTTTCCTACAGTGGAAGAGTATATGAGTCTTTTGGGGCACTTTTAGGAGCAGTGCCCATGCCATTAGCTAATGACATAGTTTCTTATCTCATCTTTCAGATAATTCGGAGTAAGTTGTAAAAATTGGTATAACCTCTAAGTTTTATAACTGAAAGTTGGAGTGTTTTGAACTTAATGGTATTCTCCTGAGGTAATATTTTTCTCATCCTGAGCCTACAGGATTAAAGACTTTGAGTGTAAGGATGACACCAAAACCTCACAATACAAATTGATATTAGTTTTGCCCCGCAGACTGCAACACTGGACACGGTACTTCATCCCTGCACCTCTCTTTCTATCATTTTCCAGATGAAGTGTTGATATCAGGTCATTGCCAGATGCATTGTGTGGCCTGTGGCCCACTTTTACTTCCATCATTTTCTGTTTAACTTGATATCTTCAATCCCTTTCCTCTCTGATATTATTAGAACGAAAAAAGCACCCTAAGCCTTAGAGCTTTATACATGTGGCTAAAAGAAGAGCTTTTGCAAAGACGAGAGACATCTACAATGAAAAGTTAACTTTTTGATCAACAAAAAGTGAGTGTTGCTATGAGAGGGCAGAAAAGGTTTTTTAGAAGAGGCTTGTAACACAAATGTGTAAAAAAAAAGGAATGGAATATGAGATATGATATTTGTGAGACTGTAGAGAATATATTTTCCTGTTTCTGCATAGTTAGTGCTTTCTGAACAAAACTAAAACAGAAACATGAGAACTGAATTAAAGAATAGGGTTTTACCTGAAAGATAACTGAACAAATAGTAAGGAATTTTATATTAATGGAGGTATGTTTTCAAATGTCAAAGGAGAATAAAATCCTGAACCATAGAAACATTCCAGGGATTGAAAAACTCAAACACTTGTCTTATCTTTCTCCAGAGACATTTATTTACATTCCAAAGCATAAAAAGCCAGGAACTTTACTCATCTTTTCTGAAAGATTTGTTTCCATCAGGAGATTAAGTTTCTCTTCCTCCTTCAGAAGGAGACGGGGACAACGTGTATATAACCTTACATATTCATGTTTTTAAAGTTCCATCCTTTCAATTTAGACCACTTTTATATACGTAAGTCTGCCCATCTAGCTCTCTTCACATTGCTACAGAAAGGAGAAAGATTGGGAGAAAGGAACCCATGTGGTTATAAATCAAGTGTTTACATTTAGTATAACATGAACATATGTGGCTATTAAAAACTGATCCATACCATGGAGTAGAAATGGAAAAGAACTGAAGCCTTTATTTGCCAATTATTTCTCACAAATTATTGATGACATCAGAGCTGTTTGCATTGTTATTCTCCAAGTTGACCTATATTCATTTGTTTGAACTGTTAAATAGTTTACTAATGGGGAAAGGACATGGGGACAATGTGAGTGGAAGCAGCTGATGACAAACTTTGTTATTTAAAATGTGAGTCGGATTGTTTAGGGAAAGGTTAGTTTTATTCTCTTCTTTTTTTGAAGGAGAAGCTTTTCTACCCCCTCTTCCTCATCCAGATCTGGGCAATATAAAATCTGAAGCTCTGCTAAATGACTTGGTCATTCATTTCCATACTTCTTGTCTGCAAAATTTTTCTCGGCTTTGATCATAAGGAACTCTTCTGTTAGTATGCCATGCTTTTAATGTTGTGTCTAACTTGATTTTTCTTCATCTCCTTGTCTTATACCATACTGAAGCATAAGAAATTTAGGAGAACTAAAGGGAGAAAGATACCTGATCCTCTTTCATTCATGTAATTTCTCTTGTTCTTATAAAATAGAACAGAACAGGAAGTTATCACACTGCTACAACACTCATGTAATACCTGATTATGAAAGACATTCATTCTGCTAAGTTCCTCTCTGTTTATTGTGATCAATTCAGACAGCTTTCAGAGACAGATACTGGATGTTAGATTCTTTATGAAATAAATGGAAACTCTTTGTTATGTGAGGATCTAACTTTATGGATCTTCTGACACAGATTCAATTGCGATAATTGTTCCTTCTTATCCATAGCTGATGAGTCTACCTTGTAAACAATTGTGTTCTCAGGCAAGACACATTGACATTTTCAATTCATTGACGCTTTCACAAAATATTTAAGAGATAAGTCCTTGATGATGACTTTTAGCAGCTGGATGATTTCTTGATTTTTATATTGGCACAAGGTTTATATGTAAGTAAGAGGAGGCAGAGAAGAGATGAAAATAAAAATAAAGAGGAAAAAAACGATAGTTAAAAATAGGAGGATAGAGAAATAGAAAGTAGAAAACGGGATAGTTTTCATCAAGTATAAGTTTCAACAATGATGGTGTTCTTTTAGTTTTTCTTTTATCATATATTCAGTAATATAAAATTCAAATTAATGATACTTGATTACATTATATATCAATACAGAAGGAGAATTGTAGTGACAACAAATGATGATTATTTAGTTAATATTGAGAATTTACCATGCTACAGATACCCTGGTTCTTTAAGTATATTAAATTACTTACTTTACCAATATTCTGTGAGGCATTTACTGTTCTATTTTCACCTTTGGCGTTAAAAAAATGAAGGCTAGAATTCTAAAACTACTTGTGAAGGTCACAAATCTGATGAAAGTGACAGAGCTAGGATTTAAATCCATGCTGCTTTCCCTAGAATCTGAGCTTCCAAACACTTTGTGACATAGGATTTTTAGGTAATTTTTTTCTAGCACACATAGCATCATATTCAGGTGGAATTTTCCACTAAGACCCAAGGACAAAGTAAATTTTGATGGCACCAGCAGTACATGCAAAAAAGAAATGATAAAAAGCCTAATGTTGTTATGTTTAAATCTCCTTGCCAACACCAAGTATATAAATTGTGGGGACCTTGGAAGAATTTGTTTTATTTCGTTTTTTAAATGGAATTTTAGCAAGAGCTAAATTTTGCTGTAGGCATGGATATACTTTTCTTATACTCAAATCAAGAGAAAGAAGCCGTATGGAGAAAAATCAGGAAGTTTTAAAGTTGCCCTCTGCAGTTTACGACTGGTGTTGAATTCATGTCTGTCAACACAACAGGGCAGAGAAATCTTCATGCTCAGAGTTTTTCTGGGCCAAAAAATGCACTGTTTCTTGAGAAGTTGTGGATTGTACATTCTATAGAAGATGTTTGGGAATCTCCCAGTTCTTCTCCAAGAGGCAGATTCAGAGGCAATAGACGTCAACAAAAAGAAGCTTCATCTTCCTTGAAACACTTAGTGCCTAATAAGACAAGAGTAAGTGACCGGCCATATTGGACAATGGAACTCCAAATGAGAGATCCCAGCAATTGAGAAAATGACAAACACATTTCATTACTCAGCTAGCTTTAAAAAATAACCACACCCAGGGATTATGGCACTGTATGACTACAATTTTAAACTAGTTAGAACTTTTTTGCCCATCTCTCTGTCCCTGCCTCTCATGAACTGTTTACCCTCCTGAGACCCTATCTATTCTGCAGGGATATGAAATAAAGGTTGACATGCTGAGAAGTGAGCACAAATATGAAAAGTAGAAAGAAAAAAGCCCCCAACCCCACTTAACAGCACCCCACTACACACAGTAAAACTTAGCAAGTCTGGTCTGGGAGAGTGGGAATGTTTTGCCTTGTAATGAAGTTTAAAGTTTTCAGGATTTTGCAGGAATGGACAGAATCGTTATTTTAAAATAATTTTAATGGATTTTATTCTTAGAGAAGTTTTAGGTTCACAGCAAAATTGAGTGAAGGGTCTGGACGGTTGCCATAAATACCCTACTTTCACATACACACAACCTCCCCCGACTATCAACATCTCGCACTAGAATGGTCCATTTATTACTTCAGTGCACCTATTTAACACATCATTATCACCATTATCCATACATTAGTGTTCTTGGTTTTGTAAATTCTATGGGTTTGGACGTGTATATAATGACATGTGTCTACCATTATAGTATCATACAGAGTAGTTTTGCTGCCCTAAAAATACTCTGTGTCCTGCCTGTTTATCCCTTTCTCCTCTCATCCCTTTGCAACCACTGATCCCCTCAGTGTCATTGTTTTGCCTTCTTCAGAATGTCACATAATTAGAATCATATAGAATGTAACCTTTTCAAATTGGCTTCTTTCACTTAGTAATATGCATTGATGTTTCTTTTATGTCTTTTCATGGCTTGATAGCTTATTTCGTGTTAGTGCTGAATAATATTTCATTGTTTGCATGTACCACGGTTTATTTATCTATTCATCTACTGAAGGACATCTTGGTTACTCCCAAATTTTGGAAATTATGATTAAACTTGCTATAAATACACAAGTACTTGGTTTTGTATGGATATAAGGATATAAATTTCAGTTCATCTGGGTAAATACCGAGGAGCACAACTGCTGGATTGTATGGTAAGGAACGTTATTCAATTTTGTAAGAAACTATCTAACCACCAGCAATGAATGAGAACTGTTGTGCCACATCCTTGTCAGCCATTGGTATTGTCAGTGTTTTTGGAGACATATTTATCATTGATTGGACGTTATTGTATCACAGAAAAAGTGACCAGAGGCTCAAGGCTCTTCACCAAAATTTCTTCTAGAATTAAAAATTTTTAAAAAAGAGCCCTACAAATTAATATAAATAGAAGAGGAGAGCTCATAATGGTAACTTCATATTACATTTCAAAGGTGGTGATTATATATTATATTACAAAATTAAGACATTTCTACTCTACATATTTCACATGGCTTTAAATTTAATACAGTCAATTTATATATGTTTTAATAGAGACTTGCAGGCTGCATTCAGCCTGCCATTTCATGAATTTGGGGACATCTAAAAGGTGCCTAAGGTAGTCTTAAGAATATTTGTTAGTTTAGGGTGGCTCAGTAGGTTAAACATCTGATTTAGGCTCAGGTCATGATCTCACAGTTCATGGGTTTGAGCCTCGTGTCAAGCTCTGTGCTGACAACCCAGAGCCTGGATGCTGCTTTGGATTCTGTGTCTCCCTCTCCCTCTGCCCCTCCCCTGCTCATTCTCTGTCTCTCTCTGTCTCCCAAAAATAAATAAACATTAAAAAATTTAAAAGAATTATTAGTTTAATTCTGTGATTTAAAATTTACTAAGTAGTTTACCTAGAATATGCCAGGCAGTATGCTAAAACTGGAGATAAATATATGAATAAAACATGGCTTTTGTCCTTAAATAATATATTTGTTGAAGTTGTTTTGGTTAAGTGTGACAGAGCACCACTCATACTGCTTAAACATAAATGGGAATTTATTGCTCAAATGACTGGAGTCCAGGAGTAGAGTTTACTTTAGAACTTCAGTGTTATTTATATACATTTCTCTGTTTCTTTTTTTCTCATTGTCTGTTTACTTCAGAATTTATCATTTCTCTGTGTATTGTCCTAATCACCCTTTGCCTTGATGCCATTGAATTTCATCAGAATGGTAAAGATGACACCAATGTTGCAAAAATTCTAGAAATACATCATTTCTATTTATAATCCCAGAGTAAGAAAACTTTTCTCTCTTTGGCATGTCCTTAAACGTCTGATTGGACTGGCTTGAGCTACATGAGCATCTATGTAGGAATATTATGCCTACAGAAAAAGATGAGATCTGTGGGGTGCCTGGGTGACTCAGTAGGTGAAGCATCCGACTTCCGCGCAGATCATGATCTCACAGTTCATGAGTTTGAGCCCTGCATTGGGCTCTGTGCTGACAGCTCAGAGCTTGGAGCCTGCTTCAGATTCGGTGTCTCCTCTCTCTGCCCCTTGCCCACTCGCACTCTGTCTTTCTCTCTTTCTTTCAAAACTAATTAAGCAGGGGCACCTGGGTGGCTCAGTTGGTTAAACATCTGACTTTGGCTCAGGTCATGATCTCACAGCTTGTGAGTTTTAGCCTCACATCTGGCTCTGTTCTGACAGCTCAGATCCTGGAGCCTGCTTCAGATTCTGTATCTCCTTCTCTCTCTGCCCCTTCCCCACTCATACTCTGTCTCTGTCTCTCAAAAATAAATAAATATTTATATTTTTAATAAATATTTTAAATAAATAGATTTTTTTTTTTAAAAAGAAGATGAGGGGCGCCTGGGTGGCTCAGTCAGCTGAGCGTCTGACCTCGGCCCAGGTCATGATCTCACGGTTTGTGAGTTCAAGCCCCGCGTCAGGCTCTGTGCTGACACCTCGGAGCCTGAAGCCAACTTCGGATTCTGTCTCCCTCTCTCTCTGCCCCTCCCTAGCTCACTCATGCTCATTCTCTCTCTGTGTCAAAAAATAAATAAACTTTAAAAAATTTTTTAAATAAAAAAGAAGATGAGATCTTTGTTAAAGGGTACAATGATTACACCTGTCCAGATAATTAAAAGGACTCACAAGACTCCACAAAGTATATTTATATAATGCTTTAATCAAGACCTGAATATGATGCATTAGGATGAAAGAAGCACAGATAAGAATCATGGGTCTGAATATTTCTGGGTGTAGCTACCTAGGACACTTTTACAGTTGCACAGAAAGTGCTTCATCTCTGTATTATGCACCACCAAAATACATACAAGGAGTTTTGGTTTAAGGAGACATTGTGTGAAAATTTCCAGTGATGTCTTTTATGCCATACTGATTAGGTAGCTAAGCCAGGCTGTGTAATCAGTTAAAACTGGACTAAGCCATCAATCTATACATCCCCAAACAATGTAAAAACAAAAACAAAAATAAAACGAAAAACAAAAAACAAAAATCCGACTCTGAGTCTCTAAGTTTTAAACAGCAGATTATAAATTATTAGTTAATTCCATTATTTTTATATTGGCCAGCAGTCAGTATTAGACATCTAAATGTCCCTAAAGGGAAACATAAAATTCTCCCAGTTGGGCTTAAATATAACTATCTTACACATAGTGTGTGTTGTAGAATATGAGGTGGATATCTTTTCTTATGATTGGGAAATATCAACAACTTATTATGCTATTGGGAAAGAAAAAAGAGAGAGAAAAAGAGACAGAATGAGACAGAGACAGAGAAACAGAGAGAGAGAGAGAGAGAGAGAGAGAGAGGCAGAAGTAAAAGATTGAAGGCCCAGGACACAAAGGGCAGTTACTTGGTTAAGCAAAGTACATGAAGAAATTGCAGAATATGGGATAAAAAGGAGAGGTGATACACTTAAAAAAATGGAATAGATAACTTTTAGATAGAAAGGAAGGAGATCCAAGCTGATGTACATAAACAGAAAAAGACCCTCTAACCCTGTTCTAGGGGGTGAATGACAAGCAAAATGGCAGACTTGTGAAAAGCACCTGTGAATCTGAATGTACAACCAGAGAAGTTTGGGATAGAAGTGAGTTCAAGACGAGAAAGATATTTTATCCTTTGTTGTATTCTAAAATGTTTATCTTTGCTTTGCTTTAGAGAAGGCTGAGTAGTGAGTGCATGGATCTATCTTTGAAAAAACCCTCTATCTGATCCAATCTTTCTCTCTCTATATATATATATATATAGATTGAGATACAGATATTTTATCCACCATGACTTGAGGCTAGCAGTGAGAGGGTAAGTAATACATGTGCCTGAGTCAACGTTCCCTCCAATAATATGCACAGTGCATGGGGGACCCAGAAGTCCTGGCTCTTCCCAGCAAAAAAACATGGAGGTGCTCAGACTATAATGGTCTAGCAAAGGTGTGGTGTTGGAAAGAAGAGGCAGAGGACTGAGACCAATAGAAATGGCAGGAATCATACAGAGAACACAGTGCAGTGACCAATCATGGAGCTGACGAGTCTACTTACTCTAAAGAAGGGACCACCAAAGACACAGAAAACAGCACATGGCTCCTGAAGCAATGAGACACAGTAATAGACTTCAAACAACCCGATACCATCTTGGGGAAAATAAAAAGAATATTGTTAACCTGAAAGACTCATAATTTGCTTATAAATAAAATAATAGAAAGGCATCATTTAATAGGGTACCAGAACTGTTAAACTAAATAGTTAAAATGAGGGGTGCCTTGGTAGCTCAGTCAGTTGAGCATCCAAGTTTGGCTCAGGTCATGATCTCATTGTGAGTTTGAGTCCCATGTCATGTTTTGCACTAACAAGTGTGTAGCCTGTTTCAGATTATCTGTCTCCCTCTCTCTGCCCCTCCCCTGCTTATATTTTCTCTTTCTCAAAAATAAATAAACTTAACAAAATAGTTAAAATGTAAATAACAGGAAAACTATTTGAAACAAGAAATGTCTCAAAGAGTATTATTTAGCAAGAATAGATTGCCTCCACACTTTGAACAATGGGGTGGCAGAGAAGATCCATAGGTCTCATCAGAATGATGATCTGAGCTTTATGCTAATTTTATGGTGTCTCCCATTATTTATGAAAACAAAGTTCTCATTTTTTAAAATAATTTTTTAATGTTTTTATTTTTGAGAGAGAGAGACAGAGACAGAGCATAAGTTGGGGAGGGGCAGACAGAAAGCAGGAGATACAGAATCCCAAGCAGGCTCCAGGCTCTGAGCTGTCAGCACAGAGCCCAATGCGGGGCTCCGACTCACAAACCCCAAGGTCAGGACATGAGCCGAAGTCAGACCCTTAACTGACTGAGCCATCCAGGTGCCCCCAAAATTCTCATTTTTGAAAAAGGTAAGGTTCTTTACAATCCTGTTACCTCCGATGCTTACTTGTAAAAGCTTTTATTGTCATTTTGATTAAATAGGTAACCAAGTGCTGTTTCTTCCTTACCTATAATCCTATCTGTAGTGGGTTAAATAGTGACTCCCAAAAGTTCATGTCCACCTGAAACTTCAGAATGTGACTTTATTTGGAAATAGGCTACTTGCAAATGTAATTAGTTAGAGGAGGTTATATTGAATTGGGGTGTGTCTTAATATAATTACCAGTGTCCTTAGAAAAGAGGAGAAGGCACACAGAGTTACATACAGGAAAGAAGGTCATGTGGAGAATGAGGCAGAGACTAGAGGGACTTGTCTACAAGCTAAGGAATGCCATGAATTATAAGGAGCCGTCCGGAGCTAGGAAGAGACAGAAATGCTCCTCCCTAGAATCCTTCAGAGATAGCATGGCCTTGTTGTCACCTTGATTTCAGGGATAGCTGAGAAATATCCTAGATTTTTTGTTCTGAGAAACTGCTTATTGCAAAGAACTCCCTACATATTCTAATAACTTACCACCTGCACCTTGTCGTCACCCTTCTTCATGGCTCTAATAAGACTTCTGCCCATGCCGCCTCACTTTACTTTTCTATATAAAAGCCCAGGCCCTATTCTTCTTTGAAACAGTTCTCTTTAATAAATAGCCTCTCCATTGCAAATGCCTAAAGATACTCATTTAATTATCCAGTATGTTTTTATTTTTCATAACCCTGCCTAAGGAATATTTGGTATGAAAGTATCAGAGTATAGAATCTGAATTTCTTTTAAAAAATCGTACATAAAAAACAGAGGAGAAAAAGAACAGAGGAAGTTGCAAAATGATTTTCTGAACTCAGATAGTGAGCAATTTATTTTTATTTCAAAGTGAAAAAGGCTCTGAACTTATCACTCCATGAAACAAAATGGTGTTATAAGAAGAAAAAAAGAAAAAAAAAAAACTTGTATACCCAACAGCTTGGTCCAGGTTGCTATGCTGACTGTTGGGAAATTATATGAATACAACTGAGTAATATATTGCAGAGCTAAGAAAACGTGTTTATATTATCTTTTTACTTTATTACAGGACAAGTACAAGTGTATAATCACAAAGCTTCAATGATTCATTAATATCAATAAAAACATGAATTTAAAGAAAAAATATGCATCTTTTATACATTAAATGTTTTCTGAAGAAAGATACATTTATTTTTTTTAAAAATCATCTTTAATTCTTGAATAGTTCCAAGGATATTAAAAGAGGAAAAATAAAAGATTTGTAGACAGTGATTAATAATTGTAGACAAGGATATTAAAAGAGGAAAAATAAAAGACTTGTTGTAGACAATGATTAAATAATTTTAACATAGCCTTAGCAGGTGGGATAATAAAATGATAGAAACAATTACAATTTTACAACATACGGGTTAAGCCGTTGCTTTTTTGAAATGAATGTTTACAAGGAATTATTTGGGTCCTAACTAATGAGTATAAATATTATTAGAATGATTAATTCAAAAGCAGTGTGATATAATTATCCCTTTAAGCTTTCATGTCACATTTTCACGATAAAGAATGATAGGCAACTTTTGATTTAGACCTTTTTTGGTCTCACATTTCAGGTTTCAAATATTGCCTCCACTGAGATAACTAGTTTCTTTAGACAAATAAAGATAAAATCAATTTTTCAGAGTAGATGTATGCTTTTTTCCTTATTGGCTATAATTTAGCATTTTCAAAAAGTCACACAGGATAGTGGCTCCACATAATTTGTATTGACTCTGATAGAAACTGTATTGATCAGTTTCACAGTATGTGTAACCTTTCGATAAGATGAAGAAATCTAAGCATTATGGGTAGCAAGAAGTTCCTCAGATAATACAGATATGAGCAGCAGTTTTTGCAAGATCAACAGTAATCTGCCAGTTACTCTATATGCAGTTTTAAAGGTAATTATCTTACTACATAGCTAAATATACTGCCTTTAAAACTCTGGGTATCCTAGCTGAATAGTTATAATAATAGGTTACTTGTTTATTCGGTGAAAGTCAAACAACCAAGCCCATTACTTCTGCTGAGCATTTCAAGCAAGCATTCTGCTGCATCTCTGAATATTCCTGCTCATGGTCCAGTATTCCATTCTCCTTCCATTGAGCAGACATGTTAGGATGATAAAGGGCTTAAATCAAGTAGGTTGCTTGCTACTTTTGAATGCCAGCAAGTATGAATTTGAGTGTAGCAACATAAAAATAAATGAGATTGGGTTGAACTCGCATCAACAAAACAATACAAATCTACACAGGGCATTTAGAACGGCTATTAGTTGATTTGCTAATTACCTCAGTTGAAACTCAAGGTTTCCTAATGTTCTGTCTCATATCAGGGAAATGCATGTTCTCCCTTTGTTGTATTCAAGGAGTAGGCAAGCAGCACTTAGAAAACATATATTGAAAATGGAGATGAAGTAAGACACAAGGTTACTTTTTGTATTGTTATACCAAGCAAAATATTCAGCACTTAAACCAAGTGAAGTTTCTAAATGCCAATTTGAAAACCATGAAAAGTCTTCAACAAATACATTACAATCAAGAAGAGTAGGCTAAATATTTTTTCATATCATTTACCAGTGATTGTTGTAAATGTACTTCCACCTTAATTAATAAAAGATGATTTCAAAATGAATAAATCACAAAGGATTTCCTTCCAGCACTTGGCCTAATGATGAATAAATGAAGACAAGAGAATTCTACTGGAACATAAAGACTTTTTTTCTTAAAGGTGAGCTAAAGTGGCTTTTAAAAATACACAAGAAAAATGTGTTTTACTGAAAAGAAAAATCTTCATTTACTATATTTGACATTAAAGCTAAAAGAAATCTGTAGAAATGAAGTCTCCTCAAAGACCTTTTTATTTGTAAGCATTCTGATTAACTGATTGAGGACAATAATATTTTTCTCTCTCGGTTGAAAAAAAGAAAGTTAAAAATAAATGCATTTAATACAACTACAACAAAGGAGTCAGCCAAGTGCAACAGTCAATGTTATAGAATGGTGAGATAGCAATAATCATAACAAAGGCAGTTTTAAAACAGGGAAGAAGGAAAAAATGCAATTTACTGTTATGTTAAGGGGGAATTTTATATACTTATGAAGGAAAAATTTCTCAGCATATTTTATATGCTAAATTTTATAGCATGTGTATTTCCATGTTGAGTCTAGCTACTTAGTGAAAGGGAATAGTTTAGGAAAGAGAGATGTCCTAGCCACCTTATTAGTGCTCAATATTATGATTAACTGAAGATGAAGAGAGCATTATGCTTGGGATACCGAGATCAGGCTTCAGTCTGTCAATTAACATCTTGGTGCTTTTGTGCATTCACATCCCAAAGCTTTAGATCATTTTTGGAAAAAAGGAAGGCATTTAAACAGGAGATCTCCAAGGCATCTATTGGCGTTATATTTTTAGCTTTAAAAAAATCTGTGGTGTGACATCAAATAAAAGAGAAACAAAAAAAGCTCTACAAATCATAAGAAACTCACAAGACTTTGTATAGCATCATTTAGCTTTAGGAGCTTTTGCATTTCAACAATTACAGCAAGATTGTCAAAATAAATTAAAGCAAAACAAAACTTGTCTACTTCTTTAAACATAGAAAGAGGAAAACAGAGAGGAGCTAGCATGACAGAGTGTTTTCATTCTATTTAGCTGAGATAGAGTTTCGAATAAAAATAAGGAAGTGATGAGTTGAGTTGACTTGAGAAGAACTGTTGATAAAAAGCTATCATCCAATGTATGATGAAATGTCACAAAGAAATACACAGACTCAGTATCAAAGTCAGACAAACTCAAACCCAATATCACAGTTAAACTTTCCATATCATTTTTCAAAGAATAAGAAAACATTACAAATCAGAATACTGTAAACATTTTTTAGGAGGCATGGATTGAAAAGCCTTTTAAAGGTTAATTAGCTACTTCATCTTTCCCTATTTCAATGACAACAGTTCCTCACAAAAATAAAAGATATCAGGTATTCATTTTCAAGTCTTCACTTTGTGGTTCATTATATTTAGAAGGTAATATAACTTGAACAAAATTTCTGAATTTGGTAGAACTTCTCAGATGGCTAGCTGCATAGGTGTAATTTAAATAACTCTATCTGCATGTAAGAATCCAAATTTTCACATAATTCTTCTATGCGTGATACACCAGAACGATTGCTCTTGGAACAAAAGTGCAAATTAAAAACAAAACAACACAAAACAACAACAACAAAAAAAAACATGTTCTTTGTTTTATCTGTCCTTTTTCCACCTGAAACATAATCTTAATAAGTCCATTGTATTACTGATCCAAATAGTTGAAAATGGATAGAATTTAGAGGTGGTAGGTGGTTTTCAATAGCTTTCATCTTTTCAACAATATCCATGTCATATTAAACCTGTTGAAATCTTCCCTAACCAGAAATTGAATTAATCCACCTAATGAGACAAGTAAAGATTCAAGCTTGGAAAGGTCGATAATTTTTGCCCTATGCAACAAATTCATAATTTGTAACTGTAAGGAAAATAATGTTAGCTTCTAATTTACTCTATCCAGTACTAATTAATGAAACATCTTCCAATAAAAGGGTTTTTTTTTGTTGTTGAAATTTCTAATATAATTGATTCCTAGTCACATGGCAAATTTTAAACGATTGTGCACTACAGAACTACTTAAGTAAATAGATTAGGTAATAGCAGATAGAATTAATAGAAATCTGGGAGGTTCCAGTGGTTAGCATTTTAGCATTGTGACACAATTTTATTGAAGCAAAATTTTAGACCAATACCTCAGCTTGTTGTATATATTTCTGATCTGCAGGTGAATTTTATTGTAGTCAGGGAATGAAGGTTTTCTTGAGTCAGGGTGAGTCAGTCTTTAACTCTGAATTATCATTTTGGGGAGGTTTTATGCAGTTCTAATATGACTTTTTGTCTTCTCTCAAAAAATATACTTTAACATTCTAAATATAGACATATTGGGAGATCATAGGGTAGAATTTGTCAAAGCACTTGCAAGAAACAGTTTATTAGATGTGATTTCTTTTTGAGAAATCAAATTTCTGAATTAAATACTCTAATATAGTGTAAACTAAAAAAAAATAGGCTACAGAATTTGTGGAGCTTTAAACAGAAATACAAACATATACTGAAGCAACAATAGCATTTTCTTCTATTTTTTATTATTTATTTTCCAACTTTCTATTGTCCTATCTTTCCTTAAAATACTTGGTTTCTTTTGAATGATTTATTTATTTTTGAGAGAAAGAGACAGAGAGGGAGAGAACACACACATGAGCAGGGGGAGCAGCAGAGAGAGGAGACCGAGAATCCTCAGCAGACTCCAGGCTCTGAGCTGTCAGGATACAGCCCTGTGTGAGGCTCGAACTCAGGAGCCATAAGATCATGACCTGAGCTGAAGTCGGACGCTCAATCAAATGAGCCACCCAGGTGCTCCAAAATACTTGTTTTTGTACCCAGTTATTTCCATTTCAAGCACATACATATGTACAGTTTTCCCTACAAATTAACTCACACAATCTTCTTGATTTCCTGCTTGCTTAGTTATCTTCCTATTTACCTTGGTGGAAAATACTGTATCGTTTATTTTTGTAAGAAAAAAGAAGCAAAAGCTATAGCAAATGCATAGTAAAGTTTCAGGTGAGGGAAAATGTGGTGTTTTCCACAGCAGAACATACTCCCCTAGAGTGCAGGCTTCATGAAAGGCAGCAGTTTGATTTTTACAGCAATTTATGCTCATTTACCATTTATACTGAAGGTGTTCAACAGGTAATTCAGAATAAATTAATTTATGTGTTGACTATTTTCTTCATTTCCTGAGACCTCTTGATTGTTTAGAAATATTTAAGGGAACCATTGAGGATACTCACCCAGATATTTAAGGAATATGGGGCCAAATGTCAAGGGAGAACTCATTTTATTTTTCAGTTCATAAGTAATTGCTGGGTTCACTTTTTAAGACAGTGAGTAAGCATTATCATAACTCGTAAGTGACAGGCATCAACTAGAAGGGTTTTTCTCTGATGTCATCTTAATTTTGTATTCATGGTAATAATAAATTTAATTTGCTGGGAATCTTTCTCTTGTTGAACTGTATTTCTCAGACCCTCCTCTTCATCCCACACCCCCTTAAAATAATGGGTAGATACAATATGTTCATTTGTGGTCAAGTTCTGTGAATAGTAACTCTTCAGTGCTTCCTTATGTTTGAGATGACTCACTTCCTTTATTTATACCTAAGGATTGATGGTAGTGACATTTAATAACAATGTTTCCTTTATTATTTAGATACAAAGAGGTAAACTGTCTCTCTTCTACTGAATTATTACAAAATAGCAAGTTTGTCAAAATTTTCATGACACAGTTAAAATACACATAAGTTTATGTTCTCTTTCCTTTATAACTTTTATATATTATCTCATGGTAATTGAATAGTCTAGACCATATTTTCCTCATAAGAGTTAGCAAGTTCCATATGTTCAGAGCTAAATAAAACATTGCCACATGGTAAATGGCAAAAGGCCCCTCAGGCCTGCTTTAACAGGATTTGCCAAACATCCCTTGGCGTATGTAGTGTTAATGCAGGTAATACCCAGGGTAATATGTTTTGCCAAAGGTTTCCCAATTGTGTTTTTTGTCTTCATCTGATGAAAAGTTTTGCATATTTCTAATTTTCAATTATGGTTCTGCTCGTAAGAGACCCAGTTAATTGCATAATAGAAAACAGTTACATCTTGGAACTTAAGATAATGATCTTTAATGGTAGGAAGACCTCATGATATTAGGAAGTAATATATTTAATCACTTCCTGATCACCAGTTAGTATGACCATTAACAAGCACTGCTTTGCATATAGTAACGTGGCATATAGCCTCTTCTAGAACCAGTAATATCCCCCCTTGTTGAAATCTGGTGATTTGGGGCACCTGGGTGGCTCAGTCGGTTAAGCATCTGATTTCACTCAGGTCATGATCTCACAGTTCATGGGTTCGAGCCCCACGTCGGGCTCCATGCTGAGAGCTCAGAGCCTGGAGACTGCTTTGGATTCTGTGTCTCCCTCTCTCTCTGTCCCTCCCCTGCTCGTGCTCTGTCTCTCTCAAAAAGTAAATAAACATTAAAAAAAAAAGAAATCTGGTGATTTAAAATTATATGTTATTTTGAAGTTCTACCAATTGTATCTGGAATATACCACAAGACTGTGCTAGCACATTGTTTTGTATAAACATATAAACATAGCTGAATGTGTTATATTAAGAGATATGTATGACTTATAGGGTTTAGGTATAAAAAAAGCCATAGGTCTCTGGATATCCACAAACTGATTCTAAAGTTTATATGAAGAGGTGGTAGATCCAGAATAGCCCAAACAATACTGAAAGAGAAAAGAAAAATTGAAAGACTAATACTACTCAACTTCAAAATTTATTATAAAGTTATAGTAATAAAGATATGGTGGTAATTTAAAAAAAAAAGGCAAACAGACCAATGGAATAAGATAGATGGTACACAAATAGACTCTCATAAACAGAGTCAATTGGTCTTTGACAAAAGAGCAAAGGCAATATAATGGACCACACACAGTCTCCTCAACAAACAGTCCTGGTAAAAAGTGGACATTCACATACAACAAACAGTCTAGACATAGACCTTATATCCTTCACAAAAATTAACCCAAAAGTGGATCACAAAGCTAAATGTGAAATTGTGAAATTCCTAGAAGACAACATAGGAGCAAACCTAGGTGACCTTGGGTATAGTGATGACTTTTTAGATACCACACCAAAGGCATGATCCATGGAAGACATAATTGATAAGCTGGACTTCATTAAAATTGAAAATTTCTGCTCTGTGTCAGACAGTTAAGAGAGTGAGAACACAGACTGGGAGAAAATATTTGCAAACAACACTTCTGATAAAAGACTATTCTCCAAAATATACAAAGACTCTTCATATTCAATAATAAGGAAACAACCCAATTTAACAGATGAGCCAAAGACCTTAACAAACACCTCACCAAAGAATATATACATAGATGACAAGTAAGCATGGGAAAAGATGCTCCACACTATATCTCATTAGGAAAATGTAAACTTAAACCAAGGAGACACCATTCTATACTTCTACGAACATCCATAATAAGGAGGACTGACAACACCAAATGCAGATGAGAATGGTGCAGAAGGAACTCTCATTCATTGCTGGTGGGAATGCAAACTGGCACAGCCGCTTTGGAAGATGGTTTCTTACAAAAATAGTGATACTCTTACCATAAGATCCAGCAATTGTGCTCCCTGGGATTTACCCAAAAGATCTGAAAAGCTACAGCCACACAAAATGCTGCATATGGGTGGTGATGGCCGGTTTGTTCATAATAACTAAAACATGAAAGCAGCAAATAAGTCCTTCAGTAGGCGAATGGATTAATGGCCCGTGGTATATCCAAATAGTATAATTTTATTCAGCATTAAAAGTAATAAACTATCAGGTCATGAAAAGACATGGGAGAACTTTGATGCATATTACTAAGTAAAAGAAATCAATCTGAAAACACTACATAATGTGTGATGCCAACCATATGACATTCTGGAAAAGGCAAAACTCTGGAGACAGTGAAAAAGATTAGTGGTTGCCAAGGATTGGAGAGGGGAAGGGTAAATAGATGGAGTGCAGAGGATTTTTAAGCAATAAAAATATGATTAAAATTAAAATAAAGTTAATAAAATAAATAAAATTAAATTAAATTAAAATTAAAAATAAAAAATATGATACAATAATGACCAACACATGCCATTATACATTTGTGCAAACCCATAGAACGCACATCACCAAAAGTGAACTATAATGTAAAATATGCACTTTGGGTGATTATAGTGTGTCAATGTAGGTTCACCAGTTGTAGTAAATTACTACTCTGGTGAGGGGAGTTGATAATGGGGGAGGCTATGCATTTATGGAAATAGAGGGCATATGCAAATCTCTGTACCTCCTTTCATTTTGCTATGAATTTAAAACTGTTCTACAAAATAGTCTTAAAGAAGTAAAAGGGTTTCCTTGAAAGTAAATTTCATTTGAAAAAAAAAAAGAAGCAATATGCAGAAAAAATATTAAAGAGTGAGCTATTCTGTAGGACCCACTCATGGGTGTAATATTGGATACAAGGTAAAACCAGTTAGAGCCAATAAAATGTCCACTAGCAATATGGCTTATAATTTCTACATAGAGCTATCTTAAATATGTCTTAGATTGGAAAATTACTCTGGACATCCCAATTCAGGAATCTTTTTTAAAAAATCTATTTGGTTACTTAAAGAATAGAGGAGAGAAAGTTGTAGGAAAGGGTTAGATTTTTTACTGCTATTCAAAAATGCATACCTTGGCACATCAAAACAAGGGTCTTAGTGCAGACCCAGATTAACTAAGTAGAAGAGACCATCAAATGACATTAGCAGCCATTTTTCTTTTCCAGTCAAAGAGCATGTCATGTTTATTTCATAGCTGAAATTTAAGCTTTCTTAAGAAACATGATCTGGAATTATCTTCCCTAACTTTAAGGAATAACTTCTCTCTTTGTTGACTTCCATCGAATCAGTTTACTCAGAAGAAAAATAAAATAAAATGAAACCTAGAAGACCCATTTTGGGGCACCTGGGTGGCTCAGTCGGTTAAGTGTCTGAGTTCACTCAGGTCATGATCTCTCAGTTTGTGAGTTCAAGGCCCATGAAGGGCTCTGTGCTGACAGCTCAGAGCCTGGAACCTGCTTCAGATTCTGTGTCTCCCCCTTTCTCTACCCCTCCCCCCTCCCTCTCCCCCCCTCTCAAAAATAAATAAATTTCAAAAAAAAAGAAAAAGACCCATTTCCACAGATTGTATGTAAATAAGCCTTATAAACCTGTTCTTGCTTTTTTCAATTAAACAATGTATACTATTGACCTTTTTATATGAATAAACCTTAGCTGACTCTGTTTTGTTTTTTGAGAATATTGATTTCTGGGGCACCTGGATGGATTATTCAGTTAAGCATTGGACTCTTGATTTGGGCTCAGGTCATGAGCTCATGGATTTGTGAGATGGAGACCCACGTCGGGCTCTGCACTGACAGCACAGGCTCTGCTTGTGATTCTCTCTCTCCCTTCTCTCTGCCCCTCCCCTGCTCGTTCTCTCTCTCTCTCTCTCTCTCTCAAAATAAATAATAAGCATGAAAAAGAAAATACTTATTTTTAAGTCATTCTCTGAGCAGTTATTTGAATATACCTAGGAATATATTCAAATATACTTAAATATTTCAAATATATTCATATATATGTGTATTTTTAGAATTTTTTTCAATGTTTGTTTTTGAGAGACAGAGACAGAGCTTGAGTAGGGAAGAGGCCGAGAGAGAGGGAGACACAGAATCTGAAGCAGGTTCCAGGCTCCGAGCTGTCAGCACAAGCCTGATGCAGGGCTCAAACCCACAGACCATGATCATGATCTGAGCCAAAGTCAGACACTTAACTGACTGAGCCACCCAGATGCCCCTATATGTATGTTTAAGTGGCCCACAAGAAGAGAAAAATACATGTATTTTGGAGTTGGGGATTCTCAGTGATGTGGTTGGGAAATATCTTGATTGGTTGTTACTATGTAGAGATGGGCAATTCTCTCTGTTGTGACTCATATAAACAACGACTACTACCATTTCATGAAGTTGGAAGGTAGGTGCCTATCAGGTAGGCAGCATATCTAAACAGGAATCAGAACACATGTCCAATAACATACTGAGGCAATTATAAAATTTAAACCAGACTGCACTTTATTTTTAAGATAACCAATGAAGTTCATAATTACCCATATGTATTTCCAATTTAGTGAAAAGAGTTCATATAAATAAGAATATGTGTATATACACTGTGATTTAGTGTTAAGAGACCATCTATAGCAAGTAGATCTGATTGTAAATTCTGGTACAATTTTTAATTTGCTGCATGATCTTGGGGAAATAACATTTGTTTGACCTCAGTTTATTTTTTTTTTATAGATAAAAGAAAAAGTAAAAATTAGCCAGCTGGTTTATGTTTATTATAGAGGGAGATGAGGTATCTAAATGACCTTAGGACAACCATACTTAGTATATAATGATTTCACTATTATATCTTTAAAATAATTTTATGTAATATATACTTTTTAAAGTACTTAAATACATATTTTTGTAATACCTTGTTCAAGTTAGAAATTCTGTATAAAAATACTGATGTATAATAATTTAGGCAATGATCATTCTAAGTTTTTAAATTTTTATTTCTATTACCTACACACTTTGGCATAAGGTTAATTTCTGGTATTATTCCACCACCTGCTTATTACATTATCACCACATCTTCCATGGTACCTAACTAATTCTTCCAACGTATTTATCCAAATGGCTAGTGCTGACATATCTAATGAAGATCACATTCTATAGCAATTTGAGTGGCAAACATTGAAAAAGAAAGAAATAAACAGACTGGGTCAGCAAAAATAAATAATGTCTATACTCGGCATTGCCTTTTCCCTTACATATAATATTGTCAAAGATAACAATACTGTTCCATTTGTGAGGCACTTTTAAAGAGTTGAGGATTAAATGTCATGCCTGGTTATGGCTTGTTGTGATAAGATTTTTATTCCAAAGACCATCTTCGTAATGATTCATATTTATTCAAGTTTGTGTGTGTTTATAAACAATTTTGTATCTTCAACCTATTCTTTATCAGAAGAAGCTTCTTTGTTTTTGAAGCATACAATGTTAAATAGGATTTACCAGCATTGAAGTTCAACTGGAAATACATTTAACATGTTATGCAAAATGCCCTTTATTTGTGACACATTTAAATTTGCTAAAATAGAAGACTCAATATCTTTCTCTACCTGAAGGGGAGAGAGGTTAGGTGACACAGTGAATTAACTTTAAGGCTGTCTCTTTTCATCTCTGATGATCTGAAGGTCACATTTACTTATATTGACTTACAAATGGGAAGTAGAGTAGTTCTAGAAATCACCCATGTACCACACAAATTACCAATCATGGAGATCTACACTCAGAAGCATCCCAAACAACAACAAGGGAAAAATGAGATTAAAAAAAAAAAAAAAAGATACACAAAGTCTTTACAAGGAGTTTTTTGTAGGAGGCATGATGAGTTCTAACTGTAATTCTTAATGCCCTCCATAATGTTATATAGTGATAAGGCTTAGTAATCCTTTTTCCATTTATTCTTTTCTTTTTAATTTATTGAGAAAACTATGAAATAAGAAAACCCAAGTAAGCTAGTCAAGGTCAAGGTCACAGAGTAAATTAGTGCAAGACTCAGAGGGAGCCATTATGTGTGTTGAATCTCTTTGTCAAAGTTAGTGGAATCACTGCAATACACTGAAAATATCTGCTTTGTTGATTTCTCTACTGCCTCCTGTCACTCTTCTGAGTGAAAGTGTAAACCTTTAATATTTAAATGTTTACTCTTAATTAACTTTAATCTTTATTGTTTCTTTATTGTGATTTACTTAAACTAGCATTATATTTTCCAATCCAGTTATATACTAGAAAGCTAATAGAATATATAACCATGATTATTATTAAAACAAACAAAATCATGGATATCTTAAGTATTTTCAAGTGCATGACTTTAGGATGTATTAAGTACCTGGAGATTATTTGGTTTTCCTGTGAACCCTGAAAAACATACTTCCTACATTCCTATTTTCTGTCTTTGTTGCTGAGAGTATTATAAAGTGGATCTTGTCAAGCAATCTGGCTTAGAATATTATCTCTTTATAGAGCTGTCTCTATAAAGTGTATGGAGGATTGGGAAGATTACCCTGGGCACCATAATTTAGGAATAATCTCTTTTGTGACTGGCCTACAAAGTTCAGTGATGAACTAGAGACGGTTGTGGTGAATCTTCAAACTGGTGCTAATGATGCCAGAAGGTCATACACCATAGCCAATAATATCTCACTCCTTCCCAGCCCATACAACTACCACCATGAGAAAAACAGAGAACTCTATCCCTTCCACACATTTTTCTAAGGAGATATTTATTAGCTTTGTAATGCCCTTATGCATCTCTTTAATGTGATTATATTGTTCAAACAAGTAGATGGGACAATGGAATTATCATGTATCCATTCACTTTCAAACTTTACATGTGTTTCTGCTCTTTACTCCCTTCAAAATGGAAATAAGATAGTTTGAAGTAAATAAGGCCATCATTTTGCAAAGGTATTTATTTCATTTATAAGAAAAATTTTTACTTATCTAAAAAGTTTTGTACAACAATGGTAATTACAAAAATATTCACGAGATGAGGATGTGGTATTTGAAAAGATATATTCAAAATTCACATATCTACAGTAAATAGAGAGAGCACAAGAGAGGGAGGGGCAGAGAGAGAGGGAGAGAATCCAAGGTAGGCTCTGCACCTAGCACAGAGCCTGACGTGGGGCTCAATCCGATGGTTCTTGAGATCATGACATGCACGACCTGAGCCAAAATCAAGACTTGGGCACTTAACCGGCTGAGCCACTCAGGTGCCCCAGTGACTTTATATTTATAAGTGGAAAATACAATGATTGTTTTCACAGTATAAGAGAATCTGAGTAGAGCTATTCTTTATTTTCTGAATATGAATGGATTTCTGAGTGAGGGGCACTTTTTTTTCACTATGAAAGTTACAGCTACCAGTTAGATCATGTAAGAAGGAGGTAGATGAGGACGACGACAACGAATGATGATAAATAAGGAGATAGACATATACGTACGCATCTATTTGAACACGATTTTAACACTTCTATATTTTCCACACTTTGACTTGTCCTATTGATGGAAGGTTTCTCTCCAGTTTACACTTTTAAGTATCAATCTCTTCAGAAGTTTTTTATTTATACCTCCTTTCTCTTACTTACTATTTTCTGTCACATTTATCAGTTACCAACTTATTGTTTTCCAGAGACCCCAAAATAATTTTCCAAATGATATATCCAAGCTTCAGGTATTTACTCTTCTGTCACTGATTATTTTCTCAAACTTGACACATTGCATAACCCCAAATATTCAGAGCATGCTTTTGCCTCCAATCTGTTGCTGAATGTTTTTATTGGTCTGTTTTTACTCTTCTTCCTTTCATATATATTCAGAAATATGGTTTAAATTGTATATAAAAATGCAAATGGTAAAATTTTTAGTGTATTCTGCCCTGAAATAAGACTATATTGAAACCCATTTTTTAAAAAATCTAAATCCTGTTACAATAATTTCCCCGAACCAGATCCTAACAATATATTTACACCTATAAAACTTAGAGACATTGCAGACATCCACATGAAACAACATGCATTTATTTCTAGTGTGACTATAACAAATTCTCTTAAGACTAGTGCCAGATATATTGTACTCTGATTCTTCCATTTACAAAATTGAGAGGATCCAAAACCTCTAAATTTCTAAAAATCTTTTTCATCCAAATCACATTCAGTGTTTATTTGAACTGTGTTGCTACCCACCAAAGCGATTTGTTTTCACTGAAATGAAAATAAGAAACTTACTCAATACAGAGAAATACATTTATTTGATTTTTTCCTTAGGTTCGGAGTCAACATTGTAATTGCTCTTCAGTTAGTTTTTCAGTGTTTTCCTACTATTACTAGAAAATAAAAAGACAACCTTTTTGACATTGTGTATGTCTTCATTTGTGATCTTTTGTCCAATTAAGCTAAAGGACTATCACACTAATGCTATTCTGACTTTTAGACTTTACATTTTGGATTTATTTATGTTACACTGTTAGCAAATATTGGTCCTATGAGATTCAATGAAATTTATATAATTTCTAATTTCTAGCAAGTTCTTTGACTTTTAAGTGCATTTGTACCATTAAACTGCTCTGCCTAAACTTTATATTCTTTTACATGTGTTTATGTAGAAAAATGTAAAATTGATTGCAAATTTCAGACAATTTCAGACGATCTGCCATTTTTAAAGTAGATAAATTAATTTGTCAGTTTGCTCCCTTTTTTCTTAGAAAAAATAGTTGTTTGTTCAAATATATTTATATTTACATTCTACTGAATTATTTATTCATTGAAGCTGCCTGTAGGAGTAAATCGTTCTTTTTTTCCATTTCTTTCCAAATTAGAGATTAGAGCTATCCCTTTTAAACTTCCTTGCTGAATCTTCTAAAATTCTTTGATTACGGTTCAAAAACATTATAAAGACTCTATGTTTTTACTTTTATTTTTTTTGAAATACTCATAATTAGGTACGTGTAATTAAGTCTTTCATTAAAATTGTCTTAATTACTTTTGTTTCAATAAAAATGACAAACAAATACCTTGAGTCTATTTAATGCCTTAATTGTTCCCCATGAGTTAGATTACACAGTAAGGACCAGATTCATAAAATATTTTATGCACCATTTCCTTCAGGACTTTAAATGCTTTCCTCAAATTAGAGATTTCTGGGCAAAATACAAATAATTCTGATTTATATAACAATCCCTAGAGAGAATTTACTTTTCCCTTATTATACACTTCACTGTGTGCTATGCATAACTTGAGAGGAACAATTCACTGATAAGGAAACATGCAGTGGCCTAACAAATTACTGTAAACTTTTTTCTTCCAATTTATAGAATATTGCAGACAATGACAAGGTAGCCTTAGACACAAACATCAACAGGCATGTATGTCATTTCCTACAAACTGTATGACAATTAAAGATATTAAAAGGTCATGTGAGGATGTCATAACAGAGCTACATTGTCATCATGCAGGTTGGATTTCATAAGCCTGGAATCAGGTTTGTAGATTCAGAAATACTTTTCTAAGATGAAGGAAAATATCCTTTGTTCTTGAATTCCATTCATACTAAACTATCAGCTAATACCAGCTTATCCATTTTCTTACCTCTTGTGTTTTTCACATCCACCTAGTCAAAAATTACTGGTTTTCTGTATTAGTTTGACTGAGCTTTGCTAGATGACTGGCTAAATAATTTGATCAAATAAGCAGAGTTTCTAAATTACTTCTTTTAGTGAGCTTGTTTCCATTTTAAGAGGACTACTCAATGTTTCATGTCAAAATAGGGACATTTTTGAGAATTTCTAGTAGGCTGGTAGAATTAGAAATCTATTTAGAAGAGTGCATAATTATTAGATTAAAGTAGTTATCAAATAACAAAACAAGAATTTCCATGAGTGTGCCCCCTCCATTCTTCCCCCCCTCCCATTTTATTTTCTTTAATTCCTATCACTACCTAAAAATCATTATTTACGTCAACCCCACTAGAATGTAAGTTTGCTTACAATAGGGACTTTTTTTACTGTTCACTTTTGTAGCCCCAACAACTACAATAGTACCTAACATAATAGAAATTTAATCATTTTATATGTTAAATGAGTGCTTCTTTGTCACAGAGGACAATAGGGCTCAGACATCTTATTGCCCCAAAAGAATCACATTTTCCTATAGTTCATGCCAATCTGTTTCTTCTGGTTTTACATTTCTAAATTTTTTTATGTGTTTATAAAGTTGTTACTATATTTACCATCTAAGTACTTATTTTCTCCAAAATACATCCAAATTCTAACTAAATCAAATATTACTCTCTATACGTTTATATTTGCAGTATGACTTAATGTACCAAACAAAAATAGTCACTTCTGTTACTCCAGGTTTAAAGAGACCATTGTTTTTCTTCTATGCAAAACATTGGGGTTTAGAATTCTGGTGACAAATGCAGGAGATTTAGAACCAGAAAAACCTGTGTTTGAATCTGAGTTTTACCCTTTGCTTCCTATATTCTATTGGGAATACTGTTTACCTCCCCAAAAACCTTAGTTACATATTCTGTAAAATTGGAAATAATAATCCTATTCAAGCCACACAACAGAATCAAGAGGATGAAAAAAGTTTGAAATTGCTTTATAAACACTAGAGAATCATGCTTATGTCTTTTTTTTCTATTAAACCGACTAATAAAACATTTCTTTGAAATATTATGTAAGAGATCTTCAATTCTTGCATCCAACTCAACTATATTTATAATTGAAATCGTTGGAATATTAAATTTAACACAATCAAGGACTCCAATTCTGTAAAACCATTTCTACTAATGACTTCATTATCATTTCATAGAATTTTGCTGAGTGCTGTTGGGGAATATCAAAAAAGATATGAACTGTTCTTGAAAAAAGTTTAAAATATAATCTTAGGGGTGCCTGAGTGGCTCAGTTGGTTGAGCAGTCAACTCTTGATATCAGCTAAGGTCATGATCCCAGGTTCATAGGATCGAGCCCCACATTGGGCTCCATACTGGGCATGGAGCCTGCTTAAGATTCTCTCTTTCCTCCCTCCACTCCTCTCCCCTGCTCATGCTCTCTCTCTGTAAAAATATATATATATATATATATATATATATATATATATAAAATAAAATAAAATCTACTCTGAAAAAATAAGTGAAAATGAAATAAAAGTGGGTTAGATAATGCAGGAAGAATGTGAGCATAGTCATTTATCTATCCAGCATTTTTTCAACCAAATAAATAATGTTAAAAATCCTAATAATAAAGAGATTTTAAATATAAAATGTCAGAGCTGGAATCCAAATTTAAATCTATCCAAATTCCATAAATTTTGAAGAATTTCAAATTGCCAGAGTAAATATAATACATGACTAACGGAAGTGTATAAAGTCAACTTGGAACCTAGCCTCCTGAATATGAGGCAAAAACTATTAAAGTAAATTGAAGAGTTATTCGCTCAAACACACACCACCTGATTTAGAAGGTTGAGGGATGGTGATGGCAATATGTCATAAAAGGTTGAACATTCCACATGGCTTTTCTTTAGTGTGATAATAAAGAGAACCATGCACATCCTTTCAAACAACTATACCAGGCCAGCAGCTTTTGGTGATTTAAAGTAGTCTATAAAGGTCTTCTCTATGTCAAGGAATGCACACCTGGACAAAGATGAGGCAGGATTGTTTGACCACTGTACTAGTAAACACAAGATATGGCAGTTACTTGTTATGGATTGAATTGTCCCCTGGACATTCATAGAATGAAACCCTAAACCTGACCATGACTGTATTTGGCAACAGGGCCTTAAAGGAGGTAATTAAGGTTAAATGGTAAGACCCTAATCTAATGGTATTTGTGTCCTTCTAAGAAAAAGAAGAGATACTAGGAGTATGTGTGCAAAGAAGAAAGGCCATGTGAGAACACAGCTAGAGGGCAGCTCTCTGCAAGTCCAGGAAAAGCCTCAGGAGAAACCAAACCTAACTCCTGGATCTTAGACTTTTAGCCTCCAGAAGTGTAATAAAATAAATTTGTGTCATTGAAGCAAGCCAGTCTATGGAGTTTTGTTATAGCAGCCATGGCAGATAATACATCACCCAAAGCATCATTAAGCAATAGTGGCAGTTGAGGAAATGACATTTACTGTGAAAGCGGATAAAAGAGTCAGCAAGACCAGGAACAAGAACTAAGGGGATAGCATATTTGTGCAAGCTACTTGAGGATATCATCAGCAAAGCTGGTTACAAGGTAATTTGTGGCCAAACTTGCCCAAACACCACCAAGTCCAAAGCAAATGTGTACTGTAATAGAAAGCAACATGATAAAGATAACCATATTTGGCATACAAGTTTTATAGTGTTTTCACCCAAACTGGACATAAACATGCTAAGATTTGAGATTCTCCTTCTAGGATGTTCAAGTCTACAACTTTCTCCATTTTCCGTATTTCAGTTCAATTTCTGAATAGGTAAGTACCTCTAGAAAAAAGACTACAAAAGAATTATAGAAGGGAGTGAAGGGGAAAATCCTAATGTAAGTGAGTGAAATCCACTCCAAACCTGGATAAATTTACCATTATTCAATAATGAAAAACGAGAAAAAACTGGTAAATTTATGAATAAAAATATTAAGATTCCATAACATAAAGGAAGAAAATGCATATGACTCAAGAAATGGTTGAAAAAATGAAAATATTTTTAATTTTAGACTGTAATAATTGTGTACTCTAAAGTGAAATGAGAATTCTGAAATGTACACTAGAGAGAATATAGTAACAGATTGAGAAAGAAAGCATAATTGATTTATTAAATTTAAAGCTGTTATGAAAAGAAGCAATGATAGCTTTTATGAAATATATTAGAAACATTAAAAAAGTAAATTTTGGACAACTGATAATCATATCAGCACTGTGGGTCATCTGTCTATAAGATGCTCTCAGAATTATGATCAAGGATATGATAATTATGGAAAACACTTAATAGAAATACAATACATAAATAAATGATGTTGTCCATCCATTCAGGTCAAATATTTACCGACTTTTGTGGACTTGTAGAAGGTATAATCCAGGTACTATATTTGGCACTAGGGTCTATCTTATGAACATTAACAGACCCAATCTTGCCTGATATTACATTATGTAACTTAAAGTCCGGAGTGAAGAAAAATAATAATCAAAAATACATCCATGCACACTGAGAGACATACATATGCATATTTTTCAAGGAATGCATACCTGGACAAAGATGAGGCAGGATTGTTTGACCACTGTACTAGTAAACACAAGATATAGCAGTTACTTGTCATGGGTTGAATTGTCTCCTGGAAATTCATAGAGTGAAACCCTAAACATGACCATGACTGTATTTGCACACACAGACACACATACCTTGAAATGACGCAGACGTCTAGAAAGGCTTCACTGGAAAGGATGTAACAGTCCTATTGCCAGCTGAGGAAGAAGCAGGAAATACACAGGAGAAGTGAGAATATTCTCTGAAAGAGAGAATTGCTGAGTAAGATCAAGTTCCCATGCCCAGCAATTACTATTCCTCACTGTACATATGAGGGACTGAAAGAAGTTTGGTGGAGCTGAATCAGACAGAGAAAAAAAAAGAAAAAAGCAACACTGTGATTATGAATGGGGCTGAAGAAGTAGTTAGGTTTTGAGCCAAGTTATTGCAGGCTCCCATAGAGTTTGGTCCCCGCCTATGATCAGTAGAAATCCAGTGAACTATTTCAAACAGAGGAAGGAGAAGGAGGTGAGATGTGGGAGCAGGGAGATGATATGATTAGATTTGAAACTTTAAACTATATTTTTGGCTGAAGATTGAAGAGGACAAAAAGCATGACTGGACTAATCATGTGTATATTGTAGGAGTCGGTTTAAGTTGTATCTTATACAACTCGGTTAAGCAGCAGGAGAGAAAAATGCATAGATGCGGGGATATTGAAGAAGTGAAATCCATACACCTTGGTGATGAACTGGCTCTAGGACCCTGGCTATAGGCCTACGGAATTTGATGCAGCAGTGGAGGTAGTCTGCTCATATACTTTGGATCACTGTACCCTGATGTGTGTTTACTCCCAGAAACTGGCACCTTCATCTCCGCCAGAGTGTTGTCCTCAGGCTCATGGAGGGTTCCTTAAAATCAACTCAGTTCTCATGACTCTCAGACACAGCTTTGTATAACTCCTAGGAAATGAGACTAAATAGAACATAGACTATATCCACTCAGGGAAGATAACAACTCTCTCTCCCTTTAGCTTTTGAAACTTTTTAATTATGCTTCTCCCTCAGGGTTATGTGATGAGCTTTCTTTGGTGAGGGGGTGGGATGCAGTTGAATTTCATTAAATACATGTTATATAACAAACAATGCTGACAATCAGGTATGGTGTGCTTGGGATAATTCAGAGTGTAACGACCTCCATAAGACCCTCATTTACCTTATTCCACACAATATTATATATTCCTTAACCTAGTAATGTAACCAGTTACCAATCAATGGCCAAACTGTCAGGTTTTTCTAAGACAGAAGAAAGGAGTACAATGCTACTCTTAATTTTCTCTTTCCTTCCATTCAATCAGATGACTGGTTGCATATTTATAGTTTCCTCATGCATATTTATACTTTCTATAATAGCAAATTCTACAATGTTTGATGCATGAAAACAGGTATGGTAAAACATTAATGAATACCAAGAACTGAGCCATCCAATGATGGTTTGGACTTCCCTTCTTTAAAAAACACGTGGCCATAATCCCTTAGAAGTTTTCTGAAATGGGGGCACCTGGGTGGTTCAGTTAGTTAAGCACCAGACTCTTGATTTTGGCTCAAATCACAAACCCCATGTCAGGTTCTGCCACTGACAGAGCAGAGCCTGCTTGCAATTCTCTCTCTCCCTCTCTCTCTGCCCCTCCCCCACTTGCACCTGCACATGCACAAGCTCTCTCTCTCTTTCTCTCTCTGTCTCAAAAACAAATAAATAAGCCTTAAAAAAAGGTTTTCTGAAATGACTTTAACTCTTGGAACTGTCATTCCCCCAACACTCACACACACACACACACACACACACACACACACAAGCACACACATCCACCTCCTTTTGCACTATGTCGCCCAGAAGGCAGGTAGCTGTGATACACTTAGAAGACTTCCCTCACCTGTCCATTCCCACTACCAGTGCATCCAGAAAAACAAAAGAAAAATATTGGGAGTTGAAAAGATAAATTGTTTTATAATCTAACATTCCTATTCTTTCATTTCTACCATTAGATCCCAGAAATCTTTCCAGGAAGAACCCCTTCCTTTCAGAAAGCATAGATTCAGCTTTTCATGATGTCGTGTCTGCCATTTTTTTCTTATTGAGAACCATTTGCCATGTATTTTTATGACCATATATATGTATATATATATGTAAATTATATGTGAACCCAATATTCACACCTCTACACATAGAGGAAAAGCTCCTGACATCTTTTCTCTCATCTGTAACATGTTACTTTAACTATTGCCTTGGCTGCTGAGGTCCATTGATCCTAAGAATGCCAGAGAATTGTTTTTATTAATTAATTGATTATTTAGGAGAGTTTTAGATTTCAGATTATTGAGCAGATAATACAGAGTGTTCCCACGTATCTCCTCCCCTCCTCTTATTTCCCTTATTAATAACATCTTGTGTTAGTGGGATACATTTGTTACAATTGATGAGCTAATATGGATACATTATTATTAACTAAAGTCCATAGTTTACATTAGGATTTGTGTGTGTGTGTGTGTGTGTGTGTGTGTGTGTGTGTGTGTGTTGTATAGTTCTACAGTATTGACAAATGCATATAGCTAATATTACAGTATCATACATAATAGTTTCACTGCCCTAAATATCTTCTGTGCTTATTAATTCTCATCCTCAACCCCAGACAGCCACTAATCTTTACACTGTCTTTATAGTCTTGTCTTCCCCTGAATATCACATAAATGGAATTGGACAGCATGTAGCCTTTTTAGAATGACTTCTTTCACTAAGCAATATACCTTTAAGGTTTCTCCATGTCTTTTCATGGCATGATAACTAATTTATTTTTATTGATGAAATATATTATGCTATGTAGATATACCATAGTTTGTTTGCCAATTCACCTTTTGAAGAAGAAACAACCAAGAGCTTGTTTCAGGTTCTGCCCATCCATTTTTGCTAACAGGTGTTTAATTCCACTTCATAATCAAATTGCTACTATGCCATGGTAGAAAAGGTGTTTCCCATTGTTGTGCTTCTTAGTACATTTTTCTAGTCTGGCAGTGGTGAAATATACTTTTTTCCAGTGAAACACAGTCTTAATCGGTGGCAGAATTTGTCCACAGTCCGTTATGGCAAAGTCCTAAAAATGTTCTCTGCTGTAACTCTGGGTAGGGTAAGTGTTGCATAAAGTAGAATATGTATCTATTCTGGACAAAACCAAAATAAAGCACTAGTCCAATTATCTCTGCACTACCTAATATGATGCCTTCACTTCTTCCCATGGGGTGCAGAATCACCATACATTTTTCAACCAGGCTTCAGTGTCTGCTGGGCAAATTGTGGATTATTTACCTGGCTCTATTTCATCAAGTTCCATCAGGAAACTGGGGAGCTTCCTTTGGTTAGCAGGAAGGGAATCTCTTATTCACGTGAAGGAGCTATCCAGTTTTCTGGAAGTTTTCTCACCAGCCCACAAGAGGTTCAATCTTCTCATGGATGCTATGCACACTCACAGACTTGCCAACAGTTCTTCTCTCCTTTACATCTATTTAACATCCATCACTTCAGAATTTAAAATTCTGGTTCATTTTATAGACATATCACTTTGATGGTATCAATGCCCCAGTGTTTATTTTTCAGAATTATTTTTAAGTGTTTTCCTGCTCATTGCTATAGAGAAGAAAGATATAAGGAACAATGATGGAACATTACAAAATTACCGAAATTTTCTTTACCTCAGATAAATGACTCAAATAATTCTATTTATATACAGCCTTGTTATTTGAATTATTTTTATTCCTAATGGTAAAACACATTGTATTATATAAAATAAATATTAATTTAAAATAAAATATATAAGCTACTCACACAGAGATTTTTTTTTGGAATCAGGGCCATTATTATGCATGAAATTTAAAATTATAGATAATCCCAATAATTCAACATTTTAGGTACTACACAAAATGACTATTATTAAAAGTGAAATGTTTAAATGCCATTCTAGTTCCATTCAATACATAGGTTTAGAGAAAAAATTAATGAAGTCAAATTTTTAGTCAGTGAAATGCAATAATTATCTGAAATATAATGATCTGAAATCTGTGTGGTTTTTGACAAATGCATGCATCTGAGTAATCCACATGTCTATCCAGATGTACATGTTTCTTCTTACCCCTTTACATTCAGTGACAACCACTTCTCTGCTTCTATCATCTTGGGTTAAATTTGCTTTTTTCCACAACATCATATGCATACAAGAGGTACAGTTTTCAGTCCAGCTTCTTTGACTCAGAATAAATGTTTGCAGATTCCGATGGGTTATTATGTCTATCAGTATTTTACTCCTTTTTGTTTTCAAGGAACATTCCATTATATGAATTTAGTATAATTGTTTACCCTAGTCTCCTGTTGGATGTTTGTTTCATGTTGGAGAGTAGACCTGGACCAGCTACTCCATCTTGTTTGAAAGCAATGGTCCATTTAACTTCCTGAAAACACTGATTAAGAATCATAGCATATATAGTATTAGTGCAATCCCAATCTTGAGGCTCTCAGACAGAGCTCAGAAGACCAAGCACATATTGTTCATAGGCATGTTTAGTCATGAGATACATGAATGAAGAAGGAGGCAAGATCCATCTTGGCTCAGGAAACGCATCACCAATGGGGTTCTTTCAACTTTCATATCGTTTCAGCCGTTGTTCCTCAATTATAGGTTATAAAATCTTGAAATCCTCAAGTACAGTGTATTTGGATGCTTATTTTGAACAGTGCAGAATACATAACAAGATTAAAAAAATTTCTTGTTTAGGGGCACCTGGGTGACTTGGTTGAGTGTCTGACTTGGGCCCAGGTCATAATCTTGTGGTTTGTGTGTTCGAGCCCCATGATGGGCTCTATGCTGACAGCTCAGAGCCTGAAACCTGCTTAAAATTCGGTGTCTCCCTCTCTCTGCCCCTTCCTCTATTCATGCTCTGTCTTTTTCTCTAATAAATAAATAAACATTAATTTTAAAAAAAAATTCTTTGCTCATTTTAGATCTGGTACACTTCTATATATTCACTGAATTGATATTGAAAGGAATTTAAGGATCAAAGTCTCAGACATCCTTAAGGCTGGAGGTATGACAGTCATGTGGTTATGTCGCTCATGTCTCCCTTCAAAAATCAGCCTGCTGTTCAAATGCATGGAGCTCATTTGGTTCTATGCATTAGCACCATCAGGACCCACTTCCACTTTTAAGTAGGGACTGCACTCTTCTGGGCCAGCTCCTGGCCAATAAGCTAGTGTGGGACATGTCCTGGGGCTGAACTACTTCTGCTCAATGCTGGACTTCCTGTTAGATAATCTTTGCTCTGGAAATGCTATTGGGTTGACTAAAAGTGTCATTTCTACATCTTGGTTTGAGGCTCTTCTTGGCCATTCTGTCCACCCCCCAGTCCATGTTTTTTTTTCCCTTTTGAACCTAATTCTGTCTATTTTATGCTGTCTGTGGCAATGTCACAGCTGTCTATTCACGTTTATAAGTGTATCAATGGAATTTCTAAATATGATGCCTCTATACTTTCCTCTTGATTTAGCTGGGTCCTTCAGGAAGCCAGCGAGGCTGGCACTGAGGCAGATTTAGAAGTGCAGATTTATTGAGGAAGAAGGAAGGCACCTGTAAAGTAGAAACAAGCAAGAAAGCCTTTGGAACATGATTTGCAAATTTAGAACTAGTAATTCTGAAAAAAAATTTTCTGTTTAAAAATGTATCAGTTGATTTCTATAAGACATTCTCATAGGTATACTATTGCAAAATCTTGAAACTTCATAATGAGTTTTGTGTTTTCACTAAAAATCTTACCTCTTTTGCTAAACTTAAAATGTTTCCTCTGGTTCCACAGATACATGTGTGATATACTGGTTTAAAAACCGAAGAGTGGCAAAATAATGCAATTGTTTTTATTAGCCTGAGACTTTAAAAGACTTAATGCAAAAGAAACTGTTGCGAGTGATATTGTTATAAGTAGGTTTCTCAGCATAATTTTTGCTTTAAAAGTCCCAGTGAAAGAACCACATGGCTCTGTAACACCAAAACAAAATTTTCCTTCATGAAACATTTAAAATAATCCCTCAGTCCCAGAAGTTTCTTTTTATGTATTAGAATTCTGAATGGAAACTCTGAACTCATTAACTTCTACCATTTATCCCTTATTTTCTGGATGAGTACTGTAATCAAAATTATATTTGCTTTGCAGTACTTTGGTAATGTAATAATACATCACCAGGGTAAATTCCTCATAGCATACCTCTTCAGAATCTGCAAACTCCTGGCATCCAATGCGTATCTCTAGCGACTGATAATTATGTGTGGTTTTGTGCAAAATCTGATAGAAAGACAGCTATCCATCCTTCTTCATTCATTTCTTCCCTTTTTCACTCATTCAGTAAGCATGCATTCAGTGTGCATCATGTGCCAATTAATGAGTACATATAGATATAGTCCCTGACATCAAGGAGCAAATAAACATCTCTGTTTTTTTCCTTTAGAACTTACAACAATATTGAAATGAATACACTGCTTTACAATTTATATGCAATTGTTTGAGTTGGATGCGTCTAAAAATCTTGTCCTGTCTAAGCACCTTCATTCCTCTTCATAGACTGGCAAGAGGTACAGACCTAGTAACGTTGTGTTATATATGTAAAATTCTGTCATATGTAGCCTGTCTTTCTGTGCTCTTGCAGTTCTAAGAAATCTCAGACTGATTTTCTCTGGTCCTGATATAGTCAGCAGCTTACTTTTATGTCATCATAAACCATAGAGGCATCTAAGCTTCATCCTCCTTTTTGGATGAGCTTAAGGATGCCTGAGGTTTTGAGTGAATATGGGTTTTGCACAGGTTGGATCAAATGGATGTGGAGTTCTCAGGGGATTGATAAATTCAGCCTAGCCGGATGCTGGCTGGGGTTTTCATGGTCAACCCCAGAACGAGTAAAGAAAAAAAGGTAACTGGTTTCTGACTTTCGCAGGGCTCCCTGGCAGAGGTAAGAAGAGTGTTCAGTGCTGAAAACATTCCGAGAGAATTGAAATTCCATCAGCTTTTTATGGTCTCCCTAACCCCCAGCCTATAATTTCAGATTGGCCTTTAAGACCAGTGACTTTGGACTCAAGAGTCAAGAATTTGCTGCCTTTGTTTTTCTGTTCAGGTCTACTGATCTAGGGTGGAACTTGACATATTTTCTGATACAAATATAGGAATAGACCATTATGTTTAAGACAATAAATACGTACTTCTAAATATCGTGTTACCATATTGTTCTAGCTATTTATGACTATCCACTCATGCAAGTTTGTTGTTTAAATTAAGACTGTTTTTTAAAGCCATTTAAAGTTCAAAGCAAAATTGAAGAAAAGGTACAGAGATTTCCTGTGTACCTCCACTCTTCCCACATGTTTAGCCCTCCTTGTTAGTGTCCAGCTGAGGGGTAGCATTCCTCTCGCAAATTTCTGATATTACTAACTTGTGATCTCTCTTTCTTTCTTAAGAAGCCTAGCTAGAGGCTATCAATTTTATCTATCTTTTCAAAGAGCCAATGACTCGTTTTGTCATTTTTTTCTCTAATTGCTATAATTTATTTTCTTCTGATTACTTTGGATTTAATTTGCTCTTTTTTTTTTTCTAGTTTCCTGAGGTAGAAACTTCTATAATCTGAGATCTTTCTTCTTTTTTATTAAATGCACTCAGGGCTATAAGTTTCCATTTAAGTACTGCTTTTGCTGTATCCCACAAAATCTTTTTTTTCAATTTAAGTTATATTTTCAGTTTCATTCAGGTCAAGATATTTTTTACTCCACTTGAGAATTCTTCTTTGACCCATGTTTTTTTCTGGAGGTGGTTGTTTAAACTACATGTATTCTATCATTTTTCTGATTTCTTTCTGTTATTAATTTCTAATTTATTCCTCTTTTTTTTTAATCCCTGATTACTTTCCTTGCTTTAAAGTCTACTCTGTCTAAAATTAATTTAACTACTGCTTTCTTTGGATTAGTGTTAGTATGGTATGTTCTTACCATCCATTTCTTTAAATACAATCGTGTCTACCTACTTAAAGTGGGTTTCTTGTAGGGGAACATATAATAGGGTATTATTTTTTGATCGACTCTGATAGTGTCTGCCTTTGAATTGTTGCATTCAGACCAGTGACAATCAAATTGATTATTGGTATAGCTGTATTAATAGCTACCATATTTGTTAATATTTTGTATCTTTTGTGCTTATTCTTTGTTCCTCCTTTTGTCTTTCACATTTTCTATGTTTTGTGATTTTAACTTTGATTTTGTATAACTCTATTTCCTCTTGTTACTTAAAATATTTGATTATACTTTATTTTTATTTTAATTTCAGTACAGTTAACATGGTGTTATATTAATATTTCATTTATAGAATATAGTGATTCAATAATTCCATACATTGCCCAGTGATTATGGTGACAAGTGTACTCCTTAATCCCCATCACCTATTTCACCCATTCCCTCACCCACCTCCCTCCGGTGACCATCCGATTATTCTTTATAGGTAAGAGTCTATTTCTTGTTTTCTCTCTCTCTCTCTCTTTTCCTTTGCTCATTTGTTTTGTTTATTAAATACACATATAAGTGAAATCATATGGTATTTGTCTTTTTCTGACTATTTTGCTTGGCATAATACTCTCTAGTTCCATTCACATCATTACAAATGGCAAGATTTCATTCATTTTTATGGTTGAGTAATATTCTATTGTGTATATCTATCTATATCTATATCTATATCATCTATCTAATCTATATATCTCTATCTATCTATCTATCTATCTATCTATCTATCTATCTATCTACCTATATATCTCTGTCTCTATATCTCTATATATCATAGTTTTATCCATTCCACTATCAAAGGACACTTGGGCTGCTTCCATAATTTGGCTATTGTAAATAATGCTGCAATCAACATAGAGATACATATATTCCTTTGAATTAGTGTTTTTCTATTCTTTGTGTTAATACCCAGTACTGTAATTACTGAATTATAATAGTTTTATTTTTAACTTTTTGAGGAATCTCCATAGTGTTTTCCACAGTGGCTGTACCAGTTTGCATTCTTACCAACAGTGCAAGAGGGTTGCATTTTTTCCACATCCTTGCCAACAGTTGTTTCTTTTTTGATTTTAGATATTCAGACAGATGTGAGGTGATACCTCTTTGGAATTTTGATTTGTATTTCCCTGATAAATGACGATGAGCATCTTTTCATGTGTCTATTGGCCATCTCTATGTCTTCTTTGGAGAAATGTCTGCTTGGTTTTTAGTTGGATTATTTGTTTTTTGGGGGTTGAGTTTTATAAATCTTATATTTTGGATATTAACCCTTTATTGGATATGTCTTTTGCAAATATCTTCTCCCATTACATAGATTGCCTTTTAATTTTGTTGATTGTTTCCTTCACTGTACAGAAGTTTTTTTTTTTTTTTTTTTTTTTTTTTTTTTTTTTTTTTTTTTTTTTTTTTTTTTATTTTGATGGAGTTCCAAAAGTTTACTTTGACTTTTGTTTCCCTGGCCTTAGGAGACATATCTAGAAAAAATTATGTTATTTCTAATGTCAGAAAAATTATTGTCTGTGTTATCTTCTAGGATTTTTATGGTTTCAAGTTTCACATTTAGGTCTTTAATCCATTTTGAATTTGTGTGTGTGTGTGTGTGTGTGTGTGTGTGTGTGTGTGTGTGTTTGGTATAAGAAAGTGTTCCAGTTTCATTCTTTTGCATGTTGCTGTCCAGTTTTCCCAACACCATTTGTTGAAGAGACTGTCTTTTTCCTGTTCGATATTCTTTCCTGCTTTGTTGAAGATTGATTGAACATATAGTTAGGGGTTCACTTCTAGATTTCCTATTCTGTTCCATTGATCTATTTGTCTGTTTTTGTGTCAGTACCATACTGTTTTGATCACCACAGCTTTGTAATATAACTTGAAGTCTGGAATTGTGATAACTCCACTTTTCTTTTTCTTTTTCTTTTTCAAGATTGCTTTGGTTATTTGGAATCTTTTGTGGTTCCATGCAAATGTTGGGATTGTTTGTTCTAGCTCTGTGAAAAATGCTGTTGGTATTTTGATAGGGATTGCATTAAATGTGTAGATTGCTTTGGATAGTAGAGACATTTTAAGAATGTTTCTTCTTCTAATCCAGGAGCATGGAATATTTTTCCATTTCTTTGTGTCATCTTCAATTTCGTTGATCCGTGTTTTATAATTTTCAGAGTACAGGGGTGCCTGGGTGGCTCAGTCGGTGAAGCATCCAACTTCAGCTCAGGTCATGATGTCGTGGTTTGTGAGTTCAAGCCCTACATCGGGCTCTGTGCTGACAGCTTGGAGCCTGGGGCCTGCTTTAGATTCTGTGTCTCCCCCTCTCTCTGCCCATCCCATCCTCATGCTCTGTCTGTCTCTGTCTCTCAATAATAAATAAATGTTAAAAAAATTTAAAAAATTATAATTTTCAGAGTACAGGTCCTTCAACTCTTTGGTTAGTTATCTTATTATTTTTGGTACAATTGTAGATGGAATTTTCTTAATTTCTCTTTCTGCTGCTTTAGTATTAGTGCATAGAAATGCAACAAATTTCGGCACATTGATTTTGTATGCTGTGACTTTGCTAAATTCATTCCTCAGTTCTAGCTGTTTTTTTGGTGGAATCTTTAGGGTTTTTTATGCATAATATCATGTCATCTGCAAATAGTGAAAGTTTGACTTCTTCCTTGCTGATTTGGATGGCTTTTATTTCTTTGTGTTGTCTAATTGCTGTGGCTAGGACTTCCAGTACTATGTTGAACAAAAGTGGTGAGATTAGACATCCTTGTTTTGTTCCTGACTTTAGGGGAAAAGCTCTCAGATTTTCCCCATTAAGGATGATGTTAACTGTGGGTTTTTAATTTATGGCCTTTATTATGTTGAGTTATGTTCCTTCTAAACATAGTTTATTGAGGGCTTTTATCATGGATGGATGCTCTACTTTGTCAAGCGTTTATTTTTTCTGTATCTATTGAAATGATTGTATGGTATTTATCCTCTTACTTATATAATCTATGATGTTTATTGATTTCCCAATATAGAACCACTCTTACAACTCAGGAATAAATCCCACTTGATTGTGGTGATTTTTTTTAATGTATTGTTGGATTCGGTTTGCTAGTATTTTGTTGAGGATTTTTTGAGGATTTTTGCATCTGGTTCATTAAAGATATTGACCTGTAGTTTTGTTTTGTTTTGTTTTGTTTTGTTTTGTTTTGTTTTGTTTTGTTTAGTATCTTCATCTGGTTTTGGTATCAGAATGACACTGGCCTCTTGAATGAATTTGAAAACTTTCCTTCTATTTTTTGGAATAGTTTGAGAAAAATTGGTATTAACTCTTCTTTAAATGTTTGGTAGAATTTGCCTGTGAAACCGTCTGCTCCTGGACTTTTGTTTGTTGGGAGTTTTTTGATTACTAGTTCAATCTCCTTGCTGGTAATCACTCTGTTCAAATTTTCTATTTCTTCCTGCTTCGATTTTGACAGTTTGTATGTTTCTAGGAATTTATCCATTTCTTCTAGGTTGTCTAATTTTTGACATATAGTTTTTCATAATGTTCTCTTACAATTATTTGTATTTCTGTGGTGTTGGCTGAATGGTTGTAATTGTTCCATTTTCATTTGTGGATTTGAGTCCTTTCTCTCTCTCTTTTTCTGTTTTTTTTTTTTTTTTTGATGAGTCTGACTAGAGGTTTATCAATGTTGATCTTTTCAAAGAACCAGAACCTGCTTTCATTGATCTTTTTGGTTGCTTTTGTTTTTGTTTATTTTAGTTTCTGTATCATTTATTTCTGCTGTAATCTTTATCATTCCCTTCCTTCTGCTGTTTTGGGGTTTTGTTTTTTCTTTTTCTACCATGTTTAGGTGTAAAGTTAGGTTGTTTGTTTGAGATTTTTCTTGCTTCTTGAGGTAGGCCTCTATTGCTGTATAGTTCCCTCTTAGAACTGCTTTTGCTGTATTCCAAAGGTTTTGGACTATTGTGTTTTCACTTTTGTTTGTTTCCATGTACTTTTTGGTTTCTTGGCTGACCCATTCATTGTTTAGTGGCATGTTTTTTAACCTCTATGTATTTGTAGTCTTTCCAGATTTTTTTCTTCCTTGTAGTTGATTTCTAGAGTTATAGCACTGTGGTCAGAAAATATGCCTGGTTTGACTTCGATATTTTTGAATTTGTTGAGGTTTATTTTGTGGCCTAATATGTGATCTATTCTGGAGAGTGTTCCTTGTGTACTTGAAAAGAATCTGTCTCCTGTTGTTTTAGGATGGAATGTTCTGAATATATCTGTTAAATCCATCTGTTCCAGTGTATCATTTAAAGCCACTGTTTCCTTCTTGGTTTTCTGTTTGGATGATGTCCATAGATGTAAGTGGTATGTTAAAATCCCCTATTATTACTATGGATTAGTTCCTTTATGTTTGTTATTAACTGTTTTGTGTATTTGGATACTTCTATGTTGGGCACATAAATATTTACAATTGTTATATCTTCTTATTGGATTGTGCCTTTATTGTTATATAGTGTCTTTCTTTGTCTCTTGTTACAGTTTTTGTTTTAAAGTCTATTTTATCCCATACAAGTATTGCCACTCCAGCTTACTTCTGGCATTCTTTTGCATGATAAATGTTTCTCTGTCCCTTCACTTTTAATTTGCAGGTGTCTTTAGGTCTGAAATGAATCACTTGTAGGCAGTGTATATGGTCTTATTTTTCTTATCTACTCTGTCACCCTATGTCTTTTGTTTGGAATGTTTAGTCCATTTATATTCAAAGTTATTATTGATAGATAAGTGTTTATTCCCATTTTGTTACTTGATTTGTGTTGTGTGTGTGTATGTATGTATGTGTGTAGTTTTTCTCTGATCCTTTCTTCTCTTTCTCTCTCTCATGCTTTACTGATTTTCTTAAGCAAAGAATTCCTTTTTCTTTATTCTTTGCATATCCATTAGTGGTTTTTGATTTGTGGTTAACATTGGGTTTGTAAATAACATCTTTTTCATATAGCAATCTATATTAACTTAATGGTTACTCAAGTTCAAAGACATTCTTCACTCTCCTTGCTGCGTTTTAGATATTTGTTATCATACTTTACATCCTTTTGTTTTGTGAATCTCTTGACTGATTTTTTATAGAAATGCTTATTTTTACCTCTGTTGTGTTTCCTTCATTTCATACTCTCACTCATGGTCTTTTCTTTCTACTCAAAGAGTCCCTTTTACTATTTCTTGTGGGGCTGGTTTAGTGGTCATGAAATCCTTTAGTTTTTGTTTGTCTGAGAAACTCTTTATTTTTCCTTCTATTCTGAATGACAGCTTTGCTGGATAGAATATTTTTGACTGTAAAGTTTTCCTTTTCAGCACTTTGAATATGTCATGCCACTCCCTTCTGGCTTGCAAAGTTTCTGCTGGAAAATCTGTCCATAGCCTTGTGGGGTTTGTACATGACTTCCTTTCTCATGCTGACTTAATTTTTTTTTCTTTATCATTACTTCTTGCCATTTTGATTACTGTGTGTCTCAGTGTGGACCTCCTTTGGCTGATTTTGTTGAGGGAATCTCTGTGCTTCCTGGATTTGCATATTTGTTTCCTTCCCCAGAGTAGGAAAAATTTTAGTTATTATTTCTTCAAATAAATGTTCTGTCTTCTTTTCTCTCTCTTCTCTTTCTGGGACTCTTATAAGGGGGATGTTATTATGCTTGACAGAGTCACTGAGTTCCCTAAGTCTTTGCTCATTTTGCATATTTCTTTTTTCTCTCATTTGTTCAGCTTGATTGATTTCCATTACTGTGTATTCTAGTTCATTCTTTCTTCTGCTTCTTCCAGTGTTCTATTTATTCCATCAAGTGTATTCTTAATTTTATTTTTTGTATTCTTTATCTCTGATTGCTTCTTATCTCCGTCTTAAGGGTCTCACTGATGTTCTCTACTCTTTTCTCAAGTCCAGTGAGTATCTTCATAGTCATATTTTAATTTTTTTTTTTTATCAGGCATGTTACTTATATCTATTTTGCTTTGGTCTCTTGCTGTGGTTTTATCCCGTTGTTTCATTTGTGACATTTCACCATCTCCCCACTTTGCCTGACTCTCTGTTTCTGTGTATTAGGAAAATCAGTGGTGTCTCTTACTCTTTAAAGTAATGGGCAGAATGTGCACTTTTAACTATGTGGCACTAGTCCTTCTCCACTTGGGAGTGCTGCCACTGTGGAGACTAGGCAGCCAGGGCTGCTCTACACAGAACATGCAGGAGGTTTTGGATGGGTCCTCTCGTGGAAAGGATGTGCATCCCAGGGACTGAGGCTACTCTTTCTGGGGGTGGGGGTGGGGTACAGGGCAAGGTGTAAGCAAATTAGGTTGTGAGTGCCAGTACTGTGCTGATTCTCGCAGGTGGCTGTGTGTTTATGGTGAGAGACAGGAGAGGGAAATGTCCCCTGCCAGCTCCTTTGTTCCTGGAGAAGTCCTTCAGGGAATTCTGAGGTTAGTAACTATGTCGCCCTCCCATAAGTCCCAGGTGCTTTTCGAACTGCTGTTTCCAAGCTGTATCTCAGAGGACTGGTTGCTGCTCTGTCTCTTTAAGGACAGGGGCTTAGCTTCCTATTGCCCTCTGGGCTTTCTCAGAGCCAACCTCACAGATTTTTAAAGCTCCAGGTTTTAAGTCCCGCTGGTTACAGGCACTCACAAAATTTGGCCCCTCTGATTTTCAAAGCCAAATGCTATGGGGATTTCTCTTCCCTCTGTAGGCTCCCCAGTGAGCTGGTCTGTTTCTCATCCCTCTCTGTGCCCACAGTTCCCTCTCTCTCTGGAGGTAAGACCTGTGGATTTTACGTTCCTGTGGAGTCCTCCCTCTTCCTGCCCTCTTTGATGTAGATTCTTCTCTACATTTAGTTGTGGAGTTTGTTCAGTCAGTCTTTGGGTCCTTTTCAGGGCTGTTTGCTCTGGTGTGAGAATTATCTAGTTGTATCCATGAAAGGAGGTGAGTTCAGGGTCCTCCTACTCCACCATCTTCCCCAAACATACCAGTTATACTTTAAAATAATTTTTATTGGTTTATCTAGAGTTTGTAATACATACACATTTACAGCTAATCCAATTCCACCTTCAAATAAGACTATTTGACTTCATGAGTAAATTGAGTATCTTACAGTAACAAAATAATCCTAATTCTTTCCACCTGTCCCTTGTGTCATTGCTGCCATTTATTATACTTATGTACTTTTTTCTTTTTAAGTAACAGGAAATAAAACACATTTGGGAAGGTTTTTACATAGTTTGAAATAATAGTAATCATCTAGAAAATGTATATTTCTGTGAATGAAAATTATTTTCATAGAAATTTAGAATCCACTTTAGATACTAACTGACTCTTAAGGGGGATTCCTTATAGATGGGCCTAACTTGCCATATTAAAAAAAGGAAACATAGATGTCTTAATTTGTAAGAGCAAATTGGTTAATTCCATTTACTTAGGAAATAAACCAATTAGGGAATAATTGGTTTAGATATGTTTATTATTACTATTATTTTTACTTAAAGCATAATAGACACACAATGTTATATTAGTTTCAGGTGTACAACATAGTGACTCAACAAGTCTATATGCTGTGCTATGCTCACCACAAGTATAGCTACCATCTATCACCATGCAACACTATTATAATACCATTGACTATATCCTCTATGCTATAACTTTCATCCCCGTGACTTAATCATTCCATAACTGTACTGTCACTACCTTTCACCCATGTTGCCCACCCCTCAGGTTTCCTCCCCTCTGCAATCATGAGGTTTTTTTTTTTTTTTCTGTATTAATGGGTCACTTTTTGCTTTTTTTTTTTTTTTTAAGTTTCACATATAATTGAAATCCTATGGTATGTGTCATTCCCCAACTTATTTCACTTAGTATAATACCTTCTAGGTCCATCAATGTTGTTGCAAATGAGAATATTTCATTCTTCATTATGATGGAGTAGTATTTCATTGAGTATATAGACCACATCTTCTTTATCCATCTATCAATAGACACTTGGATTGCTTCCAGATCTTGGCAATCATAAATAATGCTGCAATAAACATAGGGTTGCATAAATCTTCTTGAAGTGGTGTTTTGTTTCCTTTGTATAAATAGCCAGGAGTAGAATTACTGCATCATATGGTAATTCTATTTTTTAATTTTTTTGAGGAAACTTCATACTGTTTTCCACAATAGCTGCACCAATTTACATCCCCACAAATAGTACATGAGAGTTCTATTTTCTACGTTTCCTCACCGCCACTTATTATTCTTTGGCTTTTTGATTCTAACCATTCTAACAGGTGTGAGGTGATACCTCACTGTGGTTTTAATTTATATTTCTCTACTAATTAGTGATGTCGATATTGTTCATCTCTTCTTTGAGCCCTCTACTTTATCTGTTAGAGCCCTTACCACATTAATTATCATTGTTTTAAATTCCTAGTCTGATAATTCCAACATCTTTGCTGTGTCTAGTTTTGATAATTGCTCTGTCTCTTCAAATGTAATATTTTTCCCTTTGGTATGCCTTGTAATTTTTTTCCTGATAGCCAAACATGATGTACCAGATAAAGGGAATTGCTATAAAAAGGCCTTAGTAGTGTGGTGGTAAGGTGTGGGGGGAGGAGGAACATCCCATAGTCCTATGATTAGGTCTCGGTCTTTAGTGAGCCTATGCCTCTGGAATGTAAACTTCACAAGAATCTCTAAGGCTTTTTTCTTCCCTCTTGAGTGGCACAGGATAGGTAGAGTGGGCTAGAGTTGATTTTTCTTCTACCTTCAGGTCACTTAGGATCTGACAATCCCCAGAAGATTAGACTTTTGTTAACTAGCTTTCCCTGAGGGCAGGCCTTGAAAAGAACAGGGTACCCTGGTGTATTTCAAAATTGTTCTTTTTTTCCTCTCCCCCTGCCAGAACCAGAGGGGGTTTTTCTTAAGTATTTACTATGGGAACTTGGTAGAGTTTCTAGAAGCAAATCTCACAATACTGTGGGGGCACCTCTGAGGTTTTTAACTTTCAGTCATGTCCACACTGAGCCTCCAGCAAATTGTCAACTACAGTTGAAGTTTTCCTACTTTGGCACTGGTTCCCACAGTGATTTTCATTTGTGAGTCGATGCTCTCATAAGGCACAAATCTGTCTGTCTTTTCAATCTCGGGGGCAGTGGTTTGCCTTGTGTTCTTACCTCTCCTATGGATCTGAAAAGAGTTGTTTATTTTTCAGTGTGTTCAGCTGTTTACCTTACATAGGGAGCTGGAAACCAGAAGTCCACAAATTAACTTAATAATAAACCATAATCTTAGAGAAAATATATTCTACATCTACTTGTTGAAGAAGGGCATAATCTTGATCTTTTGGATAACCAAGCAAAGAATATTATCTGTATTATCTACACATTTCAGGCTAAAATCTTCCTTTTATTAAATATGGAATGATTATTCCATAAGTTATCAAACTTTGCAGCCATTTACCCAGCTTGATACTTCTTAATATTTTTTTTTTCAACGTTTTTTATTTATTTTTGGGACAGAGAGAGGCAGAGCATGAACGGGGGAGGGGCAGAAAGAGAGGGAGACACAGAATCGGAAGCAGGCTCCAGGCTCCAAGCCATCAGCCCAGAGCCTGACGCGGGGCTCGAACTCACGGACCGTGAGATCGTGACCTGGCTGAAGTCCGACGCTTTACCGACTGCGCCACCCAGGCGCCCCAATACTTCTTAATACTTTAAAATAAATTTCAAGTTATTATAGTACTGGGAGAAAAGCTTAATTTTTTTTTTGTCTAAAAAACAGTCCTTATGGAGTAAGACAAATGTAGGACCAATAAAAAGTAGAAGCCTACATTGTCCTGAGGTAAAATAAAAAATAGTAATTAGTCAAAACATGTCAGTGTCTTTTAAAATTACTTTCTAGAAATGAATATGAAATCCATTAACTGGAACTTGAAGAAGAAGAAGAACAACAACAACAACCACCACCACCTAGAAGGGATTCCTAGTAGAAAACAATAAAATGATCACCACACAAAAATTTTAAAATGGTATTTATCCATATGAACTGAGAGAATAAATGAGGAAGCAAATGGAAAATGGAGATATGAATAACTTTTGAAAGTAGATGAGGAATGAATAGGTTTTAGGAAACGGTTTAGGAAACAATAATTCCAGATGAGCTGGACATGGAGTAGAAGCAAGCCACTTTGTCCACCAAAAAAAAAAAAAAAAACAACAGTTGGAGATAGAAAGTACCCTATAATACTAAGGTCAGACACAGAACTGAAAATGAGCATGATGTGAATGTTTTTAGATAGAGCGACTGGAACACAGACTTCTCTGAGTATTCACAGACAAAGAATTGCCTTGCCTCCACCTCTATCAGCAAAACCTAAAAATGTTTTCTCTGGACTATTGAATCCAGAGAGGCTCTGGGATTGTGGTCTCCATTTACAGCAGAGATTATGGATGAAGTATGTGCTTAAAGCCAGGGGTTTGATTAAAGATGTAAATGGTGCACAGTTATGTTGTTTCCTAGCTCTCCTTTGAAAATGCCGGATTCCAGGCATATTATTTTCCACATTCTCATAGCTCTTTTCCAAAGAAAGTGATCAGAGGATTTGTTTTTTCCTGAAGAAGCTGAAACTTCTGTAGAGAAAAAAAAATATATCTTCTGCCACAAATCATGGTGCAACCCTCGATAAGACTGCTATAGTTCATCAGATGACAAGCCCCAAGAAAGCTCACAGAGATTCCACCCAAATTTTGCATACATAATTTTAAATATAATTGGAGAATCAATTTTTTTGGAGAAATGGAAAATGGATCAAAAATTGTAAATTAAATTGAATCAATCATGTATGTTGTTAACAATATGAATACAGGGAACATTGTCTTGGTGTATTGAAAAACAGTACATGAAATGCAAAATGTAATTTATAATTGGTCATAGAAATAATAAAGATTAAGTACTGGAAGTATTTTTATAAACATCACATTTGCCTGCTTTCTTTTTTGGACTTGGGGAAATGGAGTGAAGTGTCCAAATTTGAAAGCCTGGAAGTTGGCATAACGTTAGTTTTGTGCATAATTTACATGTATCTCATAATAGATATTTTCAAAATCATAATTATAATAAAAAAATCAGGACTCTTACTTCCCTCTCCCACTCTCCTTTAAACGAGAAAGGTTGAGAGTTTTGGTAAGAAGTATGAAAATAGAGTCTGGTTGTGTACTTGGGACAGAATAGGCATGATACAGAAGCAGAAATAAATATAAGAAGGACATGAATAAGGAATAAAACAGAGAAAATTTCTCACTGTGAGTCTAAGCTAGCACAGAAAGTCCCTTTGCGTTTAGGTTGGAGGGAGACGAGATGAAATTATCATACCCTTGTATTTTTTGAGAAACATATTGATAGCAGCTGTCACACTGTAGGAAATCCTCATAATTCCTGCCTGTGGCATAAGGTTCTACCACTTCTTGCTGTCACTGTCTCCTGTGTTTTGAAAGAGGGGTTTGACACAGAGCATAGCACAGACTCTCAAGGCGCTGGGAAAAGACGAAGTGATGTTGGCAGTCACATATGGGTATGGACTGCTCAGTGGCACAGTGATTCTGTGGTTAGCTTTGTGCGATAACAAAGGAAATTCAGTTCAGCTACTCTTTAGTTTGAAGAATAGAGAGGGCACATGAAAATTATTATCTGTTAATTTGAAATTTTACTATAACTCTACAACCGTGACCCAGTAGTTTAGTTAAGATAGCCAAGGTTCCACAGCAGTAATAAACTCCAAAATCTCAGTAGCAAACACAGCCAATATACTTGTTCACTAAGTTCTGCCATGGGTCAGAACAATTCTATGCAGCAGCTGTCCTCCACCTTATGACTCAGTGATTCAAGGCATTTCAGTCCCGTAACATTTCCATGTTAACACTTGATCTTACTTCAGCAAGATGATGGGTAAAGAGAGTTCTGGAGCGTCGACAATCAAATGTTTTGACTTAGAATTGATATATGCTGCTTCCTATCAGACGATTGCTTATAGTCCTATGATCACCTAAATTCAAGGAATGCAAAAGTACAATTCTTTTGTGAGCACTTAAAAGACAGGAGAACTGAATGCAAGTAAGGGCATGAAATCTCTACTATACCTGGGGAAGTGTCTGTTTCAAATGCAGAAGGAAAAGTTTACCAGAAATAATTAAAGGAACTTGTAGAACCATTGAAGGGATAGGAAAAATGCATAATGACTTTTTTTTCCCAAATTTTCATGTTGTGAATTTGCTAACAAATTATTTTGGGATTACCATGGAAGAGGGGTGAATAGAAAAGATAACTAGATAGATTAGGTAGGAATTAATAAAAGGAATGCTTTTTCAAATCAAATTTCTGAAAGTCTGCAATCTGCTGAATGATGTCATAGAATCTTAAACCTAGAGTTTTTCAATAATTGCTGTATTAGAGAGCAGTGGAGACATTCATGGGGATAAGAATCACATATAGATGGCTTAGTCTTTCTCCTTGAAATATTGATTCAATAGATCCACCTCTAAGTTGGATATCTTTTTATTTTTTTTAAATGAGAGCAGCACTGAAGCTGTTTTTTTTTTTTTTTCTTTCTAATTCTTTTGGTCCCTTCTCAACCTTACCTACATGATTCCATGGATATTTTTCTATACAGAGATGGTTTTTAGCTTTATTATGTAGTTAACATCAGTGGCAATTATTTCTTGTAAATTAATCTCTAGATGCAAATCTTAAAAGGATAATTTAATGGTGGCAGAGGTATGTTTAAAACAATAATTGGCATTACAGGTTGGTGAGTTTTGTTGTGTTTCATTCTGTTTCATATCTACATTACAAAATAACTATGAACCCTCCTGAGTTATCTACCATTAGCTAATCTTATAAGAGACTATTCCTATAAATTAGAATCATTGCTCTGCCTTCTTGAGAGGTGTTAAATTAAAAGAAATTAGACCTCTAAGTCCCTGCTTCAATATTTCCTCCCATCTACAAGAATATTTCTTGGAGAAGTGCCATTTCTGCCTTCAGTTCTTTAACTCACTGATGATTCTATTCTTTTACTGAGCAATTCAGTTTATTTATAGAACATACATATTACAATATTGCAGTGATTATCCACTTTTGTTAATTGTTGCCAAAATGTCATCTGCATATATCTAGCCTTTTTAGAAGGATGCCACCTAGAACATCAATATTCAAATTATTAGGACATTTTTCCTACCATAATAAATAATAAATACTACAACAAACATCTCATTGGGTCTTTCCTTCAAGTTACTCATCTTTACAATTAAAACAGTATGATGCATGTGAAATAAACAACTCCAATTGATTCAAATGATTTTTGCATTTTCAAATTTATTATTATACAATATATAATTTATTTATAATACTTAATACTAGGGTATGCTGATATCTATTTTGGAAGAGATAAAGTTTGCGAATACCATTCTAAACTTATTTTAAGAATGTAAATTATAAATTTTGTTGTACTTTCTGTGTGAAGCGATTAAGTTAATCTTATATTACCTTCAAAATTTAGTTTTGGATCATTGCCCAATGTAACTCTGGATTACGATTGAAAATAAATTTAATTTAGGGGCGCCTGGGTGGCTCAGTCGGTTGAGGGTCCGACTTCGGTTCAGGTCATGATCTCATGGTCTGTGAGTTCAAGCCCCGCGTGGGGCTCTGTGCCAACAGCTCAGAGCCTGGAGCCTGCTTCAGATTCTGTGTCTCCCTCTCTCTCTGACCCTCCCCTGTTCATGCTCTGTCTCTCTCTGTCTCAAAAACTAAATAAATATTTTTAAAAAATTAAAAAAAAAAGAAAGGTTAACCTCCATGGTTTAAAAAAAAAGGAAAGAAATTTAATTTATTCAAAATTATATTCAAACTAAATATAATTTGATATTCTTCATTATGTGGCTTAATTTATACTAAATTGCTAAAAATATGCTGTAGGTATATATTTTAACAGAAGTGTTTCAATTAAAAACATTTAACTTGGAGGAAGATGGCGGCATAGGAGCACGCTGGGCTCACCGCATCCTGCTGATCGCATAGATTCCACCCACACCTGCCTAAATAACCCAGAAAAACACCAGAAGACTAGCAGAACGATTCTCTGGAGCCAAGGGTAGACGAGAGGCTCACGGAAGAGGGTAGGAAGGGCAGAGAGGTGGTGCGCACTGCACGGACTGGCTGGAGGGAGCCCAGGCAGAGGGGCAGCCGGTCGGCAAAGCAGAGACCCTGAGTCTGGCTTGCAAAAGTGGAGGGGCAAGATGGAGTGTGTTCCAACAGCAAGCAGGACTTAACATCTGAAAGGTTATAAGCTAACAGCTCTGCTTGGAAACGGGAGGGCTGGAGGACAACGGGAGGGAGGGTTGTTGAGCCCCGGATGACAGAGCTCAGCTTGGCGGGGAACAAAGGTGCTGGCCAGCACCATCTCCCTCGCCCATTCCCCAGCCAAAATCCCAAAGGGAACCATTTCCTGCCAGGGAACTTGCTTGCACCACGCAAACACCCAACACTGTGCTACTGCGGATCCATCCCTCCAGCAGGTCTCACTCCCTTCTGGTGCCACAGGGCCCCTCCCGAAGCGGATCTGGATCTCCGAAGGAAAAGCAAGCTGAGCCTGCACCCTCCGCCCCTGTGCACCTTGCGGATCCACCCCAGCTAATATGCCAGACCCCCAGCACCACAAGCCTGGCAGTGTGCAAGTAGCCCAGAGGGGCCACGCCGCCCCACAGTGAATCCCGCCCTTAGGAGAGGGGAGGAGAAGGCACACACCAGTCTGACTGTGGCCCCAGCAGTGGGCTGGGGGCAGATATCAGGTCTGCCTGCGCCCCTGCCCACCAACGCAAGTTATTCAAGACAGCACAGAGGAAGTGCCCTGCAGTTCTGCAGCACTCCAGGGACTGTCCAAAATGACGACACAGAAGAATTCCCCCTCAAAAGAATCTCCAGGAAATAACGACAGCTAACGAACTGATCAAAAAGGATTTAAACAATATAACAGAAAGTGAATTTAGAATAATAGTCATAAAATTAATCGCTGGGCATGGAAATAGTATACAGGGCACCAGAGAATCTATTGCTACAGATATCAAGGGACTAAGGAACAGCCAGGAGGCGCTAAAAAATGCTATAAATGAGCTGCAAAATAAAATGGAGACAACCACAGCTTGGATTGAAGAGGCAGAGAAGAGAATAGGTGAACTGGAAGATAAAATTATGGAAAAAGAGGAAGGTGAGAAAAAGAGAGATAAAAAAAATCCAGGAGTATGAGGGGAAAATCAGAGAACTAAGTGATGCACTAAAGAGAAATAATCCACGCATAATTGGTATTCCAGAGGAGGAAGAGAGAGGGAAAGGTTGGGAAGGTGTACTTGAAGAAATAATAGCTGAGAACTTCCCTGAACTGGGGAAGGAAAAAGGCATTGAAATCCAAGAGGCACAGAGAACTCCCTTCAGACGTAACTTGAATCGATCTTCTGCACCACATATTATAGTGAAACTGGCAAAATACAAGGATAAAGAGAAAATACTGAAAGCAGCTAGGGATAAACGTGATCTAACATATAAAGGGAGACCTATAAGACTCGTGACTGATCACTCCACTGAAACTTGGCAGGCCAGAAAGGATTGGCACCAGATCTTCAATGTGATGAACAGAAAAAATATGCAGCCAAGAATCCTTTATCCAGTAAATCTGTCATTTAGAATAGAAGGAGAGATAAAGGTCTTCCCAAACAAACAAAAACTGAAGGAATTCATCACCACTAAACTAGCCCTACAAGAGATCCTAAGGGGGATCCTGTGAGACAAAGTAACAGAGACATTGCTACAAACATGAAACTTGCAGTCATCACAATGACTCTAAACTCATATCTTTCTATAATAACACTGAATGTAAATGGACTAAATGCACCAACCAAAAGACATAGGGTATCAGAATGGATGAAAAAAACAAGACCCATCTATTTTCTGTCTACAAGGGACTCATTTTAGACCTGAGGACACCTTTAGATTGAGAGTGAGGGGATGGAGAACTATTTATCATCCTACTGGAAGCCAAAAGAAAGCTGGAGTACCCATACTTATATCAGACAAACTAGACTTTAAATTAAAGGCTGTAACAAGAGATGAAGAAGGGCATTATATAATAATTACAGGATCTATCCATCAGGAAGAGCTAACAATTACAAATGTCTATGCGCCAAATATGGGACTCCCCAAATATATAAAACAATTAATCACTAGTAAAAGCAACCTTATTGATAAGAATGTGGTAATTGCAGGGGACTTTAACACCCCACTTACAGAAATGGAGAGATCATCTAGACACACGGTCAATAAAGAAACAAGAGCCCTGAATGATACATTGGATCATATGGACTTGACAGATAGATTTAGAACTCTGCATCCCAAAGCAACAGAATATACTTTCTTCTCGAGTGCACATGGAACATTCTCCAAGATAGATCACATTCTGGGTCACAAAACAGCCCTTCATAAGTATACAAGAATTGAGATCATACCATGCATACTTTCAGATGACAATGCTATGAAGCTTGAAATCAACCACAGGAAAAGTCTGGAAAACCTCCAAAGGCATGGAGGTTAAAGAACACCCTACCAAAGAATGAATGGTTCAACCAGGAAATTAGAGAAGAAATTAAAAAATATATGGAAACAAACGAAAATGAAAATACAACAATCAAAATGCTTTGGGATGCAGCAAAGGCAGTTCTGAGAGGAAAATACATTGCAATCCAGCCCTATCTCAAGAAACAAGAAAAATCCCAAATACAAAATCTAACAGCACACCTAAAGGAAGTAGAAGCAGAACAGCAAAGGCAGCCTAAACCCAGCAGAAGAAGAGAAATAATAAAGATCAGAGCAGAAATAAATAACATAGAACCTAAAAAAAAACTGTAGAGAGGATCAACGAAACCAAGAGTTGGTTTTTTGAAAAAATAAACAAAATTGATAAACCTCTAGCCAGGCTTCTCAAAAAGAAAAGGGAGATGACCCAAATGGATAAAATCATGATTGAAAATGAAATTATCACAACCAATCCCTCAGAAATACAAGCAATTATCAGGGAATACTATGAAAAACTATATGCCAACAATTTGGACAACCTGGAAGAAATAGACAAATTCCTACACACCCACACTCTTCCAAAACTCAATCAGGAGGAAATAGAAAGCTTGAACACACCCATAACCAATGAAGAAATTGAATCAGTTATCAAAAATCTCCCAACAAATAAGAGTCCAGGACCAGATGGCTTCCCTGGGGAATCCTACCAGACATTTAAAGCAGAGATAATACCTATCCTTCTCAGCGGTTCCAAAAAATAGAAAGGGAAGGAAAACTTCCAGACTCATTCTATGAAGCCAGTATTACTTTGATTCCTAAACCAGACAGAGACCCAGTAAAAAAAGAGAACTACAGGCCAATATCCCTGATGAATATGGATGCAAAAATTCTCAATAAGATACTAGCAAACCGAATTCAACAGCATATAAAAAGAATTATTCACCATGATCAAGCGGGATTCATTCCTGGGATGCAAGGCTGGTTCAACACTCGCAAATCAATCAACGTGATACATCACATTAATAAAAGAAAAGATAAGAAGCATATGATCCTTTCAATCGATGCAGGAAAGGCATTTGACAAAATTCAGCATCCTTTCTTAATAAAAACCCTCAAGAAAGTCAGGATAGAAGGAACATACTTAAAGATCATAAAAGCCATTTATGAAAAGCCCACAGCTAACATCATCCTCTATGGGGAAAACTGAGAGCTTTTTCCCTGAGATCAGGAACACGACAGGGATGTCCACTCTCACCGCTGTTGTTTAACATAATGCTGGAAGTTCTAGCATCAGCAATCAGACAACAAAAGGAAATCAAAGGCATCAAAATTGGCAAAGATGAAGTTAAGCTTTCCCTTTTTGCAGATGACATATTATACATGGAAAACCCAATAGACTCCACCAAAAGTCTGCTAGAACCGACACATGAATTCAGCAAAGTTGCAGGATATAAAATCAATGTACAGAAATCAGTTGCATTCTTATACACTAATAATGAAGCAACAGAACGGCAAACAAAAAAACTGATCCCATTCACAACTGCACCAAGAAGCATAAAATACCTAGGAATAAATCTAACCAAAGATGTAAAACATCTGTATGCTCAAAACTATAGAAAGCTTATGAAAGAAATTGAAGAAGATATAAAGAAATGGAAAAACATTCCATGTTCATGGGTTGGAAGAATAAATATTGTCAAAATGTCAATAGTACCCAAAGCTATCTACACATTCAATGCAATCCCAATCAAAATTGCACCAGCATTCTTCTTGAAACTAGAACAAGCAATCCTAAAAGTCATATGGAACCACAAAAGTCCCCGAATAGCCAAAGTAATTTTGAAGAAGACCAAAGCAGGAGGAATCACAATCCCAGACTTTAGCCTCTACTACAAAGCTGTAATCATCAAGATAGCATGGTATTGGCACAAAAACAGACACAGAATCCAATGGAACAGAATATAAACCCCAGAACTAGACCTACAAAAGTATGGCCAACTAATCTTTGACAAAGCAGGAAAGAATATCCAATGGAAAAAAGACAGTCTCTTTAACAAATGGTGCTGGGAGAACTGGACAGCAACATGCAGAAGGTTGGAACTAGACCACTTTCTCACACCATTCACAAAAATAAACTCAAAATGGATGAAGGACCTGAATGTGAGACAGGAAACCATCAAAACCCTAGAGGAGAAAATAGGAAAAGACTTCTCTGACCTTAGCCGTAGCAATTTCTTATTTGACACATCCCCAAAAGCAAGGGAATTAAAAGTAAAAATGAACTATTGGGACCTCATGAAGATAAAATGCTTCTGCACAGCAAAGGAAACAATCAACAAAACTAAAAGGCAACCAACGGAATGGGAAAAGATATTTGCAAATGACATATCGGACAAAGGGTAGTATCCAAAATCTATAAAGAGCTCACCAAACTCCACACCCTAAAAACAAATAACCCAGTGAAGAAATGGGCAGAAAACATGAATAGACACTTCTCTAAAGAAGACATCCGGATGGCCAACAGGCACATGAAAAGATGCTCAACGTCGCTCCTCATCAGGGAAATACAAATCAAAACCACACTCAGGTATCACCTGACACCAGTCAGAGTGGCCTAAATGAACAAATCAGGAGACTATAGATGCTGGAGAGGATGTGGAGAAATACGAACCCTCTTGCACTGTTGGTGGGAATGCAAACTCGTGCAGCCACTCTGGAAAACAGTGTGGAGATTCCTCAGAAAATTAAAAATAGACCTACCTTATGACCCAGCAGTAGCACTGCTAGGAATTTATCCAAGGGATACAGGAGTGCTGATGCATAGGGGCACTTATACCCCAATGTTTATAGCAGCACTCTCAACAACAGCCAAATTGTGGAAAGAGCCTAAATGTCCATCAACTGATGAATGGATAAAGAAATTGTGGTTTATATACACAATGGAGTACTATGTGGCAATGAGAAAGAATGAAATATGGCCCTTTGTAGCAACGTGGATGGAACTGGAGAGTGTGATGCTAAGTGAAATAAGCCATACAGAGAAAGACAGATACTGTATGTTTTGACTCTTATGTGGATCCTGAGAAACTTAACAGAAACCCATGGAGGAGGGGAAGGAAAAAAAAAAAAAGAGGTTAGAGTGGGAGAGAGACAAAGCATAAGAAACTCTTAAAAACTGAGAACAAACTGAGGGCTGATGGAGGGTGGGAGGGATGGTAGGGTGGGTGATGGGTATTGAGGAGGGCACCTTTTGGGATGAGCACTGGGTGTTGTATGGAAACCAATTTGAAAATAAATTTCATATATTAAAAAAAATAAAAAAAATAAATAAATAGTACAAATAAAAAAAAACCATTGAACTTACTGAATGTGGTATATATATTTAAATACATTTCATAAATTAGAAAACAATACAAAAGTATATATGCTAAAACATTAATACTATTTCCTCTGGGTTAGAGAATTTACATGATTATTTTTAGAGCATATTTTAGATTTGAAGATCTTTACCTATAATGTAAATATATATAAATGTATATACATATATACAATGTATATATATATATAAAATGTATTATTTAAATGATAATTATAAAGAAAAATGTTATATATTTAGGATATTTTAAGAATATAACATTCAATTTAAGTAACAGATATTTTTTTTCCTTTTAAGTTTTTATTATAATTCCAGTTAACATATAATGTTATAGTAGTTCAAGTGTACAATATGGTGATTCAAGCATTCCATATATTACCCAGAGCTCATCAAGACAGGGATAGTCCTTCATCCAAGTAACAGATATTAACACATAACATTTCAGTAGGGTGTAGGTTAGCACTCTATTTTCTATTCACAAACATTTAGAAAGACATAACTATTTTTAATAAAAAGTGTTTTAATTGTATTACAACAAAATAATGTCCACAAATTATAGCAGAAAATCTATAATGTTCCCATCATAGAAATGAAGTCAGCTGAGGAGCAAGCTAATGGGTAAGAATTTTGGTAAACTGTCATGCCAACATTCTAAATACACATAAATATTTAATTCCAAGTATATGCAAATGAAAATGGCTAGTTTTCATTCTTTAAGAAAACTATTGAAGGCTATGCATTTCCTTCTGGGAATAACTTAAGAACAGCTTTGTTGTAACACATTTTTTATGAAATGTTATTTTATTGCTTACTAATTTCAGATTAATTTATTGACCACTCTTTCAACATAGTTGATCCTTAAAAAATCCTTGTGAAGTATGTAATATCATTTCCCCTACTTTGCCAGTGGAAAACAAAACCAGATATATATATATATTTTAATTTGACCAAGCTCACCCACTTAAAAAGTGGGATATTTGAACCAAAAAAGTCTAATTGCTTTGTGGATTTCTATGTTATACAGAGATCCTAGATAATGCATATTTCAGTCTTTTGCTTTCTTAATATCTGTGCTATACTGAGATCCTAGATAATACACACTTTTAGTTTTGATCACTTCTTTGATCAGAGCTTAATCAGAGATATATCTTAAAATTCTTTTTCACTTTCATTTAGTTTCAAATTTCAAAATAAATAAAAAATTATATAATGACAATCCTCCCTCTTAATTCTGTTCCCTGTAACCATTTGAATTTCATCTTTTGTAAAATATGTATCCATATCCTTTGTCTTTTCCTCCCAGACTTGAGGTGTTAACTTTTTTTATTATCAAAATGCAAGATTTCAGTATGAAAAGAACTTCCCAACTGGTATAAGCAACCTGGAATGAGTTGGTGGTGTGAAGTATCTATCTTCTCTGTTTTCTGGTCTCTTCTTGGCTGAGTCTCAACCAACCAGTCCATTTACTGAAGGGTGACATGGAAAAGTTAGAGAAATAAGCTCTTTGATATAAGGGTTGTAATTTTTTTTTCCTATACCTTTCGTCCCTTAATTTGTTCCATGATAACTTTTATGCAGAAATTTAAAATTTATGCTGCTTGTTTTATCAATCTTTTATGGCATCCGGGATTTGTGTGAAAATTAGAAAAGTCTTTACCACTTGGAGATGATACGAAAATGCTACCATGATTTTATCTAGTATTTTATGAATGTTTATCATATTTAAGAATTTAATCCTTTTAGAATTGATCCGGGCACAGTATATACAACATAGGACTTAATGTTACTCCAGTTCTCTACTCAAATATCCCAACATCATTTGTTTCATCAGTGACTGGAGTGTGTTTATTAAATTAGAAACGGTGAGAATATATTTTGGCTTTTTTATGGACTTTAAACTGTTTCTTAGACGTTTTGGTTTACTTATATACCATTAGAATGTTCTTAAAATTACTGATGCTTTATAACTGACAGGGCAAGGCCTTCTGTTTATCCTTTCTTTTTCATGATTTTCAAGATATTCATGCTTTTTACCTTTTCCACATCTTTAGGATATCCATAGCTTGGGGTATTTTACCCTGATTCTTACGGCATCTATTTTCATTTACTTTCCTACCAATTTCAACTTCATTTGTGTGAAATATTTTGTCTTCTACTTTTATTCTGAGAAAATACACAACATTTTATCCACTTATATGTGCCATCTGTTCTGAGGTGTTGCTTTCCTGATTTTGGCTTTTTTATAAGTTATCATTTAACTATATACGATTGCAATTTGTGAAAGTTTTCCTTATTTTATTGCACCATTTATTCTCAAATATCTTTACATCTCATTCCTTATTTTATTTTTTGTTCATTTGCTTATATTCTCTTTGTAAAAGTTCTTCATTAGATTCCTTTTAAATAACGTCCACTGGCAGGCACCTGGGTGGCTCAGTTGGTTAAGTGTCCAACTTCGGCTCAGGTCATGATCTCACTGTTCGTGGGTTCAAGCCCCTTGTCGGGGCACTGTGCTGACAGCTCAGAGCCTGGAGCCTGCTTCTGATTCTGCCTCTCTCTCTCTCTGCCCCTCCCCCACTCACACTCTGTCTCTTTCTCTCTCAAAAAATAAACATTAAAAAAATAAAGAATAATAATTATAGTATGAATCAGGTAACTGGAATTTAGTGGACGGTGCTCTTTGTGGTGCATTTGGGGGTAGTAAAGTGTCAGGGCTATGTTTCACACTGGGATATTTTTGGAGTACATCTTTGGTTTGGGTTCTTTGGGGCTTCTCCACATCCAACAAGAAAAGACACTTGTTACATTTTTCACAATGTAAAGATCCTCTTCTTTGCTGCTACAGAAGTACACTAAATCCAGAAATATGGGTTATCAGTGAGATTTTTTAAAATTTATTTGAGAGAGAGAGAGAGCACACAGACAGGGGAGAGTGGCAGAGGGAGAGAGAGGAGAGAGAGAGAGAGAGAGAGAGAGAGAGAGAGAGAGAGAGAATCTTAAGCAGGTTCCTCATCCAGTGTGGAGCCCAGCATGGGGTTTGATTCCATGACCCTAGGATCATGACCTGAGCCCAAATCAAGAGTCAGATGCTCAAGTGACTGAGCCACCCAGCTGCCCCTTGTCAGTGAGCTTGTTTGTTTATACTCACTCCCTATGCCTTTTGGATCTCATGCAGACCCATGCTGACACTGTTATCAGCCAAGGAAGTCCCATTCCTGCCTTAGCCAACAAGAATACAAAGCTTGTTCTGCAACTTGGAAAAATGTGAATTTTGCTGCACAAAGCCATTTGTCTTCTTGGTGCTATGCTCTCTTTCTGTCATTTTATTTCACTTTTCTTGCACAGACATTGTTGCTGTTACATCTTTGCAGTTTTTAGATGTTTGGTTATTTTGTCCCATCAGTTTGTAAGCATTATTTCATTGTCTTCTAGTTCCCAGTGTTATTCATGAGATGCATGCCAGATTGTTTTCTTTCACGACTAAATTGTTTGGGAATTATGAGTATTTCTCTCTCGCTCTCTCTCATATTCTTTTTTACAATTGGACTTGAACAGTTTAGTTATCTCATACTTTTGTCTTCTTTTTTAAATTGCTGTGTACTGGTTTGACTATTATAGCTTATAAATTGTTACTTTTTATGATATATCACTCTTCATTCTGTTTAGTGGGACTTGTGAGAAGTAAGGGAGATGATTCATTTTCAGCAATACCAAATAAAAACTGTGCTGTCCGGTTAACAGTAGCTTTACAACCTACTGGAAGTATATATGACTCTCCTTCCCCCATAATGGAGTCCCAAACCCTTGGACACCTCACTTGCTGGCTCTTCTTCCCTTCTCCGTATCCCCAAGCTGTTTCCCAGCTTTGCAATGAGCATGCGCCAAAGAACAAAGGAGGGACTGAAAGTCTCTGCTTCGGCTCAGGAGAAGGCTGTAACCTCTGTAGTACTCAGCCAGTGAGGAATCAGGGGAGGAGCTTGCACAGCAGGAGACAAATTGTCTGCTGTAACTGTCCCGACTGTGCCTGTCCATCAGACATCTGCTCTTGTAAGAACCTTGATTAAAGCCTCTCTTAGGTGTTCTCAGAGTCTCGGTGTCCTCCTTTGATTGGGTCATTGAGCTTATTTCTCACAGGTCTTAACTTGAATATCATCGTTACTTTTATCAAATATTGCCTCTGCTTCTTTCTCTTTATTTGCATTTGTCTAGTATCTCTTCCTCCAACTTCTATTTATAAACTTACTTTCTTTAGTGATTTCCTTTAACAGCATAGAGCTGTTTTTTCATTTTTTGCTGAAATTTCTGTTAGTAAGATAAGGTAAACGGATAAATTTACCTTTTATTGCATTGATCTTTTCTTTCTCTTTTTCATAGGACCTATATCGCTCACCAAGAGGACATTTTCTTCAATGTTCCCTAATTCCATTGTAATAGATTGTAGCTTTTATTTTTTAATGCTATTCTCTATTTAACTTTTAAATTTTATTATAATAATTAACTACTTTTAGTTTTAAAGCATTGTCATTTCTGTTTCTTGAATTATGGCTCTCCTATATGAAGAACATTTATTTACTATATTTATTTGGAATTCAAACATATTACCAACTTACTAATATTTTATATATTTCCCCTCATTTTATAATCACCCATTTTGATTTATCTGCATTTTTTACAAAGTCTGCTGCTTACATTTGTTCCTTCTCTTATATTTCCCCATACTTAACTTGTTGTTCTGATGCATTTACTTTTTAGTAAAGTCTTTTCTTAGATATTGTTCTTTGAGAGTGTAGGGACCAAGGGAAGGATGTCCCAAGATGGGCCACTTTAGTATGAACATTATTTTTAGTTAAAACTAATCAAAGCCCAGTAATGGGAAGAAAGCTCTCTTCCTAGTCCTCAACTGCCTACATTTACATGGGGAAGGACAGCCTGTACCAGGAAGATAGTTATTAACAGAGACTATTTTACCTAAGAGACTATCCTTACCTAAGAAACTTATCTGCATAAAAAGGCAACCTTTGTTTTTTCAAAACATCTCCTTTCACCTTTCTGCTAATGTTCTTCCTCCTAGCTCTTTAACTCATGGAGCTTCTTGTTGCCTCATTTTCTTTGGAATTTCCACATCTGTGTGGATTCCTGGTAGGGAATTTGATTTTCTCCCGTTAATCTGTCTCATGTCAGTTTGATTCTTAGTCCAGGTAGAAGGACCTTGAAGCACAGAGGAAGGTCTTTCTCCCCAAGAGAATGCAGGCTGATGTCTTCTCTCCTTCCCTACATATCTACAAACATTCCTATTTCATGGTGATAGGTGAATGAATGATTGCTTGAATAGGTATACATTTATTAGGAACTAACTCCTTTTCCCAAGTGTTTTATGAATGGTATTCCTTATGCTGTACCTGTTTAAAGTCATTGGTTCCTATTCTTTAAATGGCGATCTCTCTCTCTCTCTCTCTCTCTCTCTCTCTCTCTCTCTCTCTGGCAACTTGTGAGAACACTTATTTGTATTTTAAAGATTATACCCAAGGCTATATTCATTTTCTAATCTGTCTGTCATAAATTTGGTAAAACTTTCACTCAGAAAACCTCACTAATTCATTATTATTTCTTTATTTCCTCTATTTTTTCTGTTCTTTATTTCCTTTCCCAGTAATTTTATGTCAGTTTGGTGATCCTTTGAATTCTTGTTTTCTTCTCTTGTGATATGACACATTTTATTCATGCAATTAAAATTTTACATGTTAGAGTTATAAAATAGCTCCATGATAATATTTTCTAGTTGTATTTAGTGGGAAAGAAAACGGAAAATTGTACTTACTCCATCTGATCCAAATGAGGAAACTTTCTAGTGACTGAAATGAAAAAAAGAAAGAAAGAAAGAAAGAAAGAAAGAAAGAAAGAAAGAAAGAAAGAAAGAAAGAAAGAAAGAAAGAAGTTAGGCATCAGATGACACAAAGTTTAACAACAAAACAAAGAATAGTAAATTTAAAGATAGACCTAAAAATCACTCCATATGTAACAGAGATAAATGTGGAGATGAAAAATATGAAAGACAAGTTTATAATCATGGAGAATAAAATGAAGTGCAGAATATATTAAGTTAGAATTCTAAAATTAGACAATAAAGAGAATGAGTAAGAAAAAATAGGAAAAAGAAGCTGAGAAATTTCTAGAATCAATAATTATTCTAGAAAGAATTAAGCATATTGATAAAACAGCTTCTATTTATCTAACACCACTCTAAAATATGTGAAGCTGAAAAAAAGATATGTAAAATATGTAATTAGCAAAATTTGTGTGTCAGATCTCTAAAGAAATTCTACAAATCAATAAGAAAAACAATATGGGAAGAAGAGACAAAAGATAAGAAGAATCATTTTTTTTCAGAAGATGAAACACTAATGGAGAACAAAACCATATACAAAGTTTACTTTCTTTCGTAATCAAAGATATGCAAATCAACACCATAAGGAGACTTCATTTTACATGTGTTTTAAATTTATTCAACACTTATTTCATTGAGTTTTCATTAATTACAAGGCATTGTACTAAAAACTTCAGAGGCTATAAAGTTGAAGAATACAAAGCAGGCTAACTGCCGTCACCAAGTTTACAAAATGGCAGCAGAGAAATAATTTCTATGGAGATAGGGTAAAAAAATAGTATCCCAGTTAAAGGAGGCATCCTTAACAATAAACTATTAACACTGTGAATGTAAAATATTTACTTTTTGGTCTTTTGAAACAGAATTAATTATTCACTTTATTTATAATATTAGAATAGGGCTTTTCTAAAAATTAGTGCTACATATATCTGCTTCCCTCAATACATGGTAAGTTTAATGACAGCAATCTACTTTTTTATCTTGGACAGTGGAGTACATCACTGCATCTGTCTCTTAACAAAATTTAATTGCATGAATAAAATATACAAAAAAATCATTTATCCATTGGAATAGAAATTGAAATCCAGACAAATAAATATCTAATTCTTTAGTAGACAAAAAAAATCAATGAAGATGAAGTGACATGAAAACCATATTTTAAGAAGATAAATTTACCTACCCTCTACTTGATAGACTGGATAAAGGAAGAGCCTGTTACAAGGCAATGAATACAGTCCATTGTGAGAGAACAAGCATGTGAACAAGGGCAGCAGCAGATGAGTAAAGATGATGGGACTATTCAACAGGCAAATTGAATCTTAAATGAACAGTCTTTAACAGCCCATAAGGTGGGTATTGACGGCTAAGAGAAAACAAAGGAGGAAAGGACGCAGAATATTTGTTCAGTATGAAACTTCTCTGTAGTGTGTTGAGTAGATCATTTCAACTGCATGTTCAAAGATGAAATTAATCTAGTGAACCGGTTAAAGAGAAACAAACACCAACACAATTGAATTGTGTGTCAATAGCTATCCAAGGTGGCTCAGAATAAAAAGAGTAAAGAAATTTGATTGTGCATTAAAATATGCAAATTATTCAGTGTGGAAATGGTTTCTGGGAAAAGATGAATATTGTAAAGGATTATATTAACAAAAGAGTAAATGGAATTGGAAAATAGGAGTAGCAGATGTTATCTTTTGTATTCTACTTGTCAGAGCCAGCAGGTCCTGCATTTTCAACATTATGATTTAAATTTCTCTTGCCCACCATCCACTAGGCATCAGGTGTTTGAACTTAATCTCAATACTGGAAACCTTCAAACAAAATGAGACACTGTACTTGGGAAGCATTGCTATCTAAGTTTTTACAATTTGAGCCCCTATTGTCAAATTCTTCACATACAATTACTCAATATGAATCAGGATATTTATAGTATGCTTTACACCTTAACGAACTTGAAAAATTCTTTCCCTGTTTGTTAATCTGTCTATACATGTGCAATCTATGCTTCTCACTCTTTATCTACTTGTATAATAATATATAAAAACAGATATGTAAATAGTATATTAAAACTAGACTAAATTATTCCCAAACGCTCAAAACTATATTCTTATTCAAGTTCTGGAAATTAATTTTAAAATGCTGTTTTGAGTTTCCTAACATAGATAATACTTATACATAAGTAGGAACTAATATGAGGTGGTTTTGGAAATCTAAATCTACTTTCTAACTTGGATACAACTTCCATTTGAAGAGTTTCTTTGTTATATTGCAGATGTCTTCTATCCCAAGTTAAATCTTAATACATTATGTTGGTGAATTATCAGACTCAGTATGTAATCACCTGAATATATTTAATGGTTTTAATTCATAATATATTTATATAGATTTGACCAGAAAAAAACAAACATTGAAGTGATTTAAAGTGAGAACAACTAAATTTCTGCTAAGATATTGTATAATTTAACATCTTGCCTTTCAGTTACCCTCTCACTAATTATGAAAATGATGTTTGCTTATCACTATTTCAAAAGAAGAGCTAGTTGATGATTAGTAGTGTAATAGGATCTCTGGTTCTTTGGAAGAATATTCACCAGGGGAATACGTATAGCATCACAGAATTGATTTAGACTTAAAAAATATTTTTGGTTTTAATGGTGTGGGTACAAAAATGATCTCTTTAGCTTTACTCTATATTTATAGTCCCCATTGAGATGAAGGCTGGTATTTCTGTCAACCAGATGACAGTCTCAGTTATTTCTCACCACACCTATGCTTGCCATTTTTTGAAACACCCCTTACAGGAATTATTATAAAACAACTACCAAAACTTTTGTCTTTTAAATAACAATGGGGTGACATTATTGAACCAAATTCGTATCAATAAATTTTTTTCTAGACACCAACATAATTGCATTTTTTCTACTGTCTTGCCTGGGCAGACAATCAGGTTCTCTAGGGAAATAAGTATTTCTGTTAATAGCTTTCTCATGAACCTAATGTATAAGTAAACTATCAATTTCAACAAATAAAACAAATTATAACACCGTTCTAACAGTAAATACACATATACAATTCATGTATATGCTTTAATATTTCATAAATTGCACCAAAACCTTACAGTGCATTGAGGTCATCAATAGTCATCTTATTAACTATTTCATAGTAAACTTGAATCTTTTTTGCCTCTTTCCTTTTTGTCAAATAACATTTTTATATAATTTTAATGCAAAATATGATCTGTGTCTTATTTTGGATGCTACGTGACATAGGAAAAATAACTTTACTTGATTCTTGTCTTAAGAAATTTAAATTTTAATCTCCCACTCATTAAAGTATTTAATTCTTATTTCCACAATCCCATGTTGTAACCTAACAGCAGGAATAGATCAGTTTTTTAAACTACGTATCTATCTACACTAGATATAAAAATAACTACCAGTATAAGATTTTGAGATATGTTTTCTGCTCTAATTAGAATGGATTGGTTAAGATGTATTCTTTGTTGATTTTTATGAGGTTGAAAATAAGCAGAAAATAAAACTGTATTATCCAATACACATAATGATCATTTATGTTGAAGTTCATGGTGAAACAAATAGAATAATCTTCCATAGTTATTTTGTGTGATGAGTAGCAAAATTAAAAGTAACTTGTATCATCAAAACGTTTTATTATTAATTTAAAAATCAAAGACAAATGTGTATTGTAAATCTTAAGTGCATATTACTTTTAATGCAGTTTTATATTTTGGGTACCTTATACATAATAAAAATTGAATCAGTATTACAACTCAAGATCAGAAAATAAATCAATTGTGGCCATTCTCATTTTAATGGTTTTTGGTCTTTCTACTTACGAAATATTTACCTTAATTTTTAAATGATTTTGACTGGCAAAGAACTTGAAATGAGCTAAAGCTTAAAACTATTTGTAATATCCGCTTACTCTTCTGTAAATTTTATAAAATAGCTTAGGGCATTTAAGTAGCAATTAAACACTTCATACATTATTTGACAATTGTCTGTTAGTGCTTTAATATTCCCAAGGTCTAAAGTGGTTTACCATGATCAAGGTGGAAAGACCATGTGGGGGTAGCCTTGAAAACTATAGTATAATTAACTTGATTAGTTTCTATACATGTTTAGATTTTTTAAATCTACACTGGATGAACTTGTCTAACTCAGAAAAATATAGCATTATTTTTATATTAACCATTAATTATTATTGTTTTCATATATCAAATAATTTTAATTTATATAAG